>NC_041730.1:62704587-63304587 GCF_004115215.2 Ornithorhynchus anatinus | reverse complement strand
GCAGGACAGACTGAATATCTGAGGGTTGAATGAGAGGTGAGTTAAGGATAGTAAGATTGTCTACAGTAATGGAGAAACCAAAGAGAGGATAGGGTTTGGGTGGCAAGATGAGGAGCATACTTTTGGACATGTGAAGTTCGAGGTGTGTGCGGGATATCTAGGTAGAGATGTCCTGAAGGCAGGAGGAAATATTAGACTGCAGGAAAGGAGAGAGATCAGGGGTGGAGATGTAGATTTGGGGATCACCTGCATAGAGATAGTAGTTGAAGCCATGGGAAAGAATGAGTTCTCCAAGGGAGTGGGTGTAGATGGAGAATACAAGGGGATCTGGAACTGAGCCTCGAGGGACTGCTACGTTTGGGGCGCGGGAATCGGACATCCAGCTAGAACTTCCACAAAAACTCAGGGAGTCTCTGTGCCACCATTCATCTCCAAAGAGTGAAGCCTCAGCGCAGACCAGGAGTGAATCCAGCAAAGGGGGAGAGAGGTGGCTGAGTGCCTCAGAGCCAGTGGTCAGGAGTTTCTGTTTGCTTTGGAGAGGAATGAGCCATCACTGGAGGCTCTTTGAGAAGTGGGGAGGCTGGTGCCGAGCAGTGTTTTTGAAAAACGATCCCGACGACAGAGCGAAGGCTGGACAGGAGTCAGGGAGACGAGTGAGGAGGCTGATGTAGCACTCCAAACCGGAATACGACGGGCGACTCGGACCGGTTTGGATGGAGAGGAAAGGTCAGGTTCTGTAACTGTAGGAGAAGCACTGGCAGGATTTCTTGACAGACTGACTATGGAGGTTGAGAGAGGGAGGAGTCCAGGATAATGCCAAAGTTACAGGCTTGTAGGGAAGGAGATGATTTAGAGAGGTCAGATGAGTTCCTTTATGGGCATGTTTAGCTTGAGGTGCTGGTAGGACATCTAAGTGGAGGTGTTCTGGCCTTGAGGAAATGAGCTTTTCTGTTACTGAAGATGAGGTCCGTTGAAATGGATATCTTTTCAGCCAGTGAAGACTCCGCACTTCTCAAATAAGGTACTCTGCTGGTAAGGGCACAGGCCTAGGAGCCAGGAGGCCCGGGTTTTGATTCCAGCTCTGCCACTGACCTCACTGTGTGACTTAACCTCTTGGTACCAGTTCCTTATCCATAAACTGGGGATAAGATACCCGTTCTCCCTCTCTCAGGGTTGGTCCCCGTGTGGGACAGGGACTGTGTGTGTAATCTGATTATCTACCCCAGACATACGAAGTGCTTAGTAAAAGCCAGGCAAAGTCCAGGTGTTAGTCACCCTGTGGTGCATACAGCCTGGAGATAGAGCGGTTGTGGTGTGACACTGTTGGCAATCTTTTGTGTCATTCCAACGGGCCAAAACCGACGTAGAGGTCCCCTCTCTGCTTCCGACTCAGATTTTGGGATTAAGAGGATCTGTGGTAATTTTAAAGAAATCAGATAACTCGTAAAAAGGGCCGATGAAGGTCTCGATAGAGAAAGGAGTCGAAAGAGCCAAAGGAACCCTCTACCGCGGATGAAAAGACTCCTGCTTTTGTAGATTGTTGCAACGATCTATAATCGTACGACAGTACCTCATTTAACGTGATGTTTGTGCTTTGAATTACTTGCGCAAATACAAAAAAGTTGTTCAGTGATGCTTAATGCGGTAGGATATTGCCCATGAAAGAATTGCATATTTTTCCAGAAGCTTTGGAATGTATTCCAGTTGATGATCTGTAAATCTATGGGAAAGCATAGTCCTAGTCTGTACAACTGTGATGTGTTCACTGAAAACAATGTACCGAAGGGGTTCATCTATACCATAATTATTTTTGAAGTCTCTGTAGCCATTAGCTGTGAATCAGTAATGCACTCAGACCTGATGGAATCCCTTTTGAGATTCACAAACCTGAAAGGGAAACCCTGCGTAAAATACTTCCCTTTGCTCTATTGAGTCTTTTCTCAGTATACGGATCTTTAAGGATTGGGCTCTTCTTCAAGAGGGAAGGCAAGAGATCATATTTATCGAGGCATCTCTTTCTTCTCCATCCCCTGCAGGATCCTAGCCAGAGTCCTCCTATATCAGCTACCAAAGAATATGCCTGACCAAATTCTTGAGAAGCAGCACGGCTTAGTGGCAGGCTTGGGAGTCAGAGGTCGTGGGTTCTAATCCCGACTCCGTCACTTGTCAGCTGTGTGACTTTGGGCACATCACTTCACTTCTCTGTGCCTCAGTTTCCTCATCTGGAATATGGGGGTTAAGACTTTGAGCCCCACGTGGGACAACCTGTTAACCCTGTACCTACCCCAGTGCTTAGAAGAGTGCCTCACCCATAGTAAATGCTTAACAAATACCGGTATAATTATTACTATATATTGTTAATAATATACCCTCCAGATAACTGTGGCCAACAGACATGATATTTGCAGCGTGTCGGGTACAGGAAAAAGCCCAGGGAACCACCTCAAGACCTCTACATGGTTTATGTGCTCCTTAAAAAAGTATTTAACACCGTCAGTAGATCTGGAATCTGAATATTACTTAGCAGACTTGGTTATCCTGAAAAGCGGTGGCCTTTTTTTGGGTTTTTAAAAAATGATATTTAAGAGCTTACTGTATGCCAGGCACTGTTCTAAGTGCTGGGATGGATACAGGATAATCAGATGAACACAGATCACACATGGAGCTCCCAGTCTTAATCCTTATTTTACAGTTAAGGTAACTGAGGCACAAAAGAGTGAAGTGACTTGCCCAAGGTCATACAGCAGGCAAATGGCAGAGCTGGGATGAGAGCCCAGGTCCTTCTGACTCCCAGGCCCGTGCTCTATCCACTAGACTATGCTGCTTCCTCACCGAAAAGTCCATTAAGATTGAGACTCCCCTTCCTCCTCACTAATGGGGAAAGATGGGAATATGCGGGGGGCCTAATCCTATCGCATTTATTCCCTCTAGTTTGCATTGTCGTAAGATGCAACAAGTCGTGGATGCAGGTGGTAGAAGGGAAGCCCTTCAAACTCAACGGACTTGGAGCATCATCCCATAGAAAACTTGCTATATACGGTTGATGGAACCGTAGAATCACACACCCAAGAAGATCTGCTAATGATCATCAGCACTTTGCAGAATCCCTGTGGCTTTTGAGCCATTGGTTGTCATCAGGATTCATTGAACACCGGTGTTGCGGAGCACTGTACTTAGGTGCTTGGGAGCATATTTCTCCCCTTGAATGAGAACAAATGGGTCCTGGCCCTTCACCTCAACCCCATAACATTTTTTAAAGAGCAAACAAAAACGAAGAAAACCTGGCTATCCTCACACTGGATATTGATTTTTGAAGCCAAAATATATTTTTTTAAAATCATTTAGTGTATTCTTCCTGTAAGAAAGTAGTTGGGACGTCTGCCTTCCACAGGTCTTGAATATTTTTCTCTGGCTTTACTTCCAAGATAGCCCACCGAATCTTATTCGTACCTTTTTGCTCTTCGTTCTTTGCTCCACATATGTTAAGGATACGAAACCCACTCTCACCAAAACACATTTAAGCCAGTTGTCTTCATTGGCTTAATGCAGACGGCAAATCATCATTTATCCAGGATGAGAAACGATTAGTAAAAATACTGATTTCATTGAAATTGCTGTCTTTGGGAAGGGAGGAGTGGTGTATTTTTTGGCTTGCAAAACTGTTAAAGGACACAGAACTTTATTCAGTAACCTTAAAAACAAGGATATGAAAATGAATGAAATAATTAATGGTGGTATAAGTCACTTTTGGGCTAAGTCACAAGTACGATTGTACTAGAAGAGGCTGAGAAATTCCACTGTTCACATCAGTATTGCTTCGATTTAAGAACGTTCTCTCCAAAAGTATGTTCTATTCCTTTCCTCCTTATCTCTCCAAATCCCAGGTTTTCGGAAAGGATCAGCATATTAAGACTCAAGTGTACAAAGGAACACAATTAATTTGGCATGGTTGAAAACCCTCGTAAGTGAATTTTGTTCTCCCCCTTTCCTTAAAATTGCTAAGTATTGCTTATTTTTGTTTTCTAGAGTGGATAAAGAAGACTACGCCCTTGTTGTGGATCGCTCCTTTTGGTAAGAACATGTCGTCCATCTTACCGTTCACCCCACCAGTCGTGAAGAGGCTTTTGGGATGGAAGAAATCAGCTGGTGGTTCTGGAGGAGCAGGTGGTGGAGAACAGAATGGACAGGAAGAAAAGTGGTGTGAGAAAGCCGTTAAAAGCTTGGTGAAGAAGCTAAAGAAAACGGGACAATTAGATGAGCTTGAGAAAGCCATCACTACTCAAAATTGCAATACGAAATGTGTTACTATACCAAGGTAAGTGTAAGGATCTCAAGTTATTTATATTCCTATGAAAAGCCTCCTTTAAAGAAATAGCGGACTTGAATGTAGTCTGAAGAAAAAGTTTTAAGACTGAAACTGGTTGCTGCGTCTGAACTATCTGTAAGTAATGCTTCATTGATTCATCGGTGACAGGTCGTAACTTGTCGTAATTGAGTGTTTGCTTTTAAAAATCACTTGTTAGATTTTTTTAGGAAGCTTCGTGGCCTGCAAATCGACCTGCGTTTACTAGCTTGGAAAGCTAGTCTTAATAGTTCCCTTCACATTGCTTCATTGTCGTAATCCCTTAAATTTACAGGACAGCGGATGAGAAAGGCCGTATTCAACTTTGTGTCTTCAAGTCCATATGTGACTTATTCTCCCCTCCCTGCCCCCTTTTTGTTTGTTTGTTTCACCCCTTGGTCAACACTTTACTCAGTAATGTATAGAGATTAACAAATATCTGATAAACTGTATTTATTAGACTTAATATTTTTCAGACTTAATTTGCCATTTCAGGAAAGGACAGACTTTGAGAGTTGTCTTTGGTTGCAATCTGGAAATCCAGTATTCTAAAGGACAGCATTTCTCGTAAAAGGACAGCCACGTTTCATTATATTATGGATCTATTATATTTCTATTGTTTGTGTTTATAATGGTTGAATCAGGGGAACATGAGATTAAACCTGTTAAAATGTAGAAGTATATCTAGAATAGGTATTTATAACCTCTGGTATGTCTCTAGGTTAGAACCGAAGCCCTACCGTGTGGTTCCTTCCTGAATGAACCCTAGATTTGCCTTCCCCCAAGTAGTCGTAGAGGCCGTGACTACTTGATCCTACGCCCGACATGTCCTTTGTGTCAAACTGAATTGCATTAGTGTCGGTTTTAGAATCTCTGCATCTTCACTCATTCTTCATACACTCCCCTTCAAAGAAGCCTCAAATCACCAATCATTTTCATACGGGAACTTTACTCCAAGAATCGCTTCAGCGGCAATGGGTAACTTGATCGGAAATAAACAAGTAACAGTAGTAAGGCATGCTATATTGTGTACGTTGTAGAATTCCAAAGTAGTGTTCCAGAGAGATGAAGAGTGATGTAGATTTGTTAATTGTAAGCTTCTAAACTACTGAACCTCCAGGAAATTGGCAGTCATTTTCTTTTGTATTGTCCCTCCTTGATGCCTAGAATAAAATTGCATGGTATTAAAACTGGTCACAGTGTTACAAACTTTGATAATTGCAAGTAACAATGAAAATATACTCTGAAATTTGCATGGTTCACATGTATATATGCACACCACACACACACATGTGAAAATTGCATGATAGGTGTTAGAAGAGGATTTACAGTTATTTTTTCTCTCATGCTGGGATTGGAAAAAAATGTTTAAAAAGCTAGTTTCCAGGTAAATGTCTTACTAGCTGGTTATGTGAAGTGTAATAATTATTTGTATCAACAGAGAAGGATCATTGCACCCCATTCAGGCTTCTCCTGAGTGGAAAGTGGGGGTGATGCTGCTCATTAGGGAGCGTAAGAGAAAGAGGGTAACGAAAGGGTAAAAGGGAGACTACTCTGGTTTCTGCCCTCTACTGTGGACCTGATGACCAGTCAGTTTTGCGGGGCTGGGTGGGTCCCTTCTGGTCTTGCCTGCTGTAAGGAATTGGGGACTACTGAATCTCCAGGGCCACATTGGCAGATCCGGAATTAGAACCCAGATTCTAATTGTAATAAATAAGATTGAATAAAGAATAAGAATGAATAAACCCACCCCATTACTAGCAAGGTAGGACCTCTCTCCCAAGGTATTGCAATCTCCCAAGCACTTAGTATAGTGCTCTGCACATAGTAAGTGCTCAATAAATGCCATTTTTTTAAGTGAGATTTGGCCAGAACCTAATTTTTTTTTTTTTTTTTTTTTGGTCATTTGTCAACTGACAGACAACCTGCATATTTCTACCTGTAACATTTCCTAGTCGGAGCAAAGAGGGCAACCTTTGTCGATAAGGGAAAACAGATTTGATCAAGAAGTCTCATTTCAAAGATTTTTGTGGTAGGTAACGCAAAGCTCAGGAGTAAACCTGTCTTATGGTGTTCTGCTCTTAGCCAGCGAAGCATATCTAGTTGCCACTGACAACCGGATGAATATAATTTTGAGCCTTATTACCAGATACCAGAGAAGGAATCATTTGTAAGCTCTGTCTCCTTTTCTTTTTATCCCTCTCCTTGTAATTTACTCAGAGCTCCTTCCTAGCTGACCAACTTCCTTTTTTATTGTTTCCAGAACTCTTCAAATTCCAGCTTTGTCCTGATGTCTTCCTCAGCTAACAAAAGCGAGGAGGGATTTTCCCCCTTCTGACCAATGTAGGAAGTCAGCTAGTGCGGAGAACACAGGCTTGGGATTTAGGAAGCTTGGGTTCTGGTCCCAGCTCTGACCCTGGCCTGCTACAAAACACTGGGCATGTCCCGTAACCTCAGTTCCTCTTCTGTAAAATGAAGGTGATAGACTGCGAGCTCCACGTTGGACAGGGACTGCGTCCAATCTGTTAACCTTGTGTTTACCTACCCCAGCCCTTAGCACATGGTAAGGGCCTAATAGATGACATCATCACTGTGAATTATTAATACCTTCAAACGTATCTTTCGCTCTTCACTGAATGGAAAAATGGACTATATTCTTTGAGCTTTCAACTGTTGCCTCTCCGAAAGACCACAGCATATTCAGGATTCAGCATTTTAACCTCCTAGAGAGCTGAAATTGCCACCTGTTTACCGGGCATTGTATATATAAAGCACATTAAAGTTCCACACCCAGATTGCTTTCTTGAAGAGGGGGCAGTGGCGACCCTCTTCTTCTTCACTTCACTTCTCGGTGCCTCAGTTACCTCATCTGTAAAATGGGGATGAAGACTGTGAGCCCCACGTGGGACAACCTGATTCCCCTGTGTCTACCCCAGTGCTTAGAACAGTGCTCGCCACATAGTAAGTGCTTAACAAATACCAACATTATTATTATTATTATTCTTCAAGCACACAACCCCTCTCACAGTAGAAGTGACTGTACTTAGGCAACTTACCCTAAAGCACTCCCTATTAAACTGCTAATTATTTTAAGTAATAATAATAATGTTGGTATTTGTTAAGCGCTTACTATGTGCAGAGCACTGTTTTAAGCGCTGGGGTAGATAGAGGGTGATCAGGTCGTCCCACGTGAGGCTCACAGTTAATCCCCATTTTACAGATGAGGTAACTGAGGCACAGAGAAGTGAAGTGACTTGCCCACAGTCGCACAGCTGACAAGTGGCAGAGCCAGAATTAGAACCCATGACCTCTGACTCCCAAGCCCGTGCTCTTTCCACTGAGCCACGCTAAGTCTTGACTCTATTGCCATTGTTCTTATATGTCTGTCTCCCCCGATTAGACTGTAAGCCCGTCAGACGGCAGGGACTGTCTCTATCTGTTGCCGATTTGTTCATTCCAGGCATTTAGTACAGTGCTCTGCACATAGTAAGCGCTCAATAAAAGCTATTGAATGAATGAATAGTATGTATAAAGAAGAGCTTTCCTCCATTTATAGCCTATTCATACCGTTTCTACAACTTGATTCCTCGTAACATTTCTCTGCCCTTCATCTAGTGTAGATTCTGAACTTAAAAAAAAAAAAAAGTAGCTGAGAAATTGTTAACGTCTTAGTAGCCACCTGATTTAGTTAGAACATTCTGAGGATTAGACGAGGCTTGTTTTGGGCAGGGAACATATCTGCTAACTCTGTTGTAGTATACCCTCCCAAGCGCTTAGTACAGTGCTCTCCGCTGTTTATTATTAGCATTCAGTGTGTGAGCTTAATTGGTGACTTGCACTCCTTAAAGTTGAAGCGGCTATTTGTATTCATTCCTGGTATTTAAAACACTTGGAGAAATCTTTATTCTCAAAAATGCCGAGAGAATTCCCGCCCGTCTTCCATGGGCGGTTTTCTGTACTTTGATAACCCAGTTTTCACTTTTCCACCTTCTCACAGAGGGCCCTCAGTCGCAGTGCTGTAATTGCTGGTAGACAAGTGAAGGACCCCTGACGTTTTAGATCTTCTCAAGCTCCCACCCTGCAACAACTGGCTGTTGCACATTCTCCAGTTCTTCTTCCCGAGGATCATTCCTTAGAGCTTTTAGGACCCCAAGAGATTCCTTAGCCACCTGGTGGCAGTAGAAATCAAGATTTCAATTAGACTTAAAAACGTTTCTTTTTGGACGACATTGCTGCCTGGTGAATTGAGATGAATTTAATCAGTGGTCTATACTGCGTACGGAGCACCGTACCAAGCGTTCGGAAAGTACGACAGAATAGAATTGGTAGGCACGGTCCCTGCCCCCAAGGGGCTTATAGTAGTTGTCCGGCGGACTCTCTACCGTGGGTCCTTTAAACCTCTCCGTATCTTTCCCCGTCAGTAATCTTTGGATAAGTATAACCCTACCTAGAGGGATGTGAGATTAAAATGACATTTGTAAGTTCTTTGTTAGGTACTGTGGTGTGTAAATCCTATTATCTCTTTCCAAAGGATAGTCTAAAGTTGCTTGGCAACATAACTAGTTCAATGCTGCTTTTATTGGATTTGTAGGGCGATGATTTCCTAATTGGTGAATACATATCATTATTTTAACATTCCTTCCCCATTCTGGGGCTGGAAGTTAAGAAATAAGCTCTTTCCTTATGTAAATAGCCCCGTTCCCTTGTTACTCTGCTCCCTAAATTACCTGTTAATGCCCCGAGCTCTGTCACAATCTGTGCTATTTTGGGGTAGGCTGTTGTCGAACTCCACTCCCTCACTCCTTCCCCGTCTTTCCCAGCCCTGTAGACAATGCCACTGTCTTTCCTGTTTCTTGCACAGTTTTTCAGGTTTTTACCCTGTTAAAAATTTTGATAGTGTATTTATAAAACGATAATGTAACCGGTAGGGGGTCAGCGTCTAATGATTTCTAGGTCCTCAAGGAACTTTTACAGTTAGAATGAATGCTTACTGTTTAGGTTTGTTTTTTAAAGCAGCTTTTGAGGTTTCATTAATTTTGTAAAGTGATACAAATTTAAAGAATCAGTTGATTCCTATAGACTCCACTGCATTTGTCCCCTATACGACTGTTGCTAATGGCATTTGTTAAGGGCTTACTATGTGCCAGTCGCATAGTAGATTCCTGTAGCCTCCACTGCATTTGTCCTCTAGAGGACTGTTGTTAATGGTATTTGTTGAGTGCTTACTAGGCACCAGGCACTGTACTAAGCGCTGAGAAAGGTACAAGATAATCAGGTTGGACACAGTCCCTGTCCCACATGGGGCTCACAGTCTTAATCCCCATTTGACAGATGAGGGAACTGAGATGCAGAAAGGTAAAATGAAGTGACTTGCCCAAGGTCACGCAGCAGACAAGCGGCACAACCGGGATGGAACCCAGGTCCTTCTGACTTCCAGGCCCGGGCTCTATCCACTAGACCATCTTAGGCCTAAGAATAGCCACCTGGAACTTCTGGGCATTGTACCTTTACTCTTCCTGGGGATCTATATTAAGCACGTGATATTCGCCCCCCGACAAATAGACACATCCTTATCCCGTATATCTGTAATTTCTTTCAATATCTCCCCCTATAGACTGTAAACTCCTCGGGGAGAGGGATCATGTCTACCAACTCTATTGTATTGTACTTTCCCAAGTGCTTAGTACAGTGCTTTTCCCATAGCACTTGTTTTGATTTCCTTCCTATGTAGGTTATTGGGATCAGTAGCCCATGGAATAACCTGACAAATAAATTCCGAGGCACTGAGGTTCAGGATAAACTCTTTGATTACAGAGCTGCCTCTGTGCCACAGCTTTTCCCTCCTCAGCATTTGATGGGGTGGGCTGAAGCTGGCCCAGAATGCTGGTCCGTGGAAGATGGTTTTGGAAAACGCTGTCAAATACAGTCAACATCATCCATGGCACTTATTCAGTGCTTACTGTGCGCAGGGTACTGTGCTAAGCACTTGGAAGAGTACAATACCTTGGAAATAATCTTTAAGATCATAAGCTTTATTATCAGAGGTAGAAACTGCACTTCAATCGAGAGAGTTTCGTGGAATAATGCCCTTTTCCGTCATTGGTGTATGGGTGATCTGTGGCAAAATTCAGACTTAAAGGTTGTCTTCGACACCATTGTTGTTTCAGTTGCTGGCCTTATTCATTCATTCATATTTATTGAGCGCTTTCTGTGTGCAGAGCACTGTACTAAGCACTTGGAATGTACAGTTCGGCAACAGATAGGGACAATCCCTGCCCAACAACGGGCTCACAGCCTTATAGCTAGAAAATCTGGCAGTTTTATTGCAGGAAAATGTCATGGCATTTTGGCAGACTCAGAAGAAAAGTGGTTTGGTTTTGGAAGTTCTCGAAGACCTACTCCTAGCCAGCCGTCCCATCAGGTACTTTTTAGAATGACCCATGTCTTTCAGGGTGATGTCATATCTCCGGTTAGTTAGCTAATGGAGAGGTGGTCAAGAGCATGTGACCGTACCTCATATGCATTTACCATCCGTCAATACTCCAAATGAGATTTGGAAGGAATTCTAAAGTTGACTTAACCACGGTATCTCTGAGGACTTCTGAGCTGATCAAGACAGGAACGTGTCTACCAACTTTGTTATATTGTATTCTTCCAGGTACTTAATACAGTCCTCTGCACAAGTTAACACTCAATAAATAGCATTGATTGGTTTTGTTCTAAAAGTATGCTAGGGAGGGAAATTCTTCATCTGGTTCCAGTTTTAGATGGCTTCGTATGTAACTGAGGACATTTATTACTCTATAAGAAGGTTCAAACAGATAGCCTATTTTGGATAATGACCCATAACAGGAAGACAGCTGTGTACAGAATCAGGCTCAGGCCAATTATTATTCCTTAATATCCACTGACCAATATGATGCAGCTTGGGCCTAGTTCTTTTTTTTTAATTTAAAATGGCTGAACTGATTATTTTGATATAAATTGCTACTCTCTAATCTTTAATTCTTGTCCATTTCTGACTTTAACTCAGCCTCATTAGCTGACTATAATCAGCGATTTAGATATTTGAATATAATAGAGCACTTAATTTTGGACATTTCAAATACTGGAGATGAAAACTGCACACAGTGTTACTAGGCGAATATGAAAAATTAGCTCTACTTTTTTAATTAAAGGATAAACATTGGCTTGAAGACAGAGGTTTAGAGTTAGTATTTGGTACTGTGTTCTGCACAAAGAAAGTGCTCAATAAATTCGATTGAGTTTGCAGAAAGGAGGCTTTTGACAGGAGTGGGTGCATTCTGAATGTTATTTTATAGGGTAATGATTCAGAGAGCAGAATTTTGTACACTGGCCTCTGGATCATTGCTTTTAAAAATGAAATAAGATCTATATCATTCTAGTAGGTAAGAGAGTGCAAGCACATGACAGGGTGATCATGGAGTTGTTAAACTTCTATACCAGGATGAGGGCACCCACTGAGGGTAAAAGGTAAATTCAGAAATGACTGAGACTTCTCACAACTGGGAATTTGTCTCCCTAGGAAACGTTTGTTCAAAATACCCGAATGCTTCTAAAAACTTCTGGAAATCTAATATGGATGTCTCCTTCGTACTAGAGCAGCAATCTCGGTGTTGATATGGACGCTGTCAGCGATGAGGCAGAGGGAAAGTTTATGGATTTTAAATAACACCATAGCCCTGAGGGTAACCACCATGGCACTTATTCAGTTCTCTGAGTTGTTGGCTGTGTTGGAGAATACTGAACTGGATAGATCGGTGGCATGATCTTCTATGACAAGTCACATATTTTTGTGGATCTGGTTGGATTTTTATGTAATTCTGTTAGTTTAGTTTGAAAAATCTTGAATTTGCCTTTAGAGTTTTAAAGGGGGGAAGACTCCATAAAGCTAAGGCTGATCATTAGAATTAGACGGGGAAAGTTATCATATAGTTTGAGATGCATATGCACATTAGACTATAGTAGCTTATTTACCTGGAATTAAAAACGTATTTGAAGATATTGCCTGCCGAGGAAAAAAAAAATGAAATTCTCTGTTAGGTACTTCTTTAAGTTTTCACCTCCCATGTTATCTGTGCCTCATTCAGTCATATTTATTGAACACTTACTTTGTGCAAAGTACTGTACTAAGTGTTTGGGAGAGTTCAATATAGCAGTAAACAGACCTGTTCTTCAGAAATATGGGTCAGATACAGATGTATCTATAAATGTTACATGATGTTCGGAGTTAATACTTATACACGGTGAGTAGAGGTTAAAGTAGATTGCAACCAGCTGCATGACGTGACTTTGAAAGTCCCAAATTGATCTTCAGTTAGAATTCCAGTTGGCTTATTTAGTTAAAATTAAACTTTATAAATATTTGTAATGTTCATCTAACACTTAAAAATATTGTAAATGCCACAGCAGCCCTAAATGTAACCGTCTGACTGAAAAGACTGTGCACTGAAACAGTAATGCCCCTTGGAAGGATTCTTATGGCAAGTTGGTTATTAAAATTTATGGCCCTATTGTTGAACAATTCCAGTAGCTTTAATCTTAGAAAATATGGAATCCTGAAAATTTGAATGATCTGAGATCAGAGTTTATTTGTACTACAATAGTCTTGCTTCGAAGAAGAGTTCAAAATCTCTCAAAGAAAGGAAAGGAGAGTAGGATCACCTGGGTAGAAATTTTTGGACACAGTTGATGAGCTAGAATTCTGCCAGCTGTAATGGAGCATTGATTGGGAATTTTGGCTGTTTAAGACTCCACCTTTCTCTGTACTTTCTTTCTCATTGTTTTTCTTGAGCTCCCTCCCACAGTGTGCAAGCTGCGGAGTGAAAAACAGCGTTTCTGCCTCCGGCATTCTGAAGTGCTGTGCCTTGATATATGGTGTGTAAAGCTCATGTCAAAACGTAGCAAGAAACCAACAAAACTTGAAAGTATCTACAACTCTACATTCTTCTTGGGGGGTGGAAGGCTGAGCAAATAATTGACTGAAAGAATGAAGGTAACATTTCCAGCGAGGTATTAATGATAAAGGAGGAGGACTAAATTTGTTCTCATGGAGAAGCTGGAAGGAAGAAGAGGGTTGGGATAGGATGAAAGGAGTAAGCGGAGTCTGACTATCAGCATGAACAGAAAAGTGTTGCTAGAGGGGAGGAAAATCTGCCAAGTTTGGAAATAATATATTTTGCTGAAGTCTTGCTATATTATTTTAGTATGAAATACTGCCCAGAGGAAGGAAGAACTACCCCCACTTTCCAAGAAATATGATTGCTTGCGGATCAAAGTTATTAAAAGCTCTGGGATTTCACTTGAATATCTTGCTGTGCTTCTTGAGGTCTGGGTTAACCAAAGATCTGTGGCTGGAATTCCACATTTCCTAATTCATAGATTGCAGCTTGTCGGCTTAAAATCGAGTTCTAGACAGACAGTTCCATAAAAAGGACCAGACACTTCAGTGGACTCATCATGGAGAGATGCCTCAGTGCTGTCCAGTGGGCAACAGGATGTGTGGGTGATCAAAGGGAGTTAAGGCACAGTAGTAGCGAGAGTGGGGCATTTTGTACAAGGCATCTTAATTTTAGCATTTCATAGAAGCAGAGCTGTGGAAAAAATTGCTCCAAGCATAATTGATGGTATAGGAAAAGATGTAACACAGGGTAGGAAAGAGAAAAATGGAAAATGAATGGATTTTCCTCAAATAGTCCATGAACTAGCAAGTAAGCAAATCTTCCCTGGGCTTAATGTGTTTTTAAAAATCGTGGTATTAAAAAGGGGGCAGAATTTGTCGACTCCCCACCCCCAAATTTTACCAATTTTGTACTCTTTCTCAAGAGGGAGGGAGTGGAATGGGCAAAAAAAAAGCTTTAATCCTCCAGAAAATACGTAACCAGGTTAGTGAGGGTTTCCAGTTTAAATTTAGTGTATTGCTGTCCTAGCCTTTTAAAGCATATGGTACATCTAACATTTATCAAGACTGCTAGGGAGACAATTAAAAATTTAAATCGTAAGATTGTCTCCCAACCACTTAGTACAGTGTTCTGCACTTAGTAGGCACTCACTAGATACCACTGATTAAAGATATCTTATTTTGGTCATGAAGGAAGAGTCGATTCAACAGTAGGTTTTTCCATAGTAACTTGTTTCCTGAACCAAATCAAAAATGCTCTCTCTCTGTCTTGGCCTTTCTACCCTGATCATGATTTTCTTATGGAGAAAGGAAAGGAAGTTCAGTTTCTTGGCAAAGCGGCCCCCCCAAAAATCATCACAGCATTGTTTCAGTATGTCCAGTCAGCCCTTTCCAGCTATCTGAGTCAGAAATGAACAAAAGGACGATTGGTGTAACTAGAACACTTGAAGGGCTTAATTCATTTTCTAATTTGTTTAACGGCGTAGTGGATACAATTGTTCCTAGTATCCAGTGTGAAGAGTGATTCCTTCAGCATGTCTAATGACCGAGACTCCCCTTTTTCTTTTCTATAATAGTACTTGAGCACTTACTGTATACTGAGCGCTGGGGTAGATGCCAGCTACTCAAGTTAGATACGGTCCATGTCCCACGTGGGGTTCAGTCATAATCCCGATTTTACAGATGAGGTAAATGAGGCACAGAGAAGTTAAACAACTTGCCCAAGATCACATGGCAGACAGGTGATGGATCCCAGAATTAAAACCCGGGTCCTTTTGACTCCTATGCCCGGGCTTTATCCGTTAGGCCACACAGCTTCTCAGTCCTTTGTCTTACTCTTTTGTTTTTCTGCTTGTGTTCTTACAGATACCCTTGACTTGGGGAAGGATGAGCATGAAAGTTGCCTCGAGTTTGAAAGCATTTACTAAAGCAGTGCACTAAATAGCTTTGTGAAGGTCCAAAAGCGTTGATGCTCTTCTCAAGATGTTTAATTTAGTTCCATGGAGTATCTTTAGAGACTAGTAGAATAGTGTGGGGTTTGTTCATTAAAACCAGGCCATTGAAAAAATTGTGGGGTTTTTGGGCTGGGATGCACCGAGGATTACATAAAAGTGCCATGTTTGAAATGATAACTCAGCCTTCACAACATTGCTAAAATCTGCCCTCTCCTCTCCATCCAAACTGCTACCATGTTAGTCCAAGCATTTATCCTATCTCTCCTTCATCATTTCATCCTCCTCCATCCTGACCTCCCTGCCTCCTGCCTCTCTGCTCTTCAATCCATACTTCAGTCTGCTGCCCAGATCATTTTTCTGCAGAACCGTCAGTGCATCTCTCTCCATGCCACAAGAACCTCTAGTGGTTACACGTCCACATCAAACTCTTTACCTTAGGCTTTAAGGCACTCGATCACTTTACCCCCCCGATTTCCTACTACAACTCAGCCCTCACACTTCGCTCCTCTGATGCCATCCTAACTCACTATGCCTTGATCTCATCTATCTCACCGCCCACCCCTCGCCCATATCCTGCTTCTGGCCTGGAACGCCCTCCCTCTTCATATTCGACAGACATTCACTCTCCCCACCTTCAAAGCCTTATTGGAAGCACATCTACAAGATCCCTTCCCCAACTAAGCCCTTTTTTCCTCTTCTCCCACTCCTTTCTGCATCGCCCTTGCACTTGGATTTTCACCCTTTATTCACCCCTCCCCACAGCACTTATGTAACATCTGTAATTATATTAATGTCTCTCTTCCTCTCTAAACTGTAAACTCGTTGTGGGCAGGGAACGGGCAGTGTACTCTCCCGAGTGCTTAGAACAGTGCTCCGTTCGCAGTAAACCACTTAATAGATGCGACTGAGTGATTATCAGGAACTTCAAGAAGTCAATAGAGTACTCTGCCGAGTAGGAGAGTTATCCTCTGCTTGGATGACGTCCCTGCTGTTGGCGAGACTGCTTCCATGAGCGTGAACCTCTTCGAGTGAGAATCTCTTTCACCCTTGCAGGCTATACCCATGAAAATGTAGAAGTGTACCTCTTCTGTCGTCTTGCCAGCTGGGGTGTTTATTGTCCAGAATTCAGTGGATAAAGGGGAAATGTATTTCCTCCTGAATATTGTCATTATGGGCAGGAAACGCATGTACCAACTATTATACTCTCCCAAGCGCTTAGTGTACGGTGTTCAAATGGGATTGCTTGATCAGATAGACTTTTGGCAATTGAATGCAAATTGAGATGGCTGGACAGACAGCAAGTGACCTCGTGAAGATTCTGCTGACCCAAGCCGGACCCAGCCATGTATTCCTCTTCCTTGTGTACCTTCTCCCTCCTAAAGCCATTATACCCATCCCTGGTCTTCAGGAGTGGCCCCTCTGGTCTCCACAGTGCAGAAAAGGCATTGAATTGAAGTGAATAATCTAAATTTCCTAAATTTCTAAATTGCCAGTCATTCTGAATCAGTGGGGGGCTACCTCAGTTTTCCAAAGGGTAAGAGGGCCCATGCCAAATAAGCCTCCCAGGCTTGCTGTGACAATCTCAGAGCTTGGAGGCTGCTCTGGTCGAGAGGCCTAGGGAACTTGTCCCCAGCTAGGCATTACTTGCCTTTCCTTCCTAGTTTCTGGAGCTGAGCAGTCCCCTCTTTTCCCCCTCCTCCTCTCGTGAGAACTTCATTCTCTCCTCAGGGATAAAGGTAAGTGAAACTAAGTTGGCCAAATATCTTCAAGGGACCTAAGCTTTAGCTCACTAACTCCAGTGGGTAAGGACCGTCAGATTACCACGTAGTAGAAACTGGACACTTACGTGCTAGTATTTTAAGGAGTGGCATACTTTGCCAAACCACTCGTCCCAGACTGGTCTTAATCCAGTCTATCAACCACATTTATTGAGGCCTTAGTTGTACGTAACACTGTACTAAGCACTTGGGAGAGTACATATAACAGTTGATAGGCACGTTCCCTTCCCCCAGGGAGCCTGCGGTCTAGAGTGTTAAGAAAAACGTTCTCCTAGAGAAAAATGAATTTGTTCCTTATACTGCTGTCCCAGGTTCAGTGACTGTATTGACAAGGCATTGTTTATAACAGTTGAGCCAATCCCAACACTACTGATACTTGAAAATGTGCTTGTATTGTGAAGTATGTTTTCCCATAGGTGAATAGGATGCAGCCCACCTGGCAGCCTTCACGGTATCACAGATATTTCCCCCGAGAGTGCTTCAGCTCTAAATTATACAGAAACCACTTTTTAGACTGGATGTAGCCTTAAAGTGGTCCAATCTCAGATTTTCACCTAGATTTGGTATTCCTATTTAGCTTAATTTCTAGGAGAAAGTTAGAACTCATGTCCCTTCCTTGTTCTATGCTCTTTCCTATCAGTCCTGAGGTTTTCAATTAATCTGCTCTGGGAAAATGGTGTCATCGGGCAACCACTCAGGTCTGCTTAGTGCAGGCCCGGAACATTTTTCATTCAGAAAAACATCAAAAATCGGAGACTGTGAGTTGATCTCCTTTCCCCAGCTGCCTTGAAAGATGAGGGAGGGAATTTGCCCAATGCTTGCTTCTTTTGTCTTTAGTTGTGTCGTGGAACGAAGCAGATAAGGTGACAAATACTGTCACAATTTTACATTGGGGAAAAAAACCCGAGCCAGTGGCAAATTATTTGAACGTGTGCACTTAAGCCAATATGTAGTAAATTAGTTCTAGAAACCCTTGATAGTTCCTTGGCAAGAGGTATCTAAGCTTGATTCTAGTTCAAAAATGGCTGTAATTTAATTCTCCAGGCCATGAAGGAGAAGGGAATCAGAAGTGGCGGGGCCTTGTGGAAAGATCAAGGTCCTGGGAGTCTGAGGAACTTGGTTCCTAATCCTGGCTCTGCCACTTGTCTGCCGTGAGGCCTTGGGCAAGTCGCTTCACTTCTCTGTGCCTGTTACCTCATCTGGAAAATGGGGGTTGAAACTGTGAGCCCCATGTCGGGGACAATGATTGGGTCCTAACTGATAGATCTTGTATCTACCCCAGTGCTTAGTACGGTGCCCGGCACAATAGTAAGTGTAACAAATACCACAGAAGAGTGAGGAAAAGGATAGGAAGGATTTAATAGTTAAGAGGTGGTTAATTGCTGGATTGAAGGCTGCTTCACCTTAATGAAGTGAAATGCCTTGTAGTGGGTGGCAACTTATCACAGGAGATTTTACAGGCAGGTATCAAGTTCAGGAAGGGTCGTTTTGGGTGAAATCACTGTTTGCGGATAATACGTCCATGAAGAGTCCCCAGAAAAGCTCAGGATCCTGAAACAGGTTGCTGGCTATCACCATTCTCCATAGCAACTTTTAGTGCCACTGTTGAAGGCAGAGTAATAGGCTAGATGGATGATGAATAAGTGTAAGTCATTATGGGTATGCTTTCATTTTTATGCTGGGAGAAGAGTTGTGATTAGGTGGAGGTGGACTGATGGTACAGAGCCGGCACAGTTCTGGACTTTTGTAGACCGTCCTGGGCAATTTAATTGAAATATTTTACTGACAGTGTGATTGTTCCAGTTAAATAGAGGCGATTCCTAGCTCATGCTCACTTTCATGCTTGGACTTCCATGTCCGGGCTAAAGCAGGTAAAGGAGATGCTCAACTAGGATCCCCTAGCATTCTGGAAATTGTAATTCAGCTCTTCCCAAATACGGAAGAGTTAGCGCCTTTTTTTCCTCCCCCATCTGGTGCTCAGAAGGAAGGGGAAGGTAGTGTCCGTTGGAGTAGTGTCTGATGTTCCGGTCTTCATCAAAATTACGTCTAGCCCAGATAGGAGCAAAGGGAAAATCGATACTCTAAGTGCAGAGCCTGGAAAAGAGTCCTCGTGACAATCTGGAGGAAAGGGGAGGGGACGAAGGCTCACTCTGGGGTCTTGCTGGGGGTGTCCTGTGCTGCTTCTGGATCTGTGATGCCGTCCCCGTAGTACCACCCGCACCCATACTGGTAGAGATGTGGGGGAGAAGAGGAGGAGGAGATCGCAGACGTAGGCAGACCCAGCACGACCGGTTGGGTCTAGCAGCAGACTGAACGTGAGAAGTGACAATCAGGCTGAGGCCCGAGGCTGGTCTGCCATCTTTGGGCAAGGCAGAAGAACGGGTTGAGGCTTCGGAAACCTTTTCTGTGAACTCCCTGACTCTATCTAATGATTTTTTTCCTAATCCGTATAATCCTGAGTTTGTGTGGCTCGGGAATTAGAGTAAAGCCTTGTTCTGCCTGTGGCTCAGGCTTGTCCGTTCCTTGTCCCTCTGTTCTCTTGGTTGAAAGTCTCCCTCATTCAGTCTCCCTCTTCTCTGTAGCTCCCATGTACTTCCTCTAGTGTTTGTGCATTTTTCTCCTCCCACTGTCAGCAGCCCAGCAAACACAACCAGAAACCACTTTAGATAAATCTGCATAAGATAGTCAGGGGCAAGATAAATGAGGTGGCCCTTGAAGCAAAACTGCCCATTTGGGAGATCGTCTAAACTGTATTTTTAGTCGGAGATTGTTTCTGAAACTTTTATCAGGGATCCCTGATTGAATATTCGTTTACAAGTTGATCTCACAAATTCCTTTACAGTGACTGGTTTTCTCTCAACCGGAACAGATTAGAGCCGTGGCATCGTGCCAAATATTTCGCCATCAGAACTGAAAATTACTCTTGATTAAAAAGGACCTGTCACCATGGCAAGACACATTTCCCACTTACATTATTCCCTGGAATACCTAAATTGATCTTCTTTGGATTGTGATCCACTTTGCATATGTGACGATGAGTAGAAATTATAAAATAAAATGTTATTAGCAGCAGTGGATGTGGAAAATCCTACTACCTCCGATAGTTTATTTCTTGAGTGAACTAGTTGGCTGGCTAGTCTTCAAGACACATTTTTTTTTAATGGCACTAAAGTGCGTACTATGTGCCAAACACTGATCTAAGTGCTGGGGTTGGTACAGATTAATTAGGTCAGGCACAGACCCTGACTCACAGCCTAAGTCGGAGGGAGAGCGGAAGCGCTTAGAACAGTGCTTTGACATAGTGCTTAACAAAGGCCATTATTAAGAGAACAGGCTTAGGAGTCAGAGGTCGTGGGTTCTAATGCCGGCTCCGCCACTTGTCAGCTGTGTGACTATGGGCAAGTCACTTCACTTCTCGGTGCCTCAGTAACCTCATCTGGAAAATGGGCATTAAAAGTGTGAGCCCCACATGGGACAACCTGATTAACCTGTATCTACCCCAGCGCTTAGAACGGTGCTCTGCACATAGTAAGCGCTTAACAAATACCAATATTATTATTATTATCATTATTCAATCCCCATTTTGCAGTTGAGGAAACTGGAGGCACCAGAAAACGAAACGACTTGTCCAACATGACACAGCACGCAGTTGGCCGAGCAACCGGCAGAGTGGGATTAGAACCCAGGTCCTGTGACTTCCTGTCTTTCCACAAGGCCCCCCGCTTCTCAATTCAGTAGGCGAAGAGTGAAAGTTAACCTAACAATGTGCCACGTTGGCCATAGTCTGCTTGACATGAGGATTTGGAATATCTTAGTGTTATATATGGAAACAATGGATGAGATACTTCTACAGAGGAGAATTTCTAAGCACAGCTGATATCCCTTGGCTTCTTTCAACGAGGTGCAGTTTCTATTTCCCTGTACATAGCCTCCCAAAAGCAAGCACTTTTTGATGTAAAGTAAGGCACTTTTTCTGTTCTACGGTGTTATTCACAAAAACCTCAGTTAACTGAACTGCTTCTATTGTGCAGAGGCACAAAATCAGCAGCTGGGAAGAGTAGGGTAGAAATAATTATAGCATTTGTTAAGCACTTCCTATGTGCCGGGTACTGTGATAAGCACTGGGTAGGTACAGGTTAATCAGGTTGGATGCAGTCCCTGTCTCTTGTGGGGCTCACAATCTAGAAGGGGAGAATAGGTATTGAATGCTCATTTGACAGATAAGGAAATTGAGGCACAGAGCAGTTGGTCTGTAAGTCCCCTCTAACCAGAAAGTTCTTTGCGGACAGGGGACAGATCGACCAAATCTGTTATATTGTTCTCTCCCAAGCACGTAGTACAGTGCTCTGTGCATAGTAAGTGCTCAATAAAAACGATTACGTGGCTTGCCCAAGGTGACAGCTACTAAGTGGCAGATCTGGGTTTGGAACTCAGGTCCTCTGACTCCCAGGCCTATGCTTTTCTCACTAGACTATGCTGTTTCTTAAGAAGTAGGGACAAAAGGGAAAAAGAAGGAAGAAAGCCTCAATCAGTGGTATTTATTGAGCACCTGCTGTGTGCGGAGCCGTGTACTAAGTGCTTGGGAGAGTCTACAGCAAGCAGCGTGACCTAATGGATAAGGCATGGGCCTGAAAGAAGGATCTGGGTTCTAATCCCGGCTCTGCCACTTGTAGGCTGTGTGACCTTAGGCAAGTCACTTAACTTCTCTCCTTATTAGTTATCTCATCTGTAAAATGGGGATTAAGACTGAGCCCCAAGTGTCATGGACCCTATCCAACCTGATTATCTTGCATCTTCCCCAGTGCTTACTACAGTGCCTGGCACATAGTAAGGCTTAAGTACTTTAACAAATGCAGTTATTATTATTATTGTTATCGTTAATGGAGTTGGTAGATACGATCCCTACTCTAAAGGACGACAAATCAGTAGAACATTTCCCCGTTTCCTTCAGAATTAGAAACGCCAAGCAAGCCTCTAAAACTCGTCACGTATTTTATTAAATACAAAAAATTTGATACTTTGAGAGCAGCTAAGACCCTGAACGTTTCAGAGGTATTTGGTGGGATGGACAAAGATGAATTTATGTAGCACTGAATGTAGAAAAATTGAATTTGGAGGGACTGTCATCGTCTGATCTGGCCTCTACATAAGGGAAGCAGTGTGACTTAGTGGAAGGAGCACAGGACCGGGAGTCAGGAGAACTGGGTTCAGGTTCTAGCTCTAATTTCATTTACCTGCTGTGGAATCTGAAGTTCTCTGCGTCTGTATCTGTGAAATAGGGATAAGATGCCTGTTCTCTCTTCCTCTTTAGATTGCAAGTGGTGTGCCCTTTTCAGTCTCTCTTGGCAGCCAAATCCTGTATTTTATCATTCTTCTCCCCTAATCAAAATATCCTTATTTAGGTTCAGCTGAAATCTTTTCTACTTTAACTGAAGCCCTTCTGGACACTGAGAAAGTAGACAGTGTTCCCCAAAACCAGTTGTTCATTCAGTGATTGTCATATTTATTAAGCGCTTACTGTGCAGAGCACTGTACTAAGTGCTTGGGCAAGTACAATGCAGCAATAAAGAGTGACAATCCCTGCCCACAATGAGCTCGCGGTCTTGGGGGGGGAGACAGACATCGATACAAATGAACAGACATCAATATAAATAAAATAAATGATATATACGTAAGTACTGCCGGGGTCGGGGGTGGGGGGAGAAGAGCAAAGGAAGCAAGTCAGGGCGACGCAGAAGGTAGTGGAGATGAGGAAAAGCGGGGCTTAGTCTGGGAGGGCCTACTGGAGGAGCTGTGCCTTCAGTAAGGCTTCGAAGGCGGGGAGAGTAATTGGCGGATTTGAGGAGGGAGGGCGTTCCAGGACAGAGGTAGGACGTGCGCCAGGGGTCGGCGGCGAGACAGGTGAGATGGAGACGTAGTGAGAAGGTTAGCACCAAGAGAGTGAAGTGCGCGGGCTTGGTCGTAGAAGGAGAGAAGCAAGGTGAGGTAGGAGGGGGCGAGGATGAAGTGCTTTAAAAACCAATGGTGAGGCGTTTTTGTTTGGTATGGAGGTGGGTAGGAAACCACCGCAGATTTTCGAGGACGGGGTGACGCGTCCTGAACGTTTCTGTAGACAAAATCGGGGCGGCGAAGCGAAGTATAGAGTGGGGAGAGGCAGGAGGTTGGGAGGTGAGCAAGGAGGCTGATGCAGTAATCTAGGCGAGATAGGATGAGTGCTTGTATTAACGTGGTAGCAGTTTGGATGGAGAGGAAAGGGCAGATTTTAGCGAAGTTGTGAAGGTCAAACAGAATTTGGTGACGGATAGAAAATGTAGGGTGAATGAGAGAGGGGAGTCAAGGATAATGCTATTATGGGTTATCACGCCCATATTCGTTTTTCTTCCAAGGCTAAACAATCTTAGTCCTGTAACCCGTGTTCAAGACCTCTTTTCTACCTTTATAATCACTTTGGATCTCTGAACCGTGTTGGTTATCCTCATGATTGTCAAGACACTATATATGCTGTAAAAGCGATCGGCAGAGAATTGTAAGTTTATTGCCTGGCTAAGTGTCCTGTCTGATATATCCCCGTACCATGTTAATTTTTTGAAAAGTAATGACACTAGAATTTGACTTACAGGTCCTTTTCTGCAGTACACGTACTTACCTAGGCCTGAATTTTGAATTTTAATAGTTTTTAATTCATATGTAATTGGCTAATGAATACAAATTGGGGATGTGGGGGTGCGGGGTGTGTGTGTGTGTTTTGCCAACAACTTTGTAAAGGTTGGAACTTTACTGTCTGGAAATGTCTCTGTGTGCCTGCAAAGGGGAGGGAGAAATTTAAGCCTCTCGATGTGTTTGCCAACTAGTCTCTTTCCAATAGTGCTCATATCTGATACAGGTGAAATCTAAAGTCTGCATAATTTTATTGTTAACTGGGGGGCTGTTATCTTTTACTTTGTAAATATTTTGAAAACAAAAATGGGTACATTCGTAACGGACTCACGTCTTGCAGTGCAAAAGTATTATTCTGCCTCGCTTAGCTATTTTGTTCTGTTGCGTATTTTAAAGGGAATATTTTTTA
Organism: Ornithorhynchus anatinus; assembly: GCF_004115215.2. Taxonomy (NCBI): domain Eukaryota; kingdom Metazoa; phylum Chordata; class Mammalia; order Monotremata; family Ornithorhynchidae; genus Ornithorhynchus; species Ornithorhynchus anatinus. The sequence continues at coordinate 63,280,526 of NC_041730.1, read as the reverse complement.
ACTGGTTAACTTTTCAACTCGATTAAACTTTTCATCTTTAGAATATTGCTCCCCAGTTGTGCCCTACTGATGTCCAGATTGATGCCCAAATTTTTAACTGAAGAATAGAAAGAATATTTCTGTGGCTAAGTACAAATCCTTAAGAGAAATCTGAAATGTAATTCATGGTTGATTTTTAGATACTCCCATCTGTGGTCACCTCTAGAAGCCAAATGTCCATTTCCATAATTGTGTAACAGAAGTATTTTATATGTGTAACTTGTTTGCCTTATCAGTTTTGTTTGGCTAAATCTAGGTAATATGAAAGAAGTGTTACTTGTTAAAACTATCAAATGGAATGATTTTGAAAATAAATGTTAATTTTTGAAGCAGCTGCTTTTATGCCAATTGGAGTACCCAAACTGTGATGCGTATTAAGAAAAAAATTGATGGTGAATGCTCTACTGTAAAATAGTCTGATGCAATTTAAGTTCAGAAATGTTGCCTGTTAGATTTCCCCAGCTAGAACCTGCTACAAAATAATTCCTGCCTGATCACAAGACCAGTTCTGATGTTTGAAGAGAAATCTGAAAACACTTTTAAACTTTTAAAAATTAGCTTGGGTTTTAAACATTTTTGTCCATAGCTAGATGGAGAAGGTTTTGCCTGTTTTAAGGGATGTGAGTTACGCTGACTTCATTAAACTAGAAAACTTTGGTGTTCCCATTTTTTAAACATGATCATAATTTACCTTGAGTCATATGTTCCATTTTACTGGTTTCCTTCATGTAGAAAATATACTCAAAAGCACCAAACAGCAGTAAGAATGAAAAGAACTGTGTGTTTTCTGTGTGAAGGAAGCTTCCTGTACATTTTTCCATGTTTTGCATCATGGTATTTTGAATAACCATGCTTCCATGTTCACATCAATTTTTTGTTTTTTCAATTTATGCACAGCACTTGCTCTGAAATTTGGGGACTGAGTACACCAAATACGATAGATCAGTGGGATACTTCAGGCCTTTACAGCTACTCTGAACAAACCAGGTGAATATTCTGCCCTCTGTCGCATCATAGAGATCTTGGGGGAGGGGGTGGCTTTGGAGAATCTCTAGTGGGATGCTTGAGTATAACTTGACTAGGATGTTTCCAATATGTGAAGCCTAAGGCGTACAGCATTTGAAATCGACGGCTCGCCAGAGCTAGAAGTAAATTAAATGTTTCAGCTGATGTTTTGACCGATGACGTTCCAGTTCTAAAAATCCGAATGCAGTCAATGCAAGCTTAGAGAATGGGAAAGTCAGTAAATGCAAGCTTTTTTTCTCTAGTTTAAGGAAAGGGTACTTGAAATTCTTTCGTAGGGTTAATCTGTAAAGCATTTTTTAAAGCTGAGCTGATACCCAGCCAGTTTTCTCTAAATTTCTTGCTAATATCTAAGTCTTCCCTTCCTATACTAATAGCACATAAAAATGATTTACAAAATCCCCCACCCAGCAGTTAATGTTAGGCAAACTAGTTTAATTTTTATTTTACTTCGTCTCCTAATTGACTTATTTGAGTATATCGATGTTTGTCTTTTCCCCATCTCATCACAATCATCCAACATCTGCATTTATGCATGAATTCATGCAGTCACTCTTAAAACTAGCAAAACATTTTCAACTGGTAAGAAGCAGTATTAGATTCTAAATACATGAATATTTAAGAAAAGCCTCCCAATATAGTGTTTTTAAAGTTCATTTTCCATTTTTTTTCGGCCCCCTGCATGATGCCCCCTGGGCGCCGATTGGATTACTGTCTAAGTTTCCTCCTGGGCAGTCTTATTTCTTACACATCTTCAAAAGGAAAGCATCCATAACACGTGCAGTCTTTTGCAGACAGAAATACAGGGAAAGGGCTAAAAACGATCTGTTTTGTTAAATGATGACTTAATTTTTTTTTTAATCCAGCAAAAAAAAAGTCCATTGACATTGTCACCCAAATCATTTTATAAGACACATAATACTAACTCTTTTGTGTACTTTTGAACTACAATTTCATTTAAGTATGACACTTTCTCTGCCTTGTCTCTTCTCGCAAAACCTGTCCTGCTCAACTAAATTGCCAACAACGCCATTCCTCTCCCCATACTCTTATTGCATGTATTCAGTCTCCTGGGAGTAAACCTGCTTTTCAATGTGTTTCCCCTCTCCTCTCTTTCCCCTTGCCCCCCAATAGGTCTCTTGATGGTCGTCTGCAGGTCTCTCACCGTAAAGGATTGCCACATGTTATCTACTGCCGTTTATGGCGCTGGCCAGATCTTCACAGTCATCACGAACTTAAGGCAATTGAAAACTGTGAATATGCTTTCAATCTTAAAAAGGATGAAGTATGTGTAAACCCTTACCACTATCAGAGAGTGGAAACTCCAGGTAAGATTGCAAGTTGCCTTTTGACTCCGGTGGAGACTGTAACACTGCAAATGCTTGTCAGATTTGTTTGGATCGAGCAGATCTGGTTCGCTGATAATACCAGTTATATACTTGACATACCCCATGTTAAGGAAAACTTGAGCTTTGATATGTCACTTTGACTCTCGTCGTACATATGCCTGTGAATTTCTCCCAATGTCACGTCATGCTCCGGACACGTGCGTGTTAGGGGTAGTTTTCTAATTCCCCAGAAGCTTTCTATCCAAAGTGCATACAGAAAACACAATTACAGGAGGACTGACTGCACTTAAATTTGAAAACAATAAATGCTTCCTATGAAAAAAGAGGAGTCTTTAGCAAAACAAGAATAAAAAGGTAAATAATTTTCAGTGGCCTTTTGAGTTTTACTACTAGATTGTTCATTCCATCATATTTATTGAACACTTACTCTCTGCAAAGCACTGTACTAAGTAAGCACTTGGGACAGCAAAGCATAACAAGAAACAGACACATTCCCTACTCACAATGAGCGTACAGTCTGGAGATTGTGCTTTAAAATCCAAATTGGTTTTCATCGATGGCATTTCCCCATCGAAGGATAGACTGGCCTCAGTCCTGAGACTCCAGGGCGGAGAAATTATGTGAAGAAATCGATAACTGTGCCTAATGGCTTATGTAGCACCACTCGCTCATTTTCTTGTCCCTCTCGGTCTGGTTCCCGCAGCGGGCATGGAGATCAACAGCCTGTAAAGTGTTTTTTGGTTGGTTGTTTTTATTTGTATTTTATTTTACTTACTTGAAGGTAGTCTTATGTTTGTTGGGAGCTGATTTTACTTAAGTTGAGAAATGTGCCACATAAGGGTAGCCTATAAGCCCTTCTTGCCATCAAGAATTACTCTTGCTAGAGCAATTTAGATTGGCCATTGTTTTATTAGAGCTCCTAATGAACTATAAACTACACGGTTGAGTTTGATAACGTTCAAGCTGCATTGCAAAAATAAGATGACCAGATCTTTCATTTTGAAATGAAACTAGCTTTAAGGTATTCTACTTTTCAGTACCTGCCATTAATTGGAACTTTCTTATTTTGCAGTTTTGCCTCCTGTGCTAGTGCCACGGCATACTGAGATCCTAACTGAGCTCCCCCCTCTGGATGACTATACTCATTCCATTCCTGAAAACACTAATTTTCCAGCAGGAATTGAGCCACAGAGTAATTACATACCAGGTATTTATTGATTTTATGGTTTCTTGATGTCCCTGGGTTTTGGTTTGAAAGGGAGGTCCTCGGATGCCCTCCCCCAAATAGAGTCAGTTGAAATGACCGGTCAGTCAATCGATGGTATTTATTGAGCGCTACAGTGTGCAGAGCACCGTACTAAGCGCTTGGGAGAGTGCAGAGCCAACAGAATCAGCAGGCACGTTCCCTGCCCGTAACGACCTTCCGACCCATATTTTTCTAGAAAAGAGCTCTAAGCAAGTGTTGTCAGAGAAGTAGTGACCTCGACTGGAGAAAACGCTTCTTGGTGTTTGGTTCGGGTCATGCGTAGCTGGTGACCTAGCACTCCCAACTTGTTTCATGTAATTAAAATCGGTGACTAACTCTTCATTCTAGGACGGCGTTGAATGTTTCATGACTTAGATTCCGTTCTCCCTTGCAGTGTCTCCAACCGAAATGCTGTAGTGAAAAGCAGAAAGAGAAGCTTCTTAGTTTGTTTTGGTCTAAGATGAATGATGTACGTGTTTTACAGTTGATAAGCTAATCAGTTCAACTGAAATGGACTTACTCGCTTCTCTTGAATGTTTTTCTCTGAGCAAATAAAATTCATAATTAGGGTAATTCAAAAAGAATTTCCCAGCAGTGATTCTACTGCTGCTGCGTCATTGTCCAGTACACGATAGCAATAGCGCTTATTAAGTGCTTACAATGTACACATGGTTAGACTAAAATCGGGGAACAAACAAGTACAGGGATATTGATTTGAGCACAGTCCTTGGCCTACAGGCATCTTCCAGTGTACGGGGTTGGGGAGACCAGTTCACCAAGGAAGACCAGGAATTACAGTGAGGGAGAATGGGAAAATGCACAAGATAAAACAGTTGTACAGTTAGCAGTGAAAGGAGAGTGATGCTGTGATGCGTCGAGCAAATAGTCCTTCAGTAATGATAATATTGGTATTTAAGTGATTACTGTGTGCCAAGCACTGTACTAAATGCTGGGGCTAATACCGAATAAGCAGATCAGACGTAAGCCCCGTCCCGCATGGGGCTCACTGTCTAAGGTCATTTTCCTTCAGAAACGTTCAGACCGTGTTGTCCCACTCCTCAAGAACCTCCAGCGGTTGCCCATCCACCTGCTCATCAAACAGAGACTCCTCACCATTGGTTTTAAAGCACTCCACCACCACCTTGCCCCCTCCTACCTCACCTCTCTTCTCTCCTTCTACAACCTAGCCCACACACTTCTACTCCTCTGGTGCTAATCTCACCGTACCCCGATCACATCTACCTCGCCGCCGACCTCTCACCCACATCCTATCTCTGGCCTGGAACCCCCTCCCGCCTCATATCAGACAGATAATTCCTCTCCCCCACTTCAAAACCTTATCGGAGGCACATCTCCTCCAAGAAACCTTCCCTGACTAAGCCCTCCTCTCCTCTTTTCCCACTCCCTTCTGTGCCGCTCTTACTTGCTCCTTCATTCATCCTCTCTCCCATCCCCACAGCACATATGTATATATCTGTAATTTATTTAGTTATATCAACGTCTGTCTCCTCCTCTAGACTGTGAGCTCGTTGTGAGCAGGAATGTGTCTGTTACTGTATTATACTCCCCCAAGTGCTTAGTACAGTGCTTGTCACACAGTAAGCGCTCAATAAATACGAGCAGATCAGGAAACTAAGGTTCTGGTACTTGACTTGCCCAAGGTTACCAAGCAGGCAAATGGTGGATCTGGGATTAGAACCCAGATCCTCAGACTCCCAGGCCTGTGTTCTTTCCATTTGACTACCCCTCTCCCGTGTCGGGGGCGGGGGAAACACTATTAAAACCTCTCCCACGTTTGGCTTTTGGGGAAGACAGTTGCTGAGTGGTTCTTGAGCAGCCCCATGCGATCCCTGATGCCCAAATGTCCAGGTAGCACTGGGCTCTCTGGTAGTAGAGGCCTCTCGGTGTTACTTTTCTGCACCTCTTGGAAAATCCTGAAATGAGTGTTGCTGGTGATGATTATGGGCTTGCCCCCAAGTGTTAGGGGTTCCCAGCAGTTTGGAAGAGCTGAGTGAGCTGTAGCTCATCAGTTTCACAAGTTTGACTCTCACTGAAAAATCAAAGAGGTTGCTCGAGGCACTTGTTTATCCTTAAACGGAGATTGCTTGCTTCCCTCTCTCTTTAATTTCCATAACCCTTTTATCCTCCATTCTGGGTTCATTTTCCCATTCTGCTCCTCTATTTTTCATGAAGGATTGTAGATAACGTATATGAGGCCAGTCCATTCTCAGGATAAAATGTCTTAGAAACAACCTGGCTCGGTGAATCAACCGAAGTGCAGGTGTTCACCTTCATGTTAGCTTTTCTTTTTAGGTTGTCATATACATAAAAAGAAACTATTTCTTTGTGTGGCCTGTTCTCTGCTGGTTGGCTGTGGTGTGTGGCTTTTTTTTTTTTTTAAAGTCACAGTCGTTACGCCGTAATATGTGCCAGGCACTATACTAAGCCCTGGGATAGGTACAAGATAATTAAGTTGGACACAGTCCTTATTTCACATAGGCTAAGAGTCTTAATCCCTATTTTATAGATGAGCCCTTAGCATAGGGCTCTGCACATAGTACTCAGTAAATCAGTAAATACCATTGATGCGGTAACTGAGGCACAGAGGAGTTAAATGACTTGCCCAAGGTCACACAACGGACAGATGGCCAAGACAGGACTAGAACCCTGGTCCTCCAACTCCCAGGCCTGTCCGCTGTCTCCAGTAGACCCTGCTATGGCAAATTACTCTTTTCCTTACCCACTGTGGTCTATATTTTTCTTCTGACTTTCTTCTAAGGGCTACACATAAAAAATCTTGTTTCTTTAATATGGCCTGTTCTCTCTGCTGTTTTGGCTGGGTTTTCTTTCATGGTTTTTAAGCTCTTACTATGTGCCAGGCACTGTACTAAGCACTGGGGTAGGTACAAGATAATCAGGTCTCACTGTCTGAGTGGGAGGGAGAACAATCCACATTTTGCAGATGGGGGATCTGAGGTTCAGAGAAGCGAAGCAGTTTGCCCAAGTCACACAGCAGACAGTTGGCAGAGACGGAATTAGAACCCGGGCCCTCTGTCTCGCAGGCCTGGGCTCTTTCTACTAATAATGCTATTGGTTAAGCACTTACTATGTGCCAAGCACTGTTCTAAGCGCTGGGGTAGATACAAGGAAATCAGTTGTCCTACGTGGGGCTCACAAGTCTTAACCCCCATTTTAGAGATGAGGTAAATGAGGCACAGAGAAGTTAAGTGACTTGCCCAGAGTCACAGAGATTAGAACCCATGACCTCTGGCCTCCAGGTCTTCTCTTTCCACTAAGCCACTTTGCTTCTCTCTGCTTCTCTCTGGAAGATGCTTGAGAAGAGGAGGGGTTTAGGCCACATCTCCACATTCTGGCTGACTTTCTGTGCTCTGTTTGGCCTCCTCCTTGATAGTAGAAGGCAAGTTTGGAAGTTTATTACAGTTTCCTTGCCACTTATCTAGGAGGATGACCTAGTGGATAGAGCACGGGCCTGGGAGTCCGAAGGACCTGGGTTATAATCCTGGCTTTACCGCTTGTCTGCGGTGTGACCTTGGGCGAGTCACTTTACTTCTGGGTCTTAATTACTGGGGATTAAGACCGTGAGCCCCATCTGGGACAGGGACTGTGTCCAACCCGATTAGCTTGTACCTACTCCGAAGCTTAGAGCAGTGCTTTCCGTAAAGTTAAATACCATCATTTCTTCTTTATCCAGGGGAGGGCCCATCCGCATTTCTCATCTGTGCGGGGAGAATGCCGGGACACTGAGCTAGGTGCAAGAGCCGCCCTGGACTAGAAGTGGGGCCGGGTCACTCCCAGATGGACCGGAACAGTGACAAAATATTAAATTATAAAGCTCCGTGCAGATGAGCTGCAGTTGCCTCGCCCGTAGCGTATACTCCTTGATGGGACGGAGTGTTAGGGAAGCGATGGCTGAATCTCCGTTCTGAGTCTTTGGGACTGAGACTCCACCCTTGGGGGTCGATTATAACGAGAGCCCCCTCACACTCGTATTCTTCCTCATTAACGTTCCAGCTGAGCCGTCGGGCACAGCAGGCAAGTCTGCGGGGAAGGGACGCCGCCCTTGGCAAAGGGTTTATATGCACCGGACCCACCTAGGGCCGATAGGTGACCCGGCCAGTGGGTCTTGTAAAGTATGTCAACAAAAGAAGGGGTCTAATGCGGGTGCCCTCTGGCTGCCCCCGTCCAGGCTTTAGTACATCATTTGACACTTGGTAAAGGCTTAAGAGCCGTAACCACAACCGGAGCTTGCCGTTCCTTCTGTTTCTCTCCCCACCGCCCGTCGTCTCCTTCGCTTGGTCTTGTTTTAACTAGTTAGGAAGAACCGGCAGCCCTGCACAGCTGTTCCCTTAGGTGTTGGGAAGCTATTTGGACAGAGGATAATCCTAAAGTGGTGAAGAAGCTCAAAATTGCTCCTTTAGCCCCTGTTTGATTGTGCCTCATTGTTTTTACTGTTGTCTTTGTTTTCTTTAACTCTCTATCGTTTCAATCTTTCTTTGGGTATGTATCCCATTGCCAACCACTTCCATCCTGTGAGCCCCCAAGTTTGAATTTTCATCCTCGTACTTCCTTTCAGTGCCCTCCACAAAACAGGCCGAGAAGCAGCATGGCCTAGTGGAAAGAGCACGGGCCTGGGCGTCAGAAGGACCTGGGTTCTGGTCTCGGCTCTGCCATTTGTCTGCCGCGTCCTTGGGCCAGTCATTTCACTTCTGGGTGCCTCCGTTCCCTCATCTGTAAAATGAGAATTAAGACTGTGAGCCTCCTGTTCAACTTATCTTGTATCTATCCCAGCACTTAGTACAGTGCCTGGCACATAGTGAACACTTAAAAAACCCCGTTTAAAAAAAATAACAGAAAGGAAGGTTGCTCCAAAGCTTTGACTCTTCCACTCACCAATCTAGAACCAGATTGCCAAACTTCAACCCTTGCCAGAATGCTGATTTATTGTAATCAAGACAAGAGCTAGTGTATTGTTATTAGCAATACGCTAGTCCCTTGCTTTACATTGGGTGTTTGTTTTGTTTTTAACTGCAATTCACACTTGAATGGGTTTTTCTATTTGTCTGGAACTAAATCCTCCTCTGACTCGGTGTAATTTAGGCTATATTTTAAAGTGACACATTGGTACCGCCCATCAGTTGATGTCTGCAAAGTGGAGAGATTTTTTTTCTCTTCCCCAAACACTCAGAGATCCTACAGTATCTGCCCCTCCTCCTGCGGGAATGTCTCCCAAGAAGGTGAGCCCGTTGACAGCGGGGGCGGTTAGAGTTTGTAGGATCAACACGTAAATTGGTCATCTGCGTATCGTCATGCATCATATCTTTTCCAAGTGGTCTCCGTTTCCTTAACTGGTGCAAGGAGCTTTCCGCTCACAACAGAAGGCAGCCGTATATAGCATACGTAGGGAAGGTCAGAGCCAAGAGACTCAACTCCCTGGTACCTGCCCTCATTGCCAAGCCAGGGAGGACTCAATCTGTCAGAGGAACAAAGCGAGCCCAAAACCTATTTTAGGAAATACTGCATGCGTTACTTCTTTTTTTCTTTGGGTTTTCTTTCCGCCCTCCTTGCCCGGCAATCGTAAAGAAATTCATACTGTAGATTCTTGCGTCGTTTACATTCGGGGGGAACACTTAATTAACTGGGCAGCGGGGATTGGGGAGGAAAGGGAGAAGGTGTAAAAGTGGAACGAAGTGTGAGCGCTCTGGGGGACTTGATTATGTTTTGAGTGGGATGAACAAAGAACTTTGATTCATTAGCTTAGCTGACAAACGTCTCCTCTTCCTGTCACGTACTGTCGAGTTGGTGTACTGTTTTTCCATCTTATCAGATTGTTACCATCCTCAGAGCAGGGTACATTTAAGTGTGTCTGGTAGCACGGTTTCAAGGAAGCCGTCACCACGGTTTCATCCTTATGATTAAGTTTTTCGAGCACGTGGCTAAAGGGAGTAGCTTAGGCTTTTATTTATAATTAGAGCAGACGATGTATGTCAGTATAATTTTAATGTTATTACGATTTTCAGAATGGGTTAAGATACATCAAATATGGTTCACTTTTGTAGCCTTCAGTTTAGAAAATACGCTCACCGAGTTTTATGTATTAAACGCGCTCAGCATTGTGTCTCGGTTACATTTATTTAAGTATACATGAATTGTTTATTCTGATACCACTATTTGGAGATATTTCAAGTCTGTCTGCCCCATTAGAGGGGAGCCTTTTGGCAGGAGACGTGTCTCGTCCTCTTCTCGTACTTTCCCGTTTGCTTAGTTCAGGGCACTGCATTCAGTATTCAGTAGTCAATTAATCATATTTATCGAGTGCTTGCTGTGTGTAGAGCAATGTGGTGAGCGCTTTGAAGAGTACAGCAGTACAACAGACACGTTCCCCGTCCACAATGCCATTAGTTCTGTTTGTAGAAGTGGTTGATAAAAATCTAATTAGTAATTACAAAATTACTAATTTTATAGCACCGGAATCTTAGAACTTGCTACTCTAGACAGAATTTGGAATGTCCAATGGTTCTTTGGACTCTAGTCGAAGGAGGCCGGTTGTAGGCCGATCGTTGCTCCAGGGGAAACAGCAGTGCCCTGGGAATCGGGGAAGCTTGGCTTCTAGTGCCAGAACTGTCGGGGCCGCGTCGTCAGGCGTAAAGGCTTCTGACCAAAGAAGCGCCCCGGACATTCTGTGAGGTGGCCCTGCCCCGAGTAACTCCTGGAAGAAAAGGCCAACCAAATTGGGTGACCAATGGTTATGCCATTTACCAAAGCAACTGTCCTCTGGGTTATGGCACTGTGCCAAAGTCAGTTTGGGCTGTAAAGGGGTCCTGCACGTGAAACCCTTCTCAGTGCACTTCCCAATGCGTCTCTCTGCCCACCTAACTTGCTCACTGCACTTGGAGCCCCAAAGGAACCTGATGGGCAGGAGCAAGAGAGCGCGAGTGGTATTCTGTGAAAGCCACTCTCACTGTAATGGATTCCTTCACGCAGGTTCTCGTCCCCAAGTCATTCATTCAATAGTATTTATTGAGCGTTTACTATGTACAGAGCACTGTACTAAGCGCTTGGAATGTGCAAATCGGTACAGATGCAGTCCCTGCCCTTTGACGGGCTTACAGTCTAATCGGGGGAGACGGACAGACAAGAACAATAGCAATTAATAGAATCAAGGGGATGAACATCTCATTAAATCTGTCAGCCCCAGTGGGAGAATCCACTGTCTGTTTGGTAAGATGAGCTTCAGTGTAGCCTCAAAGTCATTTCAAATGAGAGTTTGTTTATTTTTATTTATTTGTATTCATGCCTGCCTCCCCACTAGACTCATTGTGGGCAGGGAATGTGTCTGTCTACTGTTGTATTGTATGCTCCCAAGCGCTTAGTACAGTGCTCTGCATGTAGTAAGCGCTCAATAAATGCGATTGAATGAATACAGTTGAATGAGATGCTGAAAGTTTAGGGTTTTCCTCTAGCTTTTGAGGGTTTCCTTCACTAAAATCGTATTGAGGCCAGAATATTTATTTCTTTCGGCAGTGAAAATTTATACCTACCAGTTTAGAGCTAACACGCTCTTTTATCCGTAAGGGCTAACTTCATTAAGATGCCCATTTGATTTTCTGTAAGAAGGGTATGGAGGATTAGGGAATAGAGTAGAAAAGCCAGACTTGTATTAGTCACATTCAGCGCTTACTATACTAAGTGCTTGGGGGTGTGCATGATAAGAGTTGGTAGCCACATTCTCTGCCCACAAGAAGATTAATCTAGAGGGTTAGACTGACATTAATATGAATTCATCCATTCATTCAATAGTATTTATTGAGTGCTTACTATGTGCAGAGCACTGTACTAAGCGCTTGGAATGTACAAGTTTGGCAACAATTACCGAATTACCGAATAAATAAATTACCAACATGTACCCAAGTGCTGTGGAGCAGAGGGAGGGGTGAATAAAGGGTGCAAATCCAGGTCCAAGGGCCACAAAGAATGGAGAAGGGGAAGGGGAAAACGAGAGTTCATTCGGGAAAGGCCTCTTGGAGGTGTGTTTATAATAAAACTTTAAAGGGGCGGAGGATGATCATCCGTCGGATATGAAGGGGGAAGGAGTTCCAGGCCAGAGGCAGGATGTGGGCTAAAGGTTGGCGGTGAGAAACAAGATTGAGGTACGTTGAGTAGGTTGGCATTAGAGGAGCAGAGTGTGCGTGGGCTGGGTTATAGTAAGAAATCATCAGAGAGGTAAGATAAGAGGGAACAAGGTGATTGAGGAATTTAAAGCCAATGGTAAGAAGTTTGTTTGATGTGGAGGTGGATGGGCAACTACTGGAGGTTCTTGAGGTTCACAGATTGAATGGTTTTATAGAAAAATGATCCGGGCAGCGGACTGAAGTAGGAACTGGGGTGGGGAGAGACAGGGAGGTCAGCAAGGAGGCTGATGCGGTAACTAAGGTGGGGTGTGTGTGTGTATATATATATATATATATATACACCATAATATATATTTATTAACATTAAATTATAATATAGTATAATTTATATATTCATATTAATGTTTGTCTCCCCCTGTAGACTGTAACCTCATTATGGGCAGGGAAAATGAATGCTAATTCTGTTGTACTCTCCCAAGTGCTTAGTAGAGTGCTCTGCCCATAGTAAGCGCTCCAAAAATACGACTGATTGATAGGATGAGTGCATGGATTATCATGGAAATCCGAAGGAGAGGAAAGGGCAGATTTTAGCGACGGCGTGAAGCTAGACCCAGCAGGATCTGGTGACCGATTGATTGTGTGTGTTGAGTGAGAGGGATGTTGGATAATACCAAAGTTATGGGCTACTGAGATGGAGGATGGGAGTTAAATGTTTGAAACAGCTGAGGGCAACGGGATGGGAGACAAAAAGGATTGAGAAATAATGTTGTCGGATTGAAGATCAGGCAGAGTTAAAGCAGGCAAGGATGGATTTGAGATGGACATGGAGGGCTTGATATCTGGATTTCTGCCAACAGCACCCTGCGACTTGTGCCTGGGAGCGTACCCTACCTTTACTGACAACCGGTATTTTTACAGATTATTTTCCTTTTCTGCTTAGGGCTAGGAGGTGGCGTAAAAAATGCTTTAGAATGTCCGTGACAACGCTTTTCGCATCCAAAGGATCACTTAGCTGAGGGGTTTGCAGGAAAAGCAGTAAAGGGTAATTTGAATAATGTGTGCATTAGAGGCAGTGACGGGGTTTGAACTGGAAGTCCTGAAGTTCCCCAGTCTCATCTGCTGTATAAATGTGAGGTCACAGAAGTCGTACAGGGTAAACTAATTTACAAAGATGCAGTGAATATTGAACTCGAGTTCCGAGGGTAAGGATACTGTATTTTTCTGTCTCGATAGAAACACCACCACCTGGATATATCAGTGAAGATGGAGAGACAAGTGATCAACAGTTGAACCAGAGCATGGACACAGGTATATTCTTTTTGAATATTGTATTTCTCTAAATTCAGAGTTGGGAATGTGAATTTTGGGGCGATTGCGAGTATCAGAGGTATTTCATTCTCCCTAGGTTCTCACTGAAAAATCCCAAAGCCTGTATGTATTTACTATATGGTATTTTTCAATTTTGGCAATTTTTCCAGGTGTCTAAATTAATGTAGCACAATGTTTTAAAGTAGCTTTTTCTCCGGTGAAAAGTAGATAAGTTGGTTTATGACTGAGAGTTGGTGAGTCATCTGATTCTTTGTCTTCAAGCAGAATGAATTCCATTACTTCTCAGACTATCTTTTAAATAGACTATCTCTTAAAGAACTCTGCTTCGAGCACCTTAGCGTTATGACGAGGAGAGACTCAGCTTTTCACAACAAAATATTCCCTGGCTGTAAAGAGCCCAGATAGAGAGTCCCATCAATGGTATTTATTGAGCACTCACTAGGTGCAGAGCATTGTACTGAGCACTTGGAAGAGTACAAGACAACAGAGGGGTAGACACGTTCCCTGCCCGCAGGGGGATTACAGTCCAGAGGAATAGAATCTAGAAGCAGGGTGACCTAGTGGAAAAAGCATAAGCCTGGGAGAAAGAAGCCCTGAATTCTAATCCAGGCTCTGCTGCTTGTCTGCTGCATGACCTTGGGCAAGTCACTTAACTTCTCTGTGCCTCAGTTACCTCATCTGTAAAATGGGGATTAAGACTCTGAACTTCATGAGGGACATGGATTGTGTGTAATTTGATTAATTTGTATGTTCCTCAGGGCGTAGCGCAGTACCTGACACACAGAAAGTGCTTAACAAATATCTTTAAAAAAAATAATAGAGCCCTTTGCCATTAAAGCAGACTCCCTTCAAAAATGGTTTGTAGCGTAAGTGCCCCCATTTTAAATAGAAATATTTCAGTCAAATGATGATGGTATAAGCACGTAGTTTGTGCCAAGCACTGTTCTAAGCACTGGGGTAGATACAGGGTAATCACGTTGTCACACATGGGGCTCACGGTCTCCATCCCCATCTTCCAGATGAGGTAACTGAGGCACAGAGAAGTGAAGTGACTTGCCCGTAGTCACGCAGTTGATAAGTGCAGCGTGGCTCAGTGGAAAGAGCACGGGCTTTGGAGTCAGGGCTCATGAGTTCGAATCCCAGCTCTGCCACTTGTCGGCTGTGTGACTGTGGGCAAGTCACTTAACTTCTCTGGGCCTCAGTTCCCTCATCTGTAAAATGGGGATGAAGACTGTGAGCCCCACGTGGGACAACCTGATTCCCCTATGTCTACCCCAGCGCTTAGAACAGTGCTCGGCACATAGTAAGCGCTTAACAAATACCAACATTATTATTATTATTATTATTAAGTGGCGGAGCCGGGGTTAGAGCTCACGACCTCTGACCCCCAAGCCCGGGCTCTTTCCACTAAGCCACGCTGCTTCTAATGTCCTGCGTAACTTGTTGAATGGATAAATTCTGCAAAGACTGCGTGGCCAGGTAGCTCTTGCAAAGACCCTTGCTATTGCAGAAATGGCGAGGAGTTGAGGAAACAAAACCGCTGATCCAGAGTTGTTCCTTATATGCTTCTGTGGTGTCTGGACTTCATGGTGCAGGTACCTGGAAAGTTCTTTTAAAACAACAACAACAACAACCAAAAAAACACTTTTGGAGCTACTTGCCAATTACGTGCAAATAGCTTGGGCAAGTCGCTTTTCTGTGCTTGGGATCCCACCTGTGAAATGGAGATTAAATACCTGTTCTCTCTCTCGTTGAGACTGTGAGCCCCATATGGGTCAGAAACTGTGACCAGTCTCATCTTGGCACTTAGTAAGCACTTAAATTTCACTATTCTTCTTTTCTGAGAACACATCAGATAATCTGTGTATAGTAGTAAAATTAAATGCTGACTTTTTATAGTATTTGTTAGGCGCTTACTATGTGTCAGGCACTGTACTAAACTCTGGGGTGGATACAGGTTTATCAGATTAGACTGCATAAGTCTGCATGAGTCGAGTGGTCCTCTTTACATTTCCCAGAAGAATTCCTTAGTTCCTTTTGGAAAAATGAAGTCTAAAAACAAGTTAACTCTTTTTCTAAATGGTCTGTCCTTCATTTGCCTTCCAAATTACAGCCTTTTTAAAAATTCACTGCCCTTCTGTCTATATTTTCTATTCTCTTCTCTCGCTCTCCAATGGCTTTTTCCCCACTGCTTTCAAGCATGCTCACGTCTCCCCTATCCTAAATAAAAACCCTCCCTTGACCCCCTGGCTCCCTGCAGTTATCACCCCATCTCCCCCTTATTATTCTTTTGCAGATTCCTTGAGCAGGTTGTCTACTCTCACCATCTCCAGTTTCTCTCCTCGACACCCTCCCATCTGTCTTCCACGCCCCCCTCACTTTACTAAATCTGTGCTCTCAGAAGGTCCCAAATGATTTCCCCCTTGCCAGATTCACCGGCCTCTTCTCCATCCTAATCCTCCTCGACCTCTCACCTGTCTTCAGCCACCCCCTTTTCCAGGAAACGTCCAACCTCAGCTTCACTGACACTGTCATCCCCTGGTTCTCATCGCTCTCTGGCCTCTCATTCACAGTTTCGTGGGCTCCTTCTCTGTCTCCCACCCCGTAACTGACGGAGTCCCTCAAGGGTCAGTTCTGAATCCCCTTCTACTATCCCATCCTACACCCACTCCCTTGGAGAACTCATTCACCCCAGTGACTTCAGCTACCCCCGCTGTACAGATGGCTCCCAAATTGATATCTCCAGCCCTGATCTCTCTCCCTCTCTGCAGTCTCACATTTCCTCCTGCTTTCAGGACATCTCTACTTGGATGTCCCACCGACACCTCGAACCTAACGTGTCCAAAAAAGAGCTCCTCATCTTCCCACGCAAACCCTCTCCTTCCCCTTATTTGCCTGTCACTGTGAACAGCACCACCCCGTCGTGCCTGTCTCACAAGCCCTTAACCTTAGTGTTATCTCGACTCATTTCGCATTCAACCCACATAATAGAGAGGCAGCGTGGCTCAGTGGAAAGAGCACGGACTTAGGAGTCAGAGGTCACGAATTGTAATCCCGCCACCTCTCCGCTCTGTGACTTTGGGCGAGTCATTTAACTTCTCTGTGCCTCAGTTCCCTCATCTGTAAAATGGGGATTAAGACTATGAGCCTCATGTGGGACAACCTGATTGCCCTGTATCTCCCTCGGCGCCTAGAACAGTGCTCGGTACATAGTAAGCGCTTAATAAATCCTAACATTAATATTATTATAATCAGTCTGTCTCTAAATCCTGTCGTTTCAAGCCGTCACAGCATCACTAAAATCTGCCCTTTCCCCTCCATCTGAACGGCTACCCTGTTTAATCCTCAGTGTATCCATACTTTCCTCCGCTGCCCAGGTCATTTTTCTACAAAAACGTTCAGTTTTTGTTCACTCCCCAAGAACCTCCAGTGGTTGCCATAGGCCTCCGCATCGAAGAGAAACTCATTACCATCAGCTTTAAAACGCTCAAACACCACAGCTCCTATTTTACCTCACTGCTTTCCTACTTCAACCCAGCCCACACACGTGGTTCCTGTAATGCTAACCTCAAGACTGTACCTCAGTCTTGTGCACCTCTTTGCCGACCTCCTGCCTGGAACTCCTTCCCTCTTTCATTCATTCATTCATTAGTATTTATTGAGCCCTTACTATGTGCAGAGCACTGTACTAAGCTCTTGGAATGTACAATTCGGCTTCATATCCGGCAGACGACCAGTCTCCCAACGTTCTGAGTCTTATTGAAGGCACATCTCCTCCATGAGGCCTACCCCGCCTAAGTCCTCATTTCCACTTCTCCCACTGCCTTCTGTGTTGCCTTTGCGCTTGGATTTGCACCCTTTATTCACCCCTCCCTCAGCCTCACAGCACTTACAAACATATCCAGAATTTATATTAATGTGTCTCCCCCTCTAGACCATAACCTGTGGATTAACTAGCTCTATCCACTAGGCAATGCTGCTTCTCTGTCTTTGTGTTTTTAATGTTGGTATTTGTTAAGCGCTTACTATGTGCAGAGCACTGTTCTAAGCGCTGGGGGAGATACAGGGTCATCAGGTTGTCCCACGTGGGGCTCACGATCTTCATCCCCATTTTACAGGTGAGGTAACTGAGGCACAGAGAAGTGAAGTGACTTGCCCACAGTCACACAGCTGACAAGTGGCAGAGCCGGGATACGAACCCATGCCCTCTGACTGCCAAGCCTGGGCTCTTTCCACTGAGCCACGCCGCTTCTCTAATTGCTTTTTTTTCCAATTATAAAAAAAAAAATTGATCTGATGGTCCAAACTCTATCCTTTAGTTTTTAACTATTGGAATTGTACCTATTCAGAAAACTTCAAATCACCAGAAAGATTCAGCTTAGAAAGAGCTGATTTTTTTTTTTCCTCAGTCATATGCTCTAAATTTTTTAATAGGAATCTTTCTGAGTAATGGTATCTTCGAGCATACCTTTTAGTAGGAAAATAATTGTGATTAGTTTTTAGGCAATTGAAGAAGCATTTTGAGCATCATGTTGCTGTGTTCCCTGTAGCCCTTGACAGCTTTGTTATCAGAAATCTTTTATGTGGAGTGAATCTCTAGAAGCAATTAAGAGTAACATGCACCCTAAATTCTAAAGGAAGCCAACTACTTAGCAGACTGACTTGCATGTGAAAGTACCAAATTTGTATAAACTCTACTTTAATAACCTGAAAACTGTGGTTAGAAGAACTTAGTGTAATAAATAGCAGTCTGACATGCATGTGAAAGTACCAAATTTGTATAAACTCTTCTTTAATAACCTGAAAACTGTGGCTAGAAGAGCATAATGTAATAAGTATAATTTGGCTTTCACGATAAAGACCTTTCCCCCTCCACTCCCCTTAAAACATACTCATCTTCATAGTATCTTTGCCATTCAGATACTGAATTTGGACACTTTTCTTGGATTTGAAATAACTTTGCCGTTAGTTTCAAGTTGTAAAAGTAAGGAGTTGTTTCCGAGATGGATCAGTATATATGAGTAAGAGCTAATCATATCGAATCCCGGCTCTGCCACTTGTCAGCCGTGTGACAGTGACTTGCCCACTTCTCTGAGCCTCAGTGACCTCATCTGTAAAACGGGGATTAACTCTGAGCCTCACGTGGGACAACCTGATGACCCTGTATCTCCCCCAGCGCTTAGAACAGTGCTCTGCACAAAGTAAGCGCTTAACAGATAATATTATTATAAACCTTCAAAAGCTAGGTCTTTTACAAAACTCTATATCAATCAATGATTTATTGCGTGCTTATTCTATGTAGAGTATTGTACTAAGCGTTGTGCCCTCAAGTATGGACCTTATAATGAAATACAGGTAGGGGAAGGTTTTGAGTATAAGAATATCTAAATGCTGTGGTTTTGGGGAGAGGGTGAGTACCTAATATACCTGAAGCCGCTTGGCTCAGCGGAAGGAGCACGGGCTTTGGAGTCAGAGATCATGGGTTCGAATCCCTGCTCTGCCACTTGTCAGCTGTGTGACTGTGGGCAAGTCACTTAACTTCTCTGTGCCTCAGTTACCTCATCTGGAAAATGGAGATTAAGACTGTGAGCCCCACGTCGGACAACTTGATTCCCCTGTGTTTACCCCAGCGCTTAGAACAGTGCCCTGCACATAGTAAGCGCTTAACAAATACCAACAGTGTTATTATTATTAATATGTTTAGGGAGTTTAGGATCTTTTGAAGTATGGTATTGATTAAGCACTTACTTTCTGCCAAGCACTGTACTAAACACTGGGGTGGAAATAAGCTAATCAAATAGGATCCAGTCCAGTTCCCCAAATAGGGCTCCCTATTTTGTAGATGAGGTAACTGAGGCACAGAGAAGTTGTGTCTTTCCCCAAGTCACACAGATGAATGGCAAAATGGAGATTAGAACCCAGGTCCTCCAACTCCCAGGCTCGTACTGTTTCCACTAGAACCAGCTGCTCCTTCTCATCTTTGAATAATGTTGTAATATTGTCCTAACCTTCAAGCACCCCTCTCAGGGAATTTAATTTAATTGGAACATCATTTACCATTGGAAAGAACAATATTAAATCTTGCTGGGGATTTAAACATTTTTAATGTTCCTACAGAAGGTAACAGACTGAAAGAGATTAAACACGGATTTCATTTCTGGCTATTCTTTAGGCTCTGATGGCAGGTTGTTTCAACTTCAGTGCCTTAGTGTCTTCATTTGTAAAATGTCGTTATTAACAAATTATTGTTATCCATCCCATTCATTAAGTAATGGGTGCACTGTTGCCAGGCAGAGTTAAAATTCTGAGGGAAAAGGTATTCTATAGACCAAGGGTGGTTCTTGCAAAAATGGAAAGGCTTGTATCGGACAGATTTTTATCTCAGTTACAAAAAGGTCTTTGCAGCTGAGTCCTTGGAATATTCCATCCAGAAAGTTATTCAATTTTGGCCAACTTGTTTCGTGATGGTATTCTAACAGATTGGGCTGGGTTGCCCTACTGAAACATACTCTAGCATGTTTTAATCAATCAGTGTGTGACATATTGCCTTTCTCTTACAAAGTATCACTGCATTCCTCTTCCAGGATCTCCAGCAGAGCTTTCTCCCAGCACTCTTTCTCCAGTTAATCACAGCCTGGGTGAGCGATAACTTTATTTTTCTTCATTTATTATTATTTTTTAAACCAGTGTTTTTTGTTTTCACAACACAGGATAAACTTCCCTGTTTTGAACCCGCTGTTAAATTGGTATATATACATATAAATATATGTATAAATTAAATATGTTGGGGGGAGGGGGTGATGGGAGCAGTTTTTTCAGCTGGAAGGGCCAGAAGGGGTGGTTGTCGTTAATTACTCTGATCACTATCCTAGTCTTCCAACTGGAAGCTCCAAAGTGAACTTTAGCACCTCTTTGGTAACTGCAGGCAAGAAAAGAACTTCCTTATTCCCTGTTTCTTCCTCTCTGCTGGAAGCAGTCATCTGAACTCTCGTAGAGAAGAGTGATTTTCGAAAAGGTAGCGATCTTCTCTGTGCCTCACATACGAGATAGTAGAAGGGGACTGAAAAAACTAGCTGCAGAATTGCCGAGAGTCCCTCTCTCTACCGTGTTGCTATGTGGGGCATCTCTGGGTATAAGGATGCCAGTCACAGATTGGTAGGAAGGGATGTAGACAGGCTGGGGTCGTGATGGAATGAGATGTCATTCTCCTGCCCTTCACTTGAGTCATCTAAAAGCTCCTACGCAAAATTAAGATAGCCCATTCCCTCCCTTATACAAGAGGAGCAGGTCCAGTCTATCAGCCTTGGAATAATGACTTTTTTATGATGTGCCAAGTATTCATCAAGAATGAAAATAGTTTTTAAAAAATGGTAATCTCATACAATTCAGCACAAAAGATGTGAGATGGGATTGGGCAAGTTTTTTTTTTCCATCGTGATGACATTCAGAGGCCATCTGCAGCTATATTAAGTGCTTAGATTTAAAATTCATTTTGCTAGTATTTCCTATTTTACTAATTCATTCAGTAATTCAGAGTAAGTTCATCTCGCCTTAACAGCCAGTTGATATATAGAAAAGTTCCATTTAGTTTTTCCTTTAGAAGTTGTAAATCTTTAGTGATTAATGTCTGGGCTTTGCTTATGATTTTTTTTCCTGTTAGATGGAAGCAGTAATTCATTAAGGACTAATTCCATGCTAAATTAGCAATCGTGGCTAAAACCAGCTGTATTTAATAATCTGAAACACCAAACCAGTTTTTCTTGACATTGATGCTCACACATGAATTTACCAAATCCCACCTTCATTTTTAGCCAGAATTGTCCCTAATTAGGTGACGATGATGGTGTTTGTAGGTCTGAGTTTCAAAAATGCTCAGTTTCCTTTCAGTTTCCCATTGATCTGCTGCTTATTGATGACTTTTAGTCCCAGGTTTCATGTACCTGACACATGTCAGGAGATTGCTGAAGTGACTAATTAGCAGTTGGCTAAAGCTGCTGTTGCAGAATTGGTCCAGCTTAGTCTGGTAGAGTAAAAAGGATCAGGGTTGAAGATTGGGTGGCGGGATGAGAAGGGAGGGGTTAGAGAGAGGTTTTCTCAAGACAGTTTGTGGGGAAAATGCAGATATGATATGCAGATGAAGTATAACTCACTAACTGTGGCCAGTTTAACTTGCTTAAAACAATAGAGATAGAGGTACCTGTCTTAAAATCCTAGGAACTCTTGATTTTTTTTGTCGCTTTTCCTTTTCAGATTTGCAACCCGTTACTTATTCAGAGCCTGCATTTTGGTGTTCAATAGCATATTATGAATTAAACCAGAGAGTGGGAGAAACTTTCCATGCATCGCAGCCCTCACTGACTGTAGATGGCTTTACAGATCCATCAAATTCGGAAAGATTCTGCCTAGGTTTACTCTCTAACGTTAACCGAAATGCCACCGTGGAAATGACAAGGCGACACATAGGTATGTATGGCTGCTTTTCTGAGGGACTGTTCTCACTTGAAAATAAAACCATCCACGTGCTCTGGGGTACAGCTTAGAAACGACACGGGCTAGGCAGTCACTGACGACTGAAAGTTCTGTTTTGGCTGCTAGAAAAAGGAACTTAAGTGATGGTGATGGTATTTGTTAAACGCTATGTGCCAAGCACTGTTCTACGATATTTCGTTTGGTTCTGCTAAAGGTAAATTCCTGTAGCGCTATTGGTTACGGCCAACAGAAGGTGTTGGGGCTGCTGATTTACCCTTTGCCCATCGGAGTGGTGCTTTTAGAGAGCGGACAACGCTTAGAACAGGACTGTAGAAATAATTTAGCCTTTACACCTATAAATGATGCCTTTATTTTTAAAAGCTCTGTCATTTTTCTAACAGTATTTCATTTAGATAATCCGTTGATTTAATTGGTCTTTACTTTCTACCTAAGTCTCTGAAGGTGGCTTTAGCTCCCTTAAGTGTTTTACATGTTAAATCCTAAACTGGATTTTTAAAATTTCACTAGTTTGAGTGTAGAAACAGTGAAAATCAGAAAAAACTAAAACTGCAAAGTATCAGATTACTGAAAGGAGCTCAGTGTCATCAGTATTTTTAAACGTCCAGAATAATTTAGGAGATTTGAGGTAACACAGGCAAAGCAGTTGCTACTGACTTTGTGATTTTCTTTGAGACTGCGTCTGAATTTTGCTTTTTAAGCCCCAGAGACCTCCTGTAGCCCACTATCTTTTTTTTTTTTTCTCTCTGTGCCACCTTGCAGTTAGATCCCCTTATTCATACTACCCATTGTTGCTGCTTCTGTAATGTTAATAGGCAGTCTAGTTAATTCATTTATAAATGTGGGCAGGGAACATGTCAACCAAGTGCTTAATGCAATCCTCTGAACACAGGAAGCACTCAATAAATACCACTGATTGAATAATTAAAAGTTGACACTCGGGTTTCCTTGTCCTTTACTTGTAACCTCTCCCGACCCCACTTATTTTCAGTTAGATAGGCAGTTTTTGAAATCCAGCAGTCTTTTGGAGGTGTTTTATAAGTCTTGTAAACCAACCCTCTGTTTTGTTTCAGGAAGAGGAGTGCGTTTATATTACATCGGAGGGGAAGTTTTTGCTGAGTGCCTAAGTGATAGCGCTATATTTGTTCAGAGCCCTAATTGTAATCAGAGATACGGTTGGCATCCCGCAACAGTTTGTAAAATTCCACCAGGTAAGATTAATGGCTTGGCTACTGTAAGGCTGACATAATCTATTTCTCCTATAGAAATGATTTTCAAGCACATTTTTATTATGAAATCTGACTGGATTGCTCTTTCTCTGCTAGTTTTGAGAAAATGCTGCAAGTGAAAGCTAATGGGTACTCACTGTTTTTTGAAAACTTTTCCACACTAGGTTGTAACCTGAAGATCTTTAATAACCAGGAATTTGCTGCTCTTCTGGCTCAGTCTGTGAATCAGGGCTTTGAAGCAGTGTACCAGCTAACTAGAATGTGCACTATAAGAATGAGTTTTGTGAAAGGTTGGGGGGCTGAATACAGGTATGAAATATTCATTTTTGCTTTTAAACTTAAGCGTGGCGAGTCTTGTATTTCTCCCTCCCTTTTCTGCTGTTGGGGAATTCTTGTTTTTCAGAGATTACTCATTTCCCTCACTTATTCCTACAAGAAAAATGCTCAATTAATACCACTGCTTGATTAGATTAAGAAATGGAGTCTTTAAAGGAATGCAACCCTTTTCTTGAACCACCTTCTCATCACAGACAGAACTATTTCTGCATATGGTATTTTCTGACAATGCTGAATACTTAAGTCTGACAAAAAGGAATTTGGTGTTACGCTTATCCAGTCCAAGTTGAGGGCTTCTAATGCTTCCTCCGATTGAGGTGGTAGAATCCATTTTTATTATCCAGTTGTACTTCTGTTTAGAGTTTAATTTATTTTAGAGATGTCAAACCACCAATAGGTAATAATAATCATTATATTTACTAAGCGCTCACTGTGTGCCAAGCACTGTACTAAAGACCGGGTAGCTGCAAGTTAGTTTGGGCACCGTCCCTGTCCAACATGGGGCTTACAGTCTAGAGCAGAGGGAGAATGGGTATTTAATCCCCATTTTACAGCTGAGGAAACTGAGGCAACTTGCCCCAGTTTACCCAGCCTGCAAGTGACAGAGCTGGGATTACAGCCCGGGTCCTCTGATTCCCAGACCCAGGCTCTTTGGACTAGGCTATGCTGCTTCTCATGGTAGTTGAAATGAGATGTGAAAATGGAAATTCTCGTATATGACGGTATCTAGGATAGTAATGATGGTATTTGTTAAGCGCTTACTCTGTGCCAAGCACTGTTAGAACTTAGCTGCCTTTTTGTCTTCAAGTAAGTTATGTGGTCACCTGAATGCATCAGAGAGAGAATAGACATTTGGAGGATGGAAAACAATTTACAGTTCTTGGAAAAATGCAATTAACAGGACACCAATAACAACTCCTTATCTCTCTGCGCATAGTAAAACTGCCAACGTTTTACGAGTGGAAAAATTTGTGCTGTTTAGTGAAAGAGTAGTAATGCTTCCCCAGTGGATAAAGTATAATTCTCAGCGTGAGGAACATTTGAAAATGACACGCTTACTAGCTAATAGATAGAATAGGTTGCTTTTAAAACCTTGGTAATTAAAATCGCACCCAACGGCATGTCCTTATCTCTCTAATGAAGTTGTAGTGTCAGGATGAATTTGATATTAATACCAAGCAGCATTAATGTTATTTGGTAGGCTAAGAATCTCAAGATGGTTTCCAAAATAGCCCCTTCATTTACAGTGTCTCTTAAACATTTGGAATCCTTGAAACTGAAATCACCACAGAATCCATCCAGAAATCATAAATAGATGTGACTAGGCTGTCGTTTACAGCCGCTATCCAAGAAGTTCCTGAAGCTAAAGCCAACAGGATTGTGCTGGACAGACAATTGATTTGAGAGCATATTAAAAGTGAGCATGGGAATGCGGTGGGGGAGAAATTGTTCTATATTTTCCTAGTAAAATTTGCATTCCTGCACTCCATTTCTTTACTCTAGTACCCGTGTCGCGGCTGTTCGATGCTGAACTTTTTGTTACGTGTGATTAAAGCCAGTGGGTGAGAAGAGGGTAAATATTAGTGATCAGGAGGGGGATGGTGGTGGTGACATGGCTTATTTGTGTCTTTTAAATTGTAGTTTCCTGATAGTAGATGGTGAGTACTCCAAGTCAGCATCTACTTGCCCAGCATGAAGATCTTTCATTCATTCATTCAATAGTATTTATTGAGCGCTTACTATGTGCAGAGCACTGTACTAAGCGCTTGGGATGAACAAGTCAGCAACAGATAGAGACAGTCCCTGCCGTTTGACGGAAGATCTGCACCCTCTAGATAGTACTGACTGACACACTGAAAAATGCCACGTGTAGATTTTCCACTGATGACTCTGGTGACTTGGGTGTTTCTGGCTAAGCCATTTTATAGCCAGAATCTCTGCGCTTGACGTGGTTATACTGTTAAGTCATCGGCCGTTTCATCCCAATCCCTGCGTAGAATTCGTGAAGCCAACAGCTGGGTAAGGTGTTGAGAACAGGACTGTCCTTAGTCCACAGGGGGCTCACAGTCTACACGGAGGGCAAGCAGATAGAGTCAGATGGCAAGCAAAATCCCACCACTCTAAAGCGGTAACGGCAACGACGGTATCTGGCTTTTTATTACCTGAAGGGAAGAGCCATTTGGCGTGGCGCTCTTCCGGCGGGGACGGACGGCCACAAGCTTTCTGACCGTTGTCAGAGTTGCCGAGCCAACCCCTGTGACCTCCTTCAGGGAGCGGGACTTCTCTCCTGGGTGGCAGACAGAAGTTGGGACGGGGGCCTCCCCTCCAGCTGGCCCCGAAGGTGTGGGGGGCCTCGGGGCCGCCGGCTTCCAGGTTTTCTCTTGGCTCACGATGCTTGTAGTTGGCCATAGCGTCGGACTTCTGCACCTCGAGTCTGCGTGAGGTTTTTTTTGTAACCTCTCTCGTTTTGTCTTGTTCTCCCCACCCCTCTCTTTAACAGAAGGCAGACAGTGACGAGCACTCCCTGCTGGATCGAACTGCATTTGAATGGACCTCTCCAGTGGTTAGACAAAGTATTAACTCAGATGGGCTCCCCTTCAGTGCGCTGCTCCAGCATGTCATAAAGCTTCTCCTCCCATTCCCAGCGGGCGAAATATCAGAGGCCCCGTCCACAGACTTAATATAACGGCTCGTCTGTCGTAGTATTTGTGTGCGGTCCCCACGAACTGTTTACTATCCAAAAATCTGAGAGGAAAAACAGCACTTGAGGTCTCATCAATTAAAAGCACCTTGTGGATTCTGTCTCCTATACTCCGATGCTAGATGAAAAGTTAATGTATAGAAATCCCGTCTTCTGAAGGAGGAAGGGACCGTTTTAAAGACTTTCCGGTGTCTTATTGGGCAAAGAACTAAGTGTCCCAAAGGTTTATTAATAACACGAGTAGTTGTGTGTACAGGTAATGAATCATGATCTCCAATACCACAGTATTGTGCTGTTTATACATTTTTAGTTCTCATAAATAGGTGTGTGTGCGCTGCTTCTTAACGTAGGCAAGTCTTTCATAAAATTACAAGTACTTAATCTGTTATCCCCATTGCTCCATTATTTCTCCTGTGTTTTATATATAGATATGAGTATATATAGATATATGGATATATCTATATATATATAAATATATGTTTCAGATTTTCAAGTTGTCAAGAAGCAGATTTTCCTTGTAGACAAGCTAATGTTGTTCCTGCCTCTTACCAAAAATAATGAAATATAGTAGTGGGGGAGCAAAAGTGGGTTAACCTTTGACGATTTTGATCACAATATCCTTAGTGGGGTTTATATTCATACTGTTTTTATTTATGTTAATCCTGTTAAGTCATTTTTTCCTCCCCCACTATCTTCCTGATACCAAAACAAAGTAGCATGACACCTGCTGCCAGTAATGGTTGCACTGATACTGCTGGGATACTGTAAAAAAAAAAAAAAAAAAATTCTAGATTAAGGTAATCCCTTTATCCTAAAATACCAATTATTGACAAGTAGCGACTGACTCGTGGAAGCCCAGCAGTTAATAGGTTTATCCGTTGCACCTCGTTTTAAACGCACAGGCAGCAGTATAATTTTTTTCAGGGATAAGCTAGATGTCTCAGTATATTTGTCTCTAAAAAGAAATCTTTGTACATTTAAATACATCGGTTTTTTAAAAAATTGATTTCAGTAACAAACCTATCCTTTGATTTGAATGGTTTCATATGGAATTAGTTACATACCAGATTGTATTATGTACATTACGAAATATGGGCCTTGTGTAAATGTCTAACTGCTTCTGCAAAACATCGAGGAGACTGGTTGCTGTGATATGCTCAGCAAAGTAGAGTCTCCTGTTTTTTATAGTGTGTTATTGTGAATCCTTGAATATTACATAAGTACCATATTCAAAGCGAATGGAATCATAGCAATCGTAGGCTGAAAGGGGCATCTGAAGGTCACCCAGACTACCCTCTGCCTATCATCAGGACTACTTGAATTATCCTGGGCAAATGGCCTATCATTTAAAAAAGATCTCCAATGAAGGTGATTCCAAAACCTTCTTTGGGAAGCAACCCTCCAATCAGAGTTGTTTCCTTCATCTTAAATCTCTTGCTGCAATTTAAGCCAGCTTTCTCTTGCTTTCTTAAATTGGCGTGGAATACAGCTGCCTGCAAAACCTCCTGGTGATATTAAATCTGTTTTAAGGCAGATCTCCATTTTTTACTGGTTGCTTCAACTTTTCTGCCTCTTCTCAAACTTCCATTTTACCTGCTTGTTCATTTTTGGTTGCTTTCTCTGGACCCTCTCCCAGTTTCTTTACAAGACTCTCATATGGGGAGCCCCATATTGGACATATTTATTTTAATCACCTCACCCATTTGGTGTATAGTGGAATTTCTTCACAGTTGTTAATTATTATGCTTCTATGAATACATCCCAGTATCATGTTAGTTTGTCCCGTTGACTCATTTTGCTCGTGTCTACTGTGACTCCACTTTCTGCTGTTTTTGTGCCGGATTTCCATTTCGCCTTCGTGTAACTTATTTGAGGAAAATAAGTTATGCATTATAGAATTTCATTATGTTTCTTTAACTTGTCAAACTTGTTGGGTAGTTGGATGTTCCCTTCTCAGGTGCTATTCATTTTTCCCAATTTAGTGGAATACAGGGTGGGAGGTTGGGGGCCGGGGGCGGGGGAGATGTGCTTACGGTCATTATCTAAATGACTGGTCAAAGTGATGGTGGTGTTTTCCATCTTCAGTGACGGATGAGCCTCGATCCAGTCGCAAAGACTTTGGGGTCGAGACCGTGCGTGAAGGAGTTGAGTGTAGTGCTTGCCACCGGTTTGGATGACCCGCGTCGGCACCGTGCTGTGGTCACTTTGGCCGTAAGTGGGTTTTCTTGGCAGCTCGCTTGTCGCTCCCGTTGCCCCAGCAGCTTTGAGGGAGTGCAGGTGGTCAAAATAAGGTTACAGGACTAGGCCGGGGACAAGAGTGCCTAACACCCTTCAGCTTGCTCACACCCTCCCGATCGACACTGAACTGTTCACATTCCCCCTGACTCGCCAACCATTTACGCGTTCATCGGTCCTCTCCCAAGCTGGCATAATGCGATTTGAAGCAGTTAAGAGCCTTACCGTATGTATATTTTTTTATTGTCGCTTCCCCCTTTTTCAGAGCCGGGAATTTTTGTTAGTCCAATATAGTTTACTCTTCACAAAGCTATTTTAATGACCTCTCAACAGTTTGTGCCCCTTGGTTTTCAAGTAACTAAGCTTCTACAGTTTTTCCCTTGTACAACGTCCAGTATTTCCTGAAGAATCTGTCTTTTTAGACTCTCTAGGGTTCTTTTTCATAAATTTGCTACACATTTACTTTCCTTAATTTTTGTTTTGTCTTCTCTTCTTCATTAGATCCGAGTTTCCTCATTTTGTATTTACTTTAGCCAAGATCCCTTTTTTTTAAAAAAAACTTTAGGACTCTCTAGCTTTACCAAAAAACAAAGACAATAAATCCCTTGTCTACAGTGAGAATTTGTTAGGGTGTTCCCCTGGCGGTCCTTTCTGGTTGATCTATACCAAACATTCCAATTTTGCAAATAATCCCAAATAGACTAGGATACTGTCTCTGTAAAACTTGGGTTCTTTTGTCCTATTCCCTGAGTGATGCATAGATGTGTGGTCATGGCTTAGCCTTATTTGATTTCTCAAATTTTTGCCGGACTTTAATCCCTTGTCCCAAATCCTGCCTTTTGAAGCCAACCCTTTCCCGAAGACTTTGAAGGGTGATTCTCCCCCGTACCCCCTGGAAAAAACCCTCTTAGCTATGAAATATCAACGGGATCCTGGTAATATTGCTCCCCCAGGCAGGTGCCAATTCCTAGGATCCATCTGACTCTTCCCTGAAATCAGTTTATCAGTGGTATTTAGCACTGACTAGGTGCAGAGCACTGTACTAAGTGCTTGGGAGAGTACCGTAAACAGAATCAGCAGACCCGTTCCCTCTCTGTAACGAGTTTACCGTCTGGAGGGATTAAAGAATATACATCATTCTCTCTGAGCAGTTTGCACACTTCACAGTTATAATAACTGTGGTGTTTAAGCACTTGCTGTGTGCCAAACACTGTGCTAAGTGTGGCATAAATACAGTCCAATCACAGGTATAATTCAGTCAGTGTATATATTGAGTGCTTACTGTGTGCGGAACACTGTACTAAGCGCTTGGGGAGAGTACAATACAACAATAAATAGATACATTCCTTGCCCACAAAAAAGAGCTTGCAGACTAGAGACCTGTCCCTCGTGGGGTTTACGGCCTCCGGGGGAGAAAGAGCAGTTGTTTCATTCCATTTCACAGATGAGGAAACAGGCACAGGGCTATTAAGTGACTTGGCCAAGGTCAGATAGTCGAATGACAGAGTGTGGTAAAAAAAAAAAACAAAAAAAACCCCAGGCCCCCTGAATCCGTCCCGCGTTCTTTTCACTAGGCCGTGCCGCTCAAGTTCTGCTTTACCAAAACCAGGTAGGCATTAGCATTAACAGCAGTTGGAAAAGCCCCATTGAGGGAATGCAGGGTGACTCAGTCTGGTCATTCTAATAACAACAATCAAGGTATTTGTTAATCTCGTACTTTGTGCCAAGCCCTATACTAGATACAGGAAGAAAACAGTTCAGCCAAATTCCCTGCCCCTAAAGGGGACTCGGCCTCGTGAAGAGGGAAAATAGGTATTCGATCCCCTTTTTACTGCCGAAGAAATTGAGGCACCGACAAGTTATGTGACTTACCTAAGGTCACACAGCAGGCACATGGCAATCTAGCTTTCATTGCTTCGGCAACATCTCAAGTCCCCTGCCACCAAAGGGAATCTTTTTTTCTTTTTTTTTTTTCAAATGACATTTGTTAAGCACTTACTCTGTGCCAGGCACTCTACCCAATGCTGGGGTAGGAGGTGCAGCATAATCAGGTTAGAGACAGTCCCGGTCCCACGCAGGGCGCACGGTCTTACTCCTCATTTTACAGATGAGATAACCGAGGCCCAGAGAAGCTAAGTGATTTGCCCAAGGTCACAGAGAAGACAAACTGCAGAGCCGGGATCGGAACCCAGGTCCCCTGACTCCCAGGCCCATGTTCTTTCCACCAGGCCGTGCTGCCTTTGGTGTTATACCTCATTTCTTGGGCAGAGTAACCAATGCTCTCTCTGTCTGGGTCTGTTCCACAAGAGGTCCTTCTTCACTCAGTGCCTGGGCTCATTTCCAATGGCCATATACTTGTGTCGGTGCTCATCTTTCCACCAAAAATGATTGGCGAAAGGTAAATTCAGTGTACGGGCTCGGGCTTTAGCCCATGTGCTGCCTCTGAAGCTGGGAGCTGCTCCGTGGAGACCCTGCGTCGTTATCGGCGCTCCTCGCTGCAAGCCTGCCTGCACTTTTCTAAAAAGAAAAATCTTTTTAAAAGCTACCTGGTGCCATTTGATCCCACCCAGGATTTGACCGTAATACAGATAGGAATAGGGCCGGAGCCTGGCTCACTCCAGAAGGGAGATAACGGACGGCATTTAGCCTGTTTTCTTCTTCAGGAGCCCAGGTCTTCATGGTTCACATTCCTGACGTCCTCTCCAGCAACGCTTTTTGAAACTCGTCTGCCTCCTAATAATAATAATTGTGGTATTAGTTAAGCGCTTTCTGTGTGCTAAGCGCCGGGGTGGACGCAAGCAAATCGGGTTGGACACGGTCCCTGTCCCACTGGGGGCTCCAAGTCGCAATCCTCATTTTATGGATGAGGTAGCTGAGGCACAGAGAAGTGACCTGATTTGCCAAGACGAGTGGCGGAACTGGGATTCGAACCCATGACCCTCTGACTCCCAGGCCTGTACCCCGTCCACAACGCCGTGCTGCTTCCTGGGAGTGCCAGTCAGAAGGTCTCCTACAGTAAAGTTTCCTCCTTCTGGTTGATTGTTCACGACAGCAACCTGTAAGGCTTCTCCGTGTGTTTCCAGAATAGGCTCCAGTTGGAAGGATCCGAGGTAGGAGTAACTGGACGCTGGGAATAAAGAAGTGGGACTTAAATTCGGATGGCTCTGGCAACTGATAATCATTCGTACGCTGTTCTGGGAAAGAAACTTGCCTTTTTTCCACTTCGACTCCTCAGCTCCCTTCGGATTTCTCATTTTGGCCAGCCTCTTGGCACGTAGCGTTCTGGCAGCTGAAATTAAATGAGTAATGAGAATCGCTCCACCCTGACTTTGGTAGCTAGTGGCTTAAGTTGAACCAAAGCTGCCATTAATCCTGTGCTGCTTATTGGTCAAGCACTCAGCTAAGTAGTCCCAATTTTGGCCAGATATTTGTCTCCTCTCTCCGTATTTCCTCTTTCTCGTCCCCGGAGTTTTTCTCTGGCGGGACATCCAAGAAGCCTATTTCAAACCTTATTTATTCTAACATTGCTTTATGACTGAAAAAAATACCCTTAAGCAGAAAGTAGGCCACCTCTGGATTTCTGAGAATGCAGAATTACCATATATAGGCTGTTCACTACAAAAAAAAATCCATGGTATTTATTGAGTGTTTACTACTACTAGTAATAATTATTGTATTTGTTAAGCGCTTACTGTATGCCAGGCACTGTTTTAAGCGCTGGGATAAATACAAGGTAAGTAGGTTGTCCCAGTTGGGGCTCATAGTCTTAGTCCCCATTTTACGGGTGAGGTAACTGAGGCAGAGAAGCTAAGTGACTTGCCCAAAGTCACACAACTGACAGTGGCGGAGCCAGGATTAGAACCCACGACCTCTGACTCCCAAGCCCGTGCTCTTTCCACTAAGCCACGCTATGTGCAGAACACTGTACTAAGCGCTTGAAAGAATACAACGTAGTTGGTAGGTTCATGCCCACAACAAGCTTACCCACATATTAGGGGTTTGCAGTGTGAACGGGCCTCAAATATTTTATATTGGCAAATACCAATATCATAGTTGAACAGTAAAATGAGAACGTTAAGCTAGTCACTCCATAGCCAGTTTTCAAATGCTTGCCCCTTTCCCTCACTCTCATTTCTTGTTTCGACCTTTCTGGTCTATCTATTGCTTTTTAATTTATTCAACTGATAAAAAACACTGTAAAACCACACGTCTTTGTTCCCAAACTGTTTTTATCACCAAATGTACTTAAAGTACATTTACATACTAAAAGCATTCAAGAAAGGATGAATACTGGTAATAGCCTGGAAATAAAAGCATGCCTGATAGATTGTAAGCAAAGCCAAAACGTGGAGAGATTTCGTCACCAGACGTTGCTTCGGGCTAGACTTATTTATGGATCATAATTAAATACCTGGGAAATTCGGGGCCTTGATAATCTACAAGGATAAGGGCCACATGGATGTAGATATGTCTATATGTCCAACCGTGTGGAGCAGCAGTTAATGGGAGGAAGTAAAATGCCTGTAGAATTTTCTCTTTAAAAAAAATCAACTGGAATATGCACTAATCTCAGATGCTCTCAGAAGTGTGGGAAGAAGCAGCTGGCTAAAACTACATTCTTATAGGCTAAACTGTTCATAAGAGTAATTATCAGGCCAAGTGCACTTTACGGGCTTCGTGGAAAATACAAGCTTCACATGCATCAAATTGTCTTGACTCCGATTAGTCTTTTTTTTTAAAAAAAAACACAAAACCTCCTAGTGGATTATCTCATCTTCCACAACACCCAACTCTACTGAAAATAAGCTGCTGAGTAATTCCAGAGTTCCCGACCCCTTATGTAAAACAAGAGTAGGAAGACTACCCATGAACAGAACCCATTTTCTTCTTTGCCCATTAACCTTCCAGGCAGCTTTAGCAGACAGTGGATTTTAGCAAAATTCTAGCCTTTTCTGCAGAAATCCGCACTTTGAGAAAAGCAAGGTCAGCCTGAGGGATGCTCTCCTTCGCCCCTCCCTGCGGTTACCGGCCACCTGACCATACCTTCATCAGGGGGCAGTGCCATACTTCCCTCCATCTCACTGCCATTTGACATCCAGCGCATCCAACGTTTGTCAGGCTCGGTTGTCCCCAAATCATTTAGATTGGGAAAAGGTGACAGTGGGTTGGTCCAGGTGATCCCCTCGGGTTTCAGATGGGAATGAATTAGGTGATAATGAGAACAGCACTAATCACTGGAAAGGTAAGTATCTGAGGGGAAGAGGTGACTTACACTGAGTGATCCAGAGTTCTGATTGGGTGGGGGGAATTCGTGGATGTATATACAATCGGGCTTAGACACTTGTTGCATGCGTGTGTTGTCAATGATCTGTTTCCTATCGGAGTGCTTTTTTAATTTCTTTTATTAACCCAAGCCAGATCTTTCATTAAAAGAAATGATGACTTGATTATATGGGTTCTCTTCCCCAGAGGAAAATCTCAAATGTTCAATCCCCTACCCCAACCCCCAGCTACAGTTTAGGAAATATCCCACCCAAGTGAGGCCAGAATGTGGTATTAATAGTCAATTCTCATTGTTGTTGTATTGGAATATTTTTTTTTTAGCGCACCAGCTATCAGTGGCGACGGAGTTGGGTGAAATTCATTTTCGTGAATGTAGCTCTCAACTCCTAAAACCTCATCTGCCTAAAGGTGCTTACCAGCTAGAGTACTGACCAGATGGTGTGAAATTTTCTAGAGTGGCATTAATTTTTTAATGCAGTATGATGGATGCATAGTCACCTATGGTTTTTCTACATGGTTCTAAATGACTGCATCCTCTGTGCACTGTGACACAGATGTGTTCTTTGTAAGCTTTAATCTTCCGCTAGTCAAAAGTTGGTGGTGGTTTCATTTTTTCCCCCAACACTAAGCTGAGGTTTTTTTATAGCTGGTTTTCAAGTTAAAATATTGTGAAATTGATTTCCTTTACTCCACCCACACCAAATATTTTAGCCTATTTAAAGTACAAAAATAGTTCTGCTTAAGAAAACATTGCTTAAATGTACTGTAATTCCTGGTCACTTTATATATGTGCTTTAACTTTTTATCATGTTTGCTCTTTACCTGTGTTAACAGTACTTTCACCCCTAAAGGGTGATCATCTTTCCTAGCATTAAAAAGAGCCATTTGAGATGTTTACCATGTTACTATCGAAGTAGTTTCTAATTCTTTTTGTTATCAGGGGATTCCTATGACTTTTGAGTTGGATAGGGTGCTGCCCTCGAAGATAGAGGAAAAAAACAAAGAAAAATGATCTCTGGATCTCTAAGGAATGATTGGAGCTATGATTTAGGGGAAGGATAAAGTCTTTGCTGTCTTCAACATTGGATGGTTAGGTGACCCAGTAGGAAAAACACGGGTAGTAATGTAGAACATGAAATGATCAGATAAACCTTCGTGAATGACCTGATTCGGCATCTGTTTCAATAGCTTTATGCTTCACAGACCTTTAGTCTCAGATGGTATGTAGGAAAAACAAGCGGCGTACCTAAAGATGGAATTAATGATTATTTTAAATTGAGTAATAAAAATAGATGCTTCCCACATGTTGCGCTGGAAATGTAGGCCTTTGAGCTAAGGGAAAGAGAACTTAAAGAGGACTCACTTGAGAATATCACCAGTACAGTTTGTGAGGAGAGCATTAAATAGGAACTCGAGGCCATTTCTTACTGCATTCACCTTTGACTCAATGAGGTTGAGGACACGTATCTCGAATCAACCTAAAGATCCTAAAAATAGATCAAACATCGACTCATATACTCAAAAGATGCTTCCGTGGGCAATAACTAGCTAGCAACCTCAGAATCAATCATCGGTATTTATCGAGCACTTACTGTGTGCAGAGCACAGTACTAAGTGCTCGGGGAAAAAATATAGTAAAGCTGGTAGGTTTGATCCCTACTCACAAGGAGCGTACAGTTTATAGAGGGAGAAACAGACATTAAGATGGAGTACAGATAGGGGAAATAGAGTTGCTGTGGGGTTGGAGGTACGCAGGTGAATGCAAAGGTGATGAGGGTAGGGTGGATAGGGAAAATGAGGGCTTAGGAAAGGGCTCTTGGTGGAGATGTGATCTTTAGGAGGGCTTGGAAGGTGGGAAGGGTGGTGGAATGTTGGATGTAAACGGGGAGGGAGTTACAGGCCCGAGGGAAGGTGTGCTCAAGGGCTCAGTGGTGAGAAAGATGAGATCAAGACTCAGAGTATGTTGGTGTTAGAGGAGCAAATTGTGCAAGTTGGTAGGAGATCAATGAGCCTAGGTAGGAGCGAGAGCACTGATCTGAGTGCCTTAAAGCTGTTGGATGCGGAGGTGGGTGAGCGGCCATTGAAGGTTTTTGAGGAGTGGGGAGCTAAGGACTGAATATTTGCAGAAAAATGATTTGGGCAACGGAGTGATGTATGGACTGGAGAGAGGAAGAGAGAAGACAGGAGGCAGGAAAGTCAGCAAGGAATTCACTGGTTTTAATTATAAGCTTCTGCCATTAATCACGGAAAATAAGGTTCAGAAGAGGGCCTCTGTTTCATGGTCAATTGGACAAAAGTGGATAAACCTACGGCTGCTTTAAGCAGAACTTGGCATCTGGAATAAATATCTCAAGGATGTCATCCCCACTTAGCACTGACGAAGCAGATTAACAATCTTGTTTTGCTTAGGAACCACAAACCTCTTCCTTCCAGCTTCAAACCAAGTTCTGATGAATAGATTGTAGTAACCCAGATTGTACCAACCCTACATATTTTTGGATGTACCAAGTCATTTAGAACACTTTCTGTAGAATCGAACTTGCAGAGATAATTGATGTCATCTGTGACAGCCTTAGTGGTTTGAAAACCAGTGGGGGTTTTTTTTCCCTCTTACTAGAAGTTGATAAAATGTGTTTTCTGTTACATCATAGTAGTTAAAGGAAGTGCTCGGTAAAGGAAAGTTATTAATTTGTTCAGCGTCTTCACTACAATTTAACTAAAACATCACTGTATTTCTGTACCTGCAACATTGTAATGTCAAGCCCACGGTCATTGAGTTATAGATTAAATTCCGATGAGTCCTGTGCCACAGTTTCTCACAATGTATAACACACTTGGCATCTTATTTGATGGGTTTAAAAAGTTAAACAGCAAACTGAAGGCACTAACCCTAAATTCTAATCCCAGTCATTTGCTTCCCTGAGCTGTTGCAAGTGGGGGAAACTGATACTCTGCTACTGGGTAAAAAGTGAGCACAAATACAAGCAATTTTGTTTGCTTACATTTTAATACCAAAGGTTGGAATTTATTACCCAGAAGGAAATAACTTTGTAAGTTTATAATGTTCCGAGTATCCACAACTAAATAATTAGATCTTGATGTTTTTCTGAGTAGATAAGCAGCGTGGCTTATCTACTCAGATAAGCACGTGGCTCAGTGGAAAGAGCCCGGGCTTGGGAGTCAGAGGTCATGGGTTCGTATCCCGGCTCTGCCACTTGTCAGCTGTGTGACTGTGGGCAAGTCACTTCACTTCTCTGTGCCTCAGTGACCTCATCTGTAAAATGGGGATTAAGATTGTGAGCCTCTTGGGACAGCCTGATGACCGTGTATCCACCCCAGCGCTTAGAACAGTGCTCTGCACATAGTAAGCGCTTAACAAATACCAACATTACTATTATTAGATATTAGTACACAGTAAAGTCCTATTTATTGAGCACTTACTGTGTGCAGAGCATTATACTAAGTGCTTGGGAGAGTACATGAATATCATTACGATGAACTGGTGCCAACACAGAACAACAAAACTATATATATGTGTATGTAGGTATACATACACACACACATATATATATTTTAATAGTATTTGCTAAGCATTTACTATGTGCAAGTTACTGTACTAAGCACTGCGGAAGTCACAAGCTAATCAGGTTGGACAAAGTCCCTGTCCCACATGGGGCTCACCATCTTAATCCCCATTTTACGGGATCCACAGACAAGTGACTTGGCCAAGGTCACACAGCAGACAAGAGGAGGAGCTGGGATCAGAAACCAGGTCCTTCCGACTCGCAGGCCTGTGCTCTATCCACTAGGCCATGAGCTCTACTCCTATTTCCGAGTATCTAGTTTCTACAGAAATAGCTAGAAGTGTTGGGAGTGGAGAAAACAATCCAGAAAAAAAAGTTACCGAATGAGGCAGTGGGTACTCCATGGCTCAACCTCTTTAGCTTGGCTATTTGTAAATTGTGTGGAGTAGTCGTTATGTTATCTAGCTTTAGCCCAATTCAGGGATGCGGTGTAAGGAGCAGCATGGTACAGTGGATAGAGCACGGGCCTGGGAGTCAGAAGGTCATGGGTTCTAATCCTTACTCTGCCACATGTCTGCTCTGGGACCTTGGGCAAGTCACATAACTTCTCTGTGCCTCAGTTACTTCATCTGTAAAATGGGGATGAAGACTGTGAGCCCAGGTTGGGATAGGGACTGTGTCCAACCTGATTTGTTTGTATCCACCCCAGCGCTTAGTACAGTGCCTGACATAATAATAATAGCAATTATGGTATTTGTTAAGCACTTACTAAGTGCCAACTAGCGCTTAATAAATACCATTATTATTATTATTATTATTATTACAGAGCATGCGTTGGTGAATTCTGTCAAGGTCTGAAATATTTACTTGTCATAGATGAGTAATATCTGAACATTACCCAGGGCAATGCTTAATAGGAATTATTGGTAGGTCATGGAGAAAAGGAGGCCACTTAGTTCTCTACCATTATAATGTGATTCGATCATAGAGAGGGGAAAAAAAAAACAACTATAGACTTAATTTTACTTTGACAGAATATAGTACATCTTTATTTCATTATCTTGTTCATGGCCACCAATGCCCATACTTAAACTGTTATTAGCAAACTTCAAATTATGTCTTTTTCAATTCTGATTTTATCAAAGGCAGAAGACTGGCTAATAAAGTAAGATGGGTTCTAATTTTCTGGCACTGGAACTGGTTGATATACACTTTAAAGAAAAAAAAAGGCACTCACTGGCAGCTGTGTTAAATGTACCAGTACCAAGAAGAGTCCTAAGAAACATGCTTGGATCCCTGCGGAGTCTGACTCAGTACAATGCTGTGAAACGTAAGCAGCGTGGTTTATTTGGGCAAATAAACCAGATCCAGAAACCACTGAGTTGAATTCAACTTGATCCCCCACTAGGAAACGACCTAGAAGCAACTTTGAAAAACTAATGGCAATGTGTATTTATTGCATTAGATGCATATGACTCATTGATATTGTACTTATTCCCATTAAGCATATTAAGTTTGATGCTTGGGACTAAAATATTACTAGTCTAGTGTTTTGCTTCCTGTGGATGCTACATTAATATTGATTGATTTGAACACTTCAGGAAAAACCTGTTTTCATTTTCAGTTACTTGACCCAGGGGATATTGAGTTGAATTGGTTTTGGGGGATTTCGGTTGGGGTCTGGGGCGGTGGGGGAGGGAGGTTAATCTTTGCTTTGAATATCACTTAATTGCAGGGCTGACCTTTAGTAGAATCAAAAAAATAGGAACTTGCCTTTCAGTGTATAGTAGACACAACAGATACAAACCAGCAAGTCAATCACAGTGTTGTAGGCAGAATATTTCCATTTTAAAATTTCCTGAATACTTTTGTAGAAACAGTAATATAGGCTTTACTTGAAATTTGGGTTGTCTTCCGAGAAGAGGCACTGCTAAATAATGTGAGAAGCGGGATGATCTAGTGATAGAGCATGAGTGTGGGAGTCAGACAGACCTGCCTTCTAATCCCAGCTCTGCCACTTATCTACTGTATGACCTTGAACAAGTCACTTGCGTTCTCTGTTCCTCAGTTACCTCATCTGTAGAATGGGGGAGAAGACTGTGAGCCCCATGTGGAACATGGAACAACTCCAGCACTTATGAAGAGTGCCTGGCACATAGCAAGCGCTTAACGAATACCATTAAAAAAAAGTGGAGTCCTAGTTTATAGAAAAGGTGGGGCGTTAGCTTCAAATCTT
This sequence comes from Ornithorhynchus anatinus, assembly GCF_004115215.2. Classification (NCBI taxonomy): domain Eukaryota; kingdom Metazoa; phylum Chordata; class Mammalia; order Monotremata; family Ornithorhynchidae; genus Ornithorhynchus; species Ornithorhynchus anatinus. The sequence continues at coordinate 63,241,359 of NC_041730.1, read as the reverse complement.
CAGAGGTCATGAAAGCAACATTTTCTTTTTTGTAAGGATAGGCGCTTTGTGCTCTCCACCTCCTTCTGGCCCCAGGGCAGCAGGGGAGGGGAAATTCCTCCCGAGCTGTGGCAGGAGGAAGCTACCCAGAGCGCTGTGTGAAGGGGAAACCCTAGCAGAGCTGCAAATCCCCGACAGCTGAGGGCGTGCAGATGGGAGCTGTACTCATCAGGAAGCAGGAAGTCAAAATGGGGGGGAAAAGAAACACCTCCCTTTCTCCAAACATAAAGGGCAACTGGAACCCGCTGTGCCAGAGCTGCATGGATTTGCAACCCAGAACAAAAGCTCAGTGTCCAGTTTGGCTTGTCACTAAGGGGCAAGCACTACTGTGTGGTTAAACTAGCTAAAAATCCAGGATTCAAAATTCCTGCTTTAGATTTTTTCTATCCAAAAAGCAATCAGATCTAGGCAGGAGGAGCCCATGTGAAAGGAGGGAGAGCTGAACCTTGTGAAGGGCTTGCCAAACCCTATCCCGATAGGTTAGGCCCCGTTTTGGATTTTTCTATCATTCGTATTGAGCGCTTATTGGGTAAAGAGCTCTATACTAAACGTTTGGGAGAGTACAATATAACAGAGTTGGGAGTCACATTCCCCGCCCACAAAGAGTTCACAATCTAGAGGCAGAGGCAAACGTTAAAATCGATTATGACTATATACAGAAGTTCTGAATGGCTGATGGTGGGGTGAAGAAAGGGTGCAAAAGCAATGCAGAATGGAGAAAGGAGTAGGGGAAATGAGGACTTAGGGGAAGGCTTCTTGGAGGAGATGTCATTTTAATAAGACTTTAAGGGAGGGGAGAGTGATAGTCTCTGGAATAGGAAGGGGGAGGGAGTTCCAGACGAGAAGCAGGATGTGGGCAAGGTCGGCAGCAAGTAGACAAGAAGGGGGTACAGTGAGTAGGTTAGCACTTTTATTGTATTCAAGTTACTATGTGTCCAACACAGTTTACCATGTTGGACAAAGTCCCTGTCCTGCATGGGGCTCACAGGTTGTATGTTAGAGGAGTGAAGTTAAGTGTGCTGGGTTGTAGTAGGAAATCAGCAAGGTAAGATGGGCGGGAGTGAGGTGATGGAGTACTTTAAAGCCAGTGGAAAGGAGTTTCTCTTTGATGCCAAGGTGGATGGACGACCACTGGAAGTTCTTGAGGAGTGAGGAAATACGGACTGAACATTTTTTAGAAAAATGATCTGAGCAGCGGAGGGAAATATGGACTGGAGTAGGGAGAGACAGGAGGCAGGAAAGTCAGTGAGGAGCCTGATGCAATAATCAAGGCAGGATAAGATAAGTGTTTGGGTCAACATAGCAGTTTAGATGGAGAGGAAAGGGCCGATTTTAGCCATGTTGTGAAGGCAGAACCAACAGGATTTGGTGACAGATGGAAAATTGTGGGTTGAATGAGAGAGACGAGTTGAGGAAGATGGTGCTGGTCTATGGTGGTGGAGGACAGAGGGTGGAAATATGAGTCCTGTTTTAGACATGTTTAGTTTGAGCTGTCGGAAGGTCATCCAAGTAGAAGATGTCCTGAAAGCAGGAAGAAATGCCAGATTGCAGACAGGGAGAAAGGTCAGGGCTGGAGATGGAGGAGATAGAGATGGTAGTTGAATCCATGGGAGCTAATGAATTCTCCAAGGGAGTGGGTGTAGATGGAGTGTAGAAGAGGAAGAACTGAACCTTGAGGGACTCCCACAGAAGGGGGAAGGCAGAGGAGGAGCCTGTGAAAGAGATTGAGAACGCGATCCAGAGAGAAGGGGAGAACCAGGAGAGGACAGTGTCTGTCTAAGTTTGGCTCCAGGAGAAGGGGATTGTCCACAGTCTCAAAGGCAGCTGAGAGGTTAGGGGTGATTAGAACGGAGTAGAGGCCATTGGATTTGTTAAGTTTTCCTAAATTTATGGAATGTAACGTGTATTTTCTGCAGCCCCTTTGTGTCGATCTTAACACTTCCTAAGCCATAGATTTTTTTTTTTCCCCCACACCTCTGAGGTTGACACTTCCCTTCATTTAACAGACAAAAAACAGGATTTGAGAAGCCAAGTGACCTTCCAAAGAGAATTGAGAGTGGCAAGGCTGTGACCGAAGCATAGGAATCTTTGATTTTTATATCTCTGCAGCTGCCTACTAGATCCCAGTTCCGTAGTTGCCCAGTTTCCCTTGGCTTTTTGCCAAGGAAATGTAACAAAATTCATGGGACTTCTTGTTCAGAAAGTCCATCAAGGTGCATGCCAAGTGCATCTACCTTAAGAGATACAAGCTGAAATGTCTAAGTGTGCTGGCACTGCAGTAGTAATTTCTCCCGGGGAGAAATTCTGTGCCATTAAAATGGGGTTTGTTTGCCTTTCCAGGACCGAACTCTTATCTGGGAATCTATAGTGCTCCAGAAGCAGAGCAAAAGACATTCAACTCTTGGGGAAAAATCGAAGTACTGACCAATTGAAAGGACCTGATTACAGTAAACACGTCTCATTGTTGGTGAGAATTCACCTAGGCCCAAGAGTTCCTTCCTGCAGTTGCTCAGGCGTTCCATTAGGCTTTAGTTTCGTTTGGAACATTTTCTCGACTTTAATGAATTTAACATTCAGCACCAAAGTAGGTGTGATGCGTTTATGCAAAATGAGAAGGGAGTTAGGTTTCCTGCCTAGCAGGCTTGTAGTTTCTTCTTGGCACCTTAGATACGGTGTGTGAATAAATTATCAATGATTTCCCGTCACTTTTGAGTGCTGTATTTTGAAACCAGTTGGAAGCCCGACCAGTCTACTTTCGATAAAGATTAAAGCACATGTTAACAAGGGCTTATTTAGACTGCTGATGTTTCTCCGTCTTTCATATCCATCCCCCTCATTTCTGAATTGGGCAAGTGAGGGGAGATTATGGTAAAAGGAAGCAGGCCTAAGAGATATGGACTGAGTTGAGATGGACAGGAATTTGGCCGATTGTGGCTATGAGATTCAGTGAAGGGGTTGCCACCTTGCCTTGGAAGTTTGAATAATAGTATTATAGATGCTAAAGAACTTTTGGGTTCCTGTGGCTTGGGCCTCTGAGAACCGAGTGTAGCGTTGCAGTTGGAGCCGGGAAGCTTTTTAGGAAAGAGTTTTGGGGCTTTTTGGAAATAGATCCCAAGATATTGGTTCATTCATTCATTCAATAGTATTTATTGAGCGCTTACTGTGTGCAGAGCACTGTACTAAGCGCTTGGAATGAACAAGTCGGCAACAGATAGAGACAGTCCCTGCCGTTTGCTGGGCTTACAGTCTAATCGGGGGAGACGGACAGACGAGAACAATGGCAATAAAGAGAGTCAAGGGGAAGAACATCTCGTAAAAACAATGGCAACTAAATAGAATCAAGGCGATGTACATTTCATTAACAAAATAAATAGGGTAATGAAAATATATACAGTTGAGCAGATGAGTACAGTGCTGAGGGGATGGCAAGGGAGAGGGGGAGGAGCAGAGGGAAATGGTTCAGCAACTTGGGTCTTTATTTAGTCCTTAAACTGTCCCCCAGTTTGCTTTTGAAATATCACCAAAGAAAATGGTTGTCATCTGGAGGGGAAGAGGATAGTATCTACTATATTGCTTTAAGAACATACACCTTGAATGATCCTTACATCCAAAAAACTTGACCTGCCAATATTGGCTATTATTAATACCACAGGTGATTGTTAAAAATCAGACCAGTAACTGGTCCGAGCCAATGCCCAGACATCTGTTAGAACACGCCTGAAGGTTTGCGACTCATACCTCTTGCAAGTTAACTACAGCTTGCTTTACCCCCCCCCCCCCCCCCCCAGTTTGGGTATCCTTTTGGATTGGCACCAGTCCTTTGGCCTAGGGAGAGAGCCAGCATTTTCTGTGCCACCTGTCCACTGTGTGACCTTGGGCAAGTCACTTCACTGGCCTCAGTTACCTCATCTGTAAAATGGAGATTGTGGTTGTGGGACAGGGACTATGTCCAATCCGAGTGGCTTCTATCTACCCCATTGTTTAGTACAGTGCCTGACACAGTAACTTCTTAACAAATACCCCAATTATTATTATTATTACTATTTTTCTGTGGGCATACTGCAGTGGCTAAAGCCAACCGGAGGCCTGGGTGCGTGCATCTGATTCTGGGTGTATGCCTGGAGCCGAAATCTTGTCGTCCACGTGGATGTTGGCAATCAACTAGAACTTTCCAGGACCATGGGGTTCGAGAAGTGTCCCCGAAGTACTTGCAGTTATTCATCCTGCCATTGAGGCCACACCCTTTTAACGAGGATGAGGGAAAGGGAGAAGGTGTATCGATTTAGCGATGGCAATCTCAACAGATTTGGCTAGGGAATTAACCACTTTCAGAACCTCACAGGTGCCCAATTAATCAATCAATGGCATTTAGTGAGTGCTTACTTTATGCAAAGCACCATACTAAGCACTTGGGAGAGTACATCGCAATAGAGTTGGTAGACACATTCCCTGCCCACATTCATAAATGGATTTTCCAGTGTGCCTACTGTCATTACAGTAGCAGCAATAATGGGTAGTCTGAATAAAGGGATCTAACTTCAAGGTGGCACAGGCAGAGAGAAAAAGAAAAAGACTTTGGGCAACAGGAAGTCTTTGGTACTTAAAAAGTAGAATTCAGATTCACTCTCAAAGAAACCCACTCGAAGAAACCCACTCAGTAGCAACTATGCCTTGGTTACTTCAAATCTCAAAAGTTATTCTGGACAACATTTAAAAGTATTTAAAACACTGCTTAGATTACTCCTTTCAGTAATCTGGTACGTTTAAGTTTTATTTTTTCTGATTTTGTATCGTTTCTTCACTCAAACTAGTGAAATTTTAAAAATCCAGTGTAGGATCGAGCATGTAAAACTCTCCAGGGAGTAACAATCATGATGTCCGACCCAATTTCATTGTATTTCAAGGACAAACTTGAGGAAGGAATGGAAAAGTTACTTCAAAGCAGCGTCATTTATTGTGATATTTCTGGAAACGTACAAAAAACTTTCCATTGAATGATTCACTCCTGAAAAACACATCTCTTCAAACACCCAACACCCAGGCTGCAGGACCTCAGGAAAAGTAGTAACTGGCTCAGCAGCATAATTGAGAGTTGCTGGTCTGGGCAGGAATGTGATGCTTTTTGTCTGCTAATTGGAAGTTCTCGCTTGACTAGTGTTTAAAGGGTAGGACTTTTCCTTGGAGAAAGCTCCCACCATCGTAGAGGGGCTGTTTTTACAGGTAGTCCTCAGAATGATTATTTTTCTTATTCCTCCCCCAGCACCCTAACCTTTGCCAACTGTCTTCTTGCAAGTCATTATTTGAGGATGACTACTACAGACGCTGAGCTGGCCAAGCGTGTGGGTGTTGTCGAAAAGACTGGGGCACGCATGCAGATTCTCTTTTGTGGCGTTTTCCACTTCCCAGGTCGGTCCCTGTTGAGCCTGCCTGTTGGTGTCCCCGATTGCTACACGTTCTTTGTCTCTAGCAGTCTATTGTTATACGTTGTGAACTACGTGTTTGTGAGAAGAAGGGTGGCCTGGTTGAAAGAGCTCAGGTCTGGGAGTCAGCTCAGGTCTGGGAGTCAGAGGGCCTGGGTTCTAATCCTGGCTCTTCCCCTTGCCCTTTGTGCGACCTTAGGCAAGTCATTTAACTTCTCGGTGCCTCAGTTCCCTCATCTGAAAAATGGGGATTAAGATTGGGAGCCCCAGGTGGGACAGGGACTGTCCACACACTGGTTATCTTCTACCTCTGTAGTGCTTAGTTCAGTGCTTGGCCCTAGTAAGCTCTTAACAGATTATTATTATTATTAAGTGCTGTTGAGTCGTTTCTGATTCATAGCGACTCCATGGATGTGCTTTCTCCAGAACGTCCTGTCCTCTGCCATAATCCTCAAGCTTTCTAGCGGTTCTCCCATTATCACTGTTATGGTCTCTATCCATCTAACTACTGGTCTGCCTCTTCCACGTTTTCCCTGGACATACAAATACCATTTTTTAAAAAAGGACTGTGTTTAGCGATGTACAAGGAGAGCCAGTTTAGCAGGTACAACTCAAGACTCTGCACTTCATTCAATTAGTATTCATTTATGCATTCATTAGGTCCAGTATCTAGTAATGCCGCAGCATTTTACCTGGCAAAGTCAGGAACATAAACATCCACACCTGTGCTCCTGATTTTTCTCTTTGTCTTTTCAAAACCTAGGTACCAAAGTGCTTAATCTCACCTTCTAACATGCCCAAATCTGAGTCTGAATGCCTTACCTTGAGAAGATGCAGAGTGGAGGGGTGAAGGGAGAGATGAGAGCCTGCAATTAAGAGCCCTTACATTTAATTCTGTTTCTCCACCAATTTACCAGGTTATTCTTTCCCTGCCTTGATTTCTCCACCCTGGAAACTGGGGGTTGGGAAATTGTACTCCGTGTCCACAAAATTGCAGTGTGATTCTTATTTCAAGGAGATTGGAGACTTGTTTTCAAGTAACCATCACATATCAGCCATTTTTCAATATGGCATGTGAAGACAAATGTGATTTATCCAATCCAGGATTTCAGTAATTTGTAAACACTCTGTACTTTCCCTCTTCCAAACATATTAAGGATAGTTGATCGTGGGTGCTTTGAAACGAAAAACATTGCCCTGAGGTCTTTTAATTTGTTTTGTTTTAAGTAGCTATGGTTTAAATATTCATTCCTCTTTTAATGATTTGGTAAGTTGAGACCTAAATGTGAAGAGTTCATTTATTTCTGAAGATGAGAAGAAGACTTAATGCAGATTTGATTCAAGCTGGTGTCTGATATGAACTGGCTTTGAATCAGATGGCAGCATTAGACTCTGGACCTAAAAGAATTATGTTGGGTCAATAATAATATCTGTGGTATTTGTTAAGCACTCACTATGTACTATTCTAAGCACTGGGGTAGATACAAGGTAATCAGGTCGGACGCATTCCCTGTCCCATATGGGGCTCATAATCTAAAAAGGTGGGAGAACAAATTTTTAATCCCCATTTTACTGATGAGGATGTGGAGGGACATGCCCAAACTTATGCTCTTTCCATTAGGGCTCACTACTTCTCATTGCAAACAAGAAATCAGGCAGCCGGCTACTAAGGACTTCCGATTAAAAATGAAGGCTATAGTGGTCTTGATATTTCTTAGGCCATTCGTATTCTGGCAGCAAGGGCATCATTGCGTGGCTCAGTAGAAAGAGCCCGGGCTTGGGAGTCAGAGGTCATGGGTTCGAATCCTGGCTCTGCCACCTGTCAGCTGTGTGACTGTGGGCAAGTCACTTCACTTCTCTGTGCCTCCGTTCCCTCATCTGTAAAATGGAGATTAAGACTGTGAGCTTCACGAGGGACAACCTGATGACCCTGTATCTACCCCAGCGCTTAGAACGGTGCTTGGCACATCGTAAGCGCTTAACAAATACCAACATTATTATTATTATTACTACTGTGAAACTGGTCAACCGGAGAGGGGTTACAACTCTGCCTCCCAGCTATTTCCATCAGCCTGCAGACTTCCAAATCTCAAAGTTAACGCCAACATGTAACTACTCTGTGGCATAAAGTAAGCCACTTGTCAAGCAAATGGGCAAATTGCAAAGTAGAAAATGATCGTGGCCTTGAGAGCAATGTAGGACACATGCAGTCTCTCCCTATTCAATTAGGGATTTGGAAGGCAAGACTGATAGGGTAGCCGGTGATTGGAAATTGTGTCTGGATTTTAAAACAGGCTGAGGTTATGAAGGGTTGGTCTGTTGAATTTTTAGCAGAGGGGGCTAATGGACTCTGTCCTCCTTCCCTCTGTCTTCTCCTCTTACGCCTGATCCTCTGTTATGCCGCAGTCCCCCCTTAAATCCTGGTCTTTCCTCTCTAAGCCTCCAAGAGTAAGGGAGATATCCTCCGTTTTAACAGGTGGCTTCCAAATTCTCCTCCTCTTCCCTCACCACTATCCCGCTCTGGGATCTTACTTCCATCAGAAGGCTATGTGGAGAACTCCAATGCCATTTTTTTGGTCATAGATTTGGTGGAGCAGTAAATGGAAACACTCGGTGGTTTTGATTCAGTTTTTGTATTCGCTTGGTTTGTGTCTCCTATAATATCTGTGAGGGTTGGCCATAACTGTATGGGGGAACGCGGAGAGATCTGTGCAGTTGCCCGGTGCCAGAGGGTGTCTCCAACTTTCAACTCACATTCAAAGAAAGGGTTTCAAGTACCAAATGCTTGACAACCAAGACCTGCTAGCAGCGTGGCTCAGTGGAAAGAGCCTGGGCTTCGGAGTCAGAGGTCATGAGTTCGACTCCCGGCTCTGCCACTCGTCAGCCGTGTGACTGTGGGCAAGTCACTTCACTTCTCTGTGCCTCAGTTACCTCATCTGTAAAATGGGGATTAACTGTGAGCCTCACGTGGGACAATCTGGTTACCCTGTATCTACCCCAGCGCTTAGAACAGTGCTCTGCACATAGTAAGCGCTTAACAAATACCATGATGATGATGATGATGATTATTAGAGGTGCCCAGAAATGCAGAGTCTGGGAAGGTTGAGATAGCTAAAATCTTGGGCAGTGATGATGTCTACCAATTCCTGCTATATTGCATTCTCCCAGGCGCTTAGTACAGTGCTCTGCACATACTAAGCACTCAAATACCACTGATGGATCTTGAGCTCTACAAGTATCATCATCCCACCCAACACTGGCAGCCTTTTTTACCGTCAGACTGTGCTCCTTGAAAGCAGGGATCCTATGTATCAACTGCATTGTTCTCTAAGTGTTTAGTACAGTGTTCTGCACAGAGTAAGTCTCAGGAAATACCAGTCATTGATTACTGCTCCCACTCATGAACAGTATTGACTGAGCACTGTGCTTAGAGTGCATTTGGAAGAAATGTAAGAGAATTTATCTCCTTGTTGTAAATGGAGAAAGTGCAGACTCTAGCCTGTAAGCTTGTCGTGGGCAGGGAATGTGTCATCCAAATCTGTCATTCTGTAGTGTCCTAAGCATTTAGTACGGTGCTCTGCACACAGTAAGTGCTCAATAAATACCGTTGACTGAGGAAATGGAGATGTTAAGAATAGAAACATTTGTCTGCAGGGGATACAATTCCTCCACAGATACAAGATTCCCGTGCAAGTCTGAAAACAGGCTGCACATCAATCAATCGATCGTATTTCTCGAGTGCTTACTGTGGGCGGAGCAATGTATTAATCTCTTGGGAGAGTAAACTCCAACAGAATTAGCAGACATGTTCCCTGCCCATAAAGAATTTACAGTCTAGATGCTACACCTCTAAGGTCTGTCACAACTCAGAGGTCTCAGTCACATAAGTTTATTTTCCCACCGGTGAGAATCAACCTGCAAGAATGGACCAGTCACCCCTGTTATCCTCCAGAATATGCTTATAGTCAATACACAGCGTATGTAAGCCAACAGTGTTTGTAACCCTTACCTCCTGTTAAGGGGGATATTGTCAATATCCCTCGAGTCATTAGTCTGGGCATTCATTGGGAAGTTATCAGTGATGTTTTCAGGGGGTTCCTTGCTGCTGCTGGAGTAATCACATCATGGAGCAGGAAGAAATTTCTCAGTCGTGGATTTCTGTTTGTACATGTGGACTGCAGATTTCCTGAAAGAACCGAGTTGGACTTCAAACTGTTAACTGGGCCAAAGCACCACCCAGATATTGAAACCACTCTTGCAAATAACTAGTGAAAATTCCAGCCCATATATTTTATCACCATCTAGGAATCCAATGAGTGAAATTAGCATCTCTTTGATAATCATCATGAAGTGGCTATTGGAAAGACTAAAGAAGGTTAAAAATAAAATCTAGTTAATGTAATATGGCTTCTGATGGGATGGGGAGGGAGGCATCTTTCTGTCCTCTTTAAGCGTGATATATTATTGGGTGGTAACTTCAAGGATAATCCCTTCCCATCTGAACCCTTCCCCTCCACCCCCCCAAAAAAAATGTCTGGCCATGAAAGAAGCAGCATGGCCTAATGGAAAGAGCACAGACCTGACAATCAGATGACCTGGGTTCTAATCCTAGCTCCGCTACTTACCTGCTATGTGACTTTGGGCAAATCACTTTTCTATGCCTCAGTTCTCTCACCTGCAAATAAAACAAAATAGAACGATATTTATTCTCCGTCCCACTTAGACTGTGAGTCCCATGAGGGAACTGATTATCTTGTATCTATCCCAGCACTTAGTACAGTGCTGGGCACACAGTAAGTACTTAATAAATGCCCTAATGATGATGATGATGATGAAAGGGAAGGAATGAAAAGGAAAAGAGAGGAACTGAATCGGAGGAAGATGTTATTATATGGCAGGGCTCTGGAAATGGGCAAAATTCAAAAAACAGGTAGTCTCAGCACAGAATCTAAGATTGGTGAATGCTCAGTGTTTGCTGGTATGAGTATTATTGATTCTCATTGGCTCAACTCAAAATAATGTGGGTAGTTTATTTTCTTTGGTTTGGAAGCTAAAGAGAAACCACTGCGCAAACAGTAGATGTGATTTTTGAGTGCTGGGCGGTGGGGGGAAGAGATTTGAAATTGGATGAGCCTATCAGAGCGATTTTATTCTCTTGGGAATTTAGCCCTTCTGTATTCAAACATATAAAATTTAAGAATTTGCCAAGCAGTATGCACATTTGTACTCCTGGGTCAGGTGTTCATCTTGGGAATTTTGCTAGGATGAGAATTCATTTCAGGATTTCCCATCCTAAAGAGGTGAGAGTGGAGTTTGTGTTTGTGTTCTTGAAAGTCTGCTGTGTGACCTTGGGCAAATCATTTAGCTTCTCTGTGCCTGTTAACTCATCTGTAAAATGGGGATTGGGGGGACACAGTGTCCAACCTTATTAACTTATATCTACCTCATGCTTAATACAATGCCTGGCACATAATAAGCACTTAACAAATACCATTTTTAAAAAAAATCATAGGGAAAGGTGACGATGGAGCAAGGATTCTTGGAGGACCCTCACTCTTGGCCCCATGCTCCAGCACCAAGTCCCAGCTGGCTCTGGTGAAAGTTGGCTTCACATCTGAAAGTAGATCTGTTTGTGCCAATCGCTAGCATTCAGAGGCAGCAATAGCCTTCCCTGGGGAGGGCTTTAGTTAAATCCATCTGAAATACAACTCTATTTTCTAAAAGCATTTTCTCTCTTTGAAAAGGCCACTCCACATCCAAGCATGTCTCAGAGCAAGAGTCAAAATAACGTGGGTAGTTTATTCTCTTTGGTTTGGAAATTAAAGAGAAAAAACCACCCAAACAATAGGCATGTGATTTGGGAGGGGAAAAAATCTTCCTAAACACTTAATCACCGCATAAGAAAAGGGGGCACCTGACCCCATTCAGCAATGTTGGAAACCTCTCAAGATTCAAATCAAATTTCAAATAGAAAAGTTTTTATTAATTGGATCTCTTCCAACAAAGCTCTTAAGGGATCTTGAATTTTGACCCGAAATCAGCTTTAACAGGGAAAAGTAGGGAGCCCAATAGATGATACTAAAAAAAGGCTCAGTTTCAGAGTCTTCCTGGTTCGACCGGCACCCTACAAATGCTTTTCTGGGGGAGTATCCCTGTGATCCTGTTGCTTTGCAAACCCATGGGGTGTCTGAAGCTACCTATCCCATGTCATTGCTGTGTTTAGCATAAAGGGGAGCTGTAATGGTCACCATGAAAATTTGTCCCCTATCACACTGATGCCTAAAACATGTGGATATGAGTAGAGAGATAGTGGTGAGGCCATCTTTACTGGAGGCCGTAATGGTTTGGATACTACATTATATAATGATAACTGTGGGTGTTAACTGCTCGCTATGTGCCAGGCACTCTACGAGTAGATACAAGAAAATCAGGTTGAACACAGTCCCTGGCCCTCTTAGGGCTCACAGTCTTATTCTCCATTTTATAGATGAGGAAACTGAGGCATAGAGAAGTTGTGCCTTGTCCAAGTTTTGCCCACCCAGCCGGCTCTCTCCTGCTCTAGGAGTTTATACTGAAAGTCCCCCTTTCCCACCCCAAATACCACACAAAACATCAAGGTGTGTTCCATTGGGCTAGATTTCTGTCTTCCTGTCTTGCTTGATGCTTTTTAAAGTGTGATTGAATAAAATAGGTGATGTGAGTAAAGGGACTAATATGGCCCTGCAGAAATGATCCTCAACCTTGAGGGAAAAGAAAAGTGAATTTGGAGAAGTTTGGAAAAGAGAGGAAAAAGCTCTCCCCAAGGAGATTTTCTTACCCAAGCCTCTTCTGCTCAATCAGCACGACGCCATGTCCCTGGGAAGCATGCGGCCTCTTTCCTCGCCCTTTCTGTCGTCTTATCCAGGAGCTGCCTAAGAGTTATCCCCGGCAGCGGATCTGTGGATCTGTGTGGTGGCTAAGGACCCAGTGGATGGGTGACCACTGCCAGCAGGCTCAGCTCTTTCTCGTCTCGCCTCTCCCCTTGCCTGCCCGCATCACCCACAGGTCCAGGGCAACTCAGTCCTCGGGCAACTGCTGCCCTTCTCGGCTCCTGCCGCGTTCCCCCGTGGAGCCATTCTAGTGGATTTTCTGAACCTCTGGAGATAGAAATTTCCTGGGAACTGAGAGGATATTCGGGCTCTGAAACAAAACCACCAGTGTGCGATACAGCAATTGGCGGAGTCAGACCCAACTTCGTCCAAATGCTGGCGGTTCAGAGGGAGGAGGGTTAGAAAGAAAAATGTAACCGTGAATAAACTTAGGTGACCATGTTTTCAGGGGCTCAGTGTTAGACTAACGGTCATCTCTCGGGTAATACAGATTTGGTGGAGCCTGATGGGATGAAGATGGGGCCGGGGGTCAGAAAGAAGAGGGCGGAAAAATAGGGATGAGGAGAAGGGGAAAGCAGGCATGATATTGAGGTTCTACTGTCATCCTGTGCCACCACTTGAGCCCACAACCATCAAAGCGGCAGCTGCTTCAGCCCAGGCCCAGGATGGGTCCACTGAGGCAGGGTTCTGGTGCTGAGATGGAGGCGAGGCTGCCCTGGCTCTGCATCCGGACACCACTGTACCCAGAAGGCCTGTTCCGGGCACTGCCTCCAGTCCCAAACCCCATACCTGAATCAGTGGTATTGGAGCAGCTACTCTGTGCGGAGCGCTGTAGTAAGCGCTTGGGAGACTACGACAGAACTGTGGTCCTCCGGGTCTTTACAGTCCAGCGGAGGAGAGAGAGATGCTAGAAAGGAGGAAGCAGCAGAGTTTAAAGGTGTGTCGTAAGGGCAGAGGGGAAGGTGGAAGGTGAGGACCAAGCGCTTAGGTGATACAGAAGTGCTGAAATGACCCTAAAGCTAGGGTCGTTTCACCCCCGCTGCTTCTGGAAACTTCCTGGAGCCTGGGGAGGTAATGAGGCTGAAACCAGCCAAGAAGGACGACGATGGCAGCCGTGGCAGAAGAATCAGGGAATTTGGCAGCTGTTGCTTCCTAGGAGCTGCCGTTCTGCTTTCACCACCAACCAAGTAGCTCCTAATGGGGGTCTTCTGTGCTCAATTCAGAGGGTAGGATGATGGCCATCATTTTTTCACCATAATGCCAAAGTCATTCATTCGTATTTATTGAGCGCCTACTGTGTGCAGAGCACTGTACTAAGCACTTGGAAAGTACAGTTCAGCAACAAAGAGGGACAATCCCTGCCCACAACGGGCTCACAGTCTAGAAGCAAATGCGAGATACTTGGCACTCTGGGATTAAGTAGTTGGGTCTGTCCTGATTGTGACACTGAAAGACAATGGCAACTAACTGAGCCTGACCAAAATGAGGACAAATGTTCCTCAGGCAAGGATCAGCCTAAGAGGGCTAAGGACTCGGGTCACCACCTATTGATGGCCGCTCAACGATATTTATTCAACACAGGTGACGGCAAGGTTCTCCACCAACTCATCCTACCTTTCCTTTTTCTCATTCCCGTTGACTTTGCAAACGACTTGGTCTTCCTTCCCAAACTCTCTCTTCTCCATGGCTTTCCCAATACCGTTGACAGCACCACCATTCTCCCTGTCTCAAGGCCACAACCTTGGCGTCGTCTTTGTTTTACCTCTTTCCTTTAACCCACATTTTCAGTCAGTGACCTAATCCTGTTGGTTCTCTCTTCGCAGCATCTCCAGAATCCATCCCTTCTTCTCCATCCAAATTGCCACCCCGCTGATCCCATCTCGACTACTCCATCAGCCTCTTCGTTGGCCTCCCTGCCTCCAGCCTCTCCCCAGTCCATGTTACACTTGGGTGTCCGGATCATATTCTAAATCACGGTTCTGCTTGTGGCTTTCCCACCGTTTCCCTGACTAATCCTTCTTTTCCTCTTCTCCCTGAGTCGCCCTGACTTGCTCCTTTTATTCATCCTTCCCCTCCCAGCCCCACAGCACTTATGTAGATATCTGTAATTTATTTATATTAATGCTTGTCTCCCCTTCTAGACTGTAAACTCACTATGATCAGGTAATGTGTCTGTTTATTGTTATATTGTATTCTACCAAGCACTTAGTACAGTGCTCACAGTAAGCGCTCATTAAATGCGACCGACTCCTCTAACACCCTATCTCCTTCTTCCTCCTCCTGCTCCAACTCCTCGAATGCCTCCATGGAGGCAGTCATCCCCACCGTCAGTCAATTAATGGTACTATACTAAGCTCTCTGTGGAGTACAACCCAACTGAGTTGGTAAACACGTTCCCTTCCCATAGACCTCAGTGGTCTGAGCTCTCAGCATTCTGCTCCCAGACTCTCATTCCAGGACTCCGACAAGACCCCTGGGTCTAAAGGACCCAAATGATGGCTTTCTGGTCTTAGAATTTAGTCCCTTCACAGTCCCGTTCGTCCTCTCTTTTCCTCCCTACCCCCTCAAAAAACAACAACCCTGCATTCAAAATGAAAAGTTGCCATTCCTGAGTGTGTACACATACTGTCTCCACTTCCTTTCTTCCAAGTCCCTTCTTGACCCTCTCCGATCCACCCACTTCACTCCAGTGGCGAACTTCCCTGAGGTTCCCACTGACCTCCCTGCCAAATGGAATGGGCTCTATTCCATGCTAAACCTCCTCCACTTCTTGGCCGCCTTCAACATCGAAAAGCAATACTGTCTAGTGGAGAGAGCATGGGTCTGGGAGGCAGAAAGACCCGGGTTCTAATCCTGGCTCCGCCACTGTCTATTGTGTGATCTCGGGCAAGTCACTTTGCTTCCTCTGTGCCTCGGCTACCTCATCCGTAAAATGCAAAATTAAGATTATGAGCCTTATGTGGGACATGGATGGACTGTGTCCAACCTGATTAGCTTGTGTCTACCCCAGGGCTTAGGGAGGCGTTTGGCACTTAGTAAGCACTTAGCAAATGCCATTAAAAAAGACAAAAAAAAAGTGAGACCACCTTCTTCTGGAACCATTACCTAAACTTGGTCTTTCTGACACACTCTCTCCTGTTTCTCCTCTTACCTCTCTGGCCACTCCTTCTCGATCTCTTTCTCTAGGCCTTTCATTAGACCTCCCATCCCCTAGCACTGAGTGTCCCTCCTATTTCTGTACTGGGCCCTCTTTTCTCAATTTTCATTCCTGCGGAGAACTCATCTGCTTCTATGACTTCAACAACAGTATCTATGGAGAGCACTCCCAGATCGACCTCTCTAGGCTTGGTCTCTCTTCACAGTCTTGCTTCTCCTCCTTCCTCCGGGGCATATCAATCAATCAATCATTTATTAGGTGCTTACTTGTGTAGAGAATTGTAATAATAATACCTGTTAAATGCTTGCTCGATGTCAAGCACTGTTCTAGGCTCTGTACTAAGCGCTTGGGAGAATACAATGTGTATTTTATACAGAATAAAATGTAAAATAATACAATACAAATACAATATATATTTTAATATAAAATATATAATGGTAGACACATTCCCTGCCCAAAACAAGGTTACAGTCAAGAAAAGCCACTGTTGCTCCCCAGCTTTAAATCCCTCCTAGGATACCACCTCCTCCAGGAGGCTTCCCTGATTAACCCCCCACTTCTGGTCAGCCATTTTCAACACTATATTTTAAGCACTTGATATTCACCCCACCCTCAAACCCACAGCACTTATGTACATATCCATAATTTACATGTATATGTAAATGTCGGTCTCCCACCCTATATTATCAACTCCTTTTAAGATGGGAATGTGTCTAACTCTGTTGTATTGTAGTCAAATATATTTCTTGAGTGCTTTCATGAGTGCTTCTTGAGAAGCAGTATGGCCTAGTGATTAGAGCACGGGCCTGGGAGTAAGAAGGACCTGCGTTCTAATCCCAGCTCTGCCACTTCTCTGCTGCGTGACCTTGGCCAAGTCACTTAACTTCTCTGTACCTCAATTGCCTGATCTGTAGAATGGGGATTAAGACCGTGAGGCCCAAGTGGGACAGCAACTGTGTCCAAACCGATTTGCTTGTTTCCACCCCAGGGCTTAGTATGGTACGTGGCATGTAAGTGCTTAACAAATACCACAGTCATCATTATCCTTTGCTAAATGACATCCTACCTCCCAGCACTTCAAACTCCAGAAATATAAAACTGAACTTTTCCTCATCCTTTCCAAATCCTCTCCTCCATCTAAGCTTAACAAGCCATCTTCCTTAAGTTTATAATTTTGACATAATCAGCACCTCCATTCATTTCAGGCCCCATAACCGGTCTCTCTTTAAGTCCTGTCAGTTATTCTACCATATTCCCAGGATTTTCCATTTTGTCTCCATGCAAATACCCACTGCACTACTGATCCAGGTTTGACTATTACATCAGCCATCTCACTGATCTTTCTGCCTCTCCCTTCTCCAGGACATACTTTGCTGCTGCCCAGATCACCTCTCTAAAACATTGTTCTGTGCATAAATCCCCATTATTTTTATCATCATTAATGATAATAATTATGGTATTTAAGTGCTTATCATGTGCTGAACACTGTTTTAAACTCTGGGTAGATAAGATAATCGGGTTGGACACAGTAGGGAGTAGGATTCAAACTCCATTTTACAGATGAGAAAACTAAAGAACAGAGAAATTAAGTGACTTGCCCAGAGTCACCCAGCAGGTAAGCGGCAGAGTTGGGATTATAACCCAGAGCCTCTGATGCCTAGGCTTTTTCCAAAAGGCCGAGCTGCCTCCCTGTTTCTCAAAAAACCCTAAAGTTTGCCAATTCCTCTTTGCCTCATGCAGAAACTCTCGACCTTTTCAATCAGCTCTCTCCCCCGTTACTAATGGCCTCTTTCCTCCAGCTTCACATCGGCTCACACTCCTCATTCCTCTCAAGCTGACCCGCTCACGGTGCCTCAGCCTAATCGTTCCCTAAACCGACTTCCTGTTCTCCCCCTACATAGATCATTGCCCTTCCCATCTCCAAAGCCCTTCTGAAATCACTATTCTTTCCACCTTATAGTTCTTCAGGAGGATATTTAGGCAGAGATAAATTAAGTGGCTTACCCCAAATCCCCCAGTGGCTAGTAGCAGATCTGGTGTTTAGAGCCCAGGCTCCCAGCCCCTGTGCTTTTTCTATTAGGCCACATGGCTTCTCATAGCACGGCCCCTTTTTTTCTTGTAAACGGTATTTGTTAAGCACTTACTACAGGCCAGGCTCTGTACAAAGTGCTGAGATAGATACCCGATAATCAGGTTGGACACAGTCCGTGTCCCACCCGGGGCTCACGGTCTTAATCCCCCTTTTACTGATGAGAGAACTGAGGCACTGAAGTGAAGCGACTTCCCCAAGGTCACACAGCAGACAAGTGGCAGAAGCAGGATTAGAACCCACGTCTCGCTGATTCCCAGGCCTTGCTCTATCCACTAGGCATTCTCCTGTGATAGGCTAGGCAGGAGATTAGAGAAGCAGCATGGCTCAGTGGAAAGAGCCCGGGCTTGGGAGTCAGAGGCCATGGGTTCGAATCCCAGCTCTGCCACTTGTCAGCTGTGTGACTGTGGGCAAATCACTTCACTTCTCTGTGCCTCAGTTACCTCATCTGTAAAACGGTGATGAGGACCGTGAGCCTCATGTGGGACAACCTGATGACCCTGTATCTCCCCCAGCGCTTAGAACAGTGCTCTGCACATAGCAACAAATACCGACATTATTATTGTTATTGGCCTGGGAGCTTCAGGACTAAATATCGTGGCTCAGTGGAAAGAGCCCGGGCTTTGGAGTCAGAGGTCATGGGTTCGAATCCCGGCTCTGCCGCTTGTCAGCTGTGTGACTGTGGGCAAGTCACTTCACTTCTCCGTGCCTCAGTTACCTCATCTGTAAAACGGGGATGAAGACCGTGAGCCCCCACGTGGGACAACCTGATGACCCTGTGTCTACCCCAGCGCTTAGAACAGTGCTCTGCACATAGTAAGCGCTTAACAAATACCAACATTATTATATGGCTACCTCATTACGGGAGACCAGAGCGTACAAGCGTGCTGGTTCCAATACGCACAGGAAAATGCATTAAGTAGTGGTGTTAGTTACGAATCTTAGAGCTAGTGTTGGTTCTCGTGGAAGTCATTATCCAGAGTAGGTGGAGAATTGCCCTGGGCCTGGCCCCCAATATTCAAGTCTCTCCACTCAGTCCCAGATGCACCGTCACCAGTTTTGTCGGTGAGGGGCTGAGGATTTGGGGTCCCGGAGGCGGGTGCCAGGGAGGGGAGAGCGACTCTCCTGCATAACTACTTCCTACTCTCTGCCAAAGCTGCATTTGCGGTCCTGTCCTATCAGAAAATCAGAGCTTTAAAGGTCCAGAGGATGTTAACCCGGCCGAACAGCCCCCTGCCTCCAAGCAGGTGAATCCCTGAGCTTCAGAGGACGGATTTCAGGTCCCGTTGTGTCTCAGAGGCTTGGGGGAGACCCCGAAAACACCATCGTCGCTTGGGAGGAGGGAGCACTAGCCCTCAACTCAGCCACCGTGGTGCCTCCCACGCTTCCCGGGCCAGACTGTAAAGGAGAATTCCAACTCAGCAAGTGCTCACATGCACATTACTCAATCCCAGCTTGGGCTGGTGGCACCAGCACTTGAAAGAGGTCGGGTGGGTGGCTCCCCCAGATTTAATTTCTCATGATTGTAGGGTGTGGGCCTCGGCAGCCTCGGCCTTCCCTGTTCCTGGGCTCCCACAACACCCTTGCTCCTCCGCTTTTTCCTCCCGTGCCCACCTCTGCCCTGGGTGCCTGTGGAAACACCACCCGGCCACCTTGCCCTCCTCTCCCGCCCCCAAACTCATTAGGAGCCACACCTGGATCCTTCAAGGCAGAAGCGGGGACTAGAGGAGGAAATTTTCATCCAGTGATAGGAACCACACTTAAAGCACTGCAACATTCTGCTTCAGGAAGGGAGACTGTGCGTAGTAATCTCCTTGTTGGCTTTAGATAAGTGACCCTCTGTCTGCCGAAAGGCTTGTTTTGGGTTCACGTCTGCTCCGTCCCTTTCGGTATTGTTTTTGTTTTCTGTTCTGAGCCCATCTGCTGTTTCCCTTTCTTTCAGCCGAGAAGGGTGGAGAGCAAGCGGGGAGCCAGGATACTGCCCGACCTGGGGAACGGAGACGGGGGCCTAGGAGGGGGGAAGACATAATAATGTTGGTATTTGTTAAGCGCTTGCTATGGGCCGAGCACTGTTCTAAGCGCCGGGGGAGATACAGAGTCATCGGGTTGTCCCACGTGAGGCTCACAGTTGATCCCCATTTTACAGATGAGGGAACTGAGGCACAGAGAAGTGAAGTGACTTGCCCACAGTCACACAGCTGCCAAGTGGCAGAGCCGGGATTCCGACCCATGAACTCTGACTCCGCAGCTCGGGCTTTTTCCACTGAGCCACGATCCCCACTCCTCCTCCTCCTCCCCAGAGAGTTGACCCCCTGGAGTCAGCACGAGAAACAGTGTTGCCGCCCTAACGGCTAGGACACGAGCCTGGGAATCAGAAGGATCTGGGCTCTAATCCCGGCTCCGCCGCTCGTCCGCCGTGTGACCTCGGGCAAGTCACTCCGCTTCTCTGTGCCTCAGCTACCTCATCTGTAAAATGGGGATTAAGACCGTGGGTCCCATGTGGGTGAGGGACTGTGCCCGTCCCACTTCCGTTGTATTTACCTCAGTGATTAGGACAGCGCCTGGCACGTAGTAAGTAACCAACAAATACCCCCAAAAAAGTCAGGGGAGAGGGAGAGAGACCTCCCGAGCCACTCAGGGCTGTCGCTGGTCAAGAGCCACCAAGGAGCAGGGGAGGAAGCGGGGAAATGGAAGCCAGCAGGCGAGATGGTAAACTGGACTGTTGTGGGGTTGTCCGGACCTTCCACCGACAAAGACAAGATCCTATTCCCCAACTCCCTGGTGATTCACTGGCCCCAGCCTTGGGCAAGTCGTTTAACCTCGCCTCGGTTTTCCCAGGTGTAAAATGGGTGTAACACTACTTACCTCCCGAGGAGGGTTCTCGTGGGGTATAATTAGCCAAGGTTCAGAAAGCGTTTGGGGCCCCAGGGGTGGGAAGTCCTGAAGAAGCTCACAGTACAGCACGGTGATTGGCCGGATTTGGGGGCAGTGGACACACCGGACAGAAACGACGCAGCCGAGAGGAGAGGGATGGAAATGGCGAGCCCAACCACCCACGGAAGCCATCTTAGAGAAGAACCCCAAACTCCTCTCTCAATTCAATCACCGAGTTGCTTCTGTTCTGCGAAAGGGCCTCTTTAAAATACAATTAGGCTCTGCTTTATTATGTGTTACATGCATGGCCATTAACCATTCCCACTATTAAATCAGACTTCATTAAAAGAAAAAAAAAATTAAGTAACTGTAAATTGCCTTGGGTCACGAACGTTTAGCGCCGAGACGTTTCAAAGGAAGACATTAGAGAAGTTGCCACGACGAAGTTAATCGAGTCGACGTCCCTCGGCCCCTCGCGTCGAGATGTAGCGAAGCCTCCGACTTGGACCGTACGCCCTACGCGGGACACGTCGATGTCCAACCTGATCGTCTGCAGCGTGGCTCAGTGGCAAGAGCCCGGGCTTCAGAGTCAGAGGTCGTGGGTTCAAATCCCGGCTCTGCCACTTGGCAGCTGTGTGACTGTGGGCAAGTCACTTCACTTCTCTGGGCCTCAGTTACCTCATCTGGAAAATGGGGATTAACTGTGAGCCTCACGTGGGACGACCTGATCACCCTGTATCTACCCCAGTGCTTAGAACAGTGCTCTGCACATAGTAAGTGCTTAACAAATACCAACGTTATTATCTACACCATTGCTTAGTACAGTGCCCGGCACATAGTAAGTGCTGAACCAATACTATTAAAATACAAAAAAAATCCTCAAGAAACCCATCCAGGAGGGTGACAGGGAGGTAAAGTGGTTTGCCCCTAAAACCGTGCTATACCGTCCCTCTGAGCAGTTCTGCTCCCAGGATGCCCTCCCTCTTGGCGATATTTGCAGGGCCCCAGTGTGATCTCAGGGAGACGTGACCCTCGGAGCCCGCTGCCGTCCCTGCCGCTGCTGACCGGTGGGGATCTCGCTCCTCTCCCGGGCCGGACCCTAGATGTCGGCCGGCGACCTGCCAGCGACGAAGGGAGGGAACCTTGAAACGCGCCGACTTTATCTGGGCTCGCCTGGGGTGGGAGGCGAGCCGCCAGTGCCCGGGAGGGTGACGGCGGGGCCGGGGGCGCCTCAGAAACACTCCCATCAGCGGGGGCAGAGTTATGT
The DNA here is from genome assembly GCF_004115215.2 of Ornithorhynchus anatinus. Taxonomy (NCBI): domain Eukaryota; kingdom Metazoa; phylum Chordata; class Mammalia; order Monotremata; family Ornithorhynchidae; genus Ornithorhynchus; species Ornithorhynchus anatinus. The sequence continues at coordinate 63,219,644 of NC_041730.1, read as the reverse complement.
CTGGGATCTCCGCGGCCTTGACGGCCAGCCTGGCGAAAGCAGAATTTACGCCGGAGAGAGCACATAAAACTTCCTGACTCAAGCAGAGGGAGTAAATTAGGGGGACAGGTTTACTCATAAACCTCCTGGAAAATGTGCAGATATCAAAGCAGGCATTTAACAGGCTGAGTAATTAGCATAATTACATCACAGCAAATGCAAAGGGGATCATATTAAGGGATATTGTATTGCAAGAGCGCTGCTTCGACTGGTAGTACGTGTTGAATGAAGGACTAATAGACTGCTCCCGGGAATGGAGCAGTAAAATCTTGTTATGAATTTGTTTATCAAGAATGCAAAGATAGGCGAGAGCAACACTGGTTGTTAACGAGCTGAGTGATTGTTTTTTTAACCTTGCTCTTCCCTGGCGTTCCATTTCCCGGCACCCCTGCGTCTTATTTATGAGGAAGCCAGGAATCCGTGAGCTATCGGTGACCCGTCCTTGTTCGTTTTCATGAACGCCGCCGACCTCGCTAACTACGGGCAAAATGAGACGCCGTCGGATGAGAACCTTCCTACTCCCGTCCTTCCCTCGGCAGCTCCCTCCTGCTCCCGAATCCTCTTTCTCTCCTCCCCGGTGGCCTCTTCGGTGAAGGTTCCCCCCCCCCCGTCTAATCTCAGTATCTGTCCTCTCCGGTGAGGCCCTGGACTCCATTTCCTCTCACCTCTCATAGGCTCTCTCTCTCTCACCCACTTCCGCTCTTACGGCCATCTTCGACTTCTCACTCTCTGTTAGTTCGATCACTCGTATTTATCGAGCGCTTACCGCGTGCAGAGCGCTGTACTAAGCGCTTGGGAGGGTACAGTATAACAGAGTTGGTAGAGACGTTCCCTGCCCATAATGAGCTTCCAGTCTTCGGGGGGAGACATTAATATAAATAAATTTCAGATATGTACCTAGATGCTGTGAGACTCTATTACTTCCCTTCTGTCTACTAGCATTCTAAAGTCAGAGAAGCAGCGCGGCTCAGTGGAAAGAGCCCGGGCTTGGGAGTCAGAGGTCACGGGTTCTAATCCCGGCTCCGCCACTCGTCAGCTGTGTGACTGTGGGCAAGTCATAACTTCTCCGTGCCTCAGTTACCTCATCTGTAAAATGAGGGTTAACTGTGAGCCTCACGTGGGACGACCTGATTACCCTGTATCTACCCCAGCGCTTAGAACAGTGCTCTGCACGTAGTAAGCGCTTAACAAATACCGACGTTATTAAAGTCGCTTCTATTTATTCCTCTATCCCCTATCTCCCTCCAGCTATCGCTCCATCTACCTAAACTGCTAAAGTGGGTTGTAGAAACCCTCTGCTTTCACTTTCTCTACAACAAACACTCTCTGATCGACTTCTATCAGGCTTTTACCCCCTTTTCTCCCCCAAGACCGCCCTATCAGAGATCACCGGTGACCTCCTCAAAGTCATGTCCCACGAACTCCATTCTGTCATGACGGCCCCTCATCTCTTGGCTCTCTTCAACGCTGACGATCACTCCCTTCTAAGAATAGTAATTATCTGTGGCACCTGTTAAGCACTCACTCTGCGCCAAGCACTGCCCTAAGCACTGCTAGAGGTCCCACATGGGGACCCATTCTAAGTAGAGAACAGATACTGAATCCCTGTTTTGCAAGTGAGGGAGCTGAGGCACAGAGAAGTTAAGTGACTTGCCCAAGGTCACACAGCAGGTAAGTGGAGGGGCTAGGATTGGAACCCGTGCTCTTTCCTCTAGGCTACGCTGCTTCCCTACTCCCAGAAACCCTCTCTCACCTTGTTCCTCCACCCAGACTCTTCTCTTTGGTCTCGTTCGCTGACTCTTCTCCCACCTTACGTCCTATAACCCTGGTTGTCCACTCTCTCAGGGAGCTCAACCACTCCCGTGGCTTCGGCTGCCTCCTCGATGCCAATGACTCCAAACCTCCTCACTCGCTCCCACCTCTCTCCTGCTGTACAACTCGACGTTTCTTCTTGCGTCCGGGACATCACAAAGTAGGTATCCCACGGCCTCCTTAAACTGAATATGCCTCTTCTCCCTTTAATCCTCGCCCAACGTCCTTATCACAGTCAAAATGTCGATCAAACAGTGAAGCAATGAGGTTTATGGCGTATTCGTGTGCAGAGCACTGTACTAAGCACTAAGGAGAGTACGTACAGCACAACAGAGTTGGTAGACTTGATCCCTGCCCACCAGGAGCTTCCAGTCTAAACTCCCATCCTCCCTGCTCCAGAAACCCAATTTGAGGTTCTCAAATTGGTTACCATCTTTGATTCCTCGATATCTTTTGATTCTCACATTGACTGTTGCTACAGTCTTTCCAATTCTGCTTATGTTGATGCTATCGTTGCCTGTTTACTTGTCTTCATGTCTGTCTTCCCTGTCCTGTGACTCTGAGCCCGTTGTTGAGCAGGGATTGCCTCTATCTGTTGCCGAATTGTACTTTCCAAGCGCTTAGTACAGTGCTCTGCACACAGAAAGCGCTCAATAAATGCGATTGAATGAATGAATCTTTCTCCACAGTATTTCTCTGATCCTGCCTTTCCAAACAAACAGCTCCCAATTCGGTTCACTCCCTTACTGTCTCATTTATTCATTCACTCGTATTTATTGAGCACTTATTGTGTGCAGAGCACTGTACTAAACGCTTGGAAAGTACGATTTGGCAGCAGAGACAGGCTGTGAGTCTCTTGTTGGGCAGGGATTGTTTCTATCTGTTGCCAAATTGTACATTCCAAGTGCTTAGTTCAGTGCTCTGCACACAGTAAGCGCTCAATAAATATGATTGAATGAATAAATCCCTATGCCAACACGGGCTCCAAATTAGATTAGGTTCAGCCTCCTCCCTGGTCTTCCTACCTCCTCACTTCTCCTCTCCACCCGCAGCTCAGTTCGTATTCCGATAATGCTGTTCTGCTCATATCTCCCCCCTCCTCAAAAACCTTCAATCTTTGGTATTTATTGACGGTTTACTGTATGAAGAGCACTGTACTAAGCGTTGGGAGAGTACAACACAACGGCGTTGGGAGTCACATTCCCGGCCCACAGTGTTAATTTTCCTATTATAGCTTCGTCGTTTCTGGGAACCCGATCCAGGCCTGTAGTTTTGTCTGCGGATCTACTGAAACTGTTGTAGCTGTTCTAAAAATGTTCCAAAACAACTGAGCAAAAATATGGTTTGTAAAGTTTGCAGCGTCTGTTTGAGTACTAGACTTGGATCTGGCATTTAAGCCAAAATGTGCCGTGAAGGAAAATAGATTATTCGAAGTTCCACTCGTTACCAGATATAGCAGATAAGATCGTCACCAGATCCGTCAGTTTCGATTGACTGCCTACTGTGTGAAGAGCGCTGTAGTCGGTGCTCGGGAGCATCGAGGAGCCTCGGCGACCAGGGACAGTTGCTCCCCAGTACCGTCAGATCCGTGAATCTGGGCAAAACCATTTAGAGTGCTAGCGGTTTGTACGACTTCAAGTGGGAGTACACAGTGTGAGTAAAATTCCCCCTCTCTGAGCTCAGGAACTTAGAATCTGATGAAGGAGCTTCACCACCTAGGCCCGCTCCCCCTTTAAGACACCCAAACAGTACTCTCAGAGATGTTGTTTAAGCGCTTATTACGTGGCCAAGCACTCTAAGGAGCTCTGGATCAGATACGATGCAATCAGATCAGAAACAGTCCCACATGGGGCTCACGACGTAAGGGAGAGGGTCAACAAGTACTTTACCCCTTTTTACAGCTGAGGAAGTCGAGGCCCAGAGAAGTCGCGACTTGCCCAAGGTAACACAGCAGGCAAATGGTGGAGCCAGGTTACAGCTCGGGTCCCCTTAGTCGGTCCGGGGTATCTATTGAGCGCTTAATGTGTGCAGAGCACCGTCCTAACCACTTGGGAGAGTACATGTGCCCTGCCCACAAGGAGCTTACAGTCCAGAGGGGGAGACAGACATTAAAATTAATTGGAGATGTGCACAAAAGTACTGTGGGGATGAGGGTGGGATGAATTTCACGGACTTAAAGGGTACAGATCCCAGCCCTGTGCTCTTTCCACTGTGCTGTGCTGTTGCCTGAGGTTATCATTGGCTTCTCTTTCAGAGAAGAGTGTGGCAGTCAGAGCAAAACCGGCAACTCCTCTCCCCCCCCTTTCGTGAGCCTAGTGGACAGAACACCGGCCCGGGAGTCCGAAGGACCAGCGTTCTAATCCCGGCTCCGCCACTTGGCCGCTGTAAGACCTTGGGCAAGTCGCTTCACTTCTCCGTGCCTCAGTTTCCTCATCTGTAAAATGGGGATGAAGACTGTGAGCCCCACGTGGGACAACCTGATTCCCCTGTGTCTATCCCAGCGCTTAGAACAGTGCTCTGCACATAGTAAGCGCTTAACAAATACCAACATTATTATTATTCTCTGTGCCTCAGCTACCTCATCTGTAAAATGGGAATTAAGACTGTAGACCCCAGGTGGGATAGGGACTGTGTGCAACCTGATTAGCTTGTACCCACCCCAATGCTTAGTACAGTGCCTGGCACATACTAAGCACCTAACAAATACCACAGTTGTTATTATTTTTAACGACATAGTCAAGTCCTCATGCCAGAGGAGTGTCACCGGCCCTAGCCAGCAACTGTTCAAAGCAGGCAAATGACTCCAAACTTGGTGAAACGACTCTGCCGTTAACTTCGGTGCAAATCTGTGGGACCGTGGGCAAGTCACTTAACTTCTCTGGGCCTCAGCTATGTCATTTATAAAATGGGGGTTGACCGTGAGCCCCATTCAGGGCAAATTAATTAGCTTGCATCTACCCCAGCGCTTAGAAGAGTGCCTGGCACAGAGTAAGTGCTCAGCAGAGAAGCAACATAGTTCAGTGGAAAGCACGGGCCTGGGAGTCCGAGGACCTGGGTTCTAATCTTGGCCTCGCTACATGATTGCTGCGTGACCTCGGACGAGTAGCTTTTCTGTGCCTCAGTTACCCCATTTGCAAAATGGGGATTAAATCCTACTCCCTCTTACTTCGACTGGGAGCCCCAGATGGGACAGGGACCGTATCCAACCTGATTGACTTGTATCTGCCTCAGTGCTTAGAACAGTGCTTGGCACATAGTAAGCGCTTAAAACAAGTACCATAAAAAAAGGGAATTCTTTTAATTCCGCCTCTGCCCCTCCTGCGTGGCCCCAGGCAGGTCTGGGTGATCACTGCCAGAAAGAATTCCAGACTCCCCTTTGCCAACTGTCACCTTGGGGTTTGCCGTTACGTTACGTTCGTGGCATAAGGTAAGGTGATATCTGTTATCGAATTGTAGATTCCAGGTGCTTAGTGCAGTGCTCTGCACATAGTAAGCGCTCAGGAAATACTATTGAATGAATAAATGAATGTAATAGAGTCACAAGGGCGTACCCCAAAGGGCCTTTGGCGGGAACTTGTCAAACAGGCTGATCCCATCGGTAGGAGGGGTGGGCACTTAAAACATAGCAAGTGCTTAACGAGGTCCACTGCGCTCCCCTCCCGGGTCTCCACAGCCGCGTGTGCCCCGCTGAGCGGCACGATGCCGAGACGGAGAAAAGGACCGGGGCAGAGGGAGGTGCTCCATCTGGCCCGGCGGGCGGAAGGAAAAGGTGAGAGGAGGAAAAAGAGTAGCGGAGGTGACACCGCTTGAAATGGACCACTGTGACGAGCCCCCTACGCCCGCCTACCACCCTCTTGTCACCCACTGCTAGGGTGCTCTGTCCCTTCTGGCCCTCCCTACAAGGGATGAATGAGGAGGAGTCTACAGTGTATCCCCCTCTAGACTTTAAGCTCACTGTGGGCAGGGATTGTGTCTGTTACATTGTACTCTCCCAAGCGCTTAGTACGGTGCTCTGCACACAGTAAGCGCTCACTAAATACGCTTGACTGACTGGCGTGGCTGGAGCCTTGGGGTTCTTTCAGTGTCCTGTCCTGTCTTATGCCATCGAGTCATTTCCAACCCATGGAGGGAGACGCATCTCTCCCAGAAAGCCCCACCTCCTTCTACAATGGTTCTGGTAGTGTATCCCTTGAGTTTTCTTGGTAAAAATCCGGAAACGGTTTACCATTGCCTCCTTCCGTTGCAGCAAACGTAAGTCTCCACCCTCGACTCTCTCCCGTGCCACTGCTGCCCAGCACAGGTGAATTTTGACTTGTAGCAGACTGCCTGCCAATCGTTAGCCAATGGCCAGGGTAGGAACGGAATGGGTAGGCCTCTGCTTGACTCTCCCTCCCATAGGCGAGACTGGTAGAGGACTGGAAACTCTCCAGGTGCGACCCTGAGAGGGGGGTCTTTCAGTGACAGTCACCCTTATTTAAGCCCAGCCCCAGCAGGGATCACTAACTGCAGAGGAGGTGAGCGTAATGGCAAGGGAACGAGGAGCCCTGTCCCCTGGCTCTGGGGAAAGCGGGGCAATCTAGGCGATTCGAGTGCCCAGACAGTAATCATCTTACAACCTGCTGTTTCCCTGCATGCATAAAGCAGGGTGTCCGGTCCAGGAGCCAAAGGTCTTGGGATAGAAGGGCCATATAGCCCCACCAGTGAGGCCCAGGTCACCTCCAGCTCAGTGCAGTTGCTATGTCAGCTTCTGGGTTCCTTCGTGGTATTTAAGCACTTACCGTATGCCGAGCACCGTACTAAACACTGGGGTGGTTACCAGCAATCAGGTTGGATGAAGTCCCTACCCCATGTGGGGCTCACGGTCTCAATCCCCATTTTACAGATGAGGTAACTGAGGCAGAGAGAAGTGAGGTTACTTGCCCAAGATCACACAGCAGACAAATGGAGGAGCTGGGATTAAGACCCCATGACCTTTTGAGTCCCAGGCCCGTGCTCTAACCGCAAAGCCATGGTATTTGTTAAGTTCTGACTATACTAAGCACTGGCATAGAGACAAGACACAGTCCACATCCTCCATGGGGCTCACAGCCTTAATCCCCACTTTAATAATAATAATGTTGGTATTTGTTAAGCGCTTACTATGTGCAGAGCAGCAGCGTGGCTCAGTGGAAAGAGCACGGGCTTTGGAGTCAGGGCTCATGAGTTCGAATCCCAGCTCTGCCACTTGTCGGCTGTGTGACTGTGGGCGAGTCACTTCACTTCTCCGGGCCTCAGTTCCCTCATCTGTAAAATGGGGATCAAGACTGTGAGCCCCACGTGGGACAACCTGATTCCCCCATGTCTGCCCCAGCGCTTAGAACAGTGCTCGGCACATAGTAAGCGCTTAACAAATACCAACATTATTATTATTATTGTTCTAAGCGCTGGGGTAGACACAGGGGAATCAGGTTTGGGGCTCATAGTCTTAATCCCCATTTTACAGATGAGGTAACTGAGGCCCAGAGACGTGAAGTGACTCGCCCACAGTCACACAGCTGACAAGTGGCAGAGCTGGGATTCGAACTCATGACCTCGGACTCCAAAGCCCGTGCTTTTCCCACTGAGCCACGCTGCTTCACTTTATAGCTGAGGAAACTCAGGTACAGCGAAAGTAAGTGACATGCTCAACGTCACAGAGCAGACAAGTGGCAGAGCAGGATTAGAACCCAGGTCCTCCGACTCCCGGGCCCGTGCTCTTTCCACTAGCTCATGCCGCTTCTCTCTGTAGGGCTGAAGGGAAAGGCTGACTAACCTAGGGGTCGAAAGAGGGGAGTATGGAGAAGCGGGGGCTGATATGTGGGTTTGCCTGGCTGCAGGGGAAACAAAAGACCCTAGATTTATACTGTGAGTCCCATGTATCTACTCAGCGCTTACAAAAATGTCTGGTGCGTATTAAGTACTTAAATACCGTTAAAAAAAACCAACAACCAAAAACCAGAGCAAAGACTCCTGAAACAGCCCCGAGTCCTTAAGAAACCGTTGCAGCCGCAGCGACTGCCCAGCTGTTGGAGAGAGGTTCTCTCTTCATCAGAGGGGAAATGGCGGGGCCGTGGCTGACGGGAGGAAGAGTGGGGACAGGAGAAAGGAATTTCTTTCCTTCGCATTCAGGGTCACGTCGCCTCGCGCCGTCTCCTGACCGTGTAGGGTGCACTGGGCCTCTGTTTCGGTGCTTCCATACCGGGAACCGAATCCTCTGACCCGCAAAACTCGAAGTGCGTCAATCACCCGTTCTGGAGCTACTCTTCGACTTCAGATGATGACCACCATCTTCAATTGCGATGCTTCCCGGCGCCCACGCTGAGATCAGGGCGACTAAACCGTTCCTTATAACTGGGGGTGGGGTGGCGGCTGAGCATTCAGTTCCATCGGTCAATCAGTTGATGGTCTTTTTTAATAATAATAATAATGTTGGTATTTGTTAAGCGCTTACTATGTGCAGAGCACTGTTCTACGCGCTGGGGTAGAAACAGGGTGATCGGCTCGTCCCACGTGAGGCTCACAGTGAATCCCCATTTTCCAGATGAGGTAACTGAGGCACAGAGAAGTTAATGATAATAATAATAATAATGTTGGTATTTGTTAAGCGCTTACTATGTGCAGAGCACTGTTCTAAGCGCTGGGGGAGATACAGGGTGATCGGGTCACCCCACGTGAGGCTCACAGTTAATCCCCATTTACAGATGAGGTAACCGAGGCACAGAGAAGCGAAGTGACTTGCCCACAGTCACACAGCTGACAAGTGGCAGAGCCGGGAGTCGAACCCATATCGAACACTTACTATGCACAGAGCACCGTACCAAGCGCTTGGGAGCGTACAATACAACAAATTAGTGGACCCGTTCCCCACCCGTACGTCACCCTTCTCGCGGAGATGGGTTCAAGGATCAGTGTGGTGAGAATGAGAGACTGAGGTCAGGAAGGCTGAGCCATGCATGATTTATTCCGCATGGTAAATCACACTTCTCTTTTGGGAGGAATAGGCTAATTTAGTTGCACAAGGTGAAGCAACTAGGTCCTATCCCACAAACTCTTCCCACTCGGGAGGAATACACCGATGAATAATAATGTTGGTAGCTGTTAAGCGCTTACTATGTGCAGAGCACTGTTCTAAGCGCTGGGGTAGACACAGGGGAATCAGGTTGTCCCACGTGGGGCTCACAGTCTTCATCCCCATTTTACAGATGACGGAACCGAGGCACAGAGAAGTGAAGTGACTGGCCCACAGTCACACAGCTGACAAGTGGCCGAGCCGGCATTCGAACTCATGACCTCCGACTCCAAAGCCCGGGCTCTTTCCACTGAGCCGCGCCGCTTCTCCTAAGCCAGTACAGTCTTCCCCTTTCGGGCTGCTATTTGCCAGGCGGTGAACTCTTCCACCCAGCCAGCCGAGTGGCTCCAGGGTAGGTCAACCCACTTGACATCCCACTGAGGGGAACCTCCGTTCTGGTTTCTCAGGAAATCGAGTCGGGGGTCCATTCCAGTTGCCTCCAATCCCACTGGGAGGAACCAGCCGTGGGGTAATTCATGAGTTGGTGGATTGGAGGGTTGGAAATGGACTCAAAGACTAGAGGGGTTAATGGGTAACAGAAGTAGGCTGATAGCACAGAGATTACCGTGAAAGGTAATCCTCCAGGGCAAAGCCAAATTCCTAGACTAAAATTAATGTTGGCATTTGTTAAGCGCTTACCACGTGCAGAGCACTGTTCTAAGCGCTGGGGGAGATACAGGGGAATGAGGTCGTCCCACGTGAGGCTCACAGTTAATCCCCACTTTACAGATGAGGTAACTGAGGCACGGAGAGCTGAAGTGACTCGCCCACAGTCACACAGCTGACAGGGGGCAGAGCCGGGAGTCGAACCCACGACCTCTGACTCCGAAGCCCGGGCTCTTTCCACTGAGCCACGCTGCTCCCGAATGTAACGAGTACGCTGGCCAGCACGGTCCCCAACGTTTTCCAGGGCTACCTTTCAAATCGCCCAGGGGCTACCTTTCCAATCAGCGGGCAATCAAGTTCCCAAAGGGGGAATACTCACTTCTCCTCGCTCCAGCGAGGCGGTCCAACTGGTCACACGGCACCGCACGGGGTCCAGCAGAGTGGGCGTCCCCACCCCCGGGTAGAGATGACTTGCCACGTTGCTGCGATAGAGTGTCGACCCTGGGGTCGGTAGCACCCGGAGGTATGGGGCGCGTTTGCTTCCTTTCACTCGCTGCCAGCCCTTCCGTAGTTAGTGAGCTAAGCTTGCCAGCCTGACCGAGGCGGGAGCGGTCACGTCGTGACGAGATGGAGGAGGCAGACGTGAATGAGAAGCGGCACGGCAGAGCGGAGAGAGCACGGGCCTGCGAGTCAGGTCTTGGGTTCTAATCCCCACTCGGCCACTTGTCTGCTGTGCGACCTCGGGCAAGTCACTCCGCTACTCTGTGCCTCAGTTACCTCATCTGTAAAATGGGGATTGCGACCGTGAGCTCTACATGGAACGGGGACTCATTGCTCTCATTACTAGTATTATTACAATGTTGGTATTTGTTAAGCGCTTACTGTATGCAGAGCACTGTTCTAAGCGCTGGGGGAGATACAGGGTAATCAGAGTGTCCCACGTGAGGCTCACAGTTAATCCCCATTTCACAGATGAGGCAACTGAGGCACAGAGAAGTGAAGTGACTCGCCCACAGTCACACAGCTGACAAGTGGCAGAGCCGGGAGTCGAACCCATGACCTCGGACTCTGAAGCCCGGGCTCTTTCCACCGAGCCACGTTGCTATTATTACTATAAATGGGTAATTTACAGCTCTGCCACTTGTCAGCTGTGTGACTGTGGGCGAGTCACTCAACTTCTCTGGGCCTCATCTGTAAAATGGGGATTAACCGTGAGCCTCACGTGGGACAACCTGATTACCCTGTATCTACCTCAGCGCTTCGAACGGTGCTCTGCACATAGTAAGCGCGCTTAACAGATACCAGGATTATTATTATAATATATAATTTACAGATATGTACATAAGTACCGTGTGGCTTGGGGCCAATGTTAAATGTCCAGAGGTCACAGATCCAAACACAGGGACAAGGCAGAAAGGAGAGGGAGCCGGGAAACGAGGGCTTAATCAGCCTCTTGGAGGAAATGTGACCTTATTAAAGCTTTGAAGGTGGAGAGAGGTTCACAGGTCAAGGTTCTAACTATCCGCCAACTGCTCTGCCTTGGGGCAGGTTTTTGTCCTTGTCCAGGGAATCTCAGCCTTTCCTCCTCCTTGCTATTCTGGGGGTCCCTGTAGGGTGTCGGGACCCTGGGCTGTCGCCCCCCCCCCCCCCCCTTGGAAGCATCACCCCTAGCTCCTTGTGGCAACGTAGATTGAAGACTGGGAGCCCCACGTGGGACAACCCGATTGCCTTGTATCCCCCCCAGTGCTTAGAACAGTGCTTGGCACATAGTAAGCGCTTAACTCAGCGTGGCTCAGTGGAAAGAGCCCGGGCTTAGGAGGCGGAGGTCATGGGTTCCAATCCCGGCTCCACCGCTTGTCAGCTGTGTGACTGTGGGCAAGTCACGTCACTTCTCTGGGCCTCAGTTCCCTCATCTGTAAAATGGGGATTCACTGCGAGCCTCGCGTGGGACAACCTGATTACCCTGTATCTCCCCCAGCGCTTAGAACGGTGCTCTGCACATAGTAAGCGCTTAACGAACACCACCATCGTCATCAACGTATTCTCTTGAGGAAAAGTTGAATTTGAGAATCTGAACAGAGGTGAGTGGCAGCTTCTTTTGGCTGTGGTGGGTCCTGGCCTGGAAACAGGCTGTGGAATCTGGGGGAGGTCCCGAGAGGGGTGAGAGGGAGGATAGGAATAAATCAGTAGTATTTATTAAAGCATTGTTTAAGGTCACATCTCCTCCAACAGGTCTTTCCTGATTGAGCCCTTGTATCCCCATTTAAGCCCAGCCTGATCTCCCTTCTGCATCATCTGTGAACTTGGATCTGTGAACTTTGGACATGTGATATTTGTCCCACTCCCAACCCCACAACCCTTATGTACATATCTTTAATTTATATCGATTATTTATTCATATTAGTGTCTGCCTCCCCATCTAGGAACGCGACCGCTAATTATGTTTTAGAGTACTCTCCCGAGCACTTAGTACGGTGCTCCGCACATGGTAAGCGCTCAATAAATACCACTGATTGATGGAGCACTTGGGAGGGTACAGTAATCAGTAGATTCCATCCTTACTCTCAGAGACTTTACAATCTAGTGGTGGAGAAAGGCGGTAAAATAAATTACAGAAAGGAGGAAGCAATAGAGTCTGAAAATATTTACGTAAGTGCGATGAGGCATGTGCGTAGCGAGTGGTGATGTGGCAGTTCGAAGGGGGCGGGGTATGAGATTTATCAGGGAAGGCATTTTAGAGGAGATGTAATTTCAGAAGAGCGGGGAGAACGGGAGAGCAGTGGTTGGCCAGTTCTGAAGGGGAAGGGAGCTCAAGGGAGAGAGGGAGAATGGAGCAAAGTGTGAACTGGGAAGTACTGGGAGAGTAGTGAGCCTAACTAGTGGTGAGAAAGTTGGCTAAGTGCCTTAGTGCCACTGAACAAGAAAGGAGGGTGGTCTATTAGAGAAGCAGTGTGGCCAAGTGGATAGAGTACGGGCCTGGGAGTCAGAAGGACCTGGGTTCTAATCCTGGACTCTGCCACTTGTCTGCCGTGTGACCCTGAACAAGTCACTTCACTTCTCTGACCCTCAGTTGTAAAATGGGAATTAAGAGTGTGCGCTCCATAAGTGAAACAGCGGGCAAGTCACTTCACTTCTCTGGGCCCCAGTTACCTCATCTGTAAAATGGGGATTGAGGCTGTGAGCCCCACATGGGACAGGGACTGCGTCCAACCCGATTTGCTCGTATCCACCCCGGCGCTTAGTCCGGTGCCTGACACTTAACCATTACCACAGTTCTTCTTCTTCTTCTTATTGTTATTAGAACGTTAGGCATTTAGTACTGAAGCCAAGGAGGTGTCATGGTTGTGGAACAATATTAAACTTTCTTCTGCTCCCTGACAGCCCCAGGTCAGTCCAGTTTGGTAGTGGTGTGGGCTAGGATCCCTGAGGGTCAGTCCTGCTTTCCGGGTGAAGCAGAGGATTGGAGAGTTTCTACTTCTTCTTCTGGGGGGGGGGGGCAGAGAACCCCTGGGGAGTTCCAGGAGTTCCAGTTTCTCCCTCCACCAACTGTTTCGAGGTGCGGCCCCCGTGGCCACAGTGCCCGATTCCAAGCTTCCTCTCCTCCCCGCGGCCAGCGGCGGAGAGTTGGGGAAGGCGGGCCTGGTGGCTCACGGGCATGGCAGGTTGGAACCAGGAGCCTGGATGACCCCCAAACCAGACTGCTAATACTAATGATAAGAAGAAGAACGGTATTTGTTAAGGGCTTACTATGTGCCGGTCACTGCACTAAGTGGTGGGGTGGATACAAGCAAATCGAGATGGACACAGTCCCTGTCCCACGTGGGGCTCAGGGTCTCAATCCCCATTTTACAGATGAGGTAAATGAGGCGCGGAGAAGTGAAGTGACTTGCCCAAGGTCGCACAGCAGACAAGTGGCAGAGCCAGAATTATAACTCAACTCTATGTATTTTCATTACCCTATTTATTTTGTTAATGAAATGTACATCGCCTCGATTCTATTTAGCTGCCATTGTTTTTACGAGATGTTCTTCCCCTCGACTCTATTTATTGCCATTGTTCTCGTCTGTCCGTCTCCCCCGATTAAACTGTAAGCCCGTCAGACGGCAGGGACTGTGTCTATCTGTTGCCGACTTGTTCATTCCAAGCGCTTAGTACAGAGCTCTGCACATAGTAAGCGCTCAATAAATACTACTGAATGAATGAATGAACCCATGGCTGTCCGAGTCCCAGGCCCACGCTCTTTCCTAATGTTTCTCATTAGGCGGTGCAGCTTTGGATAGGACGGGCAGCTCTGTGCCCCCTTTGTCTTTACACTGTCTCCTGGGCAGCCTTCCTTGGTTCACAGCCAGGCCTCTGGGCCTCACTTCAACCCCTGAGGTGTCTCCCCGCTCCTCTGCCCCTTTGCCCCAGGTGAGTCGGGGAAGGAAACCTTGGGCCCGGGGTGGGACTGGCTACGAGGGGGAGTGTGGTGGTTGCCAGCCCAAGGCTGGGTCTGCAGTGCCATCCAGTGGGGAAAGGACCTCCCCCCCCCCCCCCCGCCAGGATCCCAAAGGGAGAAGAGAGATCAGGAAGCTGGCAGGTGGGAGTGCAGGCATCCCCTACCTGCCTAGCCACCTGCCCCTGAGGCCCAATCTACGCCAACTAGCCACGCTCCGCATAGCCACCCCCGGGACGGCGATGACCGGGGAGGTCTCTGAATAAAGTCTCCAGCCCTCCTGCATCCCCTCCCGGGAGGCCCGGAAAGCTGCCTTCTCCCCTGAGATTGATGGGAACGTGAGAGCCAGGGGCTCACGGAGCGCTGGAGCCTCGGGAGTTTGGCGGTCCAGAGCCAGGGTGGTTCTGTCCCTGCCCGAGCAGCCTCGTGGCTCCTCGGGACCCGGCAGGACTGACTGCGGTGGAACGGTGCATTCTAGGAAACTGGCAGAAGTCACACCTGCTCCCGGGGGCAGGGGACGGGGGTGAAAGGGAAGCCCCTCACCCCTACAGGAGAGCCACCCTCTTGTCCTCCCCCGCCATACATCGAATTCATCTGAGAGAGAAAAATAAGTCTAGTGGGTGAGGGAAAACACCCCCCCAAGGGAAGGGGTGTTCACGCCTCCATCCTCCCTCCCCCAGGGCTTGGTTTTCCCCCGGTTGGTGTTATAACCCCAGCGTTCGGTGGCTGGAGCCAAAATTCCTAGGCCTGTCCCCAAATCAAATAGCCCCAGGTCCCCATTTAGCTCCCCAAGGTTACTGGTGGGATAGGGATGCCCAGCTCCGAGCCCAGAATGCCCCCGAGGGGCCAAATCCCTGGGCCGGGAGGCAGTTAGCTCGGGACTCTGGGAAGGGCAGAACATCTATCCCCCTCTACAGCAGAGGCTGGTGGTTGGGGCTGGAGGGTGGGAAGAGGGTCCCAGGGCAATATGGGGTCAAGGCTCGCTGTGTCCTCCCTCTTCTCCCATCACCAACCCCGTGGGCTTGCAAAGTGAGGACCCCCTCAAGCCTCTCCACAGAGAAAACCAACTGGGGAAGTGCCTCCTGGCCCTACAGATCGACCCACCGGGTGTTGGTGTCCTTGAGAGCCTGGCCAGCCCAGTGAGCCGAAAGGCCCGGTGACCTTCCCCGGTGACCTAGGGAAGCAGTGTGGCCTGATGGATAGAGCACAGGCGTCGGAGTCAGATGATCATGGGTTCTAATCCCCGCTCCACCGCTTGTCTCCCGTGTGACCCTGAGCAGGTCCCTTTATTTCTCTGTGCTCGGTTACCTCATCTGTAAAATGGGGTTAAGACCGTGAGCCCCATGGGGGACAGGGACCGTGTCCAACCCGATTAATAATAATTAGCCGGTATCTACCCCAGGGCTTAGAAGAGTGCCTGGAACATAGTAAGCACTTAACAAATACCCCTATCATCACTAGCATCACCTGAGTTCTGGCCCTGAGCGTCCCTCCCAGCTTTTTACAAAGCTCTCTGGCCCTCTTCCTCTGCCAACCGTAACCAGAGCTACTCGCTGGGATCCAGTGGCTGCTGTAATAACAACTTCACTCCTCCTTTTCTGCCAGCATAATCGATCAATGATATTTATTGAGCGCTTAATGTGTGCAGAGCACTGTATTCATGCATTCATTCCATAGTATTTACTGAGCGCTATGTGCAGACCACTGTATTAAGCGCTTGGAATGTACAAATCGGTAACAGATAGAGACAGTCCCTGCCCTTTGATGGGCTTACGGTCTAACTGGAGGAGACGGACAGACAAGAACAATAATAATAAGTAGTTAGGAGAGTACAATACAACCCCGTATCTCCCCCAGCGCTTAGAACAGTGCTCTGCACATAGTAAGCGCTTAACAAATTCCAACATTATTATTATTAGACACAATCCCTGCCCATAAGGAATTTATAGTCTATAAGGGAAAAGCAAATGTGTAGTTCAGTGAGCTCTCAATATATGTTCTTAGTGCTTCTACTTCTGGGGTTCTTTATTTGTTAATTACAGTTTTTTGTGGTTTTTCCTTTCGTTTCATTTTGCTTTTTTTGTTTTGCTTTTTTATTGTTGGTTTTTTTTCCCCCCCAAAAAAAGTGTTTGAAAAGTCTTTACACAAAGCTAGTCCGAATGCCACCCTCAGCGGTGGTTTTTGGACAATGGGTTGGCGGTCCCGCAGTGTCTAAACAGAATATTTTTGAGACTTAAGGTGCAGCAGTCGCCACAGTCTGTCCCTGCCCTCCTTCTCATCCTTCTCATAATGGATGCTGGGGGTCACTAAGGGATCAGGGCAGGGGGCGGTGGGGGAGAGCGTGGTTGGTTCGGCCTAATCCATCAACACTATTAATAATGAATAATAATAATAATGTTGGTATTTGTTAAGCGCTTACCATGTGCAGAGCACTGTTCTAAGCACTGGGGTAGACACAAGGGAATCAGGTTGTCCCACGTGGGGCTCACGGTCTTAATCCCCATTTTACAGTTGAGGTAACAGGCACAGAGAAGTGAAGTGACTTGCCCAAAGTCACACAGCTGACAAGTGGCGGAGGCGGGATTCGAACCCATGGTCTCTGACTCCAAAGCCCGGGCTCTTTCCACTGAGCCACGCTGCTTCTCTAATAACTGTGGTATTTGTTAAGTGCTTACTTGGTGCCAAGCACTGTTCTAAGCACTTCGGTGGATACATCAGGTTGTCGCACGTGGAGCTCACAGCCTTAATCCCCATTTTACAGATGAAATAACTGAGGCACAGAGAAGCGAAATGATTTACCCAAGGTCACACAGCAGACAAATGGCAGACCCGGGATTAGAACCCACGTCTCCTGACGCCCAAGCCCGTGCTCTTGCCCCTAGGCCATGCTGCTTCAGCGAAGCAAGCACGTGGCCTCTGGGGAGTAGGATTAAACATTTTCCCTCTTTCCAAACCTCAACTCAAAGGGACACAGCATTCCAAAACAGAATTCCTGATCTTCCCAACCAAACCCTGTCCCACGCTGGCTTTCCCGTCACTGCAGACAGTACCACCAGCCTCCCTATCTCAAAAGCACGTAACCTTGGTGTTATCCTTCTATTCATTCATCCAGTCATATTTATTGAGCGCTTACTGTGTTCACAGCACTGTACTAAGCACTTGGGAGAGTACATTATAACAATAAACACACTCGACCCATCTCCGTGTCATTCGGCGCACATATTCAAACCGACCCCAAATCCCGTGAGCTCAACCTTCAGACGTCTCTGAAATCCTCCCGTTCATCCAAACTCCCACCACATTAATCCAAGCGTTGATCCGGTTCTTCCTCGATTACCACATCCGGCTCCTTGCTGACCTCCCTGCCTTCCTTCTCTCCCCGCTTCAATCCATACTTCAGTCTGTTGGCCAGATTACATTTCTTCAAAACTGACCAGTCCCCGTCTCTCCACGACTGGAAAACCTCCAGTTGGTTGCCCATCCACCTCCGCATCCAACAGAGATTCCTTACCTTTCCTCTTTAAAGCACTCAGTCACCTGATTTCCTACCCCCTATTTTCCAAACTGCGTACTTTGCTCCTCTAATGCCCACCTACTCGCTCTACCTCCATCTTGTCTATCTTGCAGCGTGGCTCAGTGGAAAGAGCCTGGGCTTGGGAGTCAGAGGGCATGGGTTCGAATGCCGCCTCCGCCACTTGTCAGCTGGGTGACTGTGGGCAAGTCACAACTTCTCTGTGCCTCAGTTGCCTCATCTGTAAAATGGGGATTAAGACTGTGAGCCCCAAGTGGGACAACCTGATTACCCTGCACTTACCGCAGCGCTTAGAACGGTGCTCCGCACATAGTAAGCGCTTAACAAATGCCAACGTTATTATTATCTTGTCCCCGATCCCTCACCCACACTCTGCCTCTGTCCCGGAACTGCCTCCTCCTTCATATCCAACAGCCGATCACCCTCCCCACCTTCAAAGCCTTATTAAACGCACGTCTCCTCAAAGAGGCCTACATTTCCTCCTTCGCGTTGCCCGTTTACTTGTTTTGGCGTCCGCCTCCTCCCTTCTAGACTGGAAGCCCGGTGTGGGCAGGGATGGTCTCTCTTTATTGCTGAACTGGACTTTCCGAGCATTTAGTACAGTGCTCTGCACCCAATAAGCGCTCAGTAAATACGAACCAATGAGTGAATTCCCTTCTCCGTCACCTTTTCGCTAGGATTCTCACTGCCTCCGTTCACCCCTCCTTCAGCCCCATAGCGCTTCTGCACGTGCCCGTAATTTTAATTTCTTTACACTCCTATCTGTCTTTCCCTGTAGTCGGTAAACTCGCTGCCTCCCTTCAGCCCTCCCTCAGCCCCACAGCACTTCTGCACATACCCGTAATTTAATTTCTTCATTCATTCATTCAGTAGTATTTATTGAGCGCTCACTATGTGCAGAGCACTGTACTAAGCGCTTGGAATGGACAAATCGGTAACGGACAGAGACGGTCCCTGCCCTTTGACGGGCTTACAGTATTAGAGAAGCAGCGTGGCTCAGTGGAAAGAGCCCGGGCTTTGGAGTCAGGGGTCATGGGTTCGAATGCCGGCTCGGCCGCTTGTCAGCCGTGTGACTTTGGGCAAGTCACTTCACTTCTCGGTGCCTCAGCTCCCTCATCTGTAAAATGGGGATGAAGACTGGGAGCCCCACGTGGGACAACCTGATTCCCCTGGGTCTACCCCAGCGCTTAGAACAGTGCTCGGCACATAGTAAGCGCTTAATTGGTCTTTATACTAGTATCTATACTATTATTACTATTAATTACTAATAATTATATATTATTATTATTACTAGTATCTATACTAGTATTTATACTAGTATCCGTCTCTCCCTGTAGTCGGTGAGCTCACTGCGGGCAGGGAATGTGTCTACCAACCCTCTTATAGGGTAGTCTCCCAAATGGCCTGCCCACGGTAAGTTTTCAATAAATACGACGGATTCACAGCGGGGCCGTTCGACGGCAACCTCACCGTCCAGGAAGCCTTATTTGGGGAATAAGCAGAGCTAACCCGGACCCAGAGAGATGCCTTGCTGTACAGTCAAGGAGACAGTGTAGAGGAGACTTGTCTCGCAGTGACAGGGTCGTGTCACCTTCAAACACTGACAGGTTTTTTTTACCAGTTACTTTTTTACCAGTTACTGGCTGGCCGTGCGTGCAATACCGCGTGACACCACGAGGTGGTACTACACCCCCAGGTAGTGGTCAACCGGCCGTCTGGCATAGCCCAGGCACTTCGAATAATAATAATAGTAATAATAATACTAACACCAAGAAGAAGAATAAAAGATAAGAGCCTTTGTTAAGCGCTTACTGTGTGTCAAGCACCGCTGTAAGCGCTGGGGAGGTCACAAGGTCATCAGGTCGTCCCACCTGGGGCTCACAGTCTTCAGCAGGTAGCGGTCAACCGGCTGTTTGGAATAGCCCAGTCACTTCTAATAGTAATGATAATAGTAATAATGATGATAATGAAAGAGAATGGCCTTTGTTAAGCGCTTACGATATGTGTCAAGCACCGCTGTAAGCGCTGGGGAGGTCACAAGGTGATCAGGTCGTCCCACCTGGGGCTCACAGTCTTCATCAGGTAGCGGTCAACCAACCGGCTGTTTGGAATAGCCCAGTCACTTGTAATAATGATAACAATAGTAATAATGATAAAAGATAATGGCATTTGTTAAGCACTTACTATGTGCCAAGCACCGCTCTAAGCGCTGGGGAGGATACAAGGTGATCAGGTCGTCCCACGTGGGGCTCACGGTCTTCATCAGGTAGCGGTCAACCGGCTGTTTGGAATATCCCAGTCATTGGTAATAATAATAATGATAATAATAATAAATAACAATAATGGCATTTGGTAAGTGCTTACTATGCGCCAAGCACTGCTCTAAGCGCTGGGGAGGATACAAGGTACAAGATGATCAGGTTGTCCCATGTGGGGCTCACAGTCTTCCCCCACATTTTACAGATGGGGTAACTGAGGCACAAAGCGAGTGAAGTGACCGGCCCAAGGTCACCCACCTGACAAGTGGCCGAGTCGGGATTTGAACCCATGACCTCTGACTCCCAAGCCCGGGCTCTTCCCACTGAGCCACGCTGCTTCTCTAATTAATTGGTTTAATTGGAAACGAGGGACAGTTTATCGTTCACACCAGTAGGATCGGATTGTAGGAACAGAAAAATTGAATTGAGTTAACGCTAGAGGTTTACGGCGTCACAGGGAAGGGGCAGTGGAACTCTACAGTGTCCCTCCTTGTACAGAACCTTCCTGACAGATGATACCTACGACCACTTTGCTGGGAAACCGGTCTGACCCGAAATACCCAAATTTACTCAAGGTCCTGTTTTCCATCTGAAAGCACCTGCCTGGGTCTCTTCCGAACAGCGGAAGGCATCCAAGATAAACTCCAAAAGAAATATTCCAGGGTGGTGCACACTTGTCAGCTGTGTGACTTTGGGCAAGTCACTTAACCTCTCTGTGCCTCCGTTACCTCATCTGGAAAATGGGGATTAAGACTGTGAGGCCGGCGTGGGACGACCTGATCACCTTGCATCTCCCCCATCGCTTAGAATGGTGCTTGGCACATAGTAAGCGCTTAACACATGCCATCGTTATTATCATTATCCGATGAGAGTGGGTTTGGTGGGGAGCACAACCACACTCCGTCCCGGGAATCGCAGAAACTGATCCCTGCCCGAGGAACGCAGATTGATACGGTCGGACCGTTCCTCTAGAGCGGCTGTTCTTGGGCTCTATTTGGAAAGGGAAATAACCCTGGCGGTAGAAAGGATAGACAGGGACCTAGAGGCAGTGCAGCCTAGTATAAAGAGCACGGGTCTGGAGACCAAAGGACCTGGGTTCTAACCTTGGCTCCACCACTTGTTTGCTGTGTGACTCTGGGTAAGTCACTTAACTTCTCTATGCCTCAGTTACCTCAACTGTAAAATAGGGGTCTCTCTCCCTCTCTGCAGTTTCAGGTCTTCTCCTGCCTTCAAGACATCTCTACTTGAATGTCCCGCCATCACCTCGAATTAAAAGTATCAAAAACAGAACTACTTACCTTCCCAACTGTCCTTCCCCTGACTTTCCCGTCACTGTAGACAGCACCACCATCCTTCCTGTCCCACAAGCCCGTAACCTTTATCAGTATTGGAACTCCACGCCAAATCCCAAGTAATGGACAATCCAGCTGCATTTTCCTTGGCTCCTCCCTTTCCATCTATCACTAAATCCTGTCAGTTCATCCTTCACAACATCACTAAAATCTGCTCTTTCCTCTCCATCCAAATGGCTACCACATTAATTCAAGCACTTATCCTATTTTGCCTTGATTAAATGACTAAAAAATTATTAATGGCATATTAAAAAGGAGAAACATGGTGGCCCAGTGGCACGGACCTCCTCGCTGATCTCCCTACCTCCTGTCTCTCCCCGCGCCAGTCCATACTTCACTCGGCTGCATGGATCATTTTCCTACAAAAACGTTCAGGCCGTGTTTCCTGACTCCTCAAGAACCTCCAGTGGTCGCCCATCCACCTCCGCATCAAACAGAAACTCCCTACCATTGGCTTTAAAGCACTCAGTCACCTTACCTTCTCCTAGCTCTCCTCACTGCTCGCCTTATTACAGCCCAGAATAGAATTTTATTCTATTAAATTAGAATATAAGTTTCTCTAGGATAAGGACTGTGTCTTCCACCTTTACCCGTAAGCCATTAGATTCCTGCCTCTGGCCTGAAGCGCCCTCCCTCTTCATATCCGACAGACCATCTCCCTCCCCGCCTTCGAAACCTTTTTGAAAACACATCTCCTCCAGCGGATCTTTCCAGCCTAAGCTTTCATCTCCTCTCCTCCCATTCCCTTCTGCATCACCCTTGCTCTTGGATTTGCACCCTTTATTTACCCTTGCCTTAGCCCCACACCACTTATATACATATCCACAGTGTATTTATTTATAATAATGTCTGACTTCCCCTCTAAGACTGTAAGCTTGTTGTGGGCAGGGAACGTGTACTGGACTCTCTCAGGACGGTAGTAAGTGTTCAATAAATGTGATCGATTCTTTGATTACTGGGGTCTTCAACGAGTCAATAGAGCACTCTGCAGGGTAGAAGAGTTATCCTCTGCTTGGATGGTGACTCTGCTGTTGATAAGACTGCAGCCATGAGCATGCATGGATCTCTCTGAACGAGAATCTCTTGCGCACTCACACTCTGTATCTATGAAAATGCAGTAGTGTATCTTTTCTGGCCCCTTGCCACTTTGGATGGGTCTTGTCCAGAATCCACTGCATCAAAGACATGGACTTGATTTATCTTTTGCACTAGTTGTGTGTGTGTGTGTGTTTGCATAGATGGTTTGCACTGAGACATTCACAATCTCTCTCCGGGTCACTCTAAGCCCAGCTGAATGATCTGAGATACCTGGCGTGGAGAATGGGTACAGTTTGTGGTCATAGAATAGAATCTCTTCGAGACCTCAGCAGCAGCTCTCACCTGCGGCGTAAGACTCGGTTGATTTAAAGAGAGATGGAGGGAACGAGGGGAGAAGAATCTTTTTCACTTTCTTGCAAAAATTAGGGGACAAGCAAAATCGGTAAATGAAAAATGAAACAAAGAACAGCAGCAACAAAAAATACAGTTGTCCTCTGCACAACTAGACAGGTGAGGCTCAACTAGACAGATGAGGCTACTTCTTTGGAGAAGTAGCGTGGCTGGTGGAAATAATAATAATAATAATAATAATAATGTTGGTATTTGTTAAGCACTTACTGTGTGCAGAGCACTGTTCTAAGCGCTGGGGTAGATACAGGGTAATCAGGTTGTCCCACGTGAGGCTCACAGTCTTCATCCCCATTCTACGGATGAGGTAACTGAGGCACAGAGAAGTGAAGTGACTTGCTCACAGTCGCACAGCTGACAAGTGGCAGATCCAGGAGTCGAACCCACGACCTCTGACTCCCGAGCCCGGGCTCTTTCCACTGAGCCTGGGAGTCAGAGGGCCTGGATTCTAATCCCAGCTCTGCCAGGTGCCTGCTGTGTGACCCTTGGGCAAGTCACTTAACTTCTCTGTGCCTCCGTTACCTCATCTGCAAAATGGAGTTTAAATCTTAGTCATCCAGTGTAGACTCTGAGCCCTGTGCAATATAGAGATCGCGTCCAACTTGATTAGCTTATAGCTACCCCAGTGCCTAGTGCTTGGCACGCAGGCGCTTAACAAGAACCATAATTACTAATGTTTAATAAACTCTGCTACTGATGAAGAATTTGGTCAATCTGGCTGTGTGACTGTGGGCAAGTCACTTAACCTCTCTGCGCCTCAGTTACCTCATGGGGATTTACTGTGAGCCCCACGTGGGACAACCTGACTACCCTGTATCTACCCCAGTGCTTAGAACAGTGCTCTGCACATAGTAAGTGCTTAACAAATACCAACATTAATATTATTATTATTAGTAGTATCTCTGGAAAAAAGGGTATGGTGGAAAAGAAGACTGAAACTATTGGTTAAACTGAGATTTTTGAATTATCTGCTAATTTTATTCATCTGTACTCCTCTTCTCTGCCTCTTCTGGTGACCTTTGATAATTTAAAGTTGTATGTATTATTCTCTTCCGCTCACTGTGGGCAGGGAACACATCTACCAACTCTGTCGTACTCTCCCAAGTGCTTAGAACAGTGCTCTGTACCCAGCAAGTGTTCAGTAAATGCCACTGGTTGACTGACTGATCCAAGTAGCCCAAAAGCCCATTTTGTTCTCTTTCCCAAGCACTCGGTACAGTGCGATAAATACTGCGTTATCTGTGGCGACCGATAAATACCATTACCGACTACTACTACGACTAACACGACGACGACGGCGACTATCACTACCGTGATGACGACCTAAAGCCAGAGATATTGGCTACTCTCGGAGGGGCTTTTGCAACTGGGCCAGATTTTCTCTGGTGGTTCTGGGCCTCATCTCTGCTCCAAGACATTTAGCTATCTGGCCGGCATGGGGTGATGGAAGGAGAGGATTGTCCGGAATCTCTGGAGGTGCAGAATGTCCCAGGATGGGATCGAGGCCGGATGCTGGACGGGTTCCAAGGTGCACCTGACTCCGCCATTTCGTTTCTCCCGAGGGTCCAACTGGGAAGGTTTGCTTGGGGTCTGAACGCCGTGTATGCAGGTAAGTTTTATTTTGCGACATGACGAGGCCAAGTGGACGCATCTCGTTGCGTGACGAACCGCCCGGCGGGCCTTTAACGCTATCCTCCGTTTAGCCTCTACTAACGACTGCATGACAAATTATACCGCGAAGCATGCACGCCTAAGTAAAACTTGCTGCTGTGTAAAATACTGTAGATTATCAGGAAAGAAAAGTACATAGCTCATTAACTCAAATTCCTCTCCCTCACTCTACGTCTCTTAATTGCCCGGGGGGGATATGGGGGGGGGGGGGCTCGATTTATCGGTGGAAAATGAATCTTCTTCAAAATCAGAATTTCCATCAGAGCGGGACGGGGACTTGGGGGCGGGGAGAGTTGAGGCCGAGTCCAGGAATATCGTAGTCTCTGAGTGGAGCTTCTTTTCCCCTCTCCCTCCCTCCTCTCCTAATGTGTCTGTCGCCAGTCCCCTCTCCCTCTTCTATAATTTTGAGATTGAGAGACCCCAGAGGAACATGTCTAGTTCCCAACTCTGTATTCTTTCCCACTGCTTAGTACGGCGGTCTGCACGCCACGCTTAACAAACCCTATCACTGTTATTAACACTACTCTCTCTCCATCTCCACCAGAGAGCCCTTGGTGGGAGTGGAGATAGCAATAATTGGGCTATTTGTTAGATGCTTACTATGGGCCAAACACTTATAATAATGTTGGTGTTTGTTAAGCGCTTACTATGTGCCGAGCACTGTTCTAAGCGCTGGGGTAGATACAGGTTGATCAGGTTGTCCCACGTGAGGCTCACAGTTTAATCCCCATTTTCCAGATGAGGTAACTGGGACACAGAGAAGTTAAGTGACTTGCCCACAGTCACACAGCTGACAAGTGGGATTCGAACCCATGACCTCTGACTCCCAAGCCCATGCTCTTTTCCACTGAGCCACGCCGCTTCTCAACTGTTGTAACTGTTCAACCGTTCAACACTGTTCTAAGCACCAGGGTAGTTAGAAGATCATCAGATTCCACATGGGACTCACAAACTACACAGGAGGGAGAACAGATATTAAATACCCATTTTGAAGTTGCTAGAACGGAGGCACAGAGAAGGAAAGCGACTTGCACCAGGTCTCCCAGCAAGCATCTGGCAGGGCTGGGATTAGGACACAGGTCCTCTGACACCCAGGCTCATGCTCCATCCCCTAGGCCACACTGCCTCCCTGCGAGGTGGCAGATGAGGGCTATTTATGCTGCTGGGGATTGTCACCTGACTTCTGAGCCCTGAGAACCCTCCAGACCCAGCCTGCCTCTGATGACAGATCTTTCTCTGCTTATCTAACCTCTTCGATTCAGTGACTCCTCACCTGAAACCAGTAGCATCTATGGGTGGACTTGAATTTGTCAGTACCATCTTGGGCTCTGAAGACGGAAATGCTGTATCTGGCTCCATCTGGTTCACCCCATCCTTGGGTTTCCGGTAGCACTGAGATTCAGGAGGAAGATTAGCCTATTTATTTAGGCTAATCTGACGTATTCCTCAGGTGACTATGAAATCTCCTCCACTCTCTCCCGCCACTGAGAACTTCCGGAATAGGGTCAGCTGGCTTCTTCTTTGAGCACATAATAATAATAAAGATTTGTTAAGCACTTATTATGTGCCAGGCACTGTACTAAGCACGGGGGGAGATGCAATGTAACTTGTCCCCCTTTTACAGATGAGGCACGGAGAAGTTAAGGGACTTACCCCAGGTCACAGAGCAGACCTGTGGAGTCAGGATTAGAACCCAAGTCCTCTGACTCCCAGACCCATACTTTTTCCACGAGGACGTGCTGTTGCTCAGCCAGTTGCGCATCAAGGCCGGGGGATAGATGAGCTGACCTTTAGATGTACGAGCTGACCTGTAGATATCTTGTCTCTGGAGTCTAAGATTCACCCAGAGAGAAACTTCTCTTTGTTCTCGACCTTCCCATGAGCATGGATTAGGGGCTGTCATCCAAAGCTGATTTGGTTTCAGGTGAAATGTAGTTGGAGACACCTGCATCCTGCGTTGAGCGAATGCAGTTGTGGGGCTAGACCAGGGAACGGGTTATCGACTCTGCTGCTCAGCACAGTGCTCTGCACACAGTAAAAACTCAATAAATACAGGAGTTGAAGGGAGAACCGGTTGTTGTTGGAAGAGTGAAGCAAGGGGAACAGACCCATTTTTGAACATAATGCTCTTCTCCTGCGTTCAAAACCAGAGCTGTAGTTATAATGCTCCACGCTGACAAAAGATAGTCAGGCCATTTAGGGACAATGAAGTATTCATGGGGACTTTGTCCGGGACTCCTCTTGACCCCTGAA
Source organism: Ornithorhynchus anatinus (assembly GCF_004115215.2). Taxonomy (NCBI): domain Eukaryota; kingdom Metazoa; phylum Chordata; class Mammalia; order Monotremata; family Ornithorhynchidae; genus Ornithorhynchus; species Ornithorhynchus anatinus. The sequence continues at coordinate 63,193,153 of NC_041730.1, read as the reverse complement.
GCAAGACAATAACCAATCTTGGCTCTTTTGTTTCTGCTCCCCTGACTCCAGCAGTGTCAAGTGTTGGATACAGGTGAGCGCCGTTCTCCCTTCCCCTGCTAAAGGGGAAGCCCGGTAACCCGAGGATATTCAGCAACTTCAAAACTAATTAGTTGAAAATTAAATTTTCCACTCTGTCAGGCCTAGCACAATACCGGGGACCTGAAGCCTCCAGAGGCCGCAGGAGAGAGCGGCGGCAGGAGCTTTTCCGTTCGTTCACGAGGTCCTGCGACGGGGAAAACAGATCTCCGCTTCATTCCTCCTCTCCCCGATCGCCCTCTCTCAATCACGTCATCCCTTGGGGACAAACACGTGTAGTTTCGTGGAAGGGAAAGCCCCAACCCGAGGGAGCTGGAAAATCCTGGCTTTTGGGATGGAGGGTTAAACGGCCGAGTCAATGAGTCTGTGCGTCACCCGCTTCTCCGCTCTTTGAGATGGTCGGGCCTCAGCGTACCCGAGGATGGGGACGTGGCCTGTCCAGCCTGGTATCCTGGGGGTGTGGGCACAGTGGGAGGAGGGTTGTCTCAGAGGACCTCCCTCGTCCCAGCCCTTCTAGACACCCCTTCCCTCCCAAATTGGAGCCCAGGTGGCCTCCTCGGGGTGAGGAGGAAGTGGTGGCGGTGATGGTGGAAGGCGGCTGCAGCCCTTCCTCGTCCCCGAACTTTGTGAGCCCGCCTCTTCCCCCTCCAACCCAGCCGGCCAAAGTGGGAGGACCGAGGGGCAGAAGGAGCAGGTAGCCCAAACCTGTTTCCTCCCGGAGAGGAGCCAGTGAGGAAGGGTCCTTATGGGGGACCCTGGGGCTTGCTTCACTGAAGCAGGGGTTCGTGGAGCTCCTCCGTGCCCTTCGTCGATGTCGCGTGGGGACCAGCACGAAGATTGGGCTACAGCCCTTGATATTCAGTTGCCCTGTGGGGTGCGCTCCAAGTGAGCAGAGGACGTCCCCGTTCATCGTTGTATTGTACTCTTCCAAGTGCTTGGTATAGTGCTCTGCACACAGGGAGCACTCAATAAGTATGATTGAATGAAGGAATGAAAGCCTTCTGAGCTTTGGGCGGTTCTAATGCTTTTAATGCACTGTGGGTTAAACCACTGCCAGCCTGTCTTCCTTTTTTGACTTGGAAACGAGGTACTAGCTTCCTAGATTGTCACTGACAGGGATCGTGTCTAAATTTCCACCTGTGTATTCTTTCCCAGTGCTTAGTACAGTGTGCTGCGTATAGTAAGCGCCTAATAACTACTATTACTGCTCCATGGGACAATTGCCACTGGTCCATCTTGGTCCCCTCTGGCTCCGTATAATGATGATGATGGTATTTGTTAAGCACTTACTATGTGCCAGGCACTGTACTAAGCGCTGGGGTGGATACAAGCAAATTGAGTTGGATACAGGCCCTATCCCCTATGGGGCTCACAGTCTATAGATGGAGCAACTGAGGCACAGAGAATCGAAGTGTCTTTCCCAAGGTGACCCAGCAGACAAGAGGCAGAGCCGGGATTAGAACCCATGACCTTCTGACTCCCAGGCCCGTGTTCTATCCGCTAGGCCATGGTATAGTTCTTCTCTCCCGGAAGTCTCTGGTGTAAAGACCTGTGGCTTTCTGGACCCGGACCTGGTGAGAATGTTTAAGAAAGCACGAGCCAGGTCGAAGGAAAATGTATGCTGAGATATTTCCGCTGAAGGGAGAATGAAGGTGGGTAGGGCTTCCTTCCCACCGCTCACAGCTGAGGCCTGGGAGCGACAGGTGAAAATGAGGGTTGGATTGGGAAAATAGCGGTAATGATAACAGTAGCATTTGTTAAGCACCAACTATGTCCAACACTGTGCTAAGTGCTGGAGTAAATGCAACCAGAACACAGTCCCTATCTCAAATGGGGTTCATGGTGTAAAGGGGAAGGAGAAGAGCTATTTAATGCCCATTTCACAGATGAGGAAACTGAGGCGCAGGGAAGTTTAAATAACTTGCCTAAGGTCACAAAAAAGGCAAATGGCAGAGCTGCAGTGGCATATATTGAGTGCTTACTGTGTGCAGAGTAATGTACTAAGAGCTCGGGAGAGTACAGTACAACGGAACCGGTAGACACCAACCCTGCCCATAGCAAGTCTATGACAGCTTCATCAATGATGAGTTCCCCTTCATTCCCCTTTAAGGGGCCAGTCGACATCGACTGTAACGTTATCGGATCAGCGTCGCTAAAGATCCCGTTAGCGTCGGAGTCAAAATGATGTCCCCTGTGTACCCCCTCCCTTCTTGTTCACCTCTCCGGGATGAGGCTGCGGTGAAAGGTTTGTGCAGACCCTCAGATCTGCTTATCTTAGAGGAACAGGAAGGGTCTGCGGACTGTCGGCCAGCAGCGCTGAGTGTCCGTCGTGCCGGTGGGCCAATCTGAGGGGGAAGAGGTTGCCCCGATGAAGCAGGAGAAGATAAGGACGATGACTCGGACGCACAGTGAACAAAGAGGGGGTTGCACAAGAGGCGATGACAGGCACCCGACTCTGGGGCTGAGTCTAGCAGGGGATTCTTGTCTAGTGTGGGGAGGAGCAGCCGCCCCCAGTGCTCTCTGGCACGATGAGAGATGGACTTGCCGGAGGGAAGACGTTTTTATTTGTGGCGGAGGGAGGAGGTTGGGGACAGGCAGTGATAGGCTCATTTCCCAGAGGAGGCCAGCGAGGCCCAAGAAGGGATAGAGTCACTTGCCCACGATCACACACGGAGCATCGATGCTGGCTAGTCATCCGATTTATTGCGGGCAGTCCAGTTTTCAGCTGGCCTGTCCCTCGAGGACACTGGACACTTTTCTGTGTGGTGTTTTCCTTTTCTGTACCCACACGTACTGTGTGGTGGTTTCCTTTCCTGCACCCAGCCCCCTCTTCCGTGGCTTCTGTCACAGAGATAATAGTAAGCGCATCAAATATCGTTATCATATGCCAAGAACTGTACTATGTGCTGGGGTGGCTAGAGGATAATAGGGTGAGACACAGTCTCCGTCCCCCATGGTACGCCCGGTCTAAGGGGGAGGGATCACAGGCATCTTATCCCCATCTTACAGATGCGGAAACAGGCACAGAGAAGTTGTGACTTACCCAAGGTCACACAGCAGGCAAGAAGCAGAGCTGGGATTAGAACCCAGGTCTCCTGACTCTCACGCTCTTTTCTCTAGGCCGTTCTGCTTCTCCAGGCTCGGAAATGGCATCTGGGTTCACAGGGACCTGGGAGGGGAATGCAGTGGCTGTGGAGCAGGTAGTGAGGGGGCTCAGGGCTGCTTTCCCCCCTCCTCCCACCCGCCACACACAGAAACATTTTAGGGTTATGGATGTGGGCTGATTACTGCCAAATGGGGTTGATGATGGTGGCTTGTGCAAAGTAAGTGCTCAGTAAATACCCCCGATTGATTAATGGCATGGCACAGTGGATAGAGCACGGGCCTGAGGGTCAGAAGGTCATGAGTTCTAATCCTGGCTCTGCCTCTCATCTGCTGTGTGACCTCGGGCAAGTCACTTCACTTTTCTGGGCCTCAGTTACCTTATCGGTTAAACGGGGATTGAGACTGTGAGCCCCAAGAGGGACACGGACGGCGTCCAACCCGATCTGCTTGTATCTTCCCCAGTGCTTAAGCTTGGTGTGGGCGGGGATTGCCTCTCCTTATTGCAAATTGTACTTTGCAAGCACCTAGTACAGAGCTCTGCACACAGTAAGCGCTCAGTAAATACGACTGAATAAGTGAATGAATGAATGCTTAATATAGTAGCTTGGTACATAGTAAGTGCTTAACAAACACCACAGTTATTATTGTTATTGATGTGGCTCCACTACTATGGGCCCGGCGTGTCCGGTGTCCACGAGGACAGCCGGTGGTCACCCTACCTTGAGGTTCCAGGATGAGGAGAGCCTGGACAGCCCTTTCTCTCACCATCCCTCTGAGCTGGAGGCCCAGTGGTTCTCCTCTTCCCATGGGGATGGGCCAGGTGTTTGCTTCTTAGGAATGCCGGAGGACCGGCCTTCCGGAGAGACCCACCAAAGGATAGAGCAAAGAGCAGCGGAGCGACCCAGCAGGCCAGGATCCGAACAGGGCCTCATCAATATCGAATAGGCTTATCGGGAGCACTGGAGTGGCTGGGCCACGCGGGGGGAGGAGACAGCGATCTCTGAGGGTCTCAAGCCCTGGGGAGCACCATCCCAGAGGAGAGAGGAAGCCGATCAGGCTGTGGAAAAGGCCCCCGCCGGCCTCCCCCTCACCAGGAGAGGTTTCGGCGGGGAAATGTATCCTTTGCCCTCTCCGAGTCGCCCAAAAAGATAAACCGGAGGAGAACCAGCTCGGGCGATATTTATAGGACCAATTACAATTTATTTTCAAATTTAGCAGCCGAGCATTTAAGTAGGCGGCTGGCACATTTGCTATTCTAATATGAACGAGCAGTTCACGACGGTCTCTCATTCCGTCTCCTCTTTTAAATTGAATTGCTTGGACACCTGAGGGTGCTAAAGCATATTGGATTTTTTTTTCTCCCCCCTCTCTCGCCCCCTCATCGCAAGAAGAAGCCTCTGTACGAGGGGCCCGCAGACTGTAGAGGGCAAAAGAGAGCGGAACAGCGAGGCCGCCTGGTAGCTACAGTGCCGGCGTGGTCGGCAGGACCAGGAGCAGCTGTGTTCAAGCTCCAAGCACACTTCTCTGTTAGGAGGGTAATTTAGAGCAATTACACCGATTATTATTGCTTTTCTAATTAGTGCTTTTCCTACAGAATTAGCTGAGTGTTTATTAGGAGCCGCTTGTTGCCAATAGCTTAACTGCTTCACCACCAGGCTTGATGTAGCGGTAGAGCGTGTATGTGGGTGCGTGCGTGCCTGCGTCTGTGCCTGTTTTGTTATGTGGTTGCACATAAAAGCACAGATTAAATATTCATTCTGCTTTGTTACATATAGCATTAAATTTTTATCAGCTGTATGTTTCCCTTGAAGTTTTAGCATCCCGGCCGGTGCTCCGGGGCCGTCGCTTCGGCTGGGTTCCGGACCCGGTGGGTTCCGGCAGGTAGACGGAGGGTTGAACCCCGTCGCTCCCGGGACAGGATGCCGTCGAGAGCCTCGCCGACGCCTGCCGCTGCCACGAGGCTTGGAAGCTCCGGGCCAGGCCGGGCTCCCTGGTCGACCCCAGTGACGACCCGAGGAGAGCCCCGGCCTCGTGCGCTAGGACTTTCCTGAATCTCATGGCCTACGGTCATTCTGTGGCTCGAATGTTACCGGAACAGGGAGTCTGGGGGAAGGATTTCCATTTCCATCACCGTCGTTCATACAGAGTGCTTCCCCCATCTCTCACCGACGCTAGGTGCGGTCTGGGCAGCTCTCGGTTCAGGGGACTCGTTCTCTCTCCAGGATTATCCGGCTTCTCTTTCTCCTGGTCCCTGCATTTTGGTCGTTTGCCAGCACACTCACCCATCTGACCATCTGCCCTTAGTCCGCCGTCCCTGGAAGAAATTTTTACAGGGAGAAGCAACATGGTCTAGAGGATAGAGTTCTGCCACTTGTTTGCTGTGTGATTTTGGGCAAATCTCTAAACTTCTCTCTGCCTCGGTTACCTCATGTGTAAAATAGGGATTAAGACTGTGAGCCCTACGTGGGATTGGGACTATGTCCGACCTGATTAGCTTGTATTTACCGGAGTGTACGGTACAGTGCCTGGCACGTAGTAAGCACTTAATAAATATGATAAAAAAGGGAGGAAGCTAAGGCTGGTGACTACACTAAGAGAAGCAGTGTGGCTCAGTGGAAAGAGCCTGGCTTGGGAGTCAGTGGTCATGGGTTCTAATCCCGGCTCCGCCACTTGTCAGCTGGGTGGCTTTGGGTAAGTCATTTCACTTCTCTGTGCCTCAGTTCCCTCATCTGTAAAATGGGGATGAAGACGTGGGACAACCTGATTACCTTGTATCCCCTCCGGTGCTTAGAACAGTGCTTGGCACATAGCAAGTGCTTAACAAATATCATTATTACTATTATTGTTGTTACACTAGAAGGTCTGATGATCTGTGGTTTTCGAAATTCTCCCTGGCCCTCATCCCCACGGATTGGGAGAGAAAGCTATATTTGCTTTGGTTGTTGAATTAATGGGTGGTGTGGGTGGAGGTGATAAAGGAGGTCACACTGTCGAGTGAAAAGCATAAAGAAGACAGTGCTAATCAAATGGGAACGATCTAGAGAGGATGATGGAGTTGTCCAGGGCCTCAGGCCTGGTTCTCTAGGGTCCTCACCCCTGAAGCGCATCACTCTCTCAAAGGGGACTAGAAAACTGAGCCTCCTCCCAACAAGGGTGTGAGTGAGTGAACATCTGGCCTCTCCCAAATCCTTCTGAAATGGAAATGCAATAGGTTAGTTGGTTAGCATCTTACTAATCTGTGACTCCCCAAACAAATGATAGGCTCCTGGGTGATGTTTGTTCCTCGGAGTCCACCAGTTAAATCATTGCTTTCCAAAGCCTCCCTCCCCTGATTTGTTCTGCCGGGCAGGGTCTGACCAGTGGGCAGATCGGCATCTTAAATCCCGCCACTCAAGTGACGTGGGACGTGGGTTTTTGTGGGGGTGGTTTGGAAATGAGATGGAGGATGTCTTAGCCAAGTCAAGCTCTCTGCGGCTTATGCTGGGGTGGCCTAGGAGCTCTTTCTGAAGCAGAAGGGAAAGGGTCTACTTGTCACTCTTTTTCCCAGGCTTCCTGACGCCCAGTCCCCTGCTCTGTCTGGAGCAGAAGCAGAAACATCAGGAGATGGGGAAGCAGAGAGGAGAGGTTTGGGTGTGAGCAGGAGGGTTTCTGAGCCAAGTCATACTTTCTGCTGCTTGTCCTAGACCAGAGCCCAGCTCTGCAGGGATGGGAGGTGGAGAGGAGCTAGTCAGGGGCCGGGGATGTTGAGGGGGAGGCTAAGAAAGAGAGGAGAAGTGAATCCCCCCAGGAAATGTGGGACATGCCATTCTGAACTCTCACCAGCCCACCCCTGACCTGACTGCAGAGGGATCACTGTGGGCAGGGAATGTGTCTACCAACTCTCCCAAGTGCTTAGTTCAGTTTTCTCCACCCAGTTATCTCTCTCTCTCTCTCTGTATATATATTACCTTATATCGCTATGAATTGAAAATGACCGGATGGCGCATATATATATGGCGCCATCCGGTCATTTTCAATTCATAGCGACTTTATGGACATATTTTCTCCAGGACGTCCTATCTTCTGCCACAGTCTGTAGCTTGCTAACGACTCTTCCTTTGTCGTTGTTATGGTTTCTGTCCATCTCGCTGCTGATCTGCCTCTTTCACATTTTCTTTGGACTTTTCCTGGCGTTAGTGTCTTCTCCAGAGAATCAGTCAGTGGATATACGTACCAGAACGACTACCCGCACCCACTTAGCACTCAATAAATACGGTTGATTGATTGAATGATTGTATGAGTCCCATCCAGCCTACTCACTCTGCCTTGCCCCATCTTGCCAAGCGGGGCTAAAACAGAGCCCTTCTGTATTTGAGAAGGAATAGTCGCTTCGATAAACCGGCTCGAAAAGGATCAGTCTTTGAGAAATTTGCCAGCTGGAGAGGATCTGGTTCCATAAAGTGGGTGTGATTTGGTGGTCTTGGAGGATACATCAGCAGCAGCAAGACACATTCTCTGCCCTCAAAGAGCTGGCACTCAGTGCTTACTAAGTGTCAAGCACTGTACTAAGCACTGGGGATAGATATAAGGTAATCAGTCTGGATACAGTCCATGTCCCACACGGGACTCAGTCTAAAGGAGAGGGAGAATAGGTGTTCTATCCCATTTTACTGGTGAGGCACACAGAGAAGTGAAGTGACTTGCCAGGTCTGAGAAAGACATGACAAAGGAGTGACAATACTAGTCTTCGAGCAATTGAAACAGCTTTCTAGGAGGGTTCACTGAGGGAGAGATTTTTGTTGGATAGAAGGGGAGGGCTTTCTTAACTCCCTCTGGAATGGGCTATCAAAGGACATTGGAGTCTGGCTAGAAATCTTTACAGAAAGAATGAGCACCCTTTGGTTTGGAAGCTGGTGAGGAAGGGGCACAGACTGGATGATACTTTACATGTATTACTCATCTTTAATATTTGTTAAATGCTTACTATGTGCCAGACACTGTACTGAGCTCTGGGATAGGTACGAGCTAATCAGGTTGGATGCAGTCCATGACCCATCAGGGGCTCACAGTCTTAATCCCCATTTTGCAGATGAGGTAACTGATCTCAGGAGTTAGATTCCAGAAGTGGTAATTGGATCAAACTTTCCACACTCGTCAAACCTTGCTCTCTCCACCAAATCAAACACTTTATCTTTTCACAGCCTGATTTTTCTCCAACCCTTTCTACACTTCCATTCCCCTATCTGCAGGGTGGGTCCTAGCCCCTCAACACCTCTGTTCTATGTGTTCGGTCTTCATATTTTCCCTCTGGCATGTCAGGGGCCTGAAGAATAAACCCCATTTTGGAACATTGAGCAGACCATCAAATCCAAGGAATTATACTGTACTTATGTGTTTCCAAAAGGCAGCTTTGAAGCAAATTCCCCGGGATAAGTAGGATAGGAAAAACACAAGCTAATATGTGTGCGCACATATAGTGACCAAAGCCATTCTCCTAACCGTTTAAATAGGGAAGGCGGGGAGACAAATGATATTCATAGTCAATAGATGATTTCTTATCAACTCTCCCTCTCTGTTCCCTGGGGCCAAAGTCGACCCTTGCCCATAGTAAGACGGGGACTTGTTATACACAGGCCGAGGGGATGGCTCTCTCCTGGTCAGAGGGGGTGTTCCTAAAGGGTACATAAAAGGTGATGGGGCTCTGAAACAACACACTACAGTAATTTCAGAAGCAAAACCTGCCTGGGCCCTACCCAGACTGGGTATCTGCAAGTCAGTTTGAAAAAAAAAACCATATCTCACGGCATTCAGATAGAATTCTGGTACCCGCTCCAGTCTTTTGGAGGTTTCGGGATGCAGGTAGAATGGTAGTTCTCTCATCTGTAAAATGGGGATTAACTGTGAGCCTCACGTGGGACACCTGATAACCCTGTATCTCCCCCAGTGCTTAGAACAGTGATCTGCACATAGTAAGCGCTTAACAAATACCAACATAATTATTATTATTAGTTCTGCATGACTGTCTCCCCCTGACAACGCTCAGAAAATCCTCAAGGCACGAGTCGCTTAGAAGAAAGGCACGGTTCGGTCCGGGGTTGTTTCTGCTCTGGATCAGACTTCAGTGCTCTGGATCAGACTTCAGATTGGGTCTGGCCAGGGCCAGGGAAGAGCAGTGGGGTAGGGCAGGCTGTGGGTCTCAGCAGCGGGTTGGTAGGATCGTCACCAGTGATTTTCTTGCCAAATCCAATGGCCTCTACTCCACCCTAATCCTCCTCGACCTCTCGTCTGCCTTTGACACTGTGTACCACCCCCTTCTCCTGGAAACGTTATCTAACCTTGGCTTCACTAACTCTGTCCTCTCCTGGTTCTCCCCTTATCTCTTTGGCTGTCCATTCTCAGTCTTCTTCGCGGGCTCCTCCTCTGCTTCCCACCCCCTAACTGTGGTGGTCCCTCAAATTCAGTTCCGTGTTCCCTTCGATTCTCCATCTACACCCACTCCCTTGGAGAACCTACTCGTTCACACGGCTTCCACTACCATCTCTATGCAGATAATATCCAAATCTACATCTCCGGCCCTGATCTCTCTGAAATCTCACATTTCCTCCTACTTTCAAGACATCTCTACTAGGCTGTCTCCCGTCACCTCAAGCTTAACGTGTCCAAAAGAGAACTCCTTGTCTCCATGGAGGAACATCTCTTCCAAGAGGCCTTCCCTAAGCCCCCTTTCTCCTCTTCTCCCACTCTCTTTTCATCACCTTGACTTGTTCTTCCCCCCACCCAAGCCCACAGCATTTATGTACAGATCTGTAATTTATTCATTTATACTAATGCCTGTCTCCAACCCCTCTAACCTGTAAGCTCATTGTGGGCAAGGAATTGTCTGTTTACTGTTGGATTGTACTCTCCCAAGTGCTTAGTACCGTGCTCTGCACGTAGTGAGCACTCAATACCTACGGCTGAATGAATGAATGAAATGTCGAGATATGATTGGGTCCCCGATGAGGAATCTGGAGTCAGGTGAATCTCGGAACCAGAACGCAAGATGGATTCTGTCTCCTCAACTTGATGAGAGTGTTCACCTCATCCACTCTGAGTAATGGCCCTTTCTGGCTGACAGCTTCTTGGGCCACTCATGTCACTTTCAGGTCGCCAAGAGAGTCCATCCGCATCACCCGCCGGCCATGCTGAGAATAGCACAGTCGGTCAGTCAGTCACATTTATTGAGCCCTTACTAGGTGCATAACTTTGTACTAAGCACTTGGGTGAGTAAAATATAACAGTATAACAGGCACATTCCCTGCCCGCAAAGAGCAGTATCATCAGCCCCAGGGTCCTGAAGCCCAGGCAGGCCACCGGCATGGAAGTGCCCCACCACGACCGGCCCAAACGCGCTCAGCGGTTAGCCGACGGTGGGGTGGCCTGTCCACCTTTGCAAGGGGAAGTGGTGTTAGGGAACCACCGAGGTGGCAGATGGAACCGTTAAACGGTCCTATAAAGTGCAGCACTGGGCAACGAATGTAGTCTGGTTAGGGTCTTCAGGGAGTGCCTGGCCTGCAAGGGACCGGGGCGATGCTCAGAAACGGGGTGACCCTCTTAGGCCGAAGGTTTTGGTCCGAGCGTGGCCCAGTATGAAAAACCCAACCAGATGATGCAAATGACCTAGTGAATAGGGAACAGGTTTGGGAGTCAGGAGGACTTGGGTTCTAATCCTAACTCTGCCACTTGTCAGACGTGTGACTTTGGACTGTGTGACTTTGGGCAAGTCTCTTCACTTCTCTGTGCCTCAGTTACCTCATCTGTGAAATGGGGATTGACACTGGGAGTCCCACACTGAACAACCTGATTATCTAGTATCTACTCCAGCACTCAGTACAGTGTTTGGCACATAGTTAGCACTTAAAAAAATTCCATCATTATTATTATTATCAATCACAGCCCCAAAATATAATAATAATTGTGGATTTTGTTAAGCGCTTACTATGTGCCAGGCACTGTACTAAGCACTAGGGTAGATACAAGATAATCAGATGGGACACAGTCCCACATGGGGCTCACAGTCTTAATGCTCATTTTACAGATGAGGGAACTGAGGCACAGAGAAGGCACAGAGGTACTCATGTCTGCTATGTGACCTTGGGCAAGTCACTTCACTTCTCTGTGCCTCATCTGTAAAATGGGGATTAAGATTGGGAACCCCATGTGGGACATAGATTGTGTCCAACCTGATTAGCTTGTCTATTCCTAGTGCTTAGTATGTTGCCTAGCACATAATAAGCAATTAACGAATGCCATTACAAAAAAAAAAGGTGGCTGCTGCTCCGGTCAACTAGAAGAATGGATTCACATCTTGTGAACACCAGATTAGACTGTGAACCTGTTGCGGGCAGGGACCGTGTCTGTTATATTGTTACATTGTATTCTCCCAAGCTCTTAGTACAGTGCTCTGCACATAGTAAGCCTTCAATAAAAGCTACTGACTGACTGGTGGGCCCGAAGCCATCTGTTCATTTCACTCACCCACCATGAGACTGACTCCCCCTCAGGGCCTTCATCCATCAATCAGTCAATCAATGATATTTATTGAGCACTTACTAATGTGCAGAGCACTGTACTAAGCATTTGAACACTGTACTAGGTGCCTTCATCTTCAAAAACAAAAATAAATCAGAAGTTCAATCAAGCAGAAGTAGTTACTGAGCGCTTACTCCGTGCAAAGCATTCTACTAAGCACTGGGGAGAGTACACTAACGTTAATAGGTATGATCAGTGCCCTCAGAGAGTTTACAGTCTCTTTGTACAATCTCTTAGTGGGGGAGAAGACATTAAAATAAATTAGAAGGAAGGGAACAGGAAAGGATAAAAAACTTTGTGCATAAATGCTATGAGGGTGGGGGTTGGGTGGCTAAGTTCATAGGGAGTACAGGCTTAAGTTTATGTGTGATACAGCAGAGTCTGTTGTTGGCTAGGGATTGTCTCTATTTATTGCCAAATTTTACTTTCCCAAGCGCTTAGGTCAGTGCTTTGCACACACTAAGCGCTCAATAAATACGATTGAATGAATGAATCAGACAGAGATGGCTTCCCGGAGGGATACGATTGCAGTAGGACAGTGGAGAAAGGGATAGTGGTAGTCTGTTGGATGTGAGTTAGAAGGGATTTCCAGGTGGGAGGGAGGAGGTATGTAAGGGATCATTGGCGAGAGAGACAAGATTGAGGCCCCGTGAATAGGTTGGGGTTAGCGGAGAGAAGTGTGTGGTCTGGGTTTAGAGTGGGAGAGGAGCGGAGTTAAATAGGAAGGAGAGAACTGACCGCCTTAAAGTTGATGGTGAGGAGGTTCTACGTGAGGCAGAGATAGATGGGCAACCACTGGAGGTTTTTGAGGCGTGGGGAGTCTTTAAAAAATGGCTAAACCACCTAATCCTGGCCTTTAATAATAATAATGTTGGTATTTGTTAAGCGCTTACTATGTGCGGAGCCCTGTTCTAAGCGCTGGGGGAGATACAGGGTGATCAGGTCGTCCCACGTGAGGCTCACAGTTAATCCCCATTTTACAGATGAGGGAACTGAGGCCCAGAGACGTGAAGTGACTTGCCCACAGTCACACAGCTGACAAGTGGCGGAGCCGGGAGTCCAACTCATGACCTCTGACTCCGAAGCCCAGGCTCTTTCCACTGAGCCACGCTGCTTCCCTTTTTGCTTCCCTGAGCACGCTGCTTTAACTTTTGTTCCAATTGGCCACCTTCCTTCCTAATTTCCCTCTTTCCTGTATCCGGTCTAATTCTCTGCTCTCTGTTCCAGCCAGACAGACTTTCTAGCTGTCCCTTGGATGGGCCGTGCCCTCCCCTGAGTTTCCTGCATGGGTCACCACCTCTTCATTCATTCATCCATTCAATCTTATTTATTGAACACTTACTGGGTGCAGAGCACTGTACTAAGAGCTTGGGCAAGTATAATATACCAATAAACAGACACATTCCTGCCTACAATGAGCTTACAGTCTAGAGGGGATTCTGCTGAGAATGCCCGCCCCCTTCCTCTCTGCCACACCAGAGCTCTGTTCAATGTTCTCCTCTCCTAGGAGCCTGCTGGGACTTTTAAATTGAATTGAATTTTATTTAATTTTATGATATTTGTTATGCCCTGACTATGTGCCAGGCACTGTACTAAGTGCTGGGGTAGATATAAACTAATTGAGTTGGACACAGTTCATGTCCCACATGGGGCTCATAGTCTTAATCCCCATTTTACAGATGAGATGATTGAGGCACAGAGAAGTTAAATGACTTGCCCTACGTCACAGAACGGAGAAGTGGCAGAGAGGGAATTGGAACCCAGGTCCTCTGACTCCCAGGGCTGCTTTTTCCACCAGACCACACTGCTTCTCCAGGCAGTACTACAATGCTTCCCTATCCCGGCTCTGCCACTTGTCAGCTGTGTGACTGTGGGCAAGTCACTTCGCTTCTCTGTGCCTCAGTTACCTCATCTGTAAAGTGGGGATTAAGACTGTAAGCCTCACGTGGGACCACCTGATTGCCCTGGAAAGCTACCCCAGCACTTAGAACAGTGTCCTGCACAGAGTAAGCGCTTAACAAATACCACCATTATTATTATTATCACATTATAAAGTAACTCCTTACAGTCCCTGCCCTCCAGGAGTTTATAGTAAATCCGTCAGTGGTATTTATCGAGCACTTACAGTTTATAGAGCACTGTACTAAGCTTTTAGGAGAGGACAATACAACAGACTTGGTAAACTCGTTCTCTGCCCACCAGAAACGTACAGTCTGAATTCTGCTTCCTTTAGATCATACTCTAAGAAGGAAATCTGGTCAGGTTAAAACAGGCATGGATGCAGTTGATTTTCAGAAGAATATACACGTCAGTCTAAGAATTCCTTAATTTAAATCGTACTGCTTCCCCTTTCTTTAGGAGGTCCCATCTGAACTACCCAGATCAGGGATGAAATCAAATCCATGTTTTTTCTGCTGGCCAGTCGGATGTTTCCTTGTGCCAAGAGGCAAGCAGGCTCACTGGGCAGGTAACAAACCACCTTCTCACCTGCAGTCTTGGCCATCGTTTCCCTGCCCTGAATTTTTTCCTATTTCATCCCACCAGGAGGGGAGAAGTTGCTAGGTTGGTAGATGCTGGTGTTTATTCTCAAAACACTACTCTTTACATTTTACGGGAAAGGAAACTGAGGCTCCCAAGGGGGAAAAGTCCTACGAGACTGGAATGGAGAGTCTTGGTTGGGGCCTGCTGTCAGAACCTGGACCAATTCATTGTCAGTCCAGAGTCCCGAATTTCTGTTTCTTTCCCCACTATCTTTTAAACAAATACCTTCCACGCAGCTTAAAAAGGGGCCCTTCATCTCTGACCATGGAAACGCAGAGAATGTTATGCCTCCGTGTGGGTAGCTGTCCTTTGTGTCGGAAGATGCGGCCGCAGCTGGTGAGCTTTGATCCCACGTGTGAGTGTGGACAGAACGTCTCTAAGGCACATTCCCTGATGCTTACATTAATGGTTGTGTTCATTCATTCATTCATTCAATCATATCTAATAATAATAATAATAATAATAATGTTGGTATTTGTTAAGCCCTTACTATGTGCAGAGCACCGTTCTAAGCACTGGGGTAGATACAGGGTGATCAGGTTGTCCCACGTGAGGCTCACAGTTAATCCCCATTTTACAGATGAGGGAACTGAGGCACAGAGAAGTGAAGTGACTTGCCCACAGTCACACAGATGATATCTATTGAGTGCTTCCTGAGGGCAGAGCACTGTACTAAGTGCTTGAGCACTCTACTAAGGCTGTACTAAAGCTGTGGCTCTTCCTTCTCCTGGAGTCGTGGGAACAGAGGATCAGTTTGCATCCATCTGGAATGGTGGAAATCAAATCTCACCCAAGTCAGTAAATACACATTGCCAGACTGTAAGCCCTTCTAGATGTAAGCTTGCTATGGGCAGGGAATGTGTGTGTCTGCTTATTGCTTTATTGTACTCTCCCACGTGCTTAGTACAGTGTTCTGCACATAGTAGGTGCTCAGTAAATAGGATTGACTAAGGACTGGTCAGCAAAGGGGAAATCACTGCTTCTGCAACGAGGGTAACTCAGTTACAGACGACCGTGAGCCCGTCAAAGGGCAGGGACTGTCTCTATCTGTTGCCGAATTGTACATTCCAAGTGCTTAGTACAGTGCTCTGCACATAGTAAGCGCTCAATAAATACTACTGAATGAATTAGTGCTCAGTCAATGCCACTGATTCATTCATTGGTGGTTTCCAGAACAGGCAACTGTGACCTGGTGGATAGGGCCTGGTCCCGGAAGCCTGAAGGACCTGGGTTCTAATACCGGCTCTGCCACTCTGCTATGTGACCTTGGTCAAATCATTTCACTTCTCTGTGCCTCAGTTACCTCATCTATAAAATGGGGTTTGAGATTGGGAGCTCCATGTGGGACACGGACTGTGTCCAGACTGATTAGCTTGTATCTACCCCAGTGCCTAGTACAGTACCCGCCACATCGTGAGCACTTAACAAATACAGTTAAAAAGCAAAACAAAAACCAAAAAAACCAACTTAGAGAATGTGTTTATCAACTCTGTCATATTGTACGCTCCCAAGCGCTTAGTACGTTGCTCTTCAATCAATAAATCATATTTATTGAGCACTTACTGTGTGCAGATCATCATACTAAACGCTTAGGAGAGAACATATACAGTAAGCACTCAGTGAAAAGCACTGATCGATTGAAGTTCATTCAATTGTATTTATTGGGCGCTTACTTTATGCTAAACCCTTGAAGTGAGATGAAAAGTCTGAGAGTCCATACTGCAATCCATTGGTACTGGCCAGGAGCAGAGAGGAGGAAGATGGAGGAGATGGGCCTGTGGAGGGAAGCCGGATCTGAGCCAAGGAGAAGAAGGCTGTGGGGTCATTTTGAAGGAGGGCTCAGCACTTGACGGAGAAAAGCACCGTGGCCTAGAGGAAAGGTACGAGGCTGGCATTCAGAGGACCTGCGTTTGAATCCAGGCTCTACCACTTGCCTGCTGGGTCATATTGGGCAAGTCCCTTAATCTTTCTGGGCCTCCAGTTCCTCATCTATAAAATGGGGATCAAGTGCTTGGAAAGTGAGGGTGAAGGGGCTCCTGGTGGGCAGGGAAGGGGTCTACCAACTCTGTTGTACCATACTCTCCGTTCGGTGCAAGGCTCTGCACGCGGTAAGCCCTCAATAAATACCACTGATGGCTTGATTGATTGAATGTATTTCTGTTTGACGTACCTTTGACAGTGGATAAAGCACTCGGAACCATTTGAATAGGTACAGTGGGAAGAGGAATCGGTTGTCTCAGGCTGAGCTGTGTGGGTTGCAGATTTGGTTCTTTGGACTTAGTCGGGGCTGTTGGCTTGAGACAGTAAGCTCGTTACGGGCAGGGAACATGTCTACCGACTCTGTTATGGTTATTCTCCCAAGCGATTTATTGTGCTCAATAAATAAGATTGATAATAATAATGTTGATATTTGTTGAGCGCTTACTTTGTGCCAAGCACCGTTCTAAGCACTGGGGTGGATACAGGGTAATCAGGTTGTCCCACATGGGGCTCACAGTCTTCATCCCCATTTTACAGATGAGGCAACTGAGGCACAGAGAAGTTCAGTGACTTGCCCACGGTCACACAGCTGACAAGTGGTAGAGCTGGGATTTGAACCCATGACCTCTGACTCCCAAGCCCGTGATCTTTCCACTAAGCCACGCTGCTCCTCATTGATTGATCAGGACCCCCAAGAGCCCAAGGGCTGCCCTGGCCACATTCCAACCTCCACTACCAGCTCTGACGATGAGGTCTTCGAACGAGTTTTGCGTGGGAACGACTCCCCTTGTGCCCCAAACACGAGCCAGGGGACAGGGACTGGATGCTAGTTTTCCTGTCACAAATGAGACTAGTGTCACATCCTCCCCTTGTCCCATCGAGGCATGGGAAAACTGCCTGTGCGTTCCTTCCTGCCTCCGCCTCCCTGCTCTAAATTGTGTTGTGGCTACATTTGTACAAGAGGAAAAGAGAAATATTCAGTAGTATTTATTGAGCGCTTACTATGTGCAGAGCACTGTACTAAGTGCTTGGAATGTACAAATCGGCAACAGATAGAGTCATTCCCTGCCCACTGACGAGCTTACAGTCTAATCTAATACGGTTCCTTTTACAGTTCCCTCTGGACCATTGGTCACTGAAGGCAGGGGAGGTGTCTTCCAGCTCTAATAATGTTGGTATTTGTTAAGCGCTTACTATGTGCCGAGCGCTGTTCTAAGCGCTGGGGTAGACACAGGGGAATCAGGTTGTCCCACGTGGGGCTCACAGTCTTAATCCCCATTTTACAGATGAGGTAACTGAGGCACCAAGAAGTGAAGTGACTTGCCCACAGTCACACAGCTGACAAGTGGCAGAGCTGGGATTCGAACCCATGACCTCTGACTCCAAAGCCCGGGCTCTTTCCACTGAGCCACGCTGCTTTGTTATATTGTACTCTCCCAAGTGCTTAGTACAGTACTCTGCACAGCGTAAGCACTCAATAAATACCAATGATTGATTGATGGTTCCAAAGCAATTAAAATAATAGCCATTTCCTGAAAGCTTCCCAAGATGTCAGAAGCCTTCCCCGAGGAAATGATCATTTCAGTATGAAATCATGAACCTGATTCTAGGTCCTTGATCCCAAAGGATCATTACCATTGGGAAGATTGCTTATTTTGAACTTATTGCCACCTTTTACTTTTCACATGACGAAATCAATGGATTAGTGTTATTTATTGAGCAGCCGCTCGGTGCAGAACATTGTACTAAGCACTCGGGAGAGTACAGTAGAATCTAGTAGACCTGATATCCGCTCTCAAAACTCTGGCAGGAGAGACAAGCTTAAAAAAGCTTAAACTCTGGCAGGAGAGACAAACAAACTGAATTAGAGGTAGGGGGAAGCAACAGAGGAGAACAATATGGGCGTAAAGTGCTCCTCGGTTTTGGGAGGAGGGACAGCGGGGAGGTCTGAGGAGCCAAGTACTGAGATTGTGTGGAATCGCTGAAATGTCCACTGTGGGGAGATGAGAAATGAATGAATTGAAATTGAAAACAATCATGCAGTTATTTAATCAAAAAATGTGCATGCCATTATAATGTCTGAAATGTACACAGACCGAAGCCTCCCTTTCCTTTCAGCAGAGGAACTGATATTGGAAGCCTGGCCTGGGGAGAATGAATTAGTAATAATGATGGCATTTGTTAAGCACTTGCTATGTGTCAAGCACGGTTCTAATCACTAGGGTAGTTAGAAGCTAATCAGGTTGGACACAATCCACGTCCCACAAGGGTCTACCGGTCTCAATCCCCATTTTACAGATGAGGTAGCTGAGGCACAGAGAAGTGAAATGACTCACCCAAGGTCCTACGGCTGACAAGTGGTGGAGCCGGGATTAGAACCGACAACCTACTGACTCCCAGGTCCGTGCTCTATCCACTTGGCCATGCCGCTTCAGAAATGTCCGACGTTCTTGGCTAGTCAGTGAGAGAACTAGCTTCAGGCGTGCTGGGTTCTTGCTCAGGCCGCTTCCTGGTATCCCTTCCCCAGCCCTCCACCTCCGTTGGATGGTGGTTGGCGAGGCCTGGCCGGCAGAATAAATCAATCTATCAATCAATCGATGATATTTATTGAGCAGGTGCTGTGTGCAGAGCACCGTACAATGTGCTTGGGAGAGAACGGTGCTTGACACAGCATTAAAACAAATGCCATAGTTACTGTTATCATTACAAGATAACAGAGTTGTTAGACATATTCTCTGCCCAGAATTAGCCTCTAGACGAGAGGGGGAAGCAGACATTAATAATAATGATGGTAATAATGATAATAACAATAAATAAACACATCCAGGCTTTTCTATTAGAACACAGCAGCTGGCTTCCTGCCTTCTCCTGGGTGACCTCCAAATTGTGTTGTGGCTACATTTGTTTAGCAATGTTGTGTAGTGGATAGACCATGGGCCTGGGAGTCAGAAGGACCTGGGTTCTAATCCTGGCTCTGCCACATGTCTGCTGGGTGACCTTGGGCAAGTCACTTCACTTCTCTGAGCCTCATTTCCCTCATCTGTAAAATGGGGATTTAGAGTGTGAGCCCCTTATGGGACAGGGACTATGTCCAACCTGATTAACTTATCTATCTCCAGTGTTTAGCACATAGTAAGCACTTAACAAATAGTGTATTGTTTTGGGGAAAACAAAAGGTAAAGGGGACTATGGTCCAAAGCAATCGAAATAGTATCACAAAGGGTGAAATTCCGGAAAGCTGTGATAGGCAAAAAATCTTGGTTTTTTTTTTTACTAAAGACTCAAATCCGAAGGGAACCTCTGTAC
Source organism: Ornithorhynchus anatinus (assembly GCF_004115215.2). Taxonomy (NCBI): domain Eukaryota; kingdom Metazoa; phylum Chordata; class Mammalia; order Monotremata; family Ornithorhynchidae; genus Ornithorhynchus; species Ornithorhynchus anatinus. Next base: position 63,173,593 of record NC_041730.1, on the reverse strand, counting down.
TTGACTGGATTCTGACACTTCTCTGCCACTGATCAGCAGTCATTAGCATCTCACTGGAACCAACTTGCACACTGCTAAACATCACTTTCCAGTGAATAATGAATTTTACATTCTTGATATTGGTTCCCTTTGTAAGGCTAATGAAGAACTGACAACATGATTTCCACAGGATCCTGTCACCAGCCAGAAACAGCATTCCTGGCAGAGCCTCATCTTGTTATAACCAATTATAGTCTCTTCTCCTTCCATCATGTCCTAGCCAAATCGCATAATGAAGGCATGTGTTAGCACAGCAATGACTGGATGAATCAGTAGCTGTTCCTGGGCTTAAAGTGGGCACTCTGTGAATGGTAACTCTATCAGCTCGCATAAAATCCTGATCAACCCACTTATCCTCTCTCCGTACTCTCTGGGAATGACAGGAAGCTTGCAAATAGGTCACCCCTGGTTCTCCCTTAAGTTTCAGATTCCACTGAATCTTGGGGTCCAGTGAATCCTCCTGAATCCTTGAATCAGAGCTAAACTATCTCTGAGCTCATCATCATCAGTGGTATTTATTGAGCACTTACAGTTTGCAGAGCACTGTACTGAGCCCTTGAGAGAGTGAAATACAACAAAGTTGGTAGACAGGAAACCTGCCCGTAACGAGCCTACGGTCCAGAGGGGGAGACGGACCTTAATATCAATAAGTATTCATTCATTTAGTCGTATTTAAGAGGTCTCTGGGTGGAAGGTGGGAGGTGTGGAACTTTCTGATTGGGGCTATAGGGGCCCAGATCCATCTTGGACCTCAAGGTGTAGGTAAGCCCTGAGGAATGGTGATGGAATCCTATCGGGAATTTCCGTCAACACCTGCCTCCCCCGCTAGACTGTAAACTCCTTGAGTTTGGTTATCAGTTCTATTGTTCTCTCCCTAGGACTTGCTACAGTGCTCTACACACAGTAGGTGCTCACTAAATACCACTGATTGATTGACCGTATCCTTAGTTACGCCTTCTTCCCTGATTAATTCCTCTTTTCCCCTACTCCATTTCCCTTCTGGGTTGTCTCTGCACTTGGACCTGTACCTTTTAAGCACTTGCCATTCATCCTACCTTCATCCCCCTGGCACTTATGTAGGTCTGCAATTTATTTATTTATAATAATAATAATAATGATGGTATTTGTTGAGCACTTACTTTGTGCAAGGCACTGTACGAAGCGCTGGGGTGGAGACAAGCAAATTGGGTCGGACACAGTTCCTGTCCCACGTGGGGCTCACAATCTCAATCCCCATTTTATAGATGAGGTAACTGAGGCAGAGAGAAGTGAAGTGATATCTCCTCCTCTAGAGTGTAAGCTTGTCCAAGGGCAGGGAACGTGTCTACCGACTCTGTTGTCTTGTATTCTCCAAAGCGCTTTGTACAGGGCTCTGCACACAGTAAACACTCATTAGATACATTGATTGATTGGCTGACTGATATCCTTTCCCAGGGCAGGGAAGGTCCCATTACCAGCTTAGTCCCAGTAGGATGAGACCCACAGGAGTAGAGTGGATCAGGGAGCCCCAGCCTGCTCTGGTTCTTCCTCCCCACCTTCCAACCCCCGTCTGTTTGGTTTGGTTCTGTTCGGTAGCCCGTGGCCCTGAACTCAATCTGTCTCAATCACCAAGAGGAAAAGGGTCACTGAATCATAATCCTGGCATTTCCCATTTGCCCAGTGTTGGGTTAGATACAAAATAACTAGATGAGACATAGACTATCCCAAATTCTAAGAGGAAGGGAAGGATCTACTCTCTATTTTATAGACAAGGGAAATGAGGCACAGAGAGGTTAAGTGACTTCATTCATTCAATTGTATTTATTGAGCACTTAGTGGGTGCAAAACACTGGACTAAGCACTTGAGAGAGTATGATATAACAATAAACAGACACATTCCCTGTCCACGATGAGCTCACAGTCTAGAGACAACCAGCTCACAGTCCAGAAACTTGCCCAAGGTCACTCGGAACTAGGCCTAGCACTAGCAGCAGAACCCGGTCTCTTATTCTCAGACCACTAGACTAGACTTCCTCTCTTGGCCACCCATTTTTATCTCCTGACTGACCACAGAGCCATGAGCTCGCACTAGGGTGACCATTTATCTGACAGTCTGTCCGTCTCCCGTCAGGTACTATACGCCATCAATGCTTTCGTGTCTAGTGCTTTAATTTTTATCATCCAGCCTCCTCTGCCTCATCTTTTTGGGAGTCAGAGGCCGTGGGTTCTAATCCCGGCTCTGCCACTTGTCTGCTGTGTGACCTTGGAAAAGTCACTTACCTTCTCTGGGCCTCAGTTACCTCATCTGTAAAAATGGGGATTAAAAAATGTGAGCCCCACCTGGGACAATCTGATTGCCCTGTATCTGCTCCAGCACTTAGAACAGTGCTCAGCACATAGTGAGTGCTTAACAGATACCATAATTATTATTTAATGGAAAGAGATCGGGCCTGGAACTCAGAAGACCGGTGTTTTAATCCCAGCCCTGCCAGTTCTTTGCAGTGTGACTTTGGGCAAGTCACTGAACTTCTCCGTGCCTCAGTTTTCTCAACTGTAAAATGGGGATTAAATTTCTCCCTTCAATTTAGACTGTGAGCCCCGAGTGGGACAGGGACGGTGTCCAACCCGATTAATTTGTATCTACTCCAGCACTTGGAGGCCTTCCCTAAGTAAACCCTCATTTCCTCATCTCCCACTCCTCGCTACGGCGCTCTTGTTCTTGGATTTGAACCCTTTATTCACCCCTCCCTCACCCCCAAAGCACTTATGTATATATCTGTAATTTAGGGAAGCAGAGTGGCTCACTGGAAAGAGCACGGGCTTTGGAGTCAGAGGTCATGGGTTCGAACCCCGGCTCTACCACTTGTCAGCTGTGTGACTTTGGGCAAGTCACTTAACTTCTCGGTGCCTCAGTTACCTCATCTGTAAAATGGGGATTAAGACTGTGAGCCCCACGTGGGACAACCTGATTCCCCTGTGTCTACCCCAGCGCTTAGAACAGTGCTCGGCACATAGTAAGCGCTTAACAAATACCAACATTATTATTATCTTTTTCCTCGGAGCCCCTGCCTCACAAGCGATGTCCCTGCTTATTGGAACCGGGGAGAGGAACGCAGTGGGTAAGGAGCCAAGTGAAATGGGGTCAGGGCTCCCTCTGGACACAAATTCCAGGTTCTGTGGATTGCTGGAGAAGCAGCACGGCCTAGTGGAAAGGGGCCCGGGCTGGGAGTCAGGAGACTTGGGTTCTAATCCCCGGTCTTCCGTCTGTCTGCTGGGTGACGCTGGTCATAAATTCTCTGAGTCTCAGTTTCTTCATCTGCAAAATGGGGATAAAATAACCGTGTTCTCTATCCCCCTCAGAGTATGAGTCCCAGGTGTGTACCATGGGTCCGAGCTGATTGTACTGTACCTACCACAGTGTGTGACACACAGTAAATGCTTAATAAATATAATTAGTATTATTCCTTTAAGAGGTTCCAAATACTGTCATTTTGTTATGTTGGATGACCTCCAGATTGTACACAATGGAGAGTTGCTCCCTGTGGGTCAGGATTGCCTTCTGCATCCGCAGTCCACCTAGCATCGGCCCTTTTCTTCTTCTCCTCCTCTCCTCCTCCTCTTCATCCTCTTCCCTTTTATCTTCCTCCTCTTTCTTCTTCTCTTCCTTCTCCCTCCAAGATCTGTCCCACAGAATGACAAGTAGAGTACAGGCTTTGACTTAAAAACAAATCCCCGAACCCAGATCAAAGCCAGATCGGGTCTTGACTAGGCAGTCAAGGAGATAGGATCTAAGAGTCAGGAACCAGGAGACAAGAGCTAGGAATCAGAAGCTTAGAGTTAGGAGACAGGATCCAGGAGAAAAGAGTCAGGACACAGAAGCTAGGAGTCAGGAGTCATGAATCAGGACCTCGAATTCGGGAGCCAGGAGTCAGGAGGTTCGAGCTAGGAGCTGGGAGACCAGTTGTTCTCAGGCCGCAGAGCCGGAAAGCCGGGCCTTGCAGGACTCTGGGTGCGATGCCGAAACCCACAGGTCCCAGCAGAGAACATCTCCTTTCACCTAAAAAAAAGTCCAGGAAAATAAGGCACAGCAGCGTTGAATAATTGATGGGCTGCAGACCAGTCAATGCCCGCTCAGAGCAGGGCTAATTAGAGGAGCCGATGCAATCCCTGTAGTAATTTACTCAAATGGAAGAAGTTCATTCTCTCTCCGTTTTTGTTCTAAGGAATTCCAGTTTTAGGCTTCGGCGGTCTCTAACCACCGCTCACTTCTTCCCTCCAGGGGTGTGTTTGCTATGGAAATATGCAATTAATATTGCAGCGATCATAATTGCTAATTATTAAAACAATGCTACCCCTTTTCCTGGCCTAGTTTCATGTTTAAAATCATTTAAATAACAGGGAAAAAAAAGTTAAGCACCAGCTACGAGAAGCTGCTCGACTTCTGGAAGCCTGAATTTGGAAGGTTTGGGCTTAGCTGCGAGCTGGAGGCTTGAGAGGTGTTGCCCAGGGGCGGGAAGGCAACATGGGAAGAGAGCTGGGTCTGGACGCCGGCTGAGATAGTGTCAGTCAGATACGAGGGTTACGCTTTATCAAGAGGCAGTGCGGCCTAGTAGAGAGAGCACATGCCTGGGAGGAAGGAGACCCAGATTCTAGCCCCAGTTTGACCACTGACTGGCCTGCTGGATGGCTTGGGGTAAGTCACAGACCCTCTTAATGCCTCAGTCTCCCGATCTGTAAAATCGGGAATTGGGAATCTCCTCTCCCTACTTCTTAGGTTGTGAGTCTCCTGTGGGACAAGGAAGCACAATGCTGGGCACGTATTAGGCCCATAATAAATATGATTATTATTGAGGAGTTATTTCATCTGATCATTTTGTATCTACCCTTCGCTTGGTACCTAATAAGTGTTTAAGAAATCACACTGTGATTATAAAGCATTGTGCTCTGAGGAGCTCAAAGCACCTTACTGGCAATTCATTCTCTTTTCTTATGGTATCTGTTAAATGCTTACTATGTGTTAGGCCCTGTGTTAAGCGCTGGGGTAGATACAAGATAATCAGGTTGGACACAGTCTTTGTCCCCCAGAGGCCATATTCTCAACCGCCATTTAAGAAACGAGATAACTGAAGCGCACAGAAGTGAAATGACTGGTCCAAAGTCATACAGCAGACAAGTGGCGGAGCCGGAATCAGAACCCAGGTGCTTCTGACTCTCGGGCCTGTGCTCTATCCATTAGGCAACGCTGTTTCTCCTTTTCTCACTCTCTCATTTCTTTATATTAGGAGCATTTGTCTGGGGAGGGGCCAAGATGGCAATGTTAGCACTGTCTTGGATTCCACACCCTTAGTTGGTAACAGAGACATCTGCTGGGTTTCAGATTTTGCCCCTTGAACTGGCCAGGAGGCCCATCCATCTCCTTCCTTCTGCAAGCTCCAACACTCCTCTCCAAACACATAAGCAGTATGCCAACTCCTGCTCTTTGGGGCATAATCTGGCCAGAATACTTTTCGGTTCTGAATGCCACAACGTCCGGGTCTCTGCTCCCTTCTCCCTTCTCCCCTTTCTGAAACAGAATAGTCACTGGGCCAGATCTTGGGCCATGGATGTTGTTTTTACCCAACTCCCAAATTATCACCATTCTTATGTCATCAGTGAAGTATTTTTCATCATCAACACTATTTGCTGAGTATGGACTGGGAGGACACAATAGACAAAAATACAATATCTGCCCTCAATAATTTCACCATCTCTTCCTATTTTGACCACTCTTCCCCAAAACGTTCTTTTCTAGCCCTCTTCAGGGCTTGTTTGGCTGGTGAGTCTTCAGTAAGTTTCTCCTTCAGTTAGTACGTTCTTTTTCTTTAATGGTAATTGTTAAGCACTTACTCTGTGCCAGACACTGTATGAGCACTGGGGTAGATGCAAGCTAATCGGATTGGCACAGTCCATGTCCCACATGGGGCTCACAGTCTTAATCCCTATTTTACAGAGGAGGTAATGGAGGCACAGAGAAGTAAAGTGACTTGCCCGAAGTCACACAGAAAACCAGTGGTAGAGTTGGCATTAGAACTCAGGTCCTTCTGGCTCCCATTCCCACGCTCTATCCTCTAGTCCACACCGATTCTCATCCTTTACTATGGGAAACCTCGAAGTTTGTGCCACCTCACCCTCATCGTTTCCGTCATCTCCTCTTCCTCCTCGCAGTAACATTTACTGAGCACCCAGAGTACTGAAGTAGCTATTTGGGAGCAGACAATTGATGAGGCAAAGTCTCTGCCATTTTTCTGATGCTATTTGACAAAATGTTCTCTTCCTTCCCCCTTACTCCCATTCTTCTCCCTCCATCGGTTGCCTAGTATTAAGCATATATCAAGAGTCTTCCCATTCCTATGAAAGTTGAGAGGAAGATAAAGGTCAAAAGTGAACATTCTTCCCCAGAAGTCCAAAAGAGAATCTCCTAGATCCCAACTTTCCTGCAGGCAGGAGATTAGGGTAATATTTTGTCACCTCCGCCCCCTTCCCCCATCAGTCACTTCCCAAGAGCGCAGATCCCTTCCTTCAAGGAGCTTTCAGTGTGGTGGGAAAGATCCCTTAGCCACACTGATTTTGAAACTGGCACCTAGAGGTATCTTAGAACCACTCTTCCCGTTGGCTTCTGCCTTCAGCCGTGAGATCTGTCACCTCTTTGTGTCCATTCCAGTGGTCTCTCCCTGGCCTCCGGGGCACATCTGGGGAACTCGAGGCTTTCTTTCTGAGTTCCAGTGCTGCCTTTCAGGCTTGTGGGGCTTGACGCCGTCCGTACTCTCAGTGGCCATTTTGTAACTTAGAGGCAGTGTGGCCTAGTTGAAAGACCGTGGGACCGGGAAGCAGGAAACCTGGTTTCTAGCCTCAACTCTGTCCCCGGTGAGTTGTGTGACTTTGGGCACTCTGTGCCTCAGTTCCCCTCTGCTCCCTCTGCTGCCTCTCTTCCCCCCTTCACTTCCCCTCAGCTAAGCCCCCTTCCCCCCCTTTCCTCCTGCTCCTCCCCCTCTCTCTTCCCCTCCCCTCAGCACTGTGCTCATCCGCTCATTTGTACGAGAATCAGCCCGGCTCATTGGAAAGAGCACGGGCTTTGGAGTCAGAGGTCATGAGTTCGAATCCCAGCTCTGCCAGGTGTCAGCTGTGTGACTGTGGGCAAGTCACTTAACTTCTCTGTGCCTCAGTTACCTCATCTGGAAAATGGGGATTAAGAATGTGAGCCCCACGTGGGACAACCTGATTCCCCTGTGTCTACCCCAGCGCTTAGAACAGTGCTCTGCACATAGTAAGCGCTTAACAAATACCAACATTATTATTATTATATATTTTTATTACCCTATTTATTTTGTTAATGAGATGTACATCCCCTTGATTCTGTTTGTTGCTATTGTTTTTGTCTGTCTGTCTCCCCCGATTAGACTGTAAGCCCGTCAACGGTCAGGGATTGTCTCTATCTGTTGCCGAATTGTACATTCCAAGTGCTTAGTGCAGTGCTCTGCACATAGTAAGCGCTCAATAAATGCTATTGAATGAATGAATGAATGAATGAATGAACTGTAAAACAGGACAGGCTACCTGGTCTCCTTTTCTCTTAGACTGTGATTACACTGTGGGATAGGGACTGTGATCTGGGAGATTCTCTTTTGGACCTCTGGGCAAGAAAGTTCACTGTTGACCTCTATCTTCCTTTCAACTTTCATATGGGTGGGAAGACTTTTGAAATATGTTTAATACTAGGCAACCGATAAAGGGAGAAGAACGGGAGACAGGGGAAAGGAAGGGAACATTTTTATCCAAGATTATCAAAAAAATGGGAATCGTATCCTCCTTGAAGGCAGTGACTTTGCCTCTTATTTCAATTGCATGCTACCGAGCCACTAGTTCAGTACTCTGGGTGTCAATATATATGTTATTGTGAGGACGAAGAGGAGACAAAGATATTGGATCTGATTATTCTATATCTAACTCAGTGCTTAGGAAATAGAACAAGTTTAATAAATACCATAGCTGACTTCAGGTGTTCATTTCCAGTTCTCCTCTTTGCTCGTTCCACTTTAGAATTTTCTTTTAAAATTCCCATACCATTTATGTATGCATGTTTACGTGTCCTCCTTCCTGTCATTTATTTTAGTGGCTATCTCCTCTGCTAGGCTGTAAACTCTTTGAGAGCAGGGATAGCGTCTATAAATCAGTGGTATTTATGGAGCATTTAGTGTGTGCAGAGCACTGTATTAAGCATTTGGGAGAACACAATAGAGTTAATAGATGCGTTCCCTGCCCACAGTGATCTTACAGTCTTGAGACTGTATTGAACTCTCAGAAGTAGTTTACTGCTCTGCAGAGAGTAAGCGCTCAGTAAATATTCTTAATCTGTTAATTGATGCCCCTTCTCCTGCTTGCTTTCACCCCTTTTCTGGGTCTGGTGCTGCAGGCTATCTGGGTCCAGATCCCCACCCAGACTTCACCATGTATGAAGAGGGACCTCAAGGTCCTGAGCAGAGGACACCCAACTGTCCAGCTGACCCAAGGGCCAGATCTCCTGGACATCAGAGTTGGAGGGATTTTGAGAGGGAGCCGGGACCTGACTTCTCTCCTCTACAGGCAGTGGGATGTCATCTTGGGCTGTGGGGTGGGGGAGGAGGAAAGAGTATCGGGGTTCCCCAAGGGTCAACACCTCTCTGCTGAATGTCCCCCCCGCCCACCCCCAGCAAACCACGGGCAGATGTGAGTCTGGGTGGAGTTGGTGGTTCTTTGTCAAAGCCACCCCTTTCGAAGTAAAAGTCAGTCTGAGAATGGCTCTCAGACTCCTAGCCATCCATTCTCTTCCCACATAAATGGAAATGAAATCTGCAGTGCCCTAATAAAACATGAAAGGCTTAGGTGTAAGCTGGGAAGCAGGGTTTTGAATGGGATCCTTGTGGCCTCAGGTGGTTGAAGGTAGATCTATTATGTGTCAAGCAATTAGAAACAGGTTTTCTATTAACTGGCATAGCTTTGTTCGGGCTTCTGATGAAATGGACCTTTTCCCCCAACAGCCTCCCATCGCCCCCCCCCCTTCTCTTCCACCCACCCTCCCCACTATCTCCTGGCATAAGTTACAGGTGTTAAATGGACTTACTTTTCACATCTGGATGTTAATTATGCACATGTGTTCAGCTATTGCATCTGGGGAGCTTGGAGCGGTTTTTATAGGAGAAGCTGGCAATAGTGCCTTTTTCTGGAGGGCTCAATCACCCACATGCATCACATGAGACCAGAAGCACTGGCCTGCTCCGAAATGCTGCTGGCCCGGTAACGAACCGCTTTTGCTTCAGGTTGGGCCACCCATGCATTTCACCTGCTGGCTGATGATGATGATAATAATAATAATTATCATTGAGAAGCAGCATGATTTCGTGGGTAGAACATGGGCCTCGAAGTCAGAAGGACCTGGGGATGTGAGAGCCATGTGGGACATGGACTGTATCCAACCTGATTAGCTTGTATCTAAACCCGGGGCCCGGCACAAAATAAACACTTGACAAATACCACAAAAAATAATCCTACATGTGGTATCTGTTAAGCACTTACTGTGTGACAAGCACTGTACTGAGTGCTGGAGTAGATATAGGGCAACGAGGTTGGACACAGTCCCTGTCCCCCATGGGGCTCACGGTACAAGTAGGAAGGACAACCCAGTTTGCTCAGGAAGAGACATAGACTCAAAGAAGTGGGTTGCTTGTCTTACGGCCACATGGTGATCCATGGGTGCAGCTGGATTTTGAACGCCTGTATTGCCTAGCCTGAGTCCGCGCCTGTCTCTCGTCCCTTGGGGGGGGGTCACTCACGGAAGCCGGACGGAGGTCGTTCAGGCCGGTGATGTCGGCTGGCTCGTCAGTCTAAGGCCCCGGCAGGGAGAGGATTTGGGATCTGAGCTAGGACCTCCCACCTTCACCTGCCAGAACCCAGGGCTTGTCACTGCCAGCGGGGCGAGGAGCCGGCGACGGGGCTGGCGAAGGGTGCCAGATGGCCCAGCAAACTAGACAGTTAATCCAACCAAATTATGGCAACAGATGTCGGAAGATGTTTGCATTCAAATTCAAACTGTTAGGCCTCTTGGAAGAACCGGCCTGAACGGGGAAGTTCAGTCTTTCTATTAATTAAAGCAAAAAAAACCCAAAAAAAACCCCCAAAACAAAAATCACCCAGAGAAACAGGGGCTGGTCCTAGGTGGCAGGGAATTCTTCCCTGAAGGTGAACGGAGGCGAATGAGGTGACTGTGACCTCGGACCAAGGTCAGAGGAGATGGCTGGGCTGGTCAGGGGCCAGTCAGTGGCCGGAGCCCCGGTGAGCGCCATAGAAGGCTGGTGGGCCAGAACGATGTTTCGGATGGGAAATGGCCACTGGCCCTCTGCAGGATTCTCTCTGCTCCACAGAAGGGGGATGAAGCACCAACAGGAAGAGGATGCGTTATTGATGCTCTTGCCTCAGGGAGGGAAGCTGATAATGGATGTGGGATAGGGGCCGAGCATTGTCATCCAACAAGGGGCTTGAAAGATGGTCTGCCGGAATATTATCAGTCATTCCTTGATCAAGATGTAATACTATCAAGGACTCGGTGTCTCCGTCTCTCTCTCTCTCTCTTCCTGCCTTCTCCCTCAGTTTCTTTCTCACTGTTCTTTTTCTGTCTTTCTCTCTTCTATCTCTTTCTCCCTCTCTCAGTCCCTTGCCCTGCCTCTCGTTTTTTTTCTCTGTCTCTCTCTCCTCCCTCCCATCCACTTACCTCCCTTTCTCAGAAATGCCTCATGTGCTGTGTGAAGGCGTCCACATTGCTTAAATTGTCTTTTGTGTTTTATTCCCCACCCCACCACCACAGTGCTCACCAGCAGCCCTCAAACAAACTTGGATGTGACGAGCATGAGTTTAAGGGATTTTAGATTTAAACATTTCCTCCCCGTAGAAAGGCCCCCATTAGGTTGTGGGGGAGAGAGGGGGCATTTTAAACACGGAATTGCTGACTCTACTCCATCCATCTTGGGCTCCCAGACTCCCTCAGCGAGAAGCTGCTTCCCAGTGTCTCCCATTTTCCTCAGAAAGGAGGGGATTGAAGGCCAGGTGTGGATGAGTCTACAGCAGGCAGGCCACAGCCGACTGAAGCAACGTGCTGACCGGTAGAATTGGCCTACTCCGAAATGCTGGCAGCCCAGTAACCAACTGCTTTTGCTGCAGGTTGGGCTACCCATGCATTTCACCTGCCGGCTGATGATTATAGTAATAGTAATAATAATAATAATAATAATTATCAATGGGAAGCAGCATGATTTAGTGGATAGAGCATGGGTCTGGGGGTCAGAAGGACCTGGGTTCTAATTCCAGATTCTCCACTTGTCTGTTGTGTGATCTTGGGCAAGTTACTTTGCAGGCCACAGAAGCAATGACATAATAATAATAAGCATTTGTTAAGTGCTGTTTTAAGCACTGGGGTAGATACAAGGTAATCAAGTTGAACACAGTCCCTGTCCCACAAGAAGCTCACACTCTTAATCCCCATTTTACAGATGAGGTAACCGAGGCCTGATGGGCAGGCTGGAAGGGCAGAGGTGAAGGTGGAGCATTTTTGTTTTTCCACCTCCCACAATGGGCCCTGTTTGAAAGTATGTGCTGCACTGCCACTTTTGGATGGTCCTTGCTAATATTTAGGCACTGTACTAAGCGCTGGGTTGGATACAAGATAATAGGGTTGGACACAGTCCCTGGCCCGCAAAGGGCTCACAGTCTCAATTCCCATTTTACGGATGCGTTAACTGAGGAACAGAGAAGCGAAATGACTTGACCAGGGTCACATGGCAGACATGTGGCAGAGAAGGGATTAGAACCCATGACCTTCTGAGTCCCAGGCCCGTGTTCTCTCCACTAACCCATGCTGTTTCTCTAGTCCAAGGTGAGGCACCTGTGGGGTCCAGCTCCCAACTCATCTCCTAGTGGAGCTACCAAAGAGCAGGGCAGAGATCAACAGCCAGACAGGTACAGGAGCCCAGGAGGGAAAGATAAGGGGGCCGAGATAATCCATCAATTGGATAATCAGCTCCCGTGGGTGGGGGTAAATCAGGAAGCAGAGTAAATGAGGAGGTGGCCCCAAATTGCATCCGAGGAACCAAATTCGGCTCCGGTGGTGTTCTAATGGCTCTGGACTGCAAGCTCCATGGAAAGGAAACAGTGGAATTCTAGCGGCAGAGAAGGGGCAGTGACATTTTTCGCTTTCAGAGGTCTTTGTAGGTGCTTGACAGAGACCTCAAGAAGCAGCATGGCCTAGTGGAAAGAGCCCGAGCCTGGGAGTCAGAAGATCTGGGTTCTAATCCCAGCTTCAGCACTTATCTGCTGGGTGACCTTGGGCAAGTCAATCCAGTTCTCTGTGCTTCAGCTCCCCCATCTGTAAAATGGGGATTAAGACTGTGAAGCCTATGTGGGGTAGGGATTGTGTCCAAACTGATTATTTTGTAGCTACCCCAGCGCTTAATACCTGGCACGAAGTAAATGCTTAACAAATACCTATAAAAATAATGTAGACAGACCAGACTGGATGGAGTGGGGTTGGGAGAGAGAGGGAGTGTGGGTTTGTGTGTGTGTATGGTTGTGAGATTATGTTACCCTCCTGGAAGAAACAGAGGGAGGAGACAGGGATGGGTCCATGGGACTCAGACAAATTGTATCTGGGACTCAGAGGACCTGGATTCTAATCCCAGCTCTACCACTTGTCTGCTGTGTGACTTTGGGCAAGTCACTGAACTTCTCTGGGCATGTCCAAACTGATTATTCATAATAATAATAATAATGGTATTTGTTAAGCGCTTTCTATGTGCCGAGAATTGTTCTAAGGGCTGGGATAGATACAAGGTGATCAGGTTGTCCCACGTGGGGCTCACTGTCTTATTCCCCATCTTAAAGGTGAGATAACTGAGGCACAGACAAGTTAAGTAACTTGCCCAAAGTCAGACAGCTGACAAGTGACAGAGCCGGGATTAGTCCCCACGACCTCTGACTCCTAAACCCGTGCTCTTTCCACTAAGCCATGCTGCTTCTCTATATTAGCTTATAACTGCCCCAGTGCTGACATCTGTTCCATCTTCATCCCAGCCGGCCACGGCCCCACGACCCCTCTCTGTCAGGACACAGCTCTGAGCCTGCACGCCAGACAGAGAACGTTGAACTAGGCATTCACGGTAATTACAGAGGAAGGACCCCAGGCAGTCTCTGTCCTTGGGGGAAGTATACAGCCTAAAGAAGGTGAACCGGGAAAGACATAAGCTTAAATATATGCACACAAAGTACAGGAATGTGGACACATGCCATTTAAAAGAAGATTTTATGACTTAAAGGGAAATTATGACCAGCCTGCTCCTTGACTCCGTGGCGTCTTTGAAAATTACTTTTTCTTCAGTGTTTGCTGAGCACTTACTGTGTGTCCATGACTGTTCTAAGCACTGGGGTAGATACAAGTTCATCAGGTTGGACACAGTTCTTGCCCCAAGTAGAGTTTACAAACTAAGTAGAAGGGTGAACAGATATTGAACCCTCATTTTGCAGTTGAGGAATGAGGCACAGAGAAGTTAAGTGACTTGCCCAAAGTCACACAGCAAGCATTTGGCAGAGCTATGATTCAAACCCAAGTTCTCTGATTCCCAGGTCCATTCTCTTTCCATTAGGCCACTCTGCTTCTTTGGCAGAGAAGATTCAGGAAAATGCACCAGAGAGATCTTTCTCATGAAGATCTAGTGGCTAAAAGAGACATTTCCATCTCGCTGATGGTGCTGAGGGCATCGGAGAACTCTTCTCACCACTGAGTTTTTCTCACCCATCCCAGTCTTAGCAGGGTTCACTGGATGTCAGAATGTTCCAGAGAATCCAGGTCATGTCACTCTTTATACTGATGTCGATCCAGAATTACCCACTGGCCTCAAGCAAACCCTCAAAACCTAGATGAGGGAAATTTTGGAGGAGGAGAGGGTGGTCTACCCTTTTGAAGGCAGCCAAAAGGCCAACCAGGATTAGGGCAGATTTGGCTAGAAATAAATCACAGAAGATCTGTAGGCTGTAAATTCCTTGTGGGCAAGGGACACGCCTATCAACTCTGTTGTACTGGATTTATCCCGGCACTTAGCAGTGAGCGCTCAGTAAATACAATTGGCTGACTGCTCTGCACACAGTAAGCGCTCAGTAAATACTACTGACTGATTTGGGAGATCGGTTTCAGCAGATCAGTCTGTAGGACTCTTTTTCTCTTTTTAATTCCCAGACAGCCGTGCCTGTGATTCAATATTCGCTTATCATTCCCGCAACCCGAGAGGAATTGACATTTCCCCCATCTCCATAGGTGTGTGGTAAGTAGATGAACAGAGTATGTAGATGTCATGAACAGATCATGTGCTTATGTGATATATCATCTATCTTTGAAGTACCCTGAGCAGATCAGTAGTAAGATTTACTCCTGGGAGGATCCCAAGAGACACATTTCCAGCCTTAGTTAAAGATGATTGCCCCCGTTCATCATTTACTCACCGATTTCCGAGTCTGTCTAATTGTCTAAACTATACCCACAATTCTACCTGTATAATAAGATTTTTTTAATGGTATTTGTTAAGTGTTTACTATGTGCCAGGCTGAAGTATATACAACTTAAATGGGTTGGGCGCAGTCGTTGTCCCACACAGTCGTGCTCCCAATCTGAATCCCCATTTTACAGTTGAGGTAACTGAGGCACAGAGAAGTTAAATGACTTGCCCAAGGTCACACAGAAGACAAGCGGCAGAGCCAGGGTTAGAAACTAGGTCCTACCGACTCCCAGGCCTGTGCTGTTTCCACTAGGCCATGCTGCTTCTCCATTATGTAATCTGCAGCAGATGGTCGCTCCCCGAGAAGAGTTGCCCTTCTTTGCAGGTTGGGAAAGGCGAGTAGAGACAAATTAATCAGTTAGTGGTATTTATTGAGCTCTTACCATACTCAGAGCACTATACTAAGCTCTTGGGAGAGTACAATGTAACGGAATTAGCGGACGCATTCCCTGCCCAATATTTAATGGAGAAGTGTCATTCCTGAGAGTTTGATACCAACCCTGACTTTACAGACTCCTTCAGGATGATTGTTTTGGCTCAGGGACCAAGGCTTTCACCATTTCAACTACAGTTCTCTCTCAGCTGGCCCAGGATAGGGTGAAACTATATTAAATTCCTAAGGGTATGACCATATCAGAGAGATCATCCGATCTATTCCCCTGTCTTCAAACAATACTGCATGTAAAATAATCAACCAAATTTACTGAGCGCTTTCTACGTGCAGAGCACTGTACTAGGTACTTGGGAGAGTAAAATATAACAGACTTGGTTGACACGTTGATTGCCCACAAGGAGCTTACAGTCCAAAGGGGGAGGCAGACATTAAAACCAATTACGGATATTTACAGAAGTGCTGTGGGGCTGAGGGTGGGATGAATAAAGAGTATAAATCCAAGTGTAAAGGTGATGCAGAAGGGAGAGGGAGTAGAGGAAATGAGGGCTTAGTCAGGGGAAGCCTCTTGGAGGAGATGTGATTTTAATAAAGCTAAATGATAATGAATGGCTAAAATGAACGGCTGTGGCCAGGTTTCTCTGAAACAGAATTCTGGATTCTGCACATAGTAAGCACTCCGTAAATACTAGTGACTGATCGATAGATTGATTTGGGAGACTAGTTTCAGCAGATCAGTCCCTGGGACCTTTTTTTCCCCCATACAGCCATGCCTGTGATTCAGTATTCACTTATCATTCCTGCAACCCAGGAGGATTTGACATCTTCCGATCTTCATAGGCACAGATTTGTCATTTTCAGAAGAAGATGACCCTGGAGAATAAACGTCTTCTGGATTGAGGGTTTCAGGGATTAAAATAATCAAAGCAAAAACCTCAAAGACACTAGCTGTTTCCTCACTCATGTTCACCCAAGAAGGGCATTTGGTTTGAAAAGAGAACCCAGATCAGGGATTTTGTGAGACCTGTCTCAAGATAATTTGCATATAAATCACTCTTGTAGCTCAAGCCCATCAACGTTTATTTATTGAGTGCCCTCAGGGGAAATAGCTGAGGCCATAACGGTAGGGACAAAAGCCAGGTCAGTCTCCTCCCCAACTTTTTTCCATCCAGTAAAATTTCACCGAGTCTTAGTATTTTCAAGGTAGGAATGAAACAGGAGCCTGGAGGGAGCCCTTTGTATTTTCCCTGTCGAAGATCATTTCATTCATATTTACTTTAGATCTTCAGTCTGATTTCTCTCAGAGTCTGAACCTGGAGGGAGTGATAGGAGTTGAATGAGAAAGAAGAGAGGAGAAGGCAGAGGAGAGGAAGAGGAGGAGTGGAGGAGGTCAAACCTCTGTTAATGATAATAATTATGGTATTTGTTAAGTGCTTACTGTGTGCCAGGCACTGTACTAAGCCCTGGGGTGGATTCAAACAAATTGGATTGGACACAGTCCCTGTCTCACAGGGGGCTCACAGTCTTAATCCCCATTTTACAGTTGAGGTACTTGAGGCGCAGAGAAGTTAAGCGACTTGCCCAAAGCCACAAAGAAGACAAGTGGTGAAGCCACGATTAAAATCCATGACTTTCTGACTCCCAGGCCCATGCTCTATCCACTCTGCCATGAATTGTCCTCCAGTTAGCCAGAGGCTGGTTTCTGACCCTTTGGGGTCCTTCATTTATTCATTCATTCATCGTATTTATTGAGCATTTACTTTGTGTGTGGAGCACTGTACTAAGCGCTTAGGAGAGTACAATATAACATGAAACACACACATTCTCTGCCCACAACGAGCTCTCAGGCTAGTGATCGAAGACCGCTGTCCAGGGAGTTTGGAGTTAGCTGAGCAGCTCACTAAAATCACCCCTTTGGAAACGCAAGAAAGATGTTTGCTGTCAGAGGATGTCAGTCAGGGCTGGCTCTTGCAAAGATCAATAGCTCTGTGCTGTAATGTTCTGTTATTTTTATGGGCTCTGACCAGGGAAGCAGTGTTTGAAGGGAAGACCTATTCATTTATTTTTAAATAAACTAAAAATTTGCTCAAGGACCACTCAGTTAAGTTCTCATTGTTCTAATCCCCCAGAGCCAGCCACTAAGGACCACTCTGAAGCTCCTCTTGGTGAATTATGGTCAGACATTTATCCGTGTCTTGGGTTCCACTGTGACTTTGAGGGAATCACAATCTGGTCCCAAACATCTTTCCTAGTTCTTCCAATCGAGAATCAGAACTGCAACTGTCTAAGGATGAGCCTTATCTCCTGGTGGCTTTCCTGGGGGTTTCTTCCTAGAGAAACTGTGAATTTGGAGACCACAGTGGAAGTTGGGGTAGAGGGCCAGGAAAGGGAATGAGCAGTTGATAGCAACTGATAGCACTGATGGCCCTCCAGAATCCCATACAAAGAGACACGTGTGATATCACACATGTAGAACTGGATTCAGAGCGCTGCAAAATGAATCGCATTCGAAGAGATACCGTTGATATCACACATGTAGAACTGGATACAGAGCACTGCAGAATGACATACATTTTGCAGAAGTCTGGGGATTTTGTCTGATCCTAGAGAATTTCCTCCAGAAACCCCACTTGTTTATAAGATCCTTGAGGGCAGGGATTGTGCGTACCAACTCTATTTTATCATACTCGCCCCCCCCAAATGCTTAGTAGTTCTCTGCACAAAGTAAGCACTCAGTGAATTCCATTGACGATTAATTGATTGATGGATTGAATGAATCCCTGAACACTCAACTTGTTCTAGAGCCTTTTTGTTCTCTTTCATTCATTCACTGACTCGTACTTATTGAGCGCTTACTGTGTACAGAGCACTGTAGTGGGTGCTTGGGAAGTACAATTCAGCAACAAATTCAGCAACTGACCTCTTCTCACGTCAATATGCTGTCTGGCACAATGTATGAGATGTGGTGGAGGGAAAGTGAGCAGCCCACTAAAATCACCCCCTTGGAAATGCAAGAAAGATGTTTGCTGTCAGAAGATGTCAATCAGGGCTGGCTTTTGAAAAGCTCAATAGATCTATGCTGTAATGTTCTGTTATTTTTATGGGCATCCATCCATCAATCAATCAGTGGTAATCATTGACCATTTACTCTGTGCAGAGCGCTGTACTCTGTGCTTGGGAGAGCGCAATACAACAGAATTAGTGGACACTTTCCCTGCCCATAAGGAGCTTACAGTAGAGGGGAAGCAGCATGGTCTAGTCGTTAGAGTACGTACCGGAGAGTCAGAAGGTTAATAATAATAATAATAATAATGTTGGTATTTGTTAAGCGCTTACTATGTGCAGAGCACTGTTCTAAGCGCTGGGGTAGACACAGGGGAATCAGGTTGTCCCACGTGGGGCTCACAGTCTTCATCCCCGTTTTACAGATGAGGTAACTGAGGCACAGAGAAGTTAAGTGACTTGCCCACAGTCACACAGCTGACAAGTGTCAGAGCCGGGAATTGAACCCATGACCTCTGACTCCAAAGCCGGTGCTCTTTCCACTGAGCCGTGCTGCTTCTCCAATCCTAATCCTAATCCTAATCTCTAATCTAATAAAATTCTAATCCTGCCTCCACCACTTGTCTGCAGTATGACCTTGGGCAAGTCACTTAACTCTTTTGTGCCTCAGTTTCTTCATCTGAATAATGGGGATTAAGAATTTGAGCACTGTGTGGGACAGGGACTGCGTCCAAACTGATTAACTTGTACCTACCCCAGTGCTGAGAATAGTGCTCGGCACGTATAAGCACTTAACAAATGCCATTGTTATTATTATTATTATTATTGTTGTTACCAGCAGAACAAACTTTGTTCAGAATGACAGATGTAAGACTCCTTGTAGGCAGGCGCCATTTCTACTGAATCTGTTATATTGTACTCGCTCAAGTGCTTAGTACAATGTTCTGACCACAGTAAATGATCCATAAATACCATTGATTGATTGATTGACTTTGGGCGGAAGTCCAGATATCCCCAAGTAGACTGTACTTAAATTTGGTGGGGAAAGTGTCTATGCTTAGAGGTCTCTCCAACTCTCAATCATATTTTTGAGCACTGTAATAATAATAATAATTATGGCATTTGTTAAGCGCTTACTATGTGCCAAGCACTGTTCTAAGAACTGGGGTAGGTACAAGGTAATCGGGTTGTCCCTCTTGGGGCTCACAGTCTTAATCCCCATTTTACAGATGAGATAACTGAGGCAGAGAGAAGTTAAGTCGATTGCCCAAGGTCACACAGCCGACAAGTGGTGGATCTGGAATTAGAACCCATGTCCTCTGACTCCCAAGCCTGTGCTCTTTCCACTAAGCCACACTGGATCCCTACTGTGACACATTTAGGATTATACAATAGAGATAAAAGACACAATTCCTGTCCTCAAGGAGCTTGCCATATAAAGGAACCTCAGTTGACTCTTACTATGCAAACTTGATCTCTCTGGCCTTAGGATCAACCAAGATCGACCAACTCTTCATTGGAAGGAACGTTCTGAATCCCTGGATGACCAGTTTCTGTTTTTGATTCTCTTTAAACATCCTAACTGTGGTTTCACACTTCCGCCTCCCCTGTAGGTTCTGTAGCTCCAGAAAGCCTTTCAGGCCTGGAATTGGGGGCGGGGAAAGGGAAGGTGGGGAGGGCTCAGAGCTCATTAGGGACCTGATTCCCTTGATGTCAGTGGTGAAATTCCTCACCTGAAACAGACAAAATGAAACCTAAAAGATATTTCCTCAGCTGAGGCAGTGGTGGTGGCTTTAGGATGTATTATGTTACTTTCCATTAGACCAAAAACTTTTCATCTGTAACCCTAGGAGGTGACCTATGGTAAATACAGCGTCGTGTTTAGCTTTGGTAAATAGCTCGGTGCTCATTAATTTTTTATCGTGGGGTAAATATCGCGTTCACTTATTTACATCCGCACCGCATCACAGAAGTCTTGTTGGTATTAAAAATTAATCATCGTTTCAGTGAATCTATGCTTTCGTGCAGTGGGCCACCTAGGGTTTTTTGCCCTGACACATTCATAAACCACACTATCTCCCGGAGAAAGGGTGCGGGATGGAGAATGTGGTTTTCCTAATCCGGTGGCTGATTTAAACACAGTGAGCCCCAGAAATGGATGGCCACCCAGCCTGCGCAACCTACTCACGGTACTTTGATCTCATCTCTTCACTGTCAACCCCTTGCCTTCCAGAACATCAGGTAACGTCAGAATGTTTTATTTCCCAATCATATGCCATATTGGCCTTGAATGTAGGGGTAGTTTGACAGTGGGAATCACCAAAATTGAGTTTAGCAACAGGACACGCCTTCAGGAGAAGCAATGTGGTGGAAGAGGAGAAATGGCCCTGGGTTGAGTAACTCCATCGTGGTTTTGTTGCTTGCAACATCTTAACTCAGGGGTCTGAAACCCTTTTGGGCAGAAGAGAAAAAAAGAAAAAATTATTTAAAGCAGTTAGTTCAGAAAGTCAATCATACAAGCTAAACACAACTTAATTAGCTTTAACATGGCTTATTCTGTTGTATTTATGAAATAATGATAAATAATAATAATAATAATGTTGGTATTTGTTAAGCGCTTACTATAACATTAATAATAATATTGTTGGTATTTGTTAAGCGCTTACTATGTGCAGAGCACTGTTCTAAGCATTTTAACATGGCTTATTCTGTTGTATTTATGAAATAATAATAAATAACGACAACAATAATAATGTTGGTATTTGTTAAGCGCTTACTATAACAATAATAATAATGTTGGTATTTGTTAAGCGCTTACTATAACAATGATAATAATAATGTTGGTATTTGTCAAGCGCTTACTATGTGCAGACCACTGTTCTAAGCGCTGGGGCAGATACAGGGTAATCAGGTTGTCCCTCGTGAGGCTCCCAGTCTTCATCCCCATTTTACAGATGAGGTGACAGAGGCACAGAGAAGTTAAGTGACTCGCCCACAGTCACATAGCTGACAAGCGGCAGAGCCGGGATTCAAACCCATGACCTCTGCCCCCTAAGCCCGGACTCTTTCCAATGAGCCACACTGCTTCTCTAGCCACGCTGCTTCTCTGGGGGAAGGAATGAGAGAAAAGAGAGAGGGAGGAAGAGAAAGAAGAAGGTTGGGGAGGGAGAGAGAGGATAAAGGAGAGAGAGAAACAGAGAGACGTAATCATTTGGTAAAGGTCCAAGGTAGGTGCAAGAGTTACAAAGCACAGTGTTTGCACATTAACCACATGTGTTATGGGGTTAATTTAATTCAAGTTGTAGAAGGAACACCTTTTTGGACACTCACCCCAAGGTGAAAGGGTGTTAACATGGGGAGGGAGAGAGGGGAATGTAGAGGGACCTTGGCTGGGTCGGGCAAATTTCGGGAGTGGGGAAAAGATCATGCTAGTCTGAGATAAACCACAGCAGACTTGCTTGTAAACGGGTCACGGGAGACTTGAGAGGAGGAAGGTGGACTGGCCTAGGAGAAAGCACACAGACCTGGGAGTCAGAGGACCTGGGTTCCAATCCCAATTTTGACAATAGCTCGCTGTGTGACCTATGGCAAGTCACTTCTCTGTGCCTCGGTTTCCTCAACTGTAAAATGGGGATTAAATACCCGTTCTCCCTCCTATTTCGAATGGGATACCCATGTGGGACAGTGACTGTGCCTGACATAATTAACTCGTAAGTACCTCAGCTCTTAGAACAGTGTTTGACACGTAGAAGACGCTTAACAAATGACATTAAAAAAAGAGAGGCTTGGAATTGAATATAGCCTTCCCTGCCCTGGGAAAGAGAACCCATTTATTTATCTGTTGCTTCCTACCCCATCTCTTAGCAGGAAGGTAGCAGCTGCAGGAGCAGCATTAAGCAGTTCCCACTCATCTCCTTTGCCACCGCCAGGTAACTGGGTTGCTTTGGCCCCGGCACAGATGTGAGCCAACCCACCCTCTTCTTTGGGGCCTCCGGGGTCTGTGGGGACGCAGTGCAGTGTGGGTTCCATGCAGGGTAATAATAATAATAATAATAATGATGATACTTAAGTACTTACTATATGTCAGGCACTGTACTAAGTGTTGGGGTGGAAATAAGCAAATCGGGTTGGACACAGCTCCCATCCCTAATGGAGCTCACGGTCTCAATCTCCATTTTACAGATGAGGCAACCGAGGTGCAGAGAAGTCTCAAGGTCACGAAGCCAAGTGGCGCAGCCGGAATTAGAACTCATTACCTTCTGACTCCCAGCTCCGTGCCCTCTCCACTAGGCCACGCTGCTTCTCAAGGGGTGAGTGGTCCCCTGCGCTGCCCAGCTTGGCCGGCTCTCCTCAGCACGTTGCCACCGAATGCTGGCTGCAGCAGATGTGCTGGCAGCGGGGATGTCGGGGGGTGGCACTCGCTGTTGGGAAAACGGACTGGTCATCTCCATGGGGGCACTGAGGGCACGGAGAGAGCAGCTCCAGCTCACACTGCCTTCCAGTGAAGAAGATGGAAACCCCGTCTCTCCACAGATGGGCAGGGCCACATCCTGACCAAGAGGACTAGGTGTGAAGCTGCCATCTTGGCTCCTGTGGGGTCCTTGTCATACTGTACTCTCCCAAGCACTTAGTACAGTGCTCGGCACACGGGAAGAGCTCAATAAATACCAATGATTGATTGATTTTTGTCTCAGAGCAGCCGGGAAGGCCAGCTACTTCCTGGCCCCCAAGTTTTAAGGACCAAACTAATGACAGTGCCTTTATGATGCTGAACCCGTAGGGGAGATGACGCCACCTAGTAAGTGTCTATGTTCAAGAGCCTCATCTGGCACCAAGTAAAGGCAAATCTGGCTCCTGCCATGCACCTGAAGACAGGTTTTTATCACGAAGATGTGACCCATTGTTCACGATGTTCAGCAAACAAGAGGAAAGGACTTTTAATACAGAGATAAAAAGTTGTGTTCACTGTAAAGAATTGTGTCTTGATTATAGGGGAGATTAAGCAGTCTCCAAAATAACATTTCTCAGCAGTTTTGGGGGTGGAATTGTCCAGGTATATTTTGGAATACTAATTGTTCAGGCCTGTATGTCTAGGACATTCCCAGAATTGACTTCTTCCTCTGACTTTTGGCCTCCAAGGTCTTTATCTAACAGAATAGGCTAGAAGCTTCTTCATTAGAAGCCAGTGTATTTGCCCTGGGTAACAGCCTTAGGATCAGAAAACTGACCAAGAGACGTCTAGAGACGTCATGGACTCCAATCACTAGTTCAGAGCCCAAGCTAGTGATTCTGAGCACGCTGAGTCTCCGAGGAACATGTCTGGGGACTACAAGCCCCAGAAATATTTGAGGCAAAGAAACCTGATCTCAACCTCTTATAGTCCTCATCTTATGAGAAGATTGGTGACTTGGCCGTGATTGGAAGTGATGTGGGAAGCGTCAAGCTTTCTCTCCCTCCAGATTCCTAGTTTGTCCATGGCCAGTAGCATGGGCCCTCTTGCATCTACTAGGCATCTGGTGAAAGACATGGAAGAAGGACGTTGATAAAATTTCTCCTGATTCCCTGCCTCATCATTTTAAATGAAGGATCAGTTTATTAAAGGGACGAAACATTCTCATTTAGAAGTAATTGTCATTTTTGATCAATAACTGATCGGATGAGCCTAGAGTGGACCTGAGGAATACTGTTTAGAATATATCTCATGGTCTCTTCCAGTGCTCTGAGTCATTTCCCAGTTCTCCACTGGTCCCATGGACTGGACACTTATGAAAAGGGGTTTACAAAATCAAATGATGAAAATAAACCCGAGGAGAATGGAAAATGCTGTCTGGGAAAGATAAAACTTTTTTGGTTTTATTAATTATTTTCATTTGTTTGATTGATCTAACAACAATCCCCCTCTCTGACCCCACCTGCCCCCCAAAACCTCAACCATTAAAGAGACAGTGGAACCGGGAACGATTATTGATACACTAATGAGGCTGTCAAAGAGCCATTAGGTAGGAGGCAACTTGGATATTTTTAAACAACTAAAATCAAATCTCCTAACATCCATTATATCCTGAACCATACGTTGCTGAGGACAATACATCTACAAAGCAACCGGTCTGCATTATAAAACATTTAAGCCCTTGGAAATTTCCCTTCCTCTAAAATCTCCTCTTAGAACCCAGTTACGGCATCACAATGTCAAACGCTAATCTCTCTGCTAAAACCTTTCACCCCGTTTTCCAACAAAAGCACCAGCTTTTAGAACCATTAAAAGCTCAGGGCCAAAGTA
Organism: Ornithorhynchus anatinus; assembly: GCF_004115215.2. Classification (NCBI taxonomy): domain Eukaryota; kingdom Metazoa; phylum Chordata; class Mammalia; order Monotremata; family Ornithorhynchidae; genus Ornithorhynchus; species Ornithorhynchus anatinus. The sequence continues at coordinate 63,149,295 of NC_041730.1, read as the reverse complement.
AAGATGTTTTTCTTACCAGTAAGGCCCTCTGGTAGCAGAAAAACCAACTGACTGTTTACTTCTGGCTTTTTTTTTTTTTAAACGGGTATTTGTTAAGCTCTTATTTGGTGCCGGGCTAGAGTAGATACAAACTAATCAGGTTGGTTACAGTCCGTGTCCCACATGAGGTTCTCTGTCTTAATCCCCATTTTATAAATGAGGTAACTGAGGCACAAAGAGGTGAAGTGACATGACCAAGGTCACGCAACAGACAAGTGGTAGAGCTGGAATTAGAACCTAGGTGCTTCAGATGCCCAGGTTTATGCTTTATCCACCAGGGCATACTGCTTCTCTGGTTCGCTTAAGCTAATTTTGGGGAGTGTCAGGGTTAAAAGGCTATAGAGGAGATAAAGAGGTATTTGTGGCCACTGCTTGAAACTGTGGATGAATACAAAAATAATATTAGTAATAGAGAATAATGGTAGTAATGGATATTCAACTCCCAATTTTAGAAGATAAATTTGTTCCCAGCAGGTTTTGGGTAGAGCAACCTTTAAACGATTTGACCCTTTTGGATGTAGTTTTTTATCCAGAAGAGTGTAGGCTTCTCCTGTAGATTGTAAACTCACTGTGGCTAGGGATTGCACCTACCAACCCCATTGCACTGTACTCTCCCAAGTCCTTAATACAATACTCTACTCACAGCAAGTGCTCAATAAATGCAATTGATTGACTGAAAATTAGGGATGAGGAAAAAAAATCAGGATTCATTTTATTATCCTGAAAATATCTCTGGTGTAGCACTTCAGTACCATTGGGGATTTTGAAGATGAAGATGATACTACATTGTTGACATCTTCTTGCGGTCCACTCTGTTCACCGCGTCTTTCTCTATTGCATTTGTGCTTAGCCGGTCTTTCCCCAGTTAGTACTTTTACTGCTTGTTTTTTGTCACTAATGGCACCATTTTGCACTTGTCCTTTATTGGATTTCCTGCTGTATTTGTAGGACCATTTTGTGATTCCCCTTACTTCTCAATTTCTTTTTAAATCGTTGTTCCTTAACCACTTTGCTCTGACTATGCCGTTAATACCCTATCCACGGAAAACTTTCTGAAACACCATTTTTGCAATATTGTTATGACACTGAAATTCTAGTTCAGGTCCTCACTCAGTAGGTTCTTAATTGATACTAATTGGTAACCATGGTTGGTAATAATGGTGTTGCCAATATTCATTATTTATAAGTACAGGGGCTCCTTTCAGTGATTTGCCACAGCTCTGTAGGGACTATTATTGCTATCAATATTGATATCATCATTATTATTACTATTATCATCTTCACCACTTTCATGCCATTCCTTTGAATAGTAAAAGAGTGGACGTGAGTAGTTGATATAAATTTGACTTGGAGTATGAACAGCCCCTTAAGGGAGGTTGGGGCTCTTTTTTTCCCAGTCTTTTTACTTCTGACATCTCCCCTTCCAAAACTCCGTAGAAAATAACCTCTTGTCAGTTTTCACTGCTCAGGTCTCCAGCTCTAGTTAAACTGAAGTTTACATTATCCACTACCTAACAGTGAGACATCTGTGAATGGATTTCTAATTACCCATATAAATCAGCATGATTGGAAATTCTTGAGATTTTATTGGGTGGGAAATTTATAACGATTAAAACCAATTAATTTGGGTTTTCTAGTCATTCAATCCAGGTTTCTGTTTCCAAGCTGCCCTAATCTCCCTGAAAACAACGGCATGAGAGGTTTGATTTCGGACCTTTGAACAGCTCCCTGGCTTTCGGCTCCAAATTTGCATCCTTGCATTTTCATACTGAAGGCTAACTTTCTTGTTTGGTGGCTAAAAATAGAGTTCTGGGCTTTCACTAAAGATTCAAAGACACTAAAAGGAATCTTTTTAATCAAAATAAAGAACCCTTTTTAATTACTCAGACTCCCTCACAGTTGGAGGTAATAATTGTCTTACGTTCTTAAGTAGGGCTGTTATTAGACTTCCCTGGGGCTTTTCTATTTTCTAGGAGTTAGCAACATTGTCTGTCGAATGCTAGAAGAGATGGAGTCAACTCCAGTATTTTGCCATCTTTGAAACTGATGCCCCTCTCCATCCGTGGGAATTAGGCAGAATGACTCAGACCCTTCTGTCTCGAGATAGTGCTGCTGGAGGCGATATAAATAGCCTGGCAAAGTGGCAGATCAGGAAAGTGGGGTAAAGAGAAAGAGAATGTTACATCTGCCTGCTGAAAAGAAGGAGGGTCAAAAGCCTGACCCAGGGGAGGATGTGGTGGAATATGGATTTTTTGTTTCGTTTTGTTTAAATGATAGTTATTAAGCACTCACTATGTGCCAGTCACTGTCCTGGGATAGATACAAGCTAATCAGGGTGGACACAGTCCCTGTCCCACTTGAGGCTCAGAATCTTAATCCCCATTTTACAGATGAGGTAACTGAGGTCCAGAGAAGTTTTTTGACTTGTCCAAGGTCACACAGCAGACACGTTGGGGAGATGAGATTAGAACCCAGGTCCATTTGACTCCCAAGCCCGTGCTCTATCCACTGGGCCGCGCTGCTTCTCACGGAAGGGTTATCTATTGTAGAGTTACTAGCAGTGGGACAGGGGCCGCCTCTGCTTCTCGCAATCCTCTCTTTGAAAAAGCAGTATGGCCTATTGGATAGAGAACAGGCCCAGGAGTTAGAAGGACATAAATTCTAATCCTGGCTCCGCCACATATCTGCTTTATGACCTTGGGCAAGCAACTTCACTTCTCTGGGCCTCAGTTACCTTATCTGTAAAATGGGGATTAAGACTGTGAGGTTAATGTGAGACATGGACTGTGTCCGCACTGATTAGTTTGTATCTACCCCAGTGCTTAGAACAGTGCCTGGCACAAACTAAGCACTTAACAAATAACATAAAAAAAGACAGGCCACTGAGTAAATTCCTGAATATCCTGCCTCATTCATTCATTCATATTTATTGTGCCCTTACTGTGTGCAGAGCACTGTACTAAGCTCTTGAGAAGGTATAATATAACAATAAACAGACAGTAATTGGCTTGAGGTAGAGAAGGCAATAATTTTTTAAGTATCATTTTGTGTAAGCGCACAGGCGGCTGTAAATAGAGTAGTGATGGCTCCAAAGGGCTGTTGTCAGGGCAGTAGGGTTGTGTTCAAGAAGGGGGGAGAATCGGAGTAAGAGGAAGATACCTGCAACAACTATGGTACTTGAATGTAGTAGGGCTGAGACAGGGGGTTAGTCCCTCTATCATTCATTCATTCATTCATTCATTCAATAGTATTTACTGAGCGCTTACTATGTGCAGAGCACTGTACTAAGTGCTTGGAATGTATAAATCGGTAACAGATACAGTCCCTGCCCTTTGACGGGCTTATAGTCTAATCACGGGTTTACAGTCTAATCTATCGCGAATGGAAGTCATGGTTGGAGACCAAATTCCCTGCCCACAAGGAGCTTACAGTCTAGAGGGGGGAGACAGACATCAGTACAAATAAATATATTACAGATATGTGCATAAGTGCTGGGGAGCGGGATGGGGGAAGAACAAAGGCAGCAAGTCAGGGCAATGCAGCAGGGAGTGGGACAAGAGGAAAGGGGGTGGGCATAGTCTGGGAAGGCCTCTTGGATGAGATGTGCCTTCAATAAGGCTTTGAAGTGGGGGAGAGTAATTGTCGGTCAGATCTGAGGAGGGAAGGAGTTCCAGGCCAGAGGCCTGATGCAGCGAGACAGGTGACTCCAAGGCACAGTGAGAAGGAGCAAAGTGTGTGGGCTGGATTGCAGAATGACAATAGTGAGGTGAGAAGTGTGCGGGCTGGGTTTGTAGAAGGAGAATAGTGAGGTGAGGTAGGAGGGGGCCAGGTGACGGAGTGCTTTAAAAACAGTGCTGGGGAGTTTTTATTTGATGTGGAGGTGGTTGGGAGACCACTGGAGTTTTTTGAGGAGTGGGGTAACATGTCCTGAAAGTTTCTGTAGCAAAATGATCCAGGCAGCAAAGTGAATTATGGACTGGAGAGGGGAAAGACAGGAGGCTGGGAGGCTGAACTGGTAGTCCAGGCAGGATAGGATGAGTGATCCTCATCTCTCTCCATCTCTCCGGGAGTGGAATGTGCATCAAGAGAAGTTTTGGAATACAAATACCTTGAGAAATCTTCACTGTTACCGACATCCACGGAGAGACTAGGACAGTGATTGTGATTCCCCTTTTACAGATGGGCTACGGAGGCCCGGGAACATTCAGTCACTTCTTGACCCTATAAGTGCAATCTTAACTGGAGGTAAGGGTTGGTCAAGGTAACCTCTAAAGTTCTGGTGAGAAGAACGAAAATAGAAAATGGAAAAATGTAAAGTACAATTTTCAGAACATTGTATTAGGCAGAGAGGTGCATAATACTAATGTGTTACTAGTGGAGCTGTAACCAAGGTGAGCTCTATTTAAGAAGGTTTCTGGAGCAGTCTATAGTCTCTGTTGTTGGAAGTAGGTGGGTGAGTGGAAAGAGCAGGGGCCTGAAGGTCAAAGGACCTGGGTTCTAATCCCAGCTCTGCCACTTGTCTGCTGTGTGACCTTGAGCAAGTCACTTCACTTCTCAGTTTCCTCATCTGTAAAATGTGGACTCAATACCTGCTCTTCCTCCCGCCTAAGACTGTGAGCCCCAAGTAATAATAATAATAACGTTGGTATTTGTTAAGCGCTTACTATGTGCCGAGCACTGTTCTAAGCGCTGGGGTAGATAGAGGGTAATCAGGTTGTGCCCCGTGAGGCTCACAGTCTTCACCCACATTTTACAGATGAGGTCACTGAGGCACTGGGAAGTGAAGTGACTTGCCCAAAGTCACACAGCTGACAGGTGGCGGAGCCGAGATTAGAACCCACGACCTCTGACTCCTAAGCCCCTGCTCTTTCCACTGAGCCACGCCGCTTCTCGAACAGGGACCGTGTCCGACCTGATTATCTTGTATCCACCCCGGGGCTTAGTACAGTTTCTGATACTTGATAAGCACTTAACAAGTACCATTATTAGTATCATCTATTCTGAGCCAAAAAGGCCACATAATGGGAGATTCAGGAACAAACGATATTAGATTTACTCCTCAGGCAAAGGCTTCGGATGCTTCGTCTTCAGATCTTACGATGGAGCCTCGCTTTGGGAATGATGGAGAAGCCCATCGCTGCACAGGAACTGATTACGGTGCTTGGGGTTTTCCCAGTGCCACTCACGCTCTCTCTTCCTTGGCCAGTTGTGTTCCTGCTAGGGCAACAAGAGACTAAGTGGGAAGGGGCACAGCAAATTGGGAAAGGCACGCAAAGGCTTTTCATATGCAGGATCCCTAAATGGAAAAGGCGACCTCAGCATAGCTGCAGCAGCCAGTGCTGAATACTGTGTATTTAGAAAAGGAAGTTGCCCTGGCTTGGCACTCTGGCACCGAGAGCTCTGACTGACTCAGAAATAGCTCTCAGATGGCGATGGGCTAGGAGGGCTGGGCCATGGGAGGGTCAGGAGTAGTAGTTAGAGCAAATATAGGGCAAGGGAATGGGAAAGTAGTAATAGGAAGAATACTATTACGCTCTTACTGTGTGCAGAACATCGCATTAAGAACAGGAAAAAAAATTCCCAGGTGAGAGTTAGACACAGTCTCTGGCCCTCCAAGAGTTTCCAAGCCAAAAACAGGGTGGGGCAGGATTTGGTGACAGCCAAAACAACATCGAGGAAAGACAAAATGAAGGTACAGAGTCCAACAGCTACAGCGGTAAAGGGCACCTAAAGGGACCTAAATTTTTGTGGAGGCTGAGCATTGCCACAGTTGGGCCTTGGGGAGAGAGCCCAGCTGCCAGGGAACCGGAGAGGCACAAAACAGAGGGAACCGGAGGGGAGAGGAGCAGGGAGAATCAGAGAGGCGAGGAGCAAGGAGAACTGGAGAGGGTGGAGCAAGACGAACCAGGGAGGATGGAGCAGGGACAATCAAAGAGGCACTGAGCGGCAAGGGAATCTAGCAGGAGTGGGAAAGAGAGGCAGGACTAGAGCAAAACAAGCGTGGAGACTGGGTGTTTTCGCTGGTCTTTGCCTATTGAACAGGCACCCGTGACCCTGACTTTGACCCGGAGGAGTTGGCTGAGCGATATGCTAAAACGCCACAGAAGGTTCCGCCTTCCTCATGGGCTAAGTTTAAATCGGTCTAGCAGTCGTATCAAACTTGCCGCGAAGACAGTGCTTTAAATAAAACAAACACAGGATCCATTTCACATACAAGTAAACATTTTTCCCTGAGCCATTAGCACCCAGACAGCTAATAATTACTTCATGTGACACTTTTTAAAGCAAACTATACATATTTATGTAAGATGATTATTATCACATTATTAGGAGCTCATTAACATAAATCAGCACATAAGAAAGTATCCTAAGTAAACTTAGCATTTGCACATAATAAATACCCATATGTTTCAAGAGATTCCACGGTAAAGGCTGATATAATAAACCCGGCTTGCTGTTGCTCATTTCTGAACGAGTGAAGAGAAGTCACTCACGGGTTTTAGGAGGTCTCTGTCCTTCCGGCGAGGGCTTTCCAGTTCCTTAACTTCCCAGCTGGGTCCTGGATCTTGCATGTAGCAGCGTGGCCTAGTGGATAGAGCACGGGCCTGAGAATCCAGGCAATTCTAATTCCAGCTCCTCCACTTGTCTACTGTGGGACCTTGGACTAGTCACTTCACTTCTCTGTTCCTCAGTTACCTCATCTGTAACATGCTGATTAAAATCGTGAGCCCCATGTGGGACAGTGGTAGCTACCCCAGGGCTTCGAATGGTGTCTGGCACATTGTAAGCAGTTAATAAATACCAGAATTATTATTATTATTGCTATTATAATTATTATTATTATGCTCTTTGGGTTCGCTGACTCCCGGGTCCTATCACTTCATTACCTCATGAGTTCTCAGCTGGCTTTTCCGTTAGAGTTTTGGTTATTTTCTTTGTCAGTGCAGCCCCCCGAATTCTACAAAGCGCCTAGCGGGTCTCGGAAGGTCTTACGGCCTAATCTCTGAAATCAATCAATCGATCCATCAATCAGTGATATTGATCAAGCCCTACCTTAGAGCTGCTGTGTGCCTGTGGCTATTGTATATATTTTTTTCCCTTAATGTCAAACGAGAGTGACCAGCGGGCTGGAGATACTTACTCTAACGATCCCAGTTACTGGGAGAGAGAAACCCTCTCTGGTTTTATACTTATTAATGCGCGTTCACTACTACTGTTAAGCAGAATGTGGGTATCAAGTGCAAGAGCAGTGATGCAAAAAATCTAATCTTGTCTTATGCCGTCGAGTCGTCTCCGACCCATAGCAATTCCATGGACACATCTCTCCCAGCACGCCCCACCTTCATCTGCAATTGTTCTGGTAGGTGTATCCAATAGTTTTCTTGATAAAAATATTGCCTCCTTCTGCACGGTAAACCCGAGTCTCCACCCTCGACTGTCTCCGGTGCCACTGCTGCCCAGCACAGGCGAGTTTGATTTGGAGCAGACTGCCTTCCCTTCGCTAACCACTGCCCGAGCTAGGAATGGAATGGCTGTGCCTCTGCTTGACTCTCCCTCCCATAGTTGAGATTGGTAGAGTAATGGGAACTTTCTTGATTCTATTTATTTGCTATTGTTTTAATGAGATGTTCATCCCCTTGATTCTATTTATTGCTACTGTTTTTGTCCGTCTCCCCCGACTAGACTGTGAGCCCGTCAGAGGGCAGGGACTGTCTCTATCTGTTACCGATTTGTACATTCCAAGCGCTTAGTACAGTGCTCTCCATAGAGTAAGTGCTCAATAAATACTGTTGAATGAATGAATGAACTCTCCAGGTGCTATCCTGAGAGGGGGAATTTAAAAATAGCCGCCACTGAATGAACCCTCTCACTTGCTTGAGTGTTCTCCCTGGCAGTCTAGAGTCCAGCTCCGGCTCAGTAAGGCTGTATAAGGTCACAAACAAGGACATTCCCATTCCCGAAGGATCCATTTGGTCCAGACCTCTGGTTCCATCAGTGGCTGCAGCGTGTTTGGAGGAAGAGTAGGACATGATGTAACTCACTGTGGGCAAGGAGTGTGTCTATTATTATATTGTACTCTCCCAAGCACTTAGGACAGTGCTCCGCACACAGTAAGCACTCAATAAATACTGTTGAATGAATAAATAATAAGACGTGACAGCTATCCATTTAACAATCACAACTTTTCCCTCTAACAACCCTATATGGGCTTCTTCCCTCTAGACTGTAAGTTGGTTAGGGGCAGCGAAAGTGTCTGCCAACTCTGTTGTACTGTACACTCCCGAGCGCTTAATACAGTGCTCTGCACATAGTAAGCTCTCAGCAAATACCATTGATTGGTTGACTGATTCTTGGAAAATTTCTAAACTCCTCTGGAAACCTCTTGCTATTTTTCTGTCCACACCAGGTTGTCTCGTTGAACATTCCTTGTGGAGTAGAGAAGCAGCATGGCTTAGTGGAAAGAGCACGGGCTTGGGAGTCAGAGGTCTTGGGTTCTAATGCTGGCTCTGCCACTTGTCTGCTGTGTGACCTGGGGCAAGTCACTTCGCTTCTCTTTGCCTCAGTTAACTCATCTGTAAAATGGGGATTAGGACTGTGAGCCCCAAGTGGGACAACCTGATTACCTTGTATCTACCCCAACGCTTAGAACAGTGCTTGGCATGTAGGAAGTGTTTAACAATTATTATTATTATTATATTTCCCCCAATTCAGACATCCAGCACCCACTTGACACTCGAGTACTCCAAAAGTTCCCTACACTTTGCTTCCTACAGTTTCGTATACAGGCCCCATTCCTCGCCAGTGGCCGAGGATCTATGAGGCAGAGCAAGGGCAATTTTTGAAAAGTTTAACCAGCGGGGGGAAAAAAAAATCTGTTTTTGACCTGAATATGCATAGGCCACCCAGCCATTTGAACGACACCCTATGGGGTAAGTGATACTCTCTGCACATTTTCGAAGACGGGAGCGGTAATTAGCACTCAATCCTTAGGGATGTGACGATGATGATAATGACATTTATTAAGCGCTTACTACGTGCCAAGCACTGTACTGATCACTGGAGTCATTATAAGATAATCAGGTTGGACCCAGTCCCTGTCCCACATGGGGTTCACAGACTTCACTTCACTTCTCTGTGTCTCAGTTATCTCATCTGTAAAATGGGGATTAAGACTGTAAACTCCACGTGGGAAATGAACCGTGTCCATCCTGATTAACTTGTATCCACACCAGTGACGCAGTCCCTGGCACATAGTAGGCGTTTATCAAATACCATTAAAAAATAATGGTAATTTAAAAAAGTCTGGGAAGAAACACCTGGATTTTCATGGGTCTGGGAACTCTAAAGGGTCTTTGACTGACTCCTTATCTTTGTGGGGAGTGTGGATCAAGTGGATACCTAGGAGATGCACTGTTCTTTTTACGTGGTCACTCCTGTGTCTAGGGATGAGAGATTCCCTTATAAAGAGGGAGGGAGCACAGGTATTGAATCCCCATTTTACACATGAAGAGACTGAGGCACTGAGAAGTGACTTGCCCAAGGTCACACAGCAGGCAATTAGCAGAGGAAGGAATAGAACTCAATTCTTCAGATTCCAGGCCCGTGTTCTTTCCACTAGGCCGTGCCGTTTCTCGTGATGTCATATAAGGTGCTACTTATCCCTAAAATCCCCTCCATCACAATCGCAGGAATCTTCCCAGCCTCCAAGGTGGAGGTTGTCATTCACCTTGCATATCCCCCTCTCCAATCTACACTCCACGCTGCTGCACAGATCTCCTCCCTGAAGCACTGCTCAGCAAGCTTACCTCCATTCTTCCAAACCCTTGTCCTCCCCGTGGCCCTTCACATCAAACTCCTCACGACTGGTTTCAAGACTCTTCTCCAACTCCTCCCACCTTACCTCTCTGCTCTCTTCAGCTTCTATTCTCCAACCCTCTGTCTTTGTTCCTCCCAAGTTAATCTAACGTGATCCCCCCGACTCTCCAACCTCTCCTGGTCCCTCAGCGTTAAAAGCCCTCTGAAAATCCACCTCCTTCAACAAACCGACCTCAATCAACCTCCAGCGCCTTAAGCGCTATAAACCCATCAGCTGTTTCTCACACATTTATACCCAATCCTCATCAATTTTGAATATCTGTTTGTTCAATTGAGCGTGCAATTATTTATCTCAACTATTAATACGTATTTTTATATCTGTCTCTCCCATTAGAATGTGAGCCCCCTTCAGGGCTTTGTTTTATACTTCCCAAGAGTTTAGTGCAATGCGCTGCACCAAATGGGTATTCCAGATACGCAATTGCTCGGACAGAAGAGTTTGGCAAACTCTAAAGGGAAGGCCCGTTGAGGACTGACGAAGTAACGACGTGATAGGGTAGGGTGAAAATCTTCCTAATGTAAGGGATTATTTTCCTTCCTCAAAGTTAATTTTCAAAGTGTGATTAATCATCCCCTGACTTGTATATCACTCTGGCTCAGCATGTCTTAGGAGTGTGACCTTGGGCAAGTCATCTCACTTCTCTAGGCCGCAGTTGACTCTTCTGTAAAATGGGGATTAAGAATGTGAGCCCCAGTTGGGACGGGGAATGTATCCAACCTGATTAACTTGTATCTATCCTAGTGCTTAGGGTACTATGTGCTTAGCACGTAGTAAGCGTTTAACAAGCACCATTATTATTACTATTATTACACTCCAGTGTTCAGTCCTCCCTGTAACCTTCAAGTCTTTGCCTGCACTGACCCTTATTCTTGGGACAACCACCCTATTCCTCACTAACTTTCCACATCCCTTCGTCTTTCAAATCCCTAATCAAGGCAGGAAGCTGGCCCCGATTAACTCTGTCCACCCAACTACAATGCATTCCGGAAAAGACTGTGCATTTGTTTTTGTATATAGCTGTGTTGACCGTAACCAAATAGACACATCTGTCTTCTCTTCCCTGTTCGATGGGGAAATGTTTGAGAACAAGGACTCTCTGGCTTGGCCTCTCGTCTGCTGTGTGCCTTGGGCAAGGCACTTCACTTCTCTGTGTCTCAGTTATCTCATCTGTAAAATGGGGATTAAGACTGTAAACTCCACGTGGGAAATGAACCGTGTCCATCCTGATTAACTTGTATCCACACCAGTGACGCAGTCCCTGGCACATAGTAGGCGTTTATCAAATACCATTAAAAAATAATGGTAATTTAAAAAAGTCTGGGAAGAAACACCTGGATTTTCATGGGTCTGGGAACTCTAAAGGGTCTTTGACTGACTCCTTATCTTTGTGGGGAGTGTGGATCAAGTGGATACCTAGGAGATGCACTGTTCTTTTTACGTGGTCACTCCTGTGTCTAGGGATGAGAGATTCCCTTATAAAGAGTCTGCCTGAGAAGTGGGAGAATTCTTTTCTTCTGTATGCATGAAGGCAGAGCCAGGCTCCTCAGCCCCTGCAGGGAGCTCTGAATATGAGAGAGTAATGTCCAGGTGGGCTTTAATACATTTTAGCAATAATTCAATATGTGAACTGAGCCACAGCCTAAGCTGTGGGATTATGACCGGAATGGACCTTAGAGAAATCAGACAATGGGAAAGCGAGACGCTTAATAAAACTGTAGACCGAGATTCACCACACCGATACTGAATTTCTCTGGCTTATCGATGCTCACTTCCGCTCGCACCCAGGGGACGCATCAGTGTTAGGATGCTGGCCGGTGGGGACAGGCTGGTGAAATTTTGGAGAAATAAGCCAGGCTTGAGTCAAACCCCGATCTTTCTAATGGTGAATTCCAAACCACTTGAAGAACCATTCCTGACAGCCACTGAGAGACAATGGCAAGTAGAGGATCGTAATTTCCATTTTATAGATGGGATATGGAGACCTAGGAACGTTGGAGAAGCAGCCTGGCTAAGTGGAAGGAGCGAGGGCTTGGGAGTCAGAGGTCATGAGTTCTAATCCTGAATCTGCCTCGTCTGGTGTGTGACCTTGGGCAAGTCACTTCATTTCTCTGTGCTTCAGTTCCCTCATCTGTAAAATGGGGATTAAGACTGTGAGCCCCACGTGGGACAACCTGATTACCTTATATATAACCCAGTGCTTAGAACGGTGCTTGGGACAGAGTAAATGCTTAACAAAAACCATCATTATTATTTAGTCACTTTTTGACACCATAAATGCAATCTTGATTGGAAGTTAGGGTTGGTCTACGTGGCCTCTAAGGCCCTGATGATCCATCTTTATGAGTTTATAATTCAACAGCATTAGCACAGGTTTCCCTTCACCAGCCTCCATTAAATCCATTAATAAAAGCATGTCCTATTCATGGAAGAAGTGGCAGTCTCCTTATGTATGACATAAAAATGTTTTTTGTGCTAATGCATTGTTCTTGTAAAAAGCCACTATTTTTATTAAGAGGAGAATAAATCTTACCCAAATCTGATAATCATTTAAAAAAAAAATCATGCCCTGTGATTTATGTTGCTTTTTTTTTTTTAAGAAAAAGAATTCACAAATCCAGCCACCCTATTGCATCAAAGAATAAAATAATGCCTGTAAGTACTTAAGAGCTTATGGGTAGGAAACTTAAAACAAGTCGGATTCAGCCCAAATCCTACCAGATTTTCTTGTGTTTCATAAACCTATAATCAGCTTCAGTTTTGTTGTTTTTTCTTATTTTCTTTTACAAACCATAAAACATACATTTAGAATTTGCATGAACTACTGGAATTATGCCAGAGAGATGAGCTCTAATTTTTGTCTCATTTAAGAGAGGGAATTTAAGATGACCTCCGCATTTGGAAATTGACTTGCTGGCTTCTCTAGGTGTTAGGGCAGAGTTCTGAAGCAGAGGACGAGAAAAGTCAGTTAATTGCTGGTTGCCACCCTAAAAGGCTTTCAGTGACCTCAATTTAGACTTGGTTTTTCCCTGTTAACTGCAGCATAAACTACTGGAGAGGTTCTATTGGAAGGATCAAACTATCTTTTCTTATAGGGTGCTAGAAACTCCAGGCCACTCTGGAGAATCCCAGTCTGGAGGCTTTGGAGAACCCCAAATCCAAGAAGATTTGGCTCCCAGGATAAATCAGAGGTTTGGGAACTAAGCAGAATGGGAGTAGGCTTGGAAACCTCATCCACTTTTCCAGACCTCTAAGACACCATTTTGCAGTATCTAACTGCTCCCAAACTAAAGAATCTTGGAATGAAGATAACTCCCTTAAATTGAATATACTCCCCATTTTTCAAATAAGCTCTCTCTTTCCCCATCAAACCATCTTAACAACTGAGAGAATAGTCACTTTTTGAAGGACGAAATTGGGAAAGCCCTTAAAGAGTTATAAAAAGCCCTTAAAGAGTTGTATGTCAGCTGCAAGCAGGAGCTAAGCCAAGCCAAAAAAGAGTTTAAAGAGCATCTGGCCAGTAAAAAAAAAAAAAAAAAGATTTTTCAAATACATCAAATCCAGGAAATTAGACCATCACTTGATAATTGGGATGGAAAAGGATGAAAAGGAGGTTGCTGAAAGACACAATAAACTATTTAGTGTGGGCTTTACTGAGGAAGGAATTGGGAATGTTCTCACATCCAAATTGTTTTTCATGACCAACAAGTCCAAGGAACTTAATGAAGTTGTGGGAAGCACACCAGATGCTTTGGACCAAATTGATAAACAAGATGAAAACAAATCCCCATAACCAGGTGGCAGGCAGCCAGGAATTCTGATGAAACTTTTCAGGGAAGTTGGCAGAACTCTTGGCAAAAGTGTATAACCGATTGTTATAAATGGCCACCGTACAGGAGACTGGCACATCTTCAGTGTAACTCCTACAAGAAAGATGCCAGAGGTGAGCCTGGAAATTTTAGGTCAGTGAGTATCCCTTCTTTACCTTTTTAAATCACAGAATCTTTAATCTAGTTCAGGGACAGTAAATATGAAGAAAAATGCAACCTGCCTGGGGAAAGACAAAGTGGCTTCTGCAGGAGAAAAATCATACCTCAGAAGTTTCTCGGTCCATCAACAGGAAGATAGTGCACCTAATATATTTAGATTTGCAACTGATCTTTGATAAACTTCACTCCGAAGGTGTTTTAATTTGCTTTCTCTAAATAAAAATCCTAGGAAGGAGAGAAGATTCTGTCACTGATAGAAAACTGGCTGTAAGATAGGAAAAAGAGGCTGGAGATAAATGATTACTCTGGGGAATGGAGGAGAGGAAATAGTAGGGTCCTCGGAGAACCGATTAGGGCTAGAGCTAGTTTGTTTACCACCTTCACAAGTGGCCTGGAAGAAGGAGTGTAAGGTGAAATCTCAAAGTGTGCAGATGACAGGGGATGAAGATTCGATGAAGGAAGGAATAAACTCCAGGAAGGCCTCCAAAAGGTCAGTGTGGCCTAATGGAAAGGTCATGGAACTGGGCATAAGGAGTTACAGGTTCTAGTCCCCACTCTGTCTGCTGTGTGATTTTGGGCAAGTCACTTGATGCCTCAATTTACTCATCTGTAAAATAGGAATAAAATGCCAGTTCTCCCTCCCTCTCAGACTGTGAACTCTGTGTGGGACATGGACTGTGTCCGTTCTAATCTAATCTATCTAGCACAGGGTTTGGCACACCGTTAACTTCTAATGATTATCATCATTATAATTAGCGTGGAAGCAGCTAAACTGTCCCACCTGTGATTTAATAACCTTTTCAAAGTTCTCCATTCAAAGAATTCCCATGCTAATGCACCTCTCCTCAGTTTCACGATAAAGAGGTTTTACTGATTCGTAATTTACGAGATCATCCATTTCAACCAAAAAAATCAAATTCACCTCATTAAGCTTTATAAGAATGCCCCAGAATGAGGCGGGAGCTCTCTCCCTTTAACAAGATTCTGGGATGGGAAAGTTAGTCATTAAAGTGAAAAGACACCAGATTATACAGTCCACGGAGTCATCAGTTTTGCAAAGGTTCTGGTTGATCCTTAAACCTGACTAGAATGCTTCCCAGGGCATTTTGAACACTCCATCTTTAGTCTTCACCAGGGTTGCCTTTGATTGTGCTGAGATCTCAGTACTTAAATACTTAGTCTCCGGCACGGCCGGGGACGAGAGCTGGGGTATATGGGTTTCTTGCTGGAGGTTCTGGTCTGGGAACCAAATAAAACCTAATCGTCTCTCCTGACGGTGTGTTATGTCAGGCACCAGATGGACTTGCCATGTGCTGGTGCTGTCATAGCTTCCCGGCAGCTACGGGCTCTATGGTGACCCTTTTCCTCAGTGCCTTGAACATGTTTCCAAGCGCTTAGTACAGTGCTCTGCACGTAGTAAGCACTCAATAAATACTATTGAATGAATGTTACAAGCCACCCTCCTGATGATCACTTATTACCGTTATTATTATTATTGTTGTTGTTAAGCACTTGCTATGTATCAAACGCTGTTCTAGGCGCTTTGTGTCAGGTTGGACACAAAGTCCCTGTTCCACAACCTCAATCCCCATTTTACAGATGAGATAACGGAGGCACAGAGAAGTGAAGTGAGTCAGTGACTTAGCTAGGGACTCGGTGACTCAGTGAAGTGGCTGAGCTAGCAATTGGCAGAGTCAGATTAGACGCCAGGTCGTCGGACTCAGTGGCCGGTGCTCTTTCCAGCAAGCCACGCTGCTTCACCATTTATCATCAGTGCTCTGCACTGAGTTAAGTGCTCAATAAATACCACTTACTGATTGATTCCCTTCTGTGTTACCGATGCACTTGGATCTGTAACCCTTTAAGCACTCGAGGCCTTCCCCAAATACGCCCTCATTTCCCATACTTCCTCTTCTTTCTGCGTCACTTGGTTTTATACCCTTTATTCATCCCACTCTCAGCTGCAGAGAAGCAGGATGGCCTAGTGAATAGAGCACTGGCCTGGGAGTCAGAAGGACTCGGGTACAAGTCCCGGCTCTGCCACTTGTAATACGATTGAATGAATAAATGAATGGATGCTGAGTGACCTTGGGTAAGTCACTTCACTTCTCTGGACCTCATTTATCTCATCTGTAAAATGGGGATTATTAATAATAAAAATGATAATAATGATGGTATTTGTTAAGCCCTTACTATGTGCCAAGCACTGTTCTAAGCACTGGGGTAGATGCAAAGTAATCAGGTTGTCCCTGGTGGGGCTCACAGTCTTCATCCCCATTTTACAGATGAGGTAACTGAGGCACAGAGAAATGAAGTGCCTTGCCCAAGGTCACTCAGCGGACAAGTGGCAGAGCCAGGATTAGAACCCATGTCTTCTGACTCCCAAGCCCGTGCTCTTGCCACTAAGCCAAGCTGTTTCTCTCTTTCTCTGATTAAGGTTGTGAACCCCATGTGGGACAGGGACTGTGTCCAACCCGATTATCCTGAATCTACTCCAGTGCTTAGAACAGTGCCTGGCACATAGTAAATACTTAATATCACAATTTTTGTTATTATTATCATCATCATTATTTTGTTGGCGCAAGTGGGGCCTTCCCTTCTGCACCTGTGCATCGGGAGAGGGAGGAAGGGTCCTCCCCTGTGCATCGGGAGATGGAGTGGGAAAGCCATGTTGGCCAGTACCACTCGGGGAGTCAAGGTCTGTCGTGGCTCAGCTTGAATCCCTGAGTTTGGTTCATTCAGTAGTATTTATTGAGTGCTTACTATGTGCAGAGCACTGTACTAAGCGCTTGGAATGTACAAATCGGTAACAGATAGGGACAGTCGCTGCCCTTTGACGGGCTTACGGTCTAATCTAATGGGGTTCTTATCCCTGTTCTAGGACTTGTCTGCTGATTGACCTCGGGCAAGTAACTTAACTTCTCTGTGCCTCAGAGTCCTCAACTGTAAAATCGGGATACTCGTTCTCCCTCCTACTTAAACTGTGAGCCTCATGCAGGAAAAGGACGGTGGACTGACCTAATTAACTTGTATCTACCCCAGTGCTTAGAACAGTATTTTAACACAGAGTTGACCAGTGCCATAAAAAAGAATGCAGCAGTTATAATGTGTAAACTCACTATTAGGCTAGCCATAAAAAGCACTCTTTCTAGTACACATAATTCACCACTAAGTCCTGGTAGCCTAGCAAAATTCTCACTGAATTTGTCAGTCTAATATCTTGATGGATATACCTTAATGCAAAACCTTTCTACCCTTTACTGGGCTCCACAACATTTAAAAGTATATTTTTGGGTCTGCTAGCTAATTCAGAATCCAAGTTTGCTCCAGGTAGTGGGTGTCCAATAATATTTCTCTTCAGTGTAGAAATAACTACATATTATATAGCAGTGGATTAAAGTGTAGCCTTTATTTTCTTGTCCAACAAGTTTATCTTAAAAATTACTTGTTTTATGATTAGGCTGTGATTTTCTTAGGTCTCCAATTTTCTCTCTCCTTTCCTATCTGTCATTTTTGAAGGCCTAATTACGTTGACCACTAGCCTCCTCTCAGATCCACATTTATGTATAGTTATGTTTCTAGGCCTTATTTTGAAGCATCTGCTGAGATTTTGCTTTCTCTTTTAAGCAGGTCTTTCAACTGGTCACACCATTTTTGATGTTTTTCCTCCACACAACTTTAAGTGACTTTATTTTCCAGTAAAGACCTTAAATGTCTTTCTTTTGTGCCACTGGGATACTCTTTTCAACAAAGGCATATTGGGTCCGGTGCCATTTGCAATTTTTCTACTACTCTGAATTAGCCAAAGGATCAACCCTATTTATTGTGTCTTTGCCCCAGCATTTAGTACACTGCCTGGCACAGAGTAAGCTCTTAACAAATACCATTAAACAAACAAACAAACAAAGAACAACCTCTGGTCAGTCCCTATTCCATTTAGATATGGAAACTTGTTCCATTTAGTTAAGATTTGGAACCCAGAGCCCACAGTAAGAATTTTTTTCAATATAAATTAACAAATACCATTAAAACAAAGCAAACAAACAAAAAAAGAGACAACCTCTGGTCAGTCCATATTCCATTAGGATATGGAGATGTGTTCCATTTTAAATAGGTTCTGGTACCTGGGCCCACAATATTCCCCTCCAAGTAAGAATTTTTTTCAATCTAAATTCACATTTATTCATTTTTGTGCCCACTTCATCTACTTTAATCTATGTCTTTCAAATCCCCTTTCACATTTTTCTAGATGCACTTTAAATCAGTGTCAGTGTGCATTTTCATACCTTTGCCTTTCAATATTGATTAAAATCTTTTATGGAAAATTTCAAGAGCAAAACAGAACCCAAATAGTAGCTTTGTAAAAACAATACATTCCAAATGGCACCTCTTTAAAGTTCACATCCGCACACTAGATTCTTCCACTTTGTGTCTGCCAGAACGCTGAAGATTCATCTGGAGAGGAAAGTACCTGGCTAGTGCAATTTGACCAAAAATTTCAGCTCTTCCAAGGCCTAGGAAATGTTCCTTACTAACCTCCCTACCTTTGGCATTATCCTCAACTCATCTCTCTCATTCAACTCACCTATCGTCTGTCATGAAATTCTGTCAGTTCTACCTTTACAGCATCTCTAGAATCCTCCCTTTCCACTCCATCCAAAGTGCTACTACTCTGATCCAAGCATTTATCATATCCTACCTTGAATATGTATCAATCTCCTTGTGGACCTCTATGCCTCTTGACTCTCCCCTCTCCAGTCCATACTCCTCTTTGCTGCCCGAATCGTTTTTTTCTAAAAAAAGTTAAGTCTACCTCTTCCCGCTCCTCAAAAACCTCCAGTGGTTGCCCATCTAGCTCCTTATCATCAGCTTTAAGGAGATCAGATTTCCTCACTCATTTTCTACTACAATCCAACCTGCATACTGTGCTCCTCTTCGTGCCGACCTACTCACTGTACTTCAATTTCATCTATCTTGCCTCCATTCCCTTGTACATGTTCTTGCCTGAAACTCTGTCCCTCGAATCATATCCAAATGACAACCGCTCTCTCTTATCTAGCAAAGTCCTACTTCTGCATCACTTTTCTACTTGCTTCTGCATCCTTTGAGCACCTTGCTATTCACCCCACCCCCATTGCACAGCACATATAAATATCCTTATAACTCTTCAGTTTCCCCTAATTATAATTGATCTGATTGCCTGTCTCTCCCTTGAAACGGTAAGCCCTTTTGGGGACCGGGGTCACGTCCAGCAGCAC
The DNA here is from genome assembly GCF_004115215.2 of Ornithorhynchus anatinus. NCBI lineage: Eukaryota > Metazoa > Chordata > Mammalia > Monotremata > Ornithorhynchidae > Ornithorhynchus > Ornithorhynchus anatinus. The sequence continues at coordinate 63,130,135 of NC_041730.1, read as the reverse complement.
CACCACACTGTACACTCCCAAGTGCTTAGTACAGTGCTCTGCACCCACTAAACTCTCAATAAATACCATTGACTGACTAATTTTCTTTAAATGCATTTATTCGATCCTTAGGAATCTAAATCCATCCTTTTTCTCTGGTACCACTAAAGGATGTGCCTATTCTCTGCGTCTGCAATTTCCTCCGTTAGTAAGTGAATTTTTAGTTTAAGTACCTTTTACATTTTTTTCTAAAGGTTAATATTGTATTGCTTTAAAAATATATCTCCTGTTATATAATCTCCTTGAAACTTACTTTTATTGCCGATGCACAACTTCTTTGTGTTTTCACACATCTCTTGATCTCTATCCCCTACATTTGCACTACCTTCTGGTAAATTGCACATTCTTTTAATTAATGTAAGCATTAAACGTATTTGCAATTCCTGAATTACCTCACTATTGCCCTTAACAACAATGCATTCTTCTTGTCTTTAAATTTACTGGTATGTTACAAGAATTCATAGTGGGAATTTTATTTCCTGTGTATGTTCTGAATGTTCATTAAGTTTTGGTTTAATTTTTACTCTCTTTTAAATCTATTATATTTTATTGAGTACCTCTGCTGAGAAAAAAACAACTATTCCATTTGTATTCATTATTAGTTTTATATTCCAATCTGGCCTGTTTCCATACAATTTTATAATTCCTATTATCATGCCATATTCACAAATCCACTTTTTTTTCCCTTTTCTATTACAAGTCACTCATGTGGGTGCTATATCTTTTAAGTGGTTGAACATGCTGCTTCTTTTTGATTCTAGTATTCAACATAAACAACTGAGCCGTAAGAGGTGCTTGGGGATACACAAAGAAAAAATTAATTAAACACGATCCCGACCACAACCTCTTTTGCTAATAAGCAAATGCAGTATTATTATGTACATTGCAGGGGTGATAGTGTTTTCCAAATGCGGAATGTCACTGTGGTCGATGACACCTACTGCATTTTTGACAATTTACCTTTATTTCCACTATTATTTCTACTCTAATTGACTCCTGGTACCATGGTACCTGGTACCCTTCCCCTCCCCACAGCACTTGTGTATATTTGTATATATTATTTATTACTCTTTTTTATTAATGATGCGTAAATATCTATGATTCTGTTTATCTTGATAGTACTGATGCCTGACTACTTGTTTTGTTTTGTTGTCTGTCTCCCCCTTTTAGACTGTGAGCCCGTTGTTGGGCAGGGATTGTCTCTATCTGTTGCCAGATTGTACATTCCAAGCACTTAGTAAAATGCTCTGCACACAATAAGCACTAAATAAATATGATTGAATAAATGTTGGGTTTTATCAATAAGAAACTAATGATAACAATTGTAGTGTTGGTTAAACTCTTACCACGTGCCAAGCATGTACTAAGGACTTGGGTAGATCAAAGATAATCAAGTTGGAAACCGTGCCTGTCTCCCATGCAGCTCACAGTCAAAGTAGGGGGAAGATCAGGTATTTAATGCCCATTTTATAGCTAAGAAAACTGAGGCCCAGAGAAGTTAAGTGATTCGCCCAAGATCACGCAGCAGGCACACATGTGGTTAAGTTGTATCGGAACTCAGATCCTCTGACTCCCAGGCCCAAGTTCTTTCCTCTAGGCCATGCAGCTTCCTCAGTTGAGTTGAGTCATGAGACTTAGCATGGTCACTGCGTAAACTATTAAATGATAAGTAACAAAGACTGAATTATTTTCTAGGAAACCTAACTCGTACTTTCTTCTGCCGCTGTTTGAACCGGCTTTCGAAGACGGTCTCCTGTCCTCTTCTGGAACTGTCCCTCTCCTAAAGGTATACTATTCCATCCCTCCATTTAACACCTCCATTGGAAGGAGGGGCTGATGACAGAAACCCAACTCCATCTGTTTTTGTTCGTAGCTTTGGTGAAAGGTTTAGTCGGGGAGGAGGTTGGATTTATGAGCTGCACTAGGATTTGGGATTATATGTGGACTTCAAGTGTCCATGAGCAAGGATAATGAAGATGCAGCCAGGACAGCCCAATTCTATTCAGCCTATTCTCCTGCCCTTCCCTTTAACCATGGCAGCTTCCTTTGTATGAGCTGGGAGAGATTGAGGAATGGGTTAAGGAAGAAGCCTTAGACATTATGGGTCTGAGGAGAGACTTTTGCAGCCATCTCTCTGCTGCAACCCCATCCCTTGGAGGAAATGATTAAATTTATTTTAGGCTTCAAGTGTAATGGGAAGTCAACCGATACCAGTGTCCCAGGATCCCTTGCCCCTCTGGCTCTTGCCTGGAAATTTAACTGTGTTAAAATGCATTGACTGCGCGTCAACATTTACCTAACAGCAGGAGACCATTATCCTGTGACTATGTTCTGTTCCATTGGCCTTATCTCTTTACCATGCTCAGAATAATTGACAGGCAACTATGAATTACAAAGCTTGAATGCCGTTGAGGGGTGTTAACGGTGGAATTATTTCCTGAATCCTTAATAAAGGTCTCAGCTTTGACCTATCAGCACGAAGCATGCAAGAAAAACACAAATAAGCTGGGTTTTAGGAAATTGTCATTATGCATCAGAAGGGACAGCATGAAGTGGGGCTGACCAGTTGTTATCCATCCTCACCCAGGCCCAGGGAAGAAGGGAGTTTAAATTGTAGTCAAAGAGCTTTAAGTTAGATGGACAGTGATACTACTTGGAACGGGGTCTCGGGGAAGACTGTGAAATCACCATGTCCAGAAGGAAATGATGCCCATCTTTCCTGGATAATCTGGATGGAGGCAGGGGAGCTGCCCAAATGACTGCCCAAAATGTCATCTCCCCAACCCCCACTCACCCTTGGGACTTTCTTACTCTGCGAAGGGACGAATTTGTTAGGACTTGGCAATTTCCCCTAGATCCCACACTTGATTTTATTTATGATGTCAGCCCCTCTTCGCATTTTTCTTCTCCCCAGGTATATATTGACTGATCAGAGAGTGAAACACTGTGGTCTAGTGGATAGAGTAAGGGGCTGGGAGTCAGAAGGACCTGGTTTCAAATTCTGACCCTGCCACTTGTCTGCTATGTCTGCTTGGGCAAGTCACTTCCCTTCTCTGTGCCTCAGTTACCTCATCTGTAAAATGGAGATTAAGACTGTGAGCCCTACGTGGGACAGGGACTGTGTCCAATCCAATTAGTGTGCATCCACCCTAGCATTTAGCACAGTGCTTGGTACATAGTAAGCACTTAACAAATACCACAGTTATTATTAGCCAAAAGAACCACCTGAGTGTGAATCTTAGCGGAGTGCCTCTGAATACTCTCTTTGGAGCTGGGATCAGCACCTGAGATTTCTCTCAGGTCTGGCCTTGCTACCAAAGTGAAGCTGTCCCTCCGCTGCCTCCTCTGTCTTGTCTTATGCTGTTGAATCGTTTTCAACCCATAGCGACCCCATGGACCCATCTCTCCCAGAACGCCCCACCTCCAGCTGCAGTCATTCCGGTAATGTGTCCATAGAGTTTTCTTGGTAAAAATGCAGACGTGGTTTCCATTGCCTCCTTCTGTGCGGTAAACTTGAGTCTCCACCCTCGATTCTCTCCCATGCTGCTGCTACCCAGCACAGGTGAGTTTTGACTTGTAGCAGTTTGCCTCCCACTCGCTAGCCACTGCCCAAGCTAGTAACGGAATGGATATGCCTCTCCTGTAGCCGAGACTGGAAGAGTACTGGAAACTTTCCAGATCCGATCCTGAAAGGGGGGGGGGGGCCTCATCTGTAGTGGATAATGATACCTAAGCACTTACTCTATAGCAAGCACCCTTCACTAAGTGAGGGATAAATCAAAGCAGCTGCAGTCCCTGTGGCAAGCAGGGCTAACTAAGTGGATGGGAGAACAGGTATCCCCATTTTATAGATCGGGAAACTGAGGCCCAGATAGATTAAGTGACTCGTCCAAGCTCACCCGGCAGGTCAGTGGAAGTCTGAAACTGGAACACGGGTCTCCTGGCTCCCGGATCCGTGATCTCTCCCTGAGTCCATCTTGCCTAGTGAAGACTGCTGAAACAAGATCCCTTGCCTGCTCTCGTTCTGCATGTGGGAGGGCGTCACCCCTCCTGTCCTCGACCTGTGGAAATTATTAGACCGGAGAGGGTTAATCGTAAAAAGGATCGTGACCTTTCATCCTTTTTACGATAAACCTCTCCGGTCTAATGAGTGCTTACTATGGGTCGAGCACTGAGCCAAGCGCTGGGGTAGAGACAAAGTTATCAGGTCGGACACAGTCACCGTTCCACGTGGGGATCACAGGCTGACACTCCAGAGAGTCTGTCCGTGGGCGGCAGGTCCAGGTTGAAGTTGGGGAGGTGGGGGATCCCGCGTCCCCTCAGCGGCTCCTCCGGAACCAAAGGGGAAAGGCCGGCGGCCATCTGAAGACAAAGGTCAAGGTGCTAAGGGACTGCAGACTTCCCCAGGAAGCCGAACACCCCGGTGGTTTTCCGGGCCCCATCCTGGTACGGCTCCGAAGTCACCACGGGAGCTATTGTTTGAAGGGAAGGCTTGGGTCACTTATTGTAATCTTCAAGTCAAAATGACTTTTACCAAGCAACATCTGACAGTGCCAAAGCCTCTCGCAGCCCTGGGTGAAATTATGATAACAAGAGAAAAAAGCTATTACTGCCACCATGCTTTCATTATGCAAATGATATTAAGATAGGCTGTGCGGATCGCCCGTGGCTATGCTATAATCTCCATGCAGTGATTATAATGTGTCAAACTTAGTCATTTTGATTATGACATGTTAATTACATGCCATCTTCATGCAGACATGAATATTACTCGCAGTCAAACAAAACACAAATTGGGGGCATTGTTGGGTTTTTTTTTAACTTTTTTGATTAAATGGATTAAAAGATTAAAAAGATATGTAATATTGCAAACTAATTAAATATAGGCAAAATTCTCTCCGCTCAGCTGGGAGGGGAGGGCCCAGAACGTGTTGTTCAGCTGCTTGGGCTGTTCTTTTCCAGTGTCACAGCAGGGACCAAGAGCAAAATATTTTCCTAGAAAACAAAAATACTTCTTATGCAGTACCGCATTTCCCATAGGAAGGCACCTTTGAAACCAGCCACGAAATCTGTTCGATTGACAGCAGGTGATTGAAGGACGGTGAGTCTAAGCAGGGAAACATCGCAGAATCTTCATTGCTACTTGATGCGATGCTCTATCTTTCTGGGACTGCATTCCTAGGGCCTCTTGACCAGTACCCTATTTCCTTTGCAGTTTTTTTCCAAGTCTCAGTAGTGTTCATCCTATTAAGCTGGGGTATGTGTTGTCTGCCTCATGGCTTAAGATCATTCAGGCAATCAGTGGTATTTATTGAGCTCTTACTGTGTGCAGAGCACTGGACTAAGCACTAGAAGGAATACAGTAAGGCAGAGTTGGTAGACATGTTCCCTGCCCACAGTCAACTTACATTCTGGAGGGGGAGACAGACATGAATGTAAACAAATAAATTATGGATACGTACAAAAGTTCTGTGGGTCTGAAGGAGAGGGGACTTAAAGGGAGCGAATCCAAGTGCAAAGTTGACACAGAAGGGAGTGGAAGAAAAGGAAACGAGGGCTGAGTCAGGGAAGGCCTCTTGGAGGAGATGTGCCTTCAGTGAGGCTTTAAATGGGGAGAGAGTGATCACCTGTAAGATATGAAGAGGGAAGGTGTTCCAGGCCAGAGGCAGAATGTGAGAGAGAGGTCGGTGGAGTGATAGATGAGATCGAGGTACAGGGGTAGGTTGGAATTAGAGGAGTGAAGTGTGTGGGCTGGGTTGTAGTAGGAAAGCAGTTTGGTAAAGTAGGAGGGAGCAAGGTGAGTGAATGCCGATGATTGCCGATAAAGCTGATGATAAGGAGTTTCGGTTTGATGTGGCGGTGGAAGGGCAACCAGTAGAGATTCTTGAGGAATTGGGACTGAACATTTCTGTAGAAAATTAATCTGAGCAGCAGAGTGAAGTATGGACTGGAGTAAGGAGAAATAGGAGGTAGGGAGATCAGTAAGGGGCTGATACAGTAATCAAGGTGGGATAGGAGAAGTGCCTGGATTACCATAGTAGCACTTTTGGTGGAGAAGAAAGGGAGGATTTTAGAAATGTTGTGAAGGCTGAAGAGACAGGAATTAGTGACAGATTAAATATGTGGGTTGAATGAGAGAGACCGAGGCTTGTGAGACAGGAAGGATGGTGGTGGCGCCTACAGTGATGGGAAAGTCGGGTGAAGGACTGCGTTTGGGTGGGAAGATGCGGAGTTGCTAAGTTTGGACATGGTAAGTTTGATATGTCAGCGGAACATACAAGTAGAGCAGTCTTGAAGGAAATGAGAAACTGCAGAGAAGAAGAGAGATCTGGGCTGGAGATGTAGATTTGGGAATCATCCACATAAAGACGGAAGTTGAAGCCATGGGAGCGAATGAGTTCTCCAAGGAAGTGAGTGTAGATGGAGAATAGAAGGAGAGCCAAAACTGAACCTTGATGGACATCCACTGTTAGGGTGTGGGAAGCAGAGGAAGAGCCTGTGGAAGTGACTGAGAATGAGCATCCAGAGAATTGGGAGGAGAGCCAGGTGAGGAGAGTATCTGTGAAGCCAAGGTTGAATATTTTTCCAGGAGACGGGGGTGGTAAACAGTGTCTAAGGCATCTGAGAGGTCAAGAATGATTAGAGTTGGATTTGGCAAGAATATCATTTTAGACCTTTGAGAGGGTGATTTCTGTGGAGTGAAGGGGATGGAAGCCAGCAGGTATAGACAACTCACTCAAAGGAGTTTGGAGAAGAATGGTAGGAGGGAGTTGTTGGGGTGATAATTGGAGGGAGTCTTGGGGTCAAGGGAGGGGTTTTTTTAGGGTAGGGGAGACATGAACATGTTTGAAAACAGTGGGGAAAAAGCCACTGGAGATTGAAGAGTTGAAGATGGTGGTCAGTGACGGAAGAAGGGAGGGGGCAATTGCTTTGATAAGGTGTGAAGGGTTGGGTTTGGTGGCACAGGTGGAGAGGGTGGATTTTGAGAGAAGGCAGGAAGACTCCTTTTGAGATAGTGCTGGGAAAAATAGAAGAGCTGAAGGATGAGTAGGAGGTGGGAGGGATTGGAGAGGAGCAAGGGAGACTTTAGGGAGAGCACGTGCTCAAGGAGTTGTGTAGCTATTCACTGCAGACAGGAAATGTGTCTACCAACTCAGTTGTACTGTACACTCCTGAGTGCTTAGTTCAGTGCTTTATACACAGTAAGGGCTCAATTTAAAAAAAATATTGCATTTGTTAAGCATTTACTATGGACCAGGTACTGTACTTAGCACTGTAGTAGCTACAAACTAATCAGTTTGAACACAGTTCATGTCCCACATGAGGCTTACAGTCTTAATCTCCATTTTGCAGATGAGGTAACTGAAGCACAGAGAAGTTAAATGACTTGCCCAGGGTCACACGGCAGAGAAGTGGTGGAGCCAGGATTAGAGCCCAGGTCCTCTTGACTCCCAGACCTACGCTCTATCAGGAAAGGCATTATTTACTTTCAAATTTGCTCTTTTACAGTAAGTTTGGATTTGCTCTCTCTTCTGGGTTTATCCGCTGTTTTCCTTCTTCATCACCCAGACCTCTCTGTTGAAAGCCCTTTAATACAGAGCTCTGCACACAGTAAGCACTCAATCAATGGTATCGATTGACTGAGTGTTTGAAAGGAAGAATGCGGGGCTTTCCATCTGGTGGCATGGAATTTGCCAAAAGAGAAGGTTGAAAAGCCACCTATCAGATTTACTTATTTTTGTAATGGTTTTTGTGTTATGCACTTACTATGTGTCAAGCACTGTGTTAAGCTCTAGGGAGATACAAGTTAAACAGGTCAAATCTAGCCCCTGTCCTACACAGGGTTCACAGTCTGAGGGAGGAAAATTTATTGAATCCCCATTTTATAGATGAGGTAACTGTGGCCCAGAAAAGTTAAGTGTCCTTCCCAAGGTTACACGGCAAGTGACTGGTGGAACTGGGATTAGAACGCAGATCCTCTGATTCCCAGGCCCGTGTTTTTTCCATTAGGTCACGCTCTTTTCTACTCTGTGTAGGAAGGGCTGGGTGGGGGGCTCAGAATGGGGGAGTTGATTTTAGTTATGCCTTTCAGAAATGGGATCCTCTCTGCTCCACCTTATTCTGAACTAGACTGCATAACTTCCCTTGGCTTAGTGGAACAGGAGTGATTGGGAATCCCATGAGGTACAGGAATCATGATTAGTTCCCACCTTTGTATTTCTCCCAGCACTCAGTACAGTGGTCTGCACACAGTAAGCATTTATTAAACACTGTTACTATACTACTACGAGAAGAGAGGACACAGACTGAAAATACCAGCAGATTCAAGTGGGGTTTGGCTTATTTCATATAAGGGCCCATAATGGATTATTACAAGGAACAATTAGGGAAGTAGAAGAAAAGTTTAGGGGTGTTAAATCGTGCATCCCCCAATCTTGTCTTATGTTGTCAAGTCGTCGCCGACCCATAGCGACACCATGGACACATCTCTCCCAGAACACCCCCCCCCCATCTGCAATTGTTCTGGTAGCGTATCCATAGAGTTTTCTTGGCAAAAATACAGAAGTGGTTGACCACTGCCTCCTTCTGCACAGTAAACTTGAGTCTCTGCTCTCGACTCTCTCCCATGCCACTGCTGCCCAGCACAGGTGAGTTTTGACTTGTAGCAGGTTGCCTTCCACTTGCTAGCCACTGCCCGAGCTAAGAATGTAATGGATATGCCTCTGCTTGACTCTTCCTCCCGTAGTCGAGATTGGTAGAGTACTGGAACCTCTCCAGATGTGACCCTGAGAGGGGACATCCCTAAATATTAGGATGGATATCGAAGGAAACAACCAGCTCACTTTTCCTCCAAGCATCCAGTCTAGGCTGTATCTCCCCCTCTAGACTGTAAGCTCACTGGGAGTAGGGAAAGTGCCTACCAACTGCATTGTACTCTACTTTCCCCGTGCTTAGTACAGTGCCCTGCACACAGCAAGCACTCAATAAATACTATTGATTGAGATTTAATATTACACTGGATGGATCGATAGAATGCCATGGTTTTTTAGCATGGTAGTTAAGCGCCAAAACTTCTTGGAGGAGAAGCTTTGCAGGTGAAAACGACCCCTGAAGGTGTTTGCCAATAAACGGTGTGCCACTTCCCACAAGGTCCTGCTGTGAAGGGGGGCAAACATAAGAACAGGATGCGAGAGCTTCGGACTTCCTGCCTGCGTTACATCCTTAGGGGGCATCTGAGCTGAAGCCGTCAAGGGACTGGCTCGACGGTATGGGAAAGAGTCTAGATAAATGAATCTAGGTCCATAAGCCTAGCAGAAATTAGTCCCTGGTTAAGAAGGGATCTTTATAGGAAGCAAACCAATGCTTTGTGGGACTTAATTCAGGTGCTTCCTGTCTCCATCTCCTCAGCAACACTGGTGTCGGTGAGTGAGTTTGGGAAAAGTTTTTCCAACTGAAAGCATTTTCTGGACAGCACAGGAAAGCGGCTCAGGTAACAGCGTGTTTTTTATGTGCAGTGCTCAGATTTATAGAATGCGTACCGATAGAAGTCAGCGTTTTCTGTCTCGATAGGTGTTGCCAAGATGTTACTTTGGGAAGCCTTCAATTTTAAGCAATGTGCAGGGAAGACTTTCTGCAGGAGAATCCTTTTTCCCTACCCACCTCAAATATCTGTCTTAAAGGAAAGTTCGGGAAGAGAGGCGGTTTAGGCGCACCTGCATGACTGTCTCGAATTCATCTCGAGAAGCAGAACTTCCTGACAAAAACTTCCTTTTATATAATACAGTTCTCCTGTGCTATGATACCCTGGAAAATACAATTTCAGCCAAGATGGTTCAATAACATATTCCCTCTATGATGAAATGTGTCATTAAATATAGAAATAGATCAAACACTTTCCCACTGAGATTCCCTAGGATGAAATATCTAGGTAAGAAGCTGAATTGCCGAGATGTCTTGGCAAATGGGAAAGGGGGAAAAAAAACCTCGCTAGGGAACAATACTTAACTAGACTTATAAATAGCCAAGATCACAGCTCAGTTTGATTAATTTGGGGAAACAAGTAAAAGTGTTTTGCCAATTCATCAGATTTCCTGCTTTCAAAGCAGTTGCTAATGTAAATATTAGCATCCAAACTAACAAATTGTCTTTGGTAATTAAATGGCTTAATTTACGGGATCCATTAGCAGATTGCAGGCATATAATTTTTCCAGTTAAATGAACTTTTTCCCTTCTCCCTCCCCTTAACTTGGGGTTCCACCCATGTGAGCTTATTATTTAGGGGTAGATTTGCACTGGCTTCAGGATTTGGGGCATTAAGTTTTTTGACTATATCTGATGAGGTGGGGGTGGGAGCCTTTCTGCTTGCAAGTTCCCCACCTACCAAATAATAAGCACTTGGCAAACATCACAGTGGTTATTAATAGGGGCCCCTTTTTCTAGAGAGCTATAGATAGGGTATTCTCTAGGCAAGAAGCTCAATCGATTGGATCAATGGATCAATGAATTAATTAGTTCAATGGCATTATGGAGTGCTCACTGTGTGCAAAGCACTGTATCAAGTTTTTAGGAAGCGTTCAGTGGAGGATAAATTTGGCACAGTGGCCTGGCTCTCGAGAGGCTCCAATCCAATAGTAATTTCTGGGAGAGGCAGGAGTGGGAGGCTGGATGTGGGTACGTGAGGAAACAATTAAGACAAAATAACATAAGGATACAGGGCCAGTAGGAAATATAAAAAAGTGGGTGAATATTGCAACTAAAAGAGCTGTATTAGCTTCCTTACCTCTCAGGCAGGACAGTCCAGAGGCCAACAGTCACAACAGCCTCAGCCACAACTCTCCGAACATTCTAGAAGTTGGTGATGCACGATGCCGCTTCCGTCTCTTCCAGGCCAGCTCTGGCTTGGGAAGACAGGAATCCTGGATCGTGTAGGGAAATGCAGGTTTTGGGGTTTTTTTTAATGGTATTTGTTAAGTGCTTACTATTTATCAGACACTGTTTCAAGTGCTGGGGTAGATGAAAGTTAATCAGGTTAGACACAGTCCCTGTTCCACATGGGGCTCAGTCTCATTCCCCATTTTACAGGTGAGGTAACTAAAGCACAGAGAAGTGAGATGACTTATCCAAGGTCACACAGTAGACAAGTGGCAGAGCCCGGGTTAGAACTCGGGCCCTTCTAAGTCTCAGGCCCAAGCTTTAACCACTAGGCCATCTGGGTGTCTTCCTGGGCAGTGTGCCTAGGCAGGGGTGACTGAGGCCAAACGATGCTGCTCGTTCTGGCTCTCCTGATTTCACAGGGTGGGCATCAGAGGAGGGTGATGCCATCAAAACTCTAAAATTCAGGACTGAAAAATTAGACGTATGGAAGACACTTCCATTTGTTTTGGAGCAGGGCAAAAGGCTGTCTTAAAAATCTGATTTTAATTTCTATTCTTAAACCATGAGGATAGTTTTATTGCTTGCTTCTGATGACTGATGGGTTCAAATCAAGGACTCTTCCATACTACTCCTAGCTTCCCCCTCACCTTGGGCCTAAGCCAACATGTCCTTGGCAGAAGACAGTTCAGACGATGCAGTCGGATGCTGATGAGATTCAGAACTTCTTAGGATGGGGTTTTGCAAGAGACACAAACGTCCCTGATCTTGTGACGAGTCATTTTAAATAGAACATACTGTACAGAGAAAAAGTGTTAAAAATACCAGTTAATTACTTTTTTTAATCCCCAAGTAGAATAAGTTCCAGTTAACTGGTCTCACTTACCATATTTCTTTATGTGTAAGCTGTTCTAGAAATCTCCTGCTAGCTGAGTACCGTAGTTATTCAGGGATGTGCATATCAATAACCAACAATAACCCACATTTACGTGCTCGCACTGTGCAAAGCACTAGAATGAGCATTAAGAAGAATACCCGGAGATTAATTCTGGCAGGGACCCACAGTCTAAATGGGGAAGGACAGGCACACAGGAAAAATCAAGACAGGCTGAATTCAGCCATTCACACAACAGTAAAAGGGAACATTTCTCAGCTCAACTCTTCAGCCAACTCCCTGTTTCTGCCCAGCTTCGGCCTGGCAACCATTTAGATTGCAAACCCCGTGTGGGAAAGGGTCTGTGTCAGAACAGGTAACCTTTTACCTACCCCAGCATGAACATGGTGCTTGGCACCTAGTGATCAGATAAAGAGATCAGAAGTTCCTCCTTGGCAGGACAGACATACAGGGAATATTGTTATATTGTATACTCCCTAGTGCTTAGTACGGTGCTCTGCACACAGTAAGCGCTCAATAAATACGATTGACTGACTGACATGCTATTTGGGTTTCCGATCTGTCACCTTAAAGACCTGACAAGTGAACAGGGAGGGTGGAAAGGAATTGGGGACTTTGCTTGAATGGAGATTTTGCTTGACTATGACCTGTAAGCAGAATCCTATGTGCATTTGAATAGCTTTTTATGGGTATAATGTCCATGTTACTAATTTTGGAACAATCTACTTTCACTCAATCTATCAAGCAGAGGTACTTACTGAGCACCTAATGTGATCAGAGATTTATATTAACCACTTGGGAGAGAACAATAGAAGCAAAAAACATCATCCCAGGCCACAGGGGACTTAAAACTCTTTATGCATTAGTGCTAACACGAGCGCACTAGATCCTACTGAAAGAGATAGTGGAAACTCATGGGAACTCAAGTGGAAGCAGTTCAGATGAAAGATGGCTAAACAATTTGTTTTTCATTCAGCACTGTTAACAGTGCAGTAAAAAAGCAAACCTAAAAGCAACCCTACTTACCCCCATTAAACTATTCTTCTGAGCCTTTGAGTACTAATTCTTCTATTTGAAATCACCTCGTCCTTCCCCTAGGTCAATCCTGCTCTTCCTCTCCTTTCACCTCCTCCCTGAAGTCTTCACAGAGCAGATCCACATGGCTTCACCATTCTTCAACCTTTCTACTCCCCTGATTTCTCAGTCTTTTGTTATTTCTCTAACAACTGGAGTTGACTGTGGTGATGTTTATATATTCCTGTTGCTTGTGCCTGCATATATTTATGCCAATCCTGTGTTTTCCTAACCTCCACTCCCATATAATAATAACAAAAATGATAATAATACTAATTACTAGTATTATTGTTAAGAGCTTATTTTTTGCCAAGCACTGTATACTAAGTGCTAGGGTGGATGCAATATAAGCCAATTGGACACAGTTCCTGTCCCACATGGAGCTCGGGATCTAAGTAGGAGAGAGAGCAGGTATTTAATTCCCATTTTACAGATGAGGAAACTGAGACATAGAGAAGTGACTTGCCCAAGATCCCACCACGGGCAAGTGGTGGAGCTGGAATTAGAACCGAGATCTACCGACTGGCAGAGCTGTGGTCTTTCTACTAGGTCACATGGCTTCTCTAGAGAAGGCCCATCAATCAATCAATCCTTGGTATTTGTTTTGCACTTACTGTGTGAAGAGCACTGTACTAAGCATTTGGGAGAGTACAGTATAATAGAGTTGGTAGGCATGTTCCCTGCCCACAACGAGCTTACAGTCTAGAGGATTTTTTCTCCCTTTTAACCTCAACAGAGTGAAATAAAGTATTTGTTCAAGAGGGTACCCAATTGATACTGCTGACTGAGGCTCTGGAGTGCCATTATACCATGCTTTTTCTTCCTCAGTATTAACCAATCAATCAACTGTATGTATTGAGTGCCTAATGTTTGCAGAACACTGTACTAAAAGCTTGGAAAAATACACTAGAATTAGTTGACATGATTCCTGCCCTCAGAGAGCTTGCAGGCTAATGGGAAAGAGAGACATTAAAATAAACTAGGGAAGCAGCAAGGCCTAGTGGACAGAGCATGGGCCTGGAAGTCAGAAGGACCTGGCTTTTAATCCCAGCTCTGCCACTTGACCGCTGTGTGGCCTTGAGCAAGTCACTTCACTTTACTGTGCCTCGGTCAACTCATCTGTAAAATGAGGATTAAGACCGTGAGCCTCTTGTGGGACAGGGACTGTATCCAACCTGATTAGAGTTGTATCTGCTGCAGTGCCTTGAAGAGTGCTTGATACAGAGTAAACGCTTAACAAATACCAGCATTATTATTATTATTACTTTATTAGATTACAGACAGCAAGAGATAATATAGAGTATAAAGATAGGAACATAAGCACTCTGGGGAACAATGAGTGAAGCACCCAAGAGCTTAGGGGACATGGAGGTGCCCAAGTGGCAGTTGAGTAGACATAGGGAGGAGAGAGGATAAATTCACTGGAGAAGGTTTGCTTGAGGAGATGTGTTCTCTGAAGGGCTTTGAAAATTGGGAGAGCAGTGATCTGCTGGATGTGAAAGGGGAGGAGGTTCCAGATGGGAGGGAGGGCATGAGCGGGAGATACAAGGTGAGAGAAATGAGGATGAGATACAGTAACTTCTCTCCTTCTAAAGTGTAAGCCTGTTTTAGGCGGGGAACGTGAGAAGGAGTGTAACCTCTTGGATAGAGCACGGGCCCAGGAGTCAGAAGGACCTGGGTTTTAGCCTCAGGTCTGCCACTTGTCTGCTGTGTGACCTGGGACAAGGCTCTTCACTTCTCTGGGCCTCAGTTACCTCATCTGTAAAATGAGGATTAAGACCGTGAGCCTCATGTGGGACAGGCACCGTGTCCATTTTATCTACCCCAGGTAGAACAGTGCCTGGCACATAGTAAGCCCTTAACAAATGCCATTAAAAAATGCCATAAAACCCAGGTCCTTCTGACTTCCAGACCCATGAGCTCTCCACTAAGTCATACTGCTCCTCTTCACGAGACAGACAGAACTTGCTCTCTTCCACCGGCACAACTAAGCAGCAAAAGTTCGAAGCCTTCGTAGAGTTAGGGAGATGTACTCAATGACATATGGTTGTCATACACTCATAGATGATGGGTCTCACCCCAACTTAGCACTTAGCACAGTGTTCTCTACATAATAAATGGTCAAAAACCACAACTGATTGATTGACTGAATGATTGAACTTTGCCTGGGACTAAGGCAGAGAAAGGCAGGGCACAGGTGGAGAGCCTTCAGAAGTTCTCGTGTGCTTCTGAGAGTTGGAGTCCCAAGCCAGGGATTAGAGTCTGCGTATTCTCCAGGACACAATGCTCCAAGTTTCAAATACTGAATTCTGGGTTCGGTAAGTTGCTCTGTATGGAGAAATTCTGGGGCAGTGTTGGGGCCAGCTGAGACCCCAAGATCCCCTGGCATAAAGAATGTACTTAAGGCCTCTGGCCCCAAGAAAGCTGATCAACCTTCCCCCATGCCCCCAGTCCCCCCACCTTCCGCTCCCCACCCCTCAATTCCTTCTCTCCTTTCCCTCCATTTTCCCACTCCATGCAGGTAGAACATATGCAAATGTCCTTCTGGAGGCAAACGGGAGAATGGGACTGGTTGTAAATACAAAAACCGATAATGTTGAGACATTCCTGTCATTCACTGGAAACTGGCACACCATTTCTGATCAGTGGTTTGATATCCCAGCCTCCTTCCTGGCGTTTCCCTGCATCCAGACATGAACCAGCAGGATAGGATAGGAGAATGGTCCATCAGTACTGGGGAGTCTGGGCTCTCACTGCCCTCTAGACTGTTAACTTGTGGGCAGGAAACGAATCTACCGACTCTGTTATAGTGTACTCTCCCCAGAGCTTGTTACAGTGCTCTGCACATAGTAAGTGCTCAACAAATAGGATTGATTGATGATTGATTGCCCAGCCGCCCGGTGGAAGGTGCTAGCCCCAATTTCTCCACCAAGGGACAATAAAATAGTCGAGCTAGAGATGGCATCCTCTCCCTCCTCAGAGGTTGTATAACAATGCACCCCTTTGGGTCCTCAGGACCTCCCCCCTGGAATATTTTGGACTCTGTGGTTTTGTGACTCATTAGACCGGTATATCGGGGACATCGTTCCCCTACCTTCCACTCAGGTGAGGGAGAGAAGGGGGCTGCAGATGGGACGGAGTCATTTAGAAGCAACAGCAGCCAATCCTTTTTCCAACTCTGACCCAGTTCTCTTCTCTCTAACATTGGCATAATAATCCCAGTCCCCTATCTGCCTTCCAGACTGCTGGGAGAATTCATTAGATTAAAAAAAAATCTATAAAGTAATCTTAGCACTTCGGAGGTAGGTGCTATTTAAATATAATGTAATAATAATAATATTACGATAATTACCTTGATTAATTGATGCAAAAGATGGGAAAAAGATTCTTAATTAAGACACATTTATATATAGAAATGCACCAATGAACATAACAGAATATAGATACCGTGTGGTAAGTCAAACAAAAATGGATTCTAACGTATGTGTATTTTTAATACTTTTTACAGTCATATGCACATGTACCAATGAGCACAATATTTATAGATATAAATTAAAGTCTTCAATTACTATTAGCGATTATAAATTAGTTTATCTGTATAAACCCACGCACTCACTAATAAGCATTTTATATGTGTTAAATTGTATATGCCGTAGGGAAACATAAATATACTTTACAAATGAGAAGTAGGTACTTCCATAGTGTATACGATTAAATTCACAATTTTATATATATGTGAAACATGACATAGATATGCACAGACAATTTTGTCAGTCTCTTTGTAGATATATATATATATGTATATATATATATGTATGTATGTGCATACTTCCTATATAGGTCTGGGTACAAAAACGCAAGCACGTGCTTAAAGATTGCACATACTAGGTTTGCCCGTCATAAAGTTAGTATGAGCCCGATTTCAGAGACTCGCACAATACTTTGCCTTTCAGTTTTAATGCACAAAATAAATTTTAAATAAAATAAAGGAATCCCCCTAAACATTCTGGGTATTTTTTTCAGAGGGACATTTCAAGTCAAGTTTTATACAGGTTTAGCCCAGAGGGAAATTAAACTCTACATTTAAATGGAGATTACACACAAAGGAATCCATTAGTTTCAATATTTCTCAGCAGGAGGGTTCAGAGTTATTTAAATAAGTTTAGATATTAAACCTAAAGTAGCCATTAAAGGAATGTAGATTTGTTTGTCTAGTTTTTTTTTTTTTCTCAGAAATCTTTTTTTTCCAGCTCACTGAAAAATCCATTCCTTAGCTGATGGAGGACATTTTAATGCATTGAAAAAATTCCCGGGACTTCCTTTGAATTTTTAAGCACCAAATTACGATCTACGTATCATAACAAAAATGTCATCTTTCGGATAGATTAAATGCAAGCAGCTCCCTTCTCCCCAGCCCTCAACCTTTCTTTAGAACAGTGCTAATATAAACGCTGACATTAAACCGTATTGGCTCTGTAAGACTCTTTGATTGTCATTGAGATTATTTTAAAAGTTATTTAGGTCCCCATGTTACATCTCTGCAACCAAACAGAAAATGTTTCACTATGTTTCTCTTTGCAACATTTCTTCGGGGATTCATAAATATTGATTGTACCGTAAAAAATTGATGGAATCTTGAAACAGACTGCAGTCTTGGCAGCTGGGGAATTTACTCAATTTTTCTCAATAGCTGCAGTCTATAAAAAGAGGAGATTTTGCAAATTGTTTCTCACCTTGTCTTTTTAGTATTTAATAGCTCTCAATTCTGTAGCCTTCTGAAGCATGCACAGAGTATAATTTCCATCAGAACTGTATCAGCCCTATTCGATGGGAATTAAAAGGCAGGCAGGATCGTTTAAAGGGTTAAATAAAGCCTCTTTCCAGGGCAGGGATGATCCAATTAGGCCAGGTTCCATGCACCTGTCTTTCCTGTTCTCCGAAGGGTCCTGGGGCATTTGGTGGTGTTGGGAAAATCTTCAGACTTACCTCTGTCCTCCCGAAAAGTGAAAAGGAAAATTCATTTAGTCCCTTCCTGCATTTCAAACCCTGCTTGTCAAATAGAAAGATGTAATCACTACAGTGAACTGAAGAAGCATCGGGCCTGGGAGTCGGAAGGACCTGGCTCTGATTCCGGCTCTGCCACCGGTCTGCTGTGTGACCTTGGGCAAGTCACTTAACTTCTCCACATCTGTAAAATAGGGTTTAAAACAGTGAAGCTCAGGTGGGACAGCGACCGTGTCCAACCTGATTGGCTTCTCTCTGTCCTGCACTTAGTAGAGTGCCTATCACATAGTAAGTGCTTAACAGATATAATTTTCATTATTATTATTATTATAAACTGACAATTTTCTCCCTGGGGCCTGGTCACCTAACCAGCTGGATTTTCTGAGAATGAAGACGGGGAACTTTGGGGCTGGGTACCAGAACTCCTGGTTTACATGCTCAGAGTTGTAACCGATTCATTATTGTATTTGGCCTTAGATGTGACTTGTCACCTAGTTTGCTTCGAAGTGCAACGGCAGTGTAAGGAGAAGAAAGGTTCAAACAGCAGGAAGCCTGAGTTCTGTAATGCCAAATCAGAGTATTGGTGGTAGGGGATATAGAAGCAGCGGGGCTCAGTGGAAAGAGCCCGGGCTTGAGAGTCGGAAGTCATGGGTTCGAATGCCGGCTCCGCCACTTGTCAGCCGTGTGACTGTGGGCAAGTCACTTCACTTCTCTGGGCCTCAGTTCCCTCATCTGTAAAATGGGGATTCAAACTGTGAGCCCCACGTGGGACAACCTGCTCACCCTGTATCTACCCCAGCACTTAGAACAGTGCTCTGCACATGGTAAGCGCTGAACAAATACCAACATTATTACCTCATCTGTAAAGTGGGGATTAAGACTGTGACTCTCACTTGGGACAACCTGATTAACCTGTATCGACCCCAGGGCTTAGAGCAGTGCTCGGCACATAGTAAGCACTTAACAAATACCAACGTTATTATTAGTAGTAGTAATAGAGGAAGACGTAGTAATAGTATTTATTGTGCTTGTACTGTATGTAAAGCACTGGACTAAGATCTGAGAGAGAATACTCAGGTGGGCGATAGACACAGCCCTTGTCCTGGGGGAAGGCACCTAATTGTAAGGACACATCTCCGCTCACATGGAAGCGATCTGGGGAAAAAAATCCAAACAAAATCAATCAACAAATCCCTTGTGAGAACTGGTCCCTCCCTCCACCTTCATCCCCACACTCTCTCTACCACCCTTCAGCCTTATGGTGAAACAACATCACCCCAGACATATTAATGATAATAATAATAATATTTGTTAAGTGCTTTCTATGTGCCAAACACTGTTCTAAGCACTGGGGTAGATACAAGGTAATCAGGTTGTCCAGTGTGGGGCTTACGTGGGGCAACGTGGAGGTAACTGAGGCACAGAGAAGTTAAGTGACTTGCCCAAAGTCACACAGCTGACAAGTGGCAGAGCCGGGATTAGAACCCATGACCTCTGACTCCCAAGCCTGTGTTCTTTCCACTAAGCCACACTGCTTCTCAGATAGTGTCCTAAGCTCTGGGGTAGATACAAGATAATTAGGTTGGACACAGTCCCTGTCCCACAGGGAGCTCCCAGTCTTATTCTCCATTTTACAGATGAGAGAATTGAGTCACAGAGAAGTTAAGTGACTTGCTCAAGGTCACACAGAAGACAAGTGGCGAGGCTGGGATTAGAACCCATGACCTCTGACTCCCAAGCCCGTGCTCTACCCACTAAGCCATGCTGCTTCCTACGATCATATTTTATCCTCTCCTGGAGGCACTGAACTGACACGGGTTCCCCCAGTTCCAGTCCCAGCTCTGCCACAGGCCCTGCTGCATGACCAAGTCTCATGGCAAGGCATGCGTGGCAAGTCGCTCACGCACTCTATGCCTCAGTTTCCTTATCTGCAAATTAGGGATAGATTACCTCCTCTTCCTACTTTTTAGATGGTAAATTCCGTATCAGTCAATCAATTGGATTTATTGAGTGCTTAGTGGGTACAGAGCACCAAACTAAGCATTTGGGAGAGTCCAATATAACAGAGTTGGTAGACATGTCCCCTACCCCCCCACAATGAACTTACAGTCTAGAGGGAGAGACAGAGATTAATATAAATAATTTATGGATATATACATAAGTGCTGTGGGGCTGAGGGAGGATTTAATAAAGGGAACAAATGCAAGAGCAAGGGCAACGCAGAAGTCTGGCTCAGCACATAGTCCAGTATTTGGCCCCAAGTATGCACTTAATGCGTATCTTAATTAATGATTTTTTACTGCAGCGTGCAGCATTCAGTAAATACCATTGATTAAGTGCTTACTATGTGCTAAGCACTGGAATAGATTCAATGTCATGATATCAGACGTAGCCCTTGTTTCACCCGGGTCTCACAATCTATTTTGTCCCCGTTTTACGGATGTGGAAACTGAGTCCTAGAGAGTTGCCCAAGGTTGCACAGCAGGCCAGCGGCAGAGGTGGGACTAAAATCCGGGACTCCTGACTCTCATTCCTGTGTGCTGTCCTTTAAGTCTCCAGTCCTGCCGTGTGTCCTCAGACATGACACTAAGCCTCTCTTTGTGTCAGTTCCCTTATATGCGAAGTGGGGGTTAGGACTGCCTTTCTCTCTCATATAAAATGAGATCCTTGGGAAGATAAGATGAGATAACCGATGTGGGGGAGCTCTGGGAACACACGGGCTGCACAAATTCAAGTTATTATAATGCACCCTCCCCAGTGCACAACAATATTCGACTCATTTCAAAAGAGCTTTAAGATCTGCAGATAATAGGCCATATTATTCATTCATTCAATCGTATTTATTACTGCCGAATTTATTATTACCGAATAAAGATACGGAGAGCCATTCTTTTGACTTACATTCCTAGTTATTGGTTCTCTAATGGGCAGCCAAGACAGGTGAAGATCATGCAAGTCAAACATAGCAGTGCCTTTGATTGTAAGGGAATGAAATACCACTGCCCTCAAACAAAATCACTAAGAGCCCTTATCTATTCTCTCCTCTGCATTTGGAATGCTGTGCTGCTGGTTCTTAACTGCCCTTGACATTAACGAGCGCTACTGTATACGAGCCTGTGGAGAGGACCGCCAGGAATAGACAGACCTCTTTAAGTCGAGTTCATTGAGGAGCTATTCCAGAGGGAAAGATTCCGGTGTCTGCATTTTAGAGCAAAAGTATCAGCTCCCTCACAAAAGGCAAAATCTGTCTGCCGAGGATGCTAAAAGGCAAAAATACACTCCCTCTCCTCTCCTCCCATTTTTCTCCGTCTCCCTCCACCTCCACCTCCAGTCTACCTGTTGCCCTGTACTTTGATGAGGCAGAATGGCTCATGGATAAATGGGGCATTAGCCCAAATCTGCATGTTTCACTCCAGACAAGTTCAAGACCAGATTGGGAAGTGGGGAGCCTTACCGCTTCTCCTCCTGCAGGTCTTGACATCCAGAATTCAAGGGCAGGGGAAGCCATTTAAAAACAGGAATTTAGCCCAGATACGAGAAGGTCATATACAGAGGGTGGGAGTGGGGGCTGGGGTTTGATTGCATTCCTCAAGCAGATTAGACACAGACAGTATACTAAAGTTGCTGCCTCTAGGTCAGTGTGAAAGGGAAAGAGAGAACATTTTCTTTTTTTTTTGGAACACCGTAGTCAGACCGGAAGAAATGAAGATGCCACGGGGGCTACTGGGAGATGAAGTACTGTGTTTTGGGATGGCAGAGTCCAAATTCATCCCTTATTATTATTATTGGTATATTTGCTCAGTGCTTACTATGCATCAAGCCCTCTTCTAAGCACTGGAGTAGATACAAGTTAATCAGGTCGGACACAGTCCCTGTCCCACATGGGGCTCAAAGTCTAAGTAGGAGGGGGAAGAGGTATCGAATCCCCATTTTACATTTGGGGAAACTAAGGCACAGAGAAGTTAAGTGACTTGTCCAAGATCACACACCTCGCAACTGACAGAGATTGAATTAGTGCCCAGGTCCTCTGACTCCCGGGCCTGTGCGCTTTTTCACTAGGCCTCTGTGCCTGTCAGTGATGAGAAACTGGTCTCTGTTTCCTCTGGGGGAGAGGAAGAGTGGAAGGAAGGAGGAAGAGAAGGAAGATGGGGAAGGGAAGAAGGAAAGGTTAGGAAGAGAGCGATGGAGAAGGAGGGGAGAGAAATATAGAGAATCCTACAGAGATTAGGAATATTTATATGGGTTTAATTTTACAGCTGAAGGAACTGGGACTATACGTTGGGGAAAAACTTCCTGACTGAGCATGAGGAAACACTGGAATGCATTAACAGTTACCACGAGAGAATATAGAAACTCCTTTCTTGGGGATTTATTTTAAGGACTATCCAGGCAATCAGAGGTCGGCACCAGTAAAAGTCAAAGACCTGAAACAGTTGTCATGGTGGCGGTAGCCATTCTGAGATGCGGGTTGGCTACCCTGCCCACTTGGGCCCTAACCTAGGAGGAGTTTTAGCACCTAACCCTCTCCCCCAGCCCCTAATAATAATTGTGGTATTTGTTACGAGCTTACTAGGCGCCAGGCACTGTATTAAGTGCTGGGATAGATACAGTATCGTCAGATCAGACACGATTCTTGTTCTAAAGGGGTTCGCAGTCTAAGGGAGAGAGAGAACAGGTATTTAATTCCCATTTTACACTTAAGGAAACTGAAGCACAGCAAAGTTCAGTGATTTGCCCATGGTCACCCAGCAGGCAAGTGGTACAGTCAAGAGTAGAACCCAGTCTCCTGACTCCAGATCTGTGCTCTTTTTATTAAGGGGTGAGGGTTTTATTTTATTTTACTTTTTAATTTATTTTTAATGGCATTTGTTAAGCACTCTCCACATTCCAGGTATTCTACTAAGCGCCGGGATAGATACAAGCTAATTAGGTTGGGCACAGTCCACATCCCAAATGGGGCGCGTGGTCTTAATCCCAGTTTTACAGATGAGGCAACTGAGGTGCAGAGAGTGCACCTGACTTTTCCTGCTCTTGTGTCCCAAGCAATCTACCACAAAATCCTGGGATCCTTCCTGTCCAAGAATGCCAGGAATTCCATAAATGCTATTGATTGAGTGCTTTCTGTATTCAGAGCAATGTACTAAGCGCTTAGGAGAGCACAGTATAACAGAGACTGTAGTCACCTTCCCTGCACACGAACGGTTTACAGTCTAGAGGGTGAGACAGACATTAATGTAGATATATAAATTACAAATATGTACTAAAGTGCTCAG
Source organism: Ornithorhynchus anatinus (assembly GCF_004115215.2). NCBI lineage: Eukaryota > Metazoa > Chordata > Mammalia > Monotremata > Ornithorhynchidae > Ornithorhynchus > Ornithorhynchus anatinus. Next base: position 63,106,978 of record NC_041730.1, on the reverse strand, counting down.
TGGGTACAGATCCAAAGACCTGTAAGTGCCTTGTGGGCAAGGCACGTGTCTATCAACTCTTGTTATATTACCCTCTTCCAAGTACTTAGTACGGTGCTCTGCAACAGCAACATGGAGTGGAGGATAGAGCACAGGCCTGGGAGTCAGAAGGTTGTGGGTTCTAATTCTGACTCTGCTACTCGTCTGCTGAGTGACCCTGGGGAAGTCACTTCCCTGTGCCTCATTTACCTCATCTGAAATTGGGTTTGATCTGTTAGCACACAGTGGGACAAGGAATGTGTCTAACCCCATTTGCTTGTTTTCCCCCCAGCGCTTAGTACAGTGCCTGGCAGATAGTAAATGTTTAGCAGATACCACAACTATTATTATTAGTAGTAGTAGTAGCATTATTACAATTGATTGATAGATGACACAGATGGGAGTAGGGGTTGGGGAAGGAGGGCTTAATCGGAAAAGTCCTCTTGGAAGAGATGCGACTTTAATAAGGTTCTGAAGCGGGGGAAAGTGGTGGTCTGGTGTATGTGCGTCATAACCCAAGCACTGATAGTTTTCAAACCAATTAGAACGGCAGTGTGCACTAGGAAAGCTTCACTGGCTTCTATTCATTGTAAACTTTGCTCTAAGGAGCTCACAGTTCCGATCAGACATGATCTCACCTGGAACACTGAATACTTCCCATAATCTATTTAGAGGAGAGAATGATCATCTTGATTTTACCAGAAGAGAAACTTAAGACTTTCGGGGGGGTAACCTGTAGGCAAGGAAGGTGTCTGTTATACTTCGCTCTCACAAGCAGTTAGTACAGTGATCTGCACACAGGTAGCACTCGATAAATACGATGGATCGATTGATTGATTGACTGTGAAGTCACCCAGCAGGTCAGTTGGAAGGAAACTCTGCCTCGAGTACTGGCTACTAATGAGAAATACCCAGAACTCGGAGACTGGCTACGACAATAACCTTGAGTTACAGAGTGCCGTGAATCCTGGGCCGTGAGAAGCAGCATGGCCCAGTGGAAAGAGCATGGTACCTGGGAGTCAGAGGCCTGAGTTCTAATCCCAGCCCCGCTGCTCATCTGCCACGTGACCTTGGGCCAGTCACTTAACTTCCCTGTGCCTCAGTTCCCTCATCTGCCCAATGGAGATTCAATAGCTGTTCTGGCTCTTCCTTAGACTGTGAGCCCCCTCTGGGACCTGATTATCTTGTATCTACCCCAGCACTTACTATAGGGTTTTGCACATAGTAAATGCTTAACAAATACTATTATTATTATTAGTATTATTACAGGTGCAATCACCCCTCATTTAGCAGCTATGAAGACTGAGGCTCAGAATGGGGAAGTGACTTGATTCATTCATTCATTCAATAGCATGTATTGAGCGCTTACTGTGTGCAGAGCACTGTACTAAGCGCTTGGAATGTACAAATCGGTAACAGATAAAGTCCCTGCCCTTTGACGGGCTTACGGTCTAATCGGGGGAGATTAGACTTCAAAGGATATGGTCAGCGGTGGATCCAGAATGAGAACCAGAGAAGCCAGAACTAAGACCAGGACTCGTTTCAGTAAACTACGCACCCGTAACTTGCCAGCTTCAAGACTCGCGGAAAAGCCTCCTCAAAACTCCCAAGACCATTCTCTAGGTCTCACAGATCGTTCTAAAGAGGAAAGAAGCCTGTGATGGGGAGGGGAAGAAGCCTTACAGTAGTAGATGCTTGGGACTGAGAGAGTTTTGATCACTTCCAGTGAGAAACCACCAGGACAAGCCATCCTTCCAGCCTCATAGTCTGATTGAGTCTGGGGACTTGGACTTGAACTTCCTGTTAGTTTGTGTGAGGAGCTGATCACTGCTGCCTTCAGCTAATCGCTGGAAAGTTCTCTTTGAAGTACCAGACATCTATAGAGACCAAGAAGCAATTCACGTAAAATTATCAAAGGTCATTCGCAGGAATTTTTTTGTGGGATTCTTTTAAGCACTTACTATGTGTCAGGCACTGTCCTAAGTGTTAGGGTAGAGATACGAGATAATCAGGTTAAACACAACTCCTCTGTGCCTCAGTTAACTCATGTGTAAAATGGGGATTAAGAGTCCGAGCCCCATGTGAGATAGGGACTAATTCACTTGCCCAGGGTCACAAAGCAGACAATCGGGGGTGTCCAGATTAGAACCCAAGTCCTCTGACTTCCAGACCCTGGCTCTTTCCACTAGGCCATGCGCTTTTCTTCTCCCAAGGCTGAAAGGCTCATCACTTATTTTAAAACTGTGGTTAGTGGAACGACCCCTCTGAGCCTGCCTGCTAAAGCATCTGGGACAGACACAGACAAAGGAAGATTTTTAGTTTCTCCTGACCTGGAGAATCATTTTGCCCCACCCCCGGAGACCATGGCTTCTAGAGAAGCTGAGCAACTTTGCATTAACCTCCGAGCTCCTGGCTGGTTAGAAAGAAGTCCTGGAATTCCAGAAGGATTTCATGTCTCTGCAGAAAATCAACCTTAATTAGTCTGTGGAAAGTTGTGAGCATGCCCAAGAGCTCTTTACCCCAAGTCCCATGAAACGATTCCACTGCCTACTGATGATTGGTTTAAATGGGGTGTGGTTAGGTGCTGATTTCACTTTTACTGTTTAAATGCACTGATACTTGGCCATTATTGGATCCAAGAGTGAATGTCTTGATGGAGGTATCCTCCCAGGCATCCTGAGAAATGTGCTCTGTTGCTTTTGGGAAAATTGAATCCCACAGGTGGGGGCAATTCTATCAGAAAGACCCTGTTTTCACATAATAATAATAATAGTGGTATTTGTTAAGTGCTGACTATGTGCCAAGCACTGTACTGAGTGCTTGGATAGATACAAGGTAAACGGATCAGACACAGTTGCTGTCCCACACAGGACTCACAGGCTTCGTCCTCATTTTACAGATGAGGTAACTGAGACATAGAGAAGTAAAATGACTTATCCTACATCATTCATTCATTCAATAGTATTTATTGAGCGCTTACTATGTGCAGAGCACTGTACTAAGCGCTTGGAATGACCAAGTCGGCAACAGATAGAGACAGTCCCTGCCGTTTGATGGGCTTACAGTCTACAGCAGACAAATGGCAGAGCCAGGTCCTTGTGACTCCCAGGCCTGTGCTCTTTCCAATAGGCCACAGTGCTTCTCTGTTGGTGCTGCTGAGGAGAAGAACTTCCACTAGGTGAATCGGTATGGTGAAAATGGCCTGAAACTCTCTTTTCTGACCATAATTATGGTCTTCAGCAGTGACACAGCAGCTTGTGTAGACGCAGCCTTAGACTGACACTGCGGGAGATGAGGATGTAAGCAGGAGGTTCACGGAGGAAGGCTGTTCAAGAGAAAGCCAGTGGGACTTTATATTCAAATGAAGATATATGATTTAGTCTCATGATTTAACTTCCCACCGAACGGCAAATGCAGAAGATAAGGGGACACCAGGTTCTTGAGACCCCAAACAAATACTGGATAAAACAAGACTGGAGAGAAAGAGATAAGGATTACCACGTAAGTTGTTGGGAGAACTAACAATGGTCTGAATTGGATGACTCCAGGGTACAGTGTTGCTCACCCCAAAGGATTCTTGGAGAGATGGTCTAGCAGGGCCTCCAAAGGAATCCACTGGGACATTCTAAAACATCAGAAGGTTTTCCATCCACAGAAATCCCACTGAGTACTGAGAATAACTTCATCTTCCATCAGATAATCACCGCTTAGCGTCCGAGAAGTTGTTAATGATTCATCTCGGAGCCCTGCACAGTTTGAACTTCCTCTTGCCGGGGATCCGTGCCTCCCATAGCTAGGTTTTCCTTTAAGATGATCGATATAATACTTAATCTATTCAATAACTCAAGCTGCTCGTTTATAAATCATGCATGGAACTTGAACTGGTTTAAAATGAGCACTTCGGGAATGCTCTCTCCCTGTTTCTCAGGGATAGCGTTTCAGCAACTGTGTTCGGTCAGTCAGTCTGTCCACCCCTTCATCCGACAACCACCACTCAGTTTGTTGGTATAAGTCAGTCAGGCGGTAGTGTTTAGTTTGTTTCTTCTGCTTCGGTCAGGTTGTAGAGCAAGGAGATTCAGGTAAGGCAACTTCCCACTTTCCTCCCCAGATTTCATGTCCCTTGGCACACGTAGACAGCACTGGCCATGGCTGTCAAGAAGACCATGAGTTGCTGCTGCCTGCGGGCCTGTTGAGGATCTGTATGCTCAGCCTAATAATAATAATAATAATCCTAATGGTACTTGTTAAGCATTTATTATGTTCCAAGCACTGTTCTAAGTGCTGGGGTAGATACAAGTTAATCAGATCGGACACACTCCCTGTCCCGCATGGGCCTCACACACTTAATCTCCCTTTTACAGATGAGGTAACTGAGGCCCAGAGAAGTTAAGTCACACCGGTCACACAGCAGACAGGTGGTGAAGTCGAGATTACATCCCAGGTGCTCTGTTGCCCAGGACCATGCTCAATCCACTAAGGCACGCTGCTTCAGGGTAGCAGGCAGGGAGGTCCCTCCACAGAAGAACTTTCCATAGGATTCTCCAAAGGGCTCCGATAAAGATTATTAGTTCCATCCTCCAAGGGGAGAAATATGAGGAAGAGTTGGTTAACATATAGCTGCCAGGCAGCTATGCATCTGTCTTAAAAAGGAGAAATTTTGGCTTAGTGAAAAGAGCATGGGTTTTTAGGAGTCAGAGGACTTGACTTCTAATCCCAGCTCTGCCACATACCTCCTGTGTGATCTTGGACAAGTCACTTAACTTCTCTGGGTTTCAGTTGCTTGATCTGCATAATGGGGTTTCAATATCTGTTCTCCCTCCTACTTAGACTGTGAGCCCCGTGAGGGACCTGATTGTCTTGTTTCTACCTTAGCACTTAGTATAGCGCGTCACCGAGTAAGTGCTTAACACATACCACAGTTATTGGTATTATTATTACATTTTCTCAATGTTGTTTACCCCTGAAATACCAGAATCTGCCTCTCTGATGACAATTGTTGGAATGGTCGTGAAAATCTAACCAAATTGTTCATTCTTGGGCTGTAGTGGAAAGGTGTTCCGCTTATAGGAACATCACACTACTCACTTCTTGACTTCTTAATGTATTCAAGTCATATTAAATAACCAAGGGATATAAAATCAAATTAATTATTGGGAACTCGATGCTACTTGGTTTTAAGGCTCCTATTTTACCACTATTTTTTGACAGGACAGCAAGGCTCAGTGTGCCAGGCTATCCTGAGTAATGCTTCTTGAAATATTCATTAATATGAAAAAATAAAATGAGATCAACTTTGGTAGAGTGAGTCATGCTATCTCCAACAAGCAAGGGTCTTCCGTTCAATTGGCTGGATCCCCCGTGTGTCTTGACCTCGAAGCCAAAGAAAGAGGAGTTGTTGGGTTAGAAAAGTACAATGATGTTTGCAATTATTTGACTGCTCTTGAGTTAGATCTTTTAAATCCTTTTCTTCTGGGAGAAATGGGGGAACATAACAACATTAGCTTCGACTTAGACCGTGAGCCCCATATGGGACAGGGACTGTGTCCAACCTGATTAACTTGGATCTACCCCGGTACTTAGAACAGTGCTTTGATGCACAGAAAGCAGTTAACAAGTATCGTAATTATTATGACTGTAGCAGCTATAATCCTGTCTGCACAGAGGAAGAAAGAGAAGTTTCCTCTCACGGGGTGAGGGGGGAGGTAAATCCTCACTGTACTAGTGCTAATTAGATCAGGGCCAGCTGGTTCAGGTAAGAGAAGGGAAGAGTTGGTCAGTCAATCAATCAATTGTATTTAGTGAGCGTTTACTGTGGGCAGAGCACTGTACTAAGCACTTAGGAGAGTACGGTGTAACAGTTGGTAGACACGTTCCCTGATCTTCATCCCACCCACACTTCAAAAGAGCCTTTGACAGAAAGTTCTGGTAACTCTTTGACATGATGCTTTGAAAACCTGCATGACCGGGAAGGCAGCCTTGCAGCCAGTTGCCAAAAAGTCTTTTTTTTAATGGTGTCTGTTAAGAGCTTACTATGTGCCAGGAACTGTACTAAGTAATAATGTTGGTATTGGTTAAGCGCTTACTATGTGCCGAGCACTGTTCTAAGCGCTGGGGTAGACACAGGGGAATCAGGTTGTACCACGTGGGGCTCACAGTCTCAATCCCCATTTTACAGATGAGGTACCGGGGGAGGTACAAGCTAATCAAGCTGGACAAGGTCCATGTCCCACATGGGGCTCGCAATAATAATAATAATAATAATGTTGGTATTTGTTAAGCGCTTACTATGTGCAGAGCACTGTTCTAAGCGCTGGGGTAGACACAGGGGAATCAGGTTGTCTTAATTCCCATTTCAGAGTTGAGGTAACTGAGGCTCAGGGAAGTGAACTGACCTGCCCAAGGTCGTACAGCAGACAAGTGGCAGAGCCGGGATTAGAACCCATATAATAATGTTGGTATTTGTTAAGCGCTTACTATGTGCAGAGCACTGTTCTAAGCGCTGGGGTAGACACAAGGGAATCAGGTTGTCCCACGTGAGGCTCACAGTTTTAATCCCCATTTTACAGATGAGGTAACTGAGGCACAGAGAAATTAAGTGACTTGCCCACGGTCACAGAGCTGACAAGTGGCGGAGCAGGGATTCGAACCCATGACCTCTGACTCCAAAGCCCATGCTCTTTCCACTGAGCCACGCTGATATCCTTCTGACTCCCAGGCCTGTGCTCTATCCACTAGACCACGCTACTTCTCATGAGCTTCACATGAAGTTCCTCATGAGCTTCACCAGCTAACTGAATTTGCACCATCCATTTCCACACTGATCTTTGCCATCTTTTCCCCCTCCAAACCATGAGTTTCCCTACTTCAGCCTGAGGATGAGGTTTAAGAAATTGTTGTTCTTCATTAATGCACTAATAATGATTATTATCACTGTGGTATTTATTAAACCTGGAGTCTGTGCCAAGCACTTTTCCAGGTGTTAGGGTAGGTACAAGATAAATCAGAAACAGTCCTCGTTCCATACAAGGTCTGTGTTCTAACTGTGAAGGAGAGTGGCTATTTTAGTCCCATTTTACAGATGAGGCAATTGAGGCAAAGAGCAAACAAGTGACTTGCCCAAGATCACATAGCAGGCCAGGGGAAGAGCCAGGATTAGAATCTGGGTTTTCTAACTCCAAAATCTGTGTTTTTTCCTCTGGGCCAAGGTCACCTCTTAACCTTTAAACTGCTTTCCTCCCCAGTCCCGGCCCAGTCTTATCCAAGGAAATACAGGTTCCAGGGGCTGCTAGATTGGGGCTCAGGATGGCTTAGAGGAAAGAGCACTGGACTGGTAATCAAGAGACCTTGGTTCTAGTTCTGGCTCTGCCACATGTCTGCTGTGTGGCCTTGGGCAAGGCACCAAACTTCTCTGTGCCTCCATTTCTTCATTCATTCATTCATTCCATTGTATTTATTGAGTGCTTACTGTGCGCAGAGCACTATACTAAGTGCTTGGAAAGTACAATTCAGCAATAAAGAGAGACAATGCCTGCCCACACCGGGCTTACAGTCTAGAAGGGGGGAGATAGACATCAAAACAAGTAAATAGGCATCAATATACATAAGTGGAAGTATAGATATATACACATCCAAACAGGTAAACAGGGAATAATATAAATAAATAGAATTGTAGATATGTACATATATACGCGAGTGCTGTGGGTTGGGGAAAGAGGCGTAGAGCAAAGGGAGCGAGTCGAGGAGGAGGGGAGCCTTCAGTAGGGATTTGAAGGGGGGAAGTGTGATTGTTTGGCGGATTTGAGGAAAGAGGACGTTCCAGGCCAGAGGTAGAAAGTGGGTCAGGGGTCGACGGCAGGACAGGTGAGAACGAGGCACAGTGAGAAGGTTAGCACCGGACAGGCGGAGTGTGCGGGTTGGGATGTAGAAGCGGAGAAGGGGGGTGAGGTAGGAAGGGGCAAGGTGATGTAGAGCTTTGAAGCCAATAGTGAGGAATTTTTGTTTGATATGGAGGTTGAGAGGCAACCCCTGGAGATTTGGTGAAGGGGAGGGGGTCATGTTCAGAATGTTTCTGAAGAAAGATGATCCAGGCAGCAGAGTGAAGCTTGGACGGAAGTGGGGATAGACAGGGTGTGAGATGAGAATTAAATACCGGTTCTCCTCCTCTTTCCCACTGTCAACCCCATGTGGGACAAGGACTGCATCTAATCTGATGGTATTACAGCTACCCCACTGCTTAGTGCAGTACTTGGCACATAGTGTAACAAATATAATAATAATGATAATAATAATATTAATGAGAGAGGCAGGAATCCAAAAGCATAGGTTTCATGGTAATTGCCAGTTCACCTACAAGAGGGATGATCCCAGAAGACCTGCTCAGAACCAAGAAGAAACAAATGTGTACATCTTCTGATCGTTCAGAGATATTTATCTGGCTCATGGATCATCAGTCAGTTAGTCAATCAATCAATCCTTGCAGAGCCTTCTACTAAGCATTTGGACGAGCACAATATAAAAGAGTTGGTCGATACATTCCCTGACTACAAGGAGTTTACAGTCTAGAGGGGGAGACAGACATCAGCGTAAATAAACAAGTTACAGATATTCACACAGTGCTGCTGGGTTGAGGGTGGGGTGAATAAAGAGCACAAATCCAAGTTCAAAGTTGACACAGCAGGGAGAGGCAGTAGGGGAAATGAAGGCTTAGTAGGGGAAGGCCTCTTGGAGGAGATGTGATTTTCATAAGAGTTTAAAGGTGGCGAGAGTGATTGTCAGATATGAAGAGAGAGGGAATTTCAGGGCAGAGGACACGGGCGAGAGGTCGGCAGTGAGATAGACAAGATCAAGGTTCAGTGAGTATCATCTAGACACCCGTAGATTATCTACTTCCCTCTCTTGCCCAACTCCCGGCTATTTCTTAGCTCATTTCTCCTGGAGATGGAGCTGAGAAAAGGGAAGGAGGTGCAGACCTGCTCACAAGCCTGGGGAAGGGAGATCAGGGAAAATTTTATTAGTAACCAAGAGAATCCAAATTCTCCCACTAATACACATTGCCATATTAAGGAAAGCAAAAAGTAGTAGTAAGGGGAGAGATATTATACAATCTCTTTTTCAGTCTGCTGGACTGCCAGCTATTCTTTCAGTCCACATCTTGGTTTCCCTAGGTGGGGCCCAATTTCTTTGGGTCCTTGGGAGGTGGGATTTCATTGGATCTCAAGGGAGCTCTTAGAAGCCACTACATCTCCTGGTCCTTTTACTCAGAGAGTGAGCAACCCAGCACTCGGTCTTAGGCGAGTCCCGGGGGCTCCCAGCCAGGCAGCAGCTCTCTGCCGGATGTCCCTTCCTTTGCCCCCCCAGCGGGGAGAAAGAGACCATCTTTCTCTAGGTTGCTTGTGAAGGCAAAAGGCAAGCATCCTTCCAGAATTCCTTCTGTCTTTGCCCAAGCTTGGGTGTAGGCTGCCATTCTACCTCACAATCTATCATCCAGGAGCTCAGGACCAGTTGGTGGATTGTCCGGGACCCCTCGCTTTTACCTCTCTCCCTCCTGCTCCCGGCCATTTTGCCTCTGCTGGATGCAGGGAGGAGAGGCAGCTAGGATAGGGGCGGTATGTTGGAGGGTGGGGGCAAAGAGAGCATCATCTATGGTGGCCGCCTTCCTGGTGGCCGGGCGGTGAAAATGTCGACTAAAATGATGCCTGTGAATTCTTGCTCACCATCAGTGTCCCTCCCTGGAGATTTTGTATCTGAGCCCCTGGGAGGTTGGATTCTAGCAGCTTCTGGCTCCTGGCTTAGCAGGGGTCGCTGGGGCCTGGCTGCCGTTTTCTCCATGGCCTGTGGCCAGGAAGGGTCACGTTCTAGGAGCCCCCACCGCAGGAGCCCGGCCTCCGATCCCCCTCCCCGGATTCTCACCGCCTCAGCCGCCTCTGCCTGTCACCTCACTTTAATAAATAAGAATCTCTTTTCAGCCTCTTTGTCTCCTTCACCTCTGGGTCCCACCTCCTGTAAACACACTGTCAATTAAACCTCGTGTCTAGCAAGGCTGGAGCTAATGAAAAGCAATAGAGAATTCACTGCCTTTTAATGAGGAAAACATGGCTTTTTACAGGGAACAATTTATTGGACCAATTCCCCCCGTCCATCACCCTGGGGAACCGCTGGCTTTTCCACCCCCTGTTTGTTACTTTGTCAAATGCGTGTAAAATTGCCGGCTGAACACGGAGGTGAAGGCTCTGACTCAATTTATGGGGTGACATCTCTGATCTTGCTCCTTGGATCGGTAAGTGATCCTGGCAATGATATGCATAGAAATTAATTACTGTGCCACACAGCTACAGGGCAGGCCCCTCCCGCTGATAATAGAGCAGTTCACAGGCATTTGCTAAAGAAGCGTCCATGTCTGTTTCTGTTTGCTCTCACACCCACAGTGTCAGTTAGGGGCAAACCGCTGACATCATTGCAATTCTCTCCAAGAGGGGGGGAAGATAGAGTGAAGCACCCACTGGTTTCCTGGAAAATTCAAGACGGAGTTATGTGGTCCTCAATCATGTGGCAAGCTGGTGAGGTCTGCCCTCCTCCCTCCGATTAGTTGAAGGTCACAGACAAACCCGGAGAAACTGTCAAATTAGGGAATCTCAGAACCGAGACCCATCACGCATCATCTTTTTATGAGTAATGTGGGGCTTGGAAAGGAAAGAACCTCCTTTCTCAGCACTTTTAGGGTGTAAGCACGAAGCAGCGTCTCCTGGTGAAAAGAGACAGGGCCTGGAAGTCAGAGGACCTGGGTTCTAATCCTGTCGCAGTCACTCGTCTGCTGTGTGACCTTCACTGTGCCTCAGTTTTCTCAACTCTAATTTGGGATTCAATAGCTGTTCTCCCTCCTACTTACACTATGAGCTCCATGTGGGACAGGGACTGTGTGGGACCTGATTAACTTGTATCTACCCCAGTGGTGCCATTGTTCTTGTCTGTCTGTCTCCCCCCGATTAGATTGTAGGCCCAGGGACTGTCTCTAACTGTTGCCGATTTGTACATTCCAAGCACTTAGTACAGAGCTCTGCACATAGTAAGTGCTCAATAAATACTATTGAATGAATGAATGAATGGTGAGAACAGTGCTTGACACACAATAAATGTCTAACAAACACAGTACGTATAATTATGATAAGGTCATTCACTGGCTAAAATGGAGATGGGATTAATTCACTCGTTCAATCGTATTTATCGAGCACTTACTGTATGTGTAAAACATTGCACTAAGCACTGTACAAAGCAATGGCATCGGTTCAAGGTATAGATCCTTGAGCCAGGGTGAATTATTCAAATGGAAACAGGTCTGCCTAGGTGATCAGAGATCTCACCCCCGTAGATGCCAATGAGCTAGGGGATGCCAAAATGGCTTCTGATTGTCTCTCAACTGGGTTAGCTGAAGGTCTGGGTGTTTGATCAATCAATCAATCAATCAATCAATCAATCAGTCATATTTATTGGGCTCTTACTATGTGCAGAGCACTCTACTAAGATTTTGGGAGAGTACAATAACTCTTGATAATTAAAGGGTGTCGATTATCCAGGTTCTCCTCCTTCTTCTTCCCAACCCTAAGTGATTTCACTAATCTTTTCATCTCCCCAGAAGAAAACAGGAAGCAAAGGAGAGGTGAGATCATTGTGATCTCATAAGGATAATAATAATTATAATTATGGTATTTGTTAAATGCTTTCTATGTGCTAGGCACTCTTCTGAGCGCTGGGGTAGATACAAGGTAATCAGTTTGTCTAGTCCTCTAGTAGGTTGAAGATTCAAATTACTGGTCAAATGGGATTTTCCAAAGTCTTCAATTATCTGTGCTCTCCACATTCCCTTACCACAAAAACTGAGACTCTATTGTTGAGCTTCTGGTGCAGCTGTGAAAAGCAGCCCCAACATAAAATAATAGCAACCCCAAGCAAATGAGTGCACATTCTATTGCCACCTTGTGTATTTAATCAATGGTATTTATTAAGTGCTCACTGTGCACACTCTAGAGGACAAAAGAGTTAGTAGACATAATCCCTGCCCTCAAGGAGTTTACAATCTAGTGGGGAAAATGGACAATGAAATAAATTACATGTAGAGGAAAGCAAACGTATAGAAAGATATGTACAAAAATGCTGTAGGGATGAGGATGAGGTGAATATCTTAGTACTTATGCAGTATGGACTCAAGTTCATGGAGGACGGGAGGGAAAATTGGGTGGGAAACAATTGGTCTTGAAGGCTTTCTAAAGGACCTGTGATTTCAGTAGGGTTTTGAAGATGGGGAGAGTGGTGGTCTGTTTGATAAGAAGTGGGAGGGAGTTTCAGGTGGAGGGAGGGCTTGGGCAAGAGGTTGACAGTGAGAGAGATGAGAGCAAGACACAGTCAACATTAAAGGACCAAAGGGTGTGGGGAGGATTGCACTGAGAGAGAGCAAGAATAAATGGTGATGAGAGAGCAGATCGAGTGTCTTCAAGCCGATTTAGTGTCTTAAAAGTTGAACCTGGAAGTTTGGCTGAAATCAGTAAGATGGGTGAGGTTCTGGAGGTGTGTGGGGCGTTGGGGGTTTGAGCTTGTATATAGCTTTGTCGCTATCCCTGGGTTTTATTTTTTTTCTGTAGGACTCTGGTGAGCAGAGGCAGGGAAATAAAAAGAGTTGCTACTCAATGGAGGTCAACAATCAGCAGTGGCTGAGCAGGCCCTTTGACTGGGACAATTTAGGTAAAGGGGAGGCTTTTTAAAGAGTCAGACTTGAAGCTGCCAAGCAGAGATCTGTTCCCAAAATAATAATTAATAATTGTAATATTTGTTAAGTGCTTACTATGAGCGAACACTGAATTAAGTGCTGGGGTAGATACAAATCAAGTCTTTCATGGGGCTCGCAGTCTAAGTAGGAGGGAGAACAAGTATTGAGCCCCCATTTTAAAAGATGAGGGAACTGAGGCACAGAGGAAGTAGAGGTTTGTTTAAGGGCCCACCCCCCCCCCCCACCCTCAAGAGACACTGAATCAGTCACTCTTCCCCTGAACTTTCATCGGGCCAAGTACTTCTTCCTGATGGTAGCCTACCTTGAATCTAAATTTTGCTTTACTTCTCAAAAAGAAGTCAAGAGAGTCTCAGGCAGAAACCTATCCCAACTTCCCTGCTAGATTTACATTCAAACACAGGCTTGGGCAGAAGGCCACAGTCCACAAGACAGGTCTCCCTCTGGCTCAGAATAATGCATCACCACCAAAACACACCAAAATATGCTTGCTGGAGAGTCACAGATACAGTTCTTGTAATGAAAGCTCTCAGGTGGAACATGGGTAGATTCAGGTGCCCGCTGTGTGACCTTAAGCAAGTCACTTAACCTTTCTGCATCCCACTTTCTTCATCTGTAAAATGAGGATGAAATACCTGTTTTCTCTCCTCCTTAGTCCGCGAACCCCATGTGGGACAGGAACTATGTCCAGCCTGTTTATTTTGTAATTTTGCTAGGGCTTAGCCCAGTCCTTGGCACATAGGAAATACGGGATAAATAGAAATAAATAGAAGCAGAGTGGTCTAGTAGTCAGAAGGACCTGGGTTCTAATGTTGGTTCTGCCACTTGTCTGCTCTGTGATCTTGGGCAAGTGACTTAACTTCTCTGTGCCTCAGTTACCTCATCTGTAAAATGGGGATTAAGACTGAGAGCCCCAAGTGGGAAATGGATTGTGTCTAGCCTGATTACCTTGTTATCTACTCCTGCACTTAGAACAATGCCTGAAACATAGTAACAAATACCATAGACGAAGGAACAAATGTCATCCTTAAATGTTATTATTAGAACAGTGCTTGGCACATAGTAAATACTTAACAAATACTATTATTATTATTATTATTGTTAATAAATGTCATCATTAAGTCCGATTCAGAATAAACAAAAGACCACCCAGAGCAGTCTTATTGGGCACCCAGCACAGGTGTCCAGCAGAGAAATTGGGTTAGACAGAGATTTTCATCTATTAAAAAGATTTTAGCTTTCAGCTTCCAGATCCAGATCTGGCTTTGAGGCAGGAATAAGACCCATCAGTAATATTGGCCCCGGACACTGGTACTGGAGCATGGGAAGAAGTGTGGCCTAGTGGAAAGAGCACGGCCTGGGAGACGGAGGCAGAGGTCAAATGATTTGCCTAAGGTCACACGGCAGGAACTCCAGTCTACCCATGTTCCACCTGAGAGCTTTCAATACAAGGCTGTATTTGTGCCTCTCCAGCAAGCATATTTTGGACTGTTCTGTCGGTGATACATTATTCTGACCTAGAGGGAAAGCCGGCTTGTGGATTGTGGCCATCTGCCCAAATCTAAATCTAGCAGGAAAGTTGGGATAGGTTTCTGCTTGAGTCACTTTTGTTTTCTTTTTGAGAAGTGTAGTAAAATTTAGATTCAGGCTAGGCAGTCCACAAAGGCCGCCATCAGAAAGAAATAGATGGCCTTGTGAAAGTTCAGGGCAAGAATGACTGACTTGATGTCTATCAAGGGTAGGGGACGACCCTTAAACAAACTTCCATTTCCTCATTGCCTTCATCACTTCCATTTCCCCTCTTCTCCTGTATCTGCCGGTGCAGCTCTAATGAAAGGCAGAAAATGAGACCGTAAGATCCTCGAGGGCAGGTACTGTGTCTACCAACTCTGTTGTGTTGTACTCTCCCGAGCCCTCAGTAGAGTACACAGTAAGCACTCCAATGAATACCACTGAATGTTTGAGCTGCTTGGGCCCCTCAAGGGACTTTTCATGTAGAGAACGGTCAGTTAGGCCGAAGGGGCGCTGGTTTTCTGGATCATCAAGGCTCTCGATCATAGATCCTGTCTGCTCTTTGCCAGTGAGCCTCCTTCCAACTCTAGAAGCCCCCCAAGTTGCACTGCGGCCGCTGGCTTTAACCCGATCGCTCCAGTCTCCCCCCCTTCCCCATCGCCGACCGAGGAACCGAACGTTTTGCGCAGTTCCGAGACGGCTTCTCTTCCACGACTGCCTCGCCGTGCCCCCAGCCTCATCGAGAGGAGACGTTAAACTCTTTAACGATTTAAGAAAGTGAATAGGCAAGTGAAGATTTTTGGTGTTCAACACCAAGGCAGCATCCCCACGGAAGAGATGTTTTCAATTAGGATGTGCCCCGGGGGGCAGGTGGCTCTGACTTTTGATATTTCATGGGGAACCTGTGACTTTGGAGTTGCCAGTAGGTGGCAACCTTGTTTCTGAAAGGATTCTACTTGTGATTTGGACACTCTAGGAGAAAATAGTGAAGAACAAAACAGTAGGAAGTCATCAAAGATTAAGGTGTCCCAAAACCCATTTCAGCTTGGGAGCTTGAGAACTGCTGTTAACTGGTTGAGTTGCAGTCTTCTACTAACTTATTAGCAACAGGGCAAAGCTCATTACTCAGTTGGATTGAGCGCTTACCACGTGCGGAGCTCATTCGTTCGTTCAATAGCATTCACTGAGCGCTCACTACGTGCAGAGCACCGTACTGAGCGCTTGGATGGTACAATTGGGCAACAGATAGAGACAATCCCCGCCGGTCGACGGGCTTACAGTCTAATCGGGAGAGACAGGTGGACGTAATCACGATAAATAGAATCAAGGGGATGTACACCTCATTAACGAAATAAATAGGGTAATGAAAATATATACAAACGAGCACAGTGCTGAGGGGAGGGGAAGGGAGAGGGGAAGGAGCGGAGGGGAACGAAGTGGGGGAAAGGGGACTTAGCTGAGGGGAGGTGAAGGGGGAGCAGAGAGGGAGCAGAGGGAGCAGAGAGGGAAAAGGGGAAGGTCAGTCTGGGAAGGCCTCTTGGAGGAGGTGAGCTCTCAGTAGGGCTTTGAAGAGGGGAAGAGAGTTAGTTTGGCGGAGGTGAGGAGGGAGGGAGGCAACTCTGTACCAAGCATCGGGGAGAGTACAATATAATGACTTAACAGACTCGTTCCCTGTGCACGATGGGCTCCCAGTCTAGAGAGGGGATTTAGCCAATTTGAGTCACTTCCTGTGTAGGTGGAAGGGTCCCGTGAGCCTGTGTTGCCTGGTGGCAGTTTGGCCAGGATAGAAGAGGGTCACCGATTGAATTGGACTTTGGTATTAGTTTAAAGGAGGTCGTATTTGAATGTTGTTTCATGTCTGGTTTGGTCTAAACTAAGCTGAGTGCATAATCCCAGCCTATAATCTGCGCATTGGTAAATCACTTCACCCATAGGTGACTCAGTTACCCCAGCTCTAAAATGGGAGCTTTCAAAGACCTATATTCTCATCAAATATTCCAAACCCCCAGAAGGAGGGAGCAATGTGACTTTCAGCCTGTTAGTGTCTTAAAGCAGACAAACAGCGTGGCATAGTGGATAAAGCACGGGCCTGGGAGTCAGAAGATCATGGCTTCTAATCCCAGCTCCACAACCTGTCTGCTGTGTGACCTCGGGCAAGTCACTTCACTTCTCAGGCCCTCAGTTACCTCATCTTTAAAGTGGGGATTGAGACTGTGAACTCCATGTGGGACAGGGACTGCCTCCAACCTGATTTGCTTGTATCCAGCACTTAATTCAGTGCCTGGCACGCAGTAAGTGCTTAACAAATACTACAATTATTATTATTATTATTATTATTATTAATAAAGGTATTTCCAATTATCTGTCTGGGATGGATGAACCTAAACTGTCCTTAGATTGTAAGTGCTCCAAGGGACAGGGACCATGCTAATTCCCATCCGTGTATTCTCTCCCAAAGTTTAGAACTGGAGCACTTAGCACTCTACCCTCTGTCAGTGCTGAATAAATACTATTACTACCGATGGTGAGTGAAGTATTTGGGTGGGACAATGGTTGACTAGAAAGTAAGAATCCTGCAATCAGTTTTTGCCCCTCCTCCAAATTCATTCAGTCGTATTTACCGAGCACTTACTGTGTGCAGAGAACTGTACTAAGCATTGGGAATGTACAATTTGGCAAATCTGAGGATGTTTTGAATACTCAGAAAGAGGAAGCAATGTGCTTGCTTAACCCCAGAGTCTCTTAAAGACATTTCAGTAATCTGTCTGGGATGGATGGATTTATCCAGGAATAAAGTATTTGGGTGGGAGAATGGTTGGTTGGAAAGTAAAAACTGTGTTCAGTTTCTGCCCCTTCTCTGAATTCAGGGTTTGGGGGCATCTGTTGGAAATTTGGAGATAGGCACTAGGAGTTATTTTGGTTTCCTGGGTCTGCTTTCTTTCCTGGAAAATGGGCCCTCACAGGCATCTTGGGAATATCAATGAGCTAAGGGCCATTAAAAGATTTTATGTATCCATGTCAGCATTGAGTGGTCCACTTAAAACAACTTTATAGAGGCCCAACCTAGTCCTGGCTCAGATTTAAATTTGGCATCTTCTGGGCAATCACTGAAACAATCCATGCAGCACTTCTTAAGCACATGAACACAAGTTCACGACTAATGCTATAAAAGGTCCCGAAATGTGCTATGAACTGACCAGAATGGTAAAGACCTGACAACACAGTCCCCATCCGGCCAACTCCCAATCTGAACTTGAGACTGAAAATGCACAACTATCAAGAAGGCACTAGATTTGGTCTGTAGATAGTTAACTCTGAACTTCCTCCAGTCAATTCTCCCACACCCCTCTTGGCAGGTTAGACCTTCCTAGTTCACCCGCGCTAACCCGAACAGCTTCAAAATCACCCAAGCATTTACACTTCTTCCCTCGTTCAGGAGAAATACCTATTACTGAACTCAATCAATTTTCTTTCCACTACCTATCCCAGCCATGCCCTTACTACAAACCAGCTCACTCTTCTAGAGCCATTATACTTACTCATTTTCATCTCTCTTTCCATCAACCTCCGGCTCACATCTTCTGCCGCCTAGAACTCCCTCCTGCTTCACAGCTGGCCTACCTCTAAATGCCCCATTTTTTTTATTCATTCATTCACTGAATCGTATTTACTGAGCGCTTACTGTGTGCCAAGTTCTGTATTAAGTGCTAGGGGGAGTACACTATAAGAATAAAAAGACATAGTTTATGGTATTCATTAAGCTCTTCATTCATTCATTCAATAGTATTTATTAAGCACTTATTGTATGGAGAGCACTGTAATAGGAATGTTGGTATTTGTTAAGCGCTATGTGCAGAGCACTGTTCTAAGCGCTGGGGGAGATACGGGGTAATCAGGTCGTCCCACGTGAGGCTCACAGTTAATCCCCATTTTACAGATGAGGTAACTGAGGCACAGAGAAGTGAAGTGACTCGCCCACAGTCACACAGCTGACGAGTGGCAGAGCCGGGAGCCGAACTCATGACCTCTGACTCCGAAACCCAGGCTCTTTCCACTGAGCACTTGGGAAAGTACAATACAACAGTAGTGACATTCCCTGCCCCAAACAAGCTCACAGCCAGGCACTGTTCTAAGCACTGGGGTAGGTACAAGTTAAACAAGTTGAACACGGTCCATGCCGCACATGAGGCTCTCAGTCTTCATCCCCATTTTACAGATGAGTTAACCGAGGCACAGAGAAGCTAAGTGACTTGCCCAAGGTCACACAGCAGACAAGTGCCAGAATTGTGATGAGAACCCAGGTCCTTCTGACTCCCAGGCTCATGCTGTTAGTTCATGGCACTTTCCAACTTCAAAGTCCTTCTAAAATCATATATTCTCCAGAAGGCCCTCTCTGATTAATCTTTTATTTCCCCACTCTACTTCCTCTCCTATTGCCACCTCAAAACATCCATTTCACCTAATCCATGTGAGTCCTAGGTAATTAGGTGGTAACTGCACCTCTCCCTCCCACTAGCATTTATCTTGAAACTCCGTTGCTTCCCCCTATCTTTAATTACTTTTGCCGCCTGCCTCCCTGGTGAGATTTGCAAGCTCCTCGAGGGCAGGCATCATGTCTACTAACTTTTGGATTCTCTCCAACGTGGACAAAGTGCTTAATAAGTACTACTGGATTGATGGGTTGATTGATTAGTGAACCCCCAGCATGACTTCTGTTTTTCTCTGCAGGAGCTGGATTTGTTGGCTCTCCTGCTCCTATCTTCCAAGGGGTCTCGCCTTTTCCCACGTCACGAGATTTCCCGGGATAGGGAGAGGAGTCAGCTTCTTGCCTCCAATACTGTTTTTGTCCCATCTTACGCCCATGTCCCTCTCCTTCCCTTCCTTTGAGGGCCACGTTATCCACTCTTGCCAATAAATCAATTAATAATATTAATTGAATGCTTACTGGGTGCAGAGTACTGTACTAAGCACCTACTTGCCAACTTGAACACACGCTCCGTCTCTCCATCGTTAGGCAAGATCTCTAACCTCACCAACTAATGAAATCTCCTGTCTCAATTTCACAGAATTGCACATAGTAAGTGCTCAATAAATACTATTGAATGAATGAATTGGTAGATATATTCCCTGCCCACAAGGACCTTACAGTCTAAAGGGTGAAAGAGACATTTCAACAATAATAATAATGTTGGTATTTGTTAAGCGCTTACTATGTGCCGAGCACCGTTCTAAGTGCTGGGGTAGATACAGGGTAATCAGGTCCCATGCGGGGCTCACAGTCTTAATCCCCATTTTCCAGATGAGGTAACTGAGGCACAGAGAAGTTAAATGACTTGCCCAAAGTCACACAGCTGACAAGCGGCAGAGCCGGGATTAGACCCCATGACCTCTGACTCCTAAGCCCGTGCTCTTTCCACTGAGCCACGCTGCTTGCGGCTACGCTCATAAAGGCTGAATATCAAGTCTAGACTGTGTAAACTCCCTCTAGACTGTAAGTTCGATGTGGTCAGGGCATGTGTCTGTTTATTGTTGTATTGTACTCTCCAAAGTGCTTAGTACAGTGCTTTACACACAGTAAGTGCTCAATAGATACAGTTGAATGAATGAAGTCAGTGGAGGAAGACCTCCTGGAGGAGTTGTTACAGGTTGCCATCATCTACTAGACCCCACTTCAACAGACTTCAATATCCACGTGGATGTTCATTCATTTGTTCAGTCGTATTAACTGAGTACTTACCGTGTGCGAAGCACTGTACTAAGTGCTTGGGAAACTACTATATAACAACAAATGGGATGTTCCCAACAACCTTCCTGCTGCCTGTATCCTCTCACTCCTCAGCTCACCATCGTCCTGTTTCACCCCTCCTCGCCTAGTTGCCAACTTGAACACATGCTGAGTCTCACCATCACTAGTCATGGAAAGATCTCTAACTTCACCAGCTAATGAAATCCCACTCTCCAACCATGCTGATCCAAGCGACAGAAGAGGGACAGGTGAAGATAGCACCCGGAAAAGGGAATGAGGGTTTCCCTGAGGTGAGGTGAAACCGAATGGAATTCCAAGGATGGGAAGGGTGATCTTTTAAAAGCAGGAAGGAGGTCTCCTACCTTGAATACTGCATCGGCCTCCTCACTGAACGCTCTGCCTCCTGTCTCTCTTCACTCCAGTCCTGATTTTACTCTACTGCCTGGGTCTTTTTCTTAAAAAAATCATTCTGTCAAAGCCCTATAAAAATCATGGCTTCTTCCAGAATACTGTCCTGACAACCCCTCATTTCCTCACCCTATTTGCCCTTCTCTCTGTATCACCTATGCAGTTGGATCTGTACCCCTAAAAATACTTGATATTCACCCCAGCCCTACAGCACTTATATACATATCCATGTATGCTCTCATTTGCCCTATCTATAATTTATTCTAATGTCTGCCTCCCCATCTAGGATGTTGTGGACATGGATCATGTCTACCATCTCTATTGTATTGTACTTTTCCAAGCAATTATTACAGTATTATGCATAGGGAAAGCACTCAATAAATGTCACTGATTGATTTTTTTGAGGGAAGGTACACTGTTCATTTGTTCAGAGTGCTTGTCACTCTGGCATCGGACATTTCCAACAAGTACGTGGACCAAAATCTGAACCGTCACCCTGTCTGGATCTTCTGCAAGGGAGAGGAAAGGAAGAGGAGTCAGGAAAGGAAATTGAGGAAGTGTCAGAGTTTGGGAGAGAATTAGGGTAGTACTGAATCAGTAAGTCCAAGGCATGAGAAAATTTTTACATACTGCTGGTCAACTCAAATGTAGCAAAGTAGTCGATGATGTAGGACCCAGCATGGCCTAGTGGAAAGGGAGTCAGGGGACCCAGATTCTAATCCTGGCTCTGCCAGTTGCCTCCTAAATGACTTTGGGCAAGTCACTTCACTGCTTTGTGCCTCAGTTTCCTCATCTGTGAAGCCAGCTCTAAAATCCCACTGTTCCATCCTACTTAGACTGTATCCGACCTAAATATCATCACTTATTACATTGTTTGGTCCATAATAAGCAATTAACAAATATTCCAGTTATCTAGAGACCATTGTTAGCTAGAAGGCAGTCACTGGAAGGCTTAAGACAACAATGTCTGTGAGATAAAGGGATCTGAAGGGGATCGAGGAAAGTGTTTGAAGAGAGACAGTGGGAGGGAGAGAGAAGTTTTGACGAGAAGTGTGGGAGGATGTGGAAAGTTCAAAGGATATTTTTTATGATATTTGTCAAGTACTTACTAAGTGCTTGGAAGAGTACAATACAATAGAATTGGCAGACACATAACCTACCCACATCAAGCTTACAATTTTAGAGTGAGACACAGACATAAATATAAATAAGTAATTTATAATGTATAATTTCATTTGAAGATATTTACATAGGTGCTGTGGGGGTGAGGGTCACAGATCCAGTGCTTACAACAGTGTCCAGCGCTTAGAATAGTGCTTGGCACATAGTGAGTGCTTAATAAATACCACAAATAAATAATAATAATAATTCCAGTGTGTAGATACCACAGGAAGGAGAGGGCAGAGCGGAAAAGAGGGATTAAATGAGGAAGGCCCTGGAGGAGATGCGACTTTCAGACGAAAGGAAAATAACTGCCACTGTAAGCTATGATCTTCAAAATAAGCCATAAAATCCCTTCTCGGTTGATGCAAGCAGGTACATGGTGATTACTGTCTTTCCTGCCGGTCACCTGGAAGTCATTATAAATTTCATCTATAAGAAATTTATTGGAATTGGTCAGATGTAGGGAGGGGAGATTTTGTCAAGAGAAAAGTTCTCACAAAGCTTTAGTAGCCAGAGGAAAACCAAAGCAGTTTCCCAAAAGATCACTTCTTTTCTTTCACAAAATATGACTGGATAAGAATTCAATTCTTTCTTTATTTGTTACCCCTACAGACTCTCGATCTAAAAGGGATTCTGAAGTTGCATGTTCACCAGAGCATTGCGCTTCCATGATTCAATTAACCTTTAAGGTAGCTCGGGAAGTTTGTTCTATAGGAGATCCTTTCATTAATTGGCAGCCTGACACAGACAATTAAGTTTGATCAGATGAAGAGGGCACTGGGGACGTCATTAGCATACTGTACTGAAGGCTACGTGGTGTGTATAAGTTGTTTAATTTCTGCCATCGAAAGAAGAGGGGAACCTGTTTCTCATTTACTGCATTTTTACCTATTAAATATTTCATTTCCTCACTGTAAATGTTCAGTGTTCCTGATATTTTTGTGAGTGTTGTGAGGGTGGGATATTTCCCCTCATGCTTTTACTGCAGCGTGAGCCACGTAATGATCATTTCTCTTCTATTAAAACATGGCATTTCACAAGAGGTACTATATAAAACTAAATATAAAGAGAGACAGATGGAGAGATTGATTTCAGAGAGAGCTTTAAGACAGCAAATCTAGAGTACAGAACGCTTGGGGCAAGTCAAATGGGACAAGAGAGGAGCTGAGAAGCTTCTCCTTCAAGCTGTAGCCTTGTTCACATAGCAAAGCTGAGGCGGGTTTTGGCCATGTCAATCAATCATTCGATCAATAGTATTTATTGAGCACTTACTGTGTACAGAGCCCTGAACTAAATGCTTGGAGGCGTGCAGTGCAACAGAGTTGGTAGCATGGAAAGCAGTGAGGCCTAGTGAAAAGAGCAGGAGACTGTGAGTCAGAGGTCATGGGTTCTAATCCTGGTTCTGTCATTCCCTGCTGTGTGCCCTTGGGCAAATCATTTAACTTCTCTGTGCCTCAGTTACCGCATCTGTAAACTGGAGATTAAAACTGTGAGTTCCATATAGGACAGGGACTGTGTCAAATGCAATTATCTAGTATCTAACCCAGAACTCAGGACAGTGCCTGACACATAATAAGCACTTCATAAATACCATAGGTAAAAAGTTGGTAGACGCTTTCCGTTGTGATGCATGTAGCTCAATTTCCCTATCAGACGAAGGAGGTCAAGTATGCTTTTCCATCAGTCAGTCAGTGGTAGGTATTGAGTGGTTTCCTTGGGCAGAGCATTATACTAAGCCCTTGGGAGAGCACAGTATAAAAGAGTAGGTATAGGTGATTCCTGCTCAAAAAGAGTTTACAAGCTAGAGGGGAGATGGACATTAAAATAAATCACAGAAGAAGAAGCACAAACATGCTGTGACTGTAAACCCGTCATTGGGCAGGGATTGTCTCTATCCTTTGCCCAATTATACATTCCAAGCGCTTAGTAGAGTGCTCTGCACATAGTAAGTGCTCAATAAATACTATTGAATGAATTAATGAATGAGGGTGGGATGAAGATTCAATCCATCGTATTCCCTGAGCGCCTACTCTGTGCAAAGCACTGTACTAAGCACTTATTAAAGTGTCCAAGGACTACAGACCCAATCATATGGGTGACAAAGAACAGAAGGCTAAGACAGGAAAGGAATGGAGAAGGCTTCTTGGAGGAGATGGGATTTAAGTAGGAATTTAAAGATAGGGAGAGAGATGATCTGTCAGACATGAAGGGATGGGGAGTTTAAGTCAGAGGGCGGGCACGGACAAGGGGTTGGCTGCAAGAGAAATGAGACTGAGGTACAGTCATAAGGTTCTTCTGGAAATATTATCCAATCTTGACTTCGCTGACACCATCCTTTTCTGGTTCTCCTCCTATCTCAATCCCCAGGGACAGGGACCCACCCCAGTGCTTAGTACAGTGTCTGGCACATAGTAAGTACTTAACAAATACCACAATTATTATTATTATTATTACTATTGATTGATTGATTGATTCTTGCAGAACAAGGGGGAATGCTTGAAGGACCAACTTCCAGTCAGGGTTTAGGCTAGTTCTGCAGGACAATCTTTAGAAACCTTAAAAACAAAGAGATGATAAAATCGTTATTTGCATAAGGAGGAAAAAAATCAAGATGGTCTCTTGGCCATAAGCGCGATGACTAAGGGAGAGATTAAAGAAATCACATGTATAAATGTCCTTAATGCACACAAAAATACCTTAAAAATGATAAAAAAAACCTTAAAAATAAATATCTGCTACATAAAAACTACCTTGCCACAGATCACACTTGGGGGATACATGAAGGAAATTAAAAAACAGATTAAAGAAACATCTGTATATTAATATAATATGATGTATATTAACATTGTCATAAAAAGAAATGGTAACGGTGATATTGTGTGATGGTGTGATAAAATAATAATCTGAGATGTTCTGTCAAATTATTGAGATGCACACCACAAACACAGACAGGTGTTACTTAGACTTCTATGTTTCCGTGACACCTCGTTTCGTCAGTGAGGTTTTTTTAATTGATATTTGTTAAGTGATTACCACGTGCCAGGTACTGTACTAAGCCCTGGGATGGATACAAGTTAGTTAGTTTGGACACAGTCCATTTCCCACCTGGGGTCAAAGTCTTAATGCCCATTTTACAGATGAAGTAACTTAGGTACAGAGAAGTTAAGTGACTTAGCCAAGGTCACATAGCAGACGAGTGGCAGAACTGGAATTAGAATCCAGGTCTTTGGACTCCCAGGCCACGCTCTTTCCCTAGGCTACATTGCCATGTTCCTTGTGGTCATGGAACGGGTCTATCAGCTCATTTGTACCGTACTCTCCCAAGTGTCTAACACAGCGCTCTGCACATAGTAAACACTCAACAAATGCCATTGATCGATGGATTACGGGGTGAAGGTTGGGGGAGCTCTCTGAAAGCAGAGATTTGAGTTAGTCTAGAAAAGGTCAACCTAGGAGGAAAAAGGTGAGACTCTTTCCTCACCTAAATATTTTCCTTTTTCATCCACAGAACCGAGTCAAACCAGGGCTGCCGTGGCTCCGTTGTATCAGTGGATGGGTCTGAGGGTTTTAAGGGGAAACGGACTCAAAGCAGGTCAACATTTTTCTACAGCTGGAATTCAGCATGTTTAGTTAGAGGGACTAGCGTGGGCCATATCCAAGAAGAAAAGGCATTTGAGGGACGGTGGGGACCTCGGGAGAGATTTAGAATAATAATAAGGGCCTTTATTAAGTGCTTACTAGGGACCAAGCACTATGCTAAGCCCTGGGGTAGGTATATACAATCAGATCAGATATGGTCCCTGTCCCACCCGGGGTTCACATTCACTTCACGTTCACAGGCAAGGAGAGCATGTTGTACCAATGAGGAAACAGAGGCCCAGAGAGGTTAAGTGACTTTGCCCAAGGTCACACAGCAGGAACTAGAACCCAGGTTGCCTGGCTCCCTCTCCACGCTCTTTCCACTGAGTCGAGGAATCCGGACTCATCGTCCCGACGCAGATAAATATGACAAATCTAAACACAGGGAGAAAGGAAGGCAGTGTCCGCTGCCCTTTCTCCACGGTCACAACGTAAAACTAAATTACGTTACGCGGCTGATTATTTCTATGGTTGCTGGCTGAATGATTTTCTCATAAGGGCCTCTTCTATACCACACTCCACCCTACTCTCCCAACACACACACACACACACACACACACACACACACACACACACTTTCCATTCCTCCGCCCACTAAAGACATATTTAATCAGGGGAGGTCTGAAGATTACTCCGGTACCTAGGGGGGTAATAGTGGGACATATTTTGAGCTGCCCTGATCTAGACAGTTTTTATGCTGCCAAAATGTATTTGCTTTTTGATGATGTGGGGTTGGGACACCCCGCTGTTCCCAATTGTCCATTACATATTAGGGATGGTTACAGCCAAGAATACTTTTCTATTTATTTGCTCCCTTTTCGCTGTGAACTTTATTATGCATGAGCAGCTTGACTGTGATACTTCTTTTGTTTTACATTTTGCATTCATTAAAAACCAGTCATCTGCATATTTTGCAAACCCTTAGGGGTCTATTTTCCCCTTGATACATGCACGCGGCTCCCATTAACATCAGTGGGAGTTATGGGTCTGGATGGGAGGGAGGATATAGGCCTCCTTAATGCCGGACTCGGAGATTTTTCTAAAAGAACATTCTTTACCCGCCATAGTCACTAATAATAATAATTGGCTATGGATAAAGAGGGGGGGGTCTAGGATTTTTTTTCCCTGCTTTATAATCTTTGGGAATGTACATTCTCCTTAAAAACCTAAGCTTTACTGCTTTTCTGGGTTTTCTGCACAGTTTCTCTTCGGCAGCGACTAGGGCTTTGTTCAAAGACTGAAGGCCTAGCCAGTCTTCCTCAAACGAAGCCAACGGAATAATGATAATAATAATAACATTAACGATATCGAACGCTTAGTACAGTGCATTGCACACAGTAAGCGCTCAATAAATACGATTGAATGAATGAATGAATATTTGTTAGCGCTTATTATGTGCCAAGCACTGTTCTGAGCACTGGGGTAGATACAAGCTAGTCAGGTGTCTGTCCCATATGGACCTCACAGTCTTAATCCCCATTTTACAGATGAGGCAAATGTGATTCAGAGAAGTGAAGTGATTCGCCCAAGGTACAGAGCAGACAGGTTGTAGAGCCAGGATTAGAACGCAGGTCCTCCTGACTCCCAGGCCCGTGCTCTATCCACTGGGCCATGCTGCCCTGGACCTCTTTCTCTACAGTGGATGGTGGGTCCATGGAGCCACCCCTGGACCACCCTAGAGGCTGTGAGCTCTCATCTTAATCTGCCCCTCGTTCAGGAAGTTGCTTCCTGCTCTGGGCCTCCCTTGTCTCATCTGTAAAATAGGTGTGTGAATCCTGACCCGTTTCCTGGAAATAATCCCTGAAATGATGAGAGTCATGACATCAGCTAGAAATATTCCTTATCAATTCTGTTCACCTTAGCCAAGTCAATCCTTTCTGCACAGCAGATGAAGGAAACTGAGGAAGGCAGCATGGCCCAGTGGCTAGAGCACAGGACTGAAGGTGCGGAGATCCAAATTCCAGTCCCAGTTCCACCACCTACCTGCTGCGGGACCTACGGCAGTCCATCTGAGCCTCAGTTTTCTCATCTGTAAAATGGTGGTAAAGCTCGCCCTCTTAATAATGATAATGATAGTCAATGTTAAGTGCTCACCATGTGCTAAGCACTATACTAAGTGCTGGAATGGATACTAGATAATCAGGTTGGACATAGTCACCGTTCCACAGGGGGCTCATAGTCTTAGTGGGAGGGAGAAGAGGTACTGAATCCCTATTTTACAGATGAAGAAACTGAGGCACAGAGAAGTTAAGAGACTTACCTGAGGTCAAACAGCAGGCAAGTGGAAGAGCCGGGAGTAGAACCCAAGTCTTCCGACTCCTAGGACCGGGATCTTCTTGTTAGGCCGTGCTGCTTCCGGCAGTCTTGGAATTTGAAATTCAAGGTCGCCCTTTTGGCACAGAAATTGTGTCTGATCTGGCGACCTTGAATTTTCCCAACACTTAGCACGGTACGCAGCACGTAGTACTTAATAAATAACATTATCATTATCCCCCCTAGACTGTAAACTCGTTTTGAGCATGACGATGTCTACCAATCTGCTGTATACCCTATCTACTAAGTGGTAGAGTGCTCTGCAATCAATAAGAGCTCAATAAATACCACTGATTGAGTGACCGATTATCGCTACTGTTAGTATTAGGAAGGGACTCTCTTCCAGGGTTGTTAAAATCCTCCCGTATTTTCCTTCAGCGTATCTCCATTCCCTTTCTTGTACCTGGTCCATGACAATCACAGCTAACGCTATCTGGTCCAGTGCCAATTCATTATTAGCTCTGAGAATTTAAGGAACGGTGGTAACGACAGCAAACACGGGGCCTCCTCAGGTCACTGTTTTTCCTCAGACCTCTGGGTCCCACTTCAACCTGGTGATGAAGTGAGTGTGTGTGTGTGAGAGAGACAGAGACAGAGACAGAGAGAGACTGTGCGTTGGTCTCCTACCTGGGGAAGCAGGACGGGATTTCTATTAGGCCCAGCTCTATGGGCGAGGAGGAAGGGAGAGTGGGTGCTTGGGAGAAATCAGGGCCCTCCCAGAAGCAGGGTTCTCCCGTGTTCTCCCCTATTAGCCGCCATCTTTAATGTTGGTATTTGTTAAGCGCTTACTATGTGCAGAGCACTGTTCTAAGCACTGGGGGAGATACAGGGTAATCTGGTCGTCCCACGTGGGGCTCACAGTTAATCCCCATTTTACAGATGAGGGAACTGAGGCACAGAGAAGTGAAGTGACTTGCCCACAGTCACACAGCTGACAAGTGGCAGAGCCGGGAGCCGAACCCATGACCTCTGACTCCGAAGCCCAGGCTCTTCCCACTGAGCCCTGTTCCCCCATCAGTATTTTTTCTCCCTCCTACTGTGTGCCTCATGTGGGACAGGGTCTCTGTCCGGCCCAATTAATCTTGTATCTACCCCTGGAATTAGAACAGTGTTCGCCACATAGTGTGTGCTTAACAAATATAATGACTACGATGATGATGATAATCTCTGTGCCTCAGTTACCTCATCTGTAAAATGGGGATTAAGACTGTGAGCCCCACGTGGGACAACCTGATTCCCCTGTGTCTACCCCAGCGCTTAGAACGGTGCTCTGCACACAGTAAGCGCTTAACAATTACCAACATTATTATTATTATAATCTTTCAGCTCCCGTCTGCATCAACAGCCTAACGGAAAGAGCACGGGCCTGGGAGTCAGAGGACCCGGGTTCTGATGCCAGATCCGCCACTCGTCTGCTGTGTGACTTTGGGCAAGCCTGCATGCCTCAGTTACCTCATCTGTAAAACGGGGATTAGGTTCGTGAGCCTATGTAGGAGATGGACCTTGTCCGACCCGACTAAGCCGTATCTACCCCAGAGCTTGGTACAGTGTCTGGTGCAGAGTAAATGCTTAACAAGTATCATTTTTCAAAAAGTCAAATGGAAATTCCTAAACCCAGGTTTCTAGGTATTCCCTTTCCAGCCCTCTCCCTTACTCAGCAGCTCTGTTTTCCCACGAGATTCCAGCTCACAGTCTCCATCCCATCAAACTAGCTCTCACTTGGACTCACTCTCAAATCACCTGCTTCCGACCACTTGCTCTTGCCCCGACTCCTGCGTGGCCTTTGTCAGCCAGGGACATAGGATGCTTCTCTCATACGTACCGGCCACCCAGCTCCTTAACTAGTAGTAATGATAGTAGTGGAATTAATAGTAGTAGTAATAATGTTAATTAAGTACTTCAGTGCAGAGCTCTGTACTAAATTCTGGGAGAAAATACACAAGTGGGATTAGCAGTCAATCGTGTCTGTTGAGTGTTTACTATGTACAGAGCACTGAACTAAGCACTTGGGAGAATACAATACAACAGAATTAACAGACACCTTCTCTGGCCATAACAAGCTTACAGTCGAGAAGGGGGAGACAGACATTAATAAGAATAAATTAGTAATTTATAATATACGATTGAAGGTACGTACATAAGTGCTGTGGAGTTGGGGGTGGGGAGAATATCAAGTGCCCAGAGGTCAAAGATTGAAGTGTATAGACAACTAAACATGGTCCCTGTCCTTCATGAGATTCAGAATCTAAAAGGAGAGGAGGAGGGGAAGGGTGGAGTTCTGGAAACTTCCCCCCGCACCTAGAGATGCCACTGCTCACACCTGCCACTTCCTCACCCTCACTTTCTCTCCCACTAATTCAGTCCACACCCCCAGTCAAGACCTCCATTCAGATCAGGCTCATACATCTCCTGGGTTCTCTTTCACGTCTCTCTTCCAATGACATAATAATTCATAATTATGGTATTCGTTTAGTGCTTACTCTGTGTCAGGCACTGTTGTAGGCAGTGGGGTGGATACAAGCTAATCCGGTTGGACACAGTCCCTATCCCGCGTGGGGCTCACAATCTCAATCACCATTTTATAGATGAGGTAACTGAGGCACAGAGAAGTGAAGTCACTTGCCCAAGGTCACAGAGCGGACAAGTGGCAGAGCTGGGATTGGAACCCATGACCTGACTTCCAGGCCCAAACTCTATCCACTGCACCAATCAGCTTCCTCACCAATCTCACCTTCCTTGGCCCTTGGTACATCAAAATTGGGGTGGTAAAACATCTCATACATGGTGCTTAGCACATAGTGGGCACATAAATACACTGTCACTATTCTTATCACTGCCCCTGGAGTGGTTTCAGCAGAGCTGAAAGGATTAAGGCAAGCATGAAAATGAGATGGCTTCTATCCATCTATGGCATTTATCGAGTACTTATTGTGTGCACTGTACTAAGTGCTGGGGAGAATGCAATGAAATAGTAGACCTGATCCCTGTCCACAAGGCACAGAGAAGCAGTGGAAAAAGCAGGGTCGTGGGAATCAGAGGACCTGGGTTCTAATCCCGGTTCCGCCGCTTACCTGCTGTGTGACCTTGGGTAAGTCACTTCTCTGAGTCTCAGTTTCCCCAACTGCAAAATGGGAATTCAATTCCTCTTCTCCCTCCTACTTCGACTGCATCTACTATACAGGGATTGTATCTGGTCTGATTAACTTGTATCTACCCCAGAGCTTAGAACAGTGTCTGACACATAGTAAGAGGTTATTCACAAATACCATTAAAAAAAGAAAAAGAGTTCACAGAATGTGAAAACTGTCTTCCAGTGAGAAGACCATGCAGGTGCATGACTGGATTGCGCCAGTCTTGAAGGTGAGATGCTCTAATCCTTGGTTGCTCTAGACTGTAAGGTCACTGTGGTCAGGAAATGTGTGTACCAACTCAGTTATTTGGTTATATTACACTTTCCCAAGCGCTTAGTATAGTGCTCTGCACATAGTAAGTGCTCAATAAATGCGAGTGATTGATTGATTTGGCTGACTGGACATTTCACTCCACTCCCTTCCTCTGATTCGGAAGCA
This sequence comes from Ornithorhynchus anatinus, assembly GCF_004115215.2. Taxonomy (NCBI): domain Eukaryota; kingdom Metazoa; phylum Chordata; class Mammalia; order Monotremata; family Ornithorhynchidae; genus Ornithorhynchus; species Ornithorhynchus anatinus. Next base: position 63,075,834 of record NC_041730.1, on the reverse strand, counting down.
TCTCTGCCTGGGGAATCGTTTTTAAAGGTATTTTTTTGTAAGCCCTTCGGTTGCGGGGATCGTTTCTACCAACTCTGTTGTGTTGTAGTCTCCCAAGCGCTTAGTACAGCGCTCCGCTCACAGCGCTCCATAAATACCATTGATTGATTGGAATGCGATCGAGGTCTCTGCAGGACTCGGAACAAGCACCAGCCGCCACAGTACCTCCTTTACCTTCCCGATGAGACAGTGAGCAACGGAGCAGAAATGTCTTTTGGCGAATGAAACGAGTCGCGTCAAATTGCATACGCCGGAATGGCAATTAAGAGACAGATATTTGAAATCATTTCATCACTTAATGGCAAAAATCAAGTCTTAAATTTATAATAGCTTTAAAAAGAGCCACCTCCCCCCCCCCCCCCAGTCCTTTATGTGGTCAAAGACGGATTTAGCTCCTGTGACTGTGGTTGTGCTTCAGTATAAAAACGTTCCCCACCTACAGATGTTTGCAAAATATTATCGTACAGTGTCAGTTCCCAGTGGCTGACTGCTTTTCACTCTTCTCCCTCTGCCCTCGCAGTGGCCTTCAGGACCATCAATTCTAGGCCCCGTTTGACTCTCTCCTTTTCACTGCAGGGATGAAACCTATATTGGCCTCTGTGTTTTAAGTTTGAGAAAGTGGCTCTTTGAGGTGCGTATATTTTAATGGGGGATTTATTTTCTGCATTGTTAAAGCTTAACAGTTGCCTCAAATCATCCAGACACAAAGGAAATGCAGCTCAGTTCACCAAACAGCAGATTTTGCCCTGAGCAAAGACACTTCCCATGCATGCGATGAACTCCCACTGTTTCCCATAAGAGTCCTATGCTGGCTTTAGAATTCGAATAGGATGGTTTAAACAAAACATTCCATTCCAACAATTGAAATAAACGAGGCCACGGTGCTGCAGTGGGACAATGCCTGTTGGAACCTTATGCTAATTCTAACATTAGGTAATAATTTTGGGGTTTTTTTTTTCCTGGTGGAACGTTTTATGCTTCATAGAGCATCCAGTTAGTCTTATCATGGTGGAAGCTATTCTGAAGGCTGAGTCTGTACCGATATATTTGTGCGCTATTCAGTGTGTGCTACCTGTCATTGACTCTGGTGTGTCTCAGGCTTAGCTGACTCTTTAACAAATCAACCAAAAAAGAAAGAAGAAAGACCAGGGCATTTGGGTTATGATGGGATGTGAAGAGTCAGGGTTGACTGAAATTGGAGATGAGGGTGTTTTTTCTTTTCTTTTTTAAAAATACTCCCAAAGCATAGCCTCAAGTTATTTTCATCCCAAGTATCAGCGAAGTTCCAGTAGAAGGATTTTGTGTCCACTTGGGTATTTTCCAATCCCCATCACTATCTTTCTTGAAACTTCTCTCTCTTGCCACTTACCTCCTCCATCTGCGGCTCTGCCTTCGAAGTAGGAGTGGGAGTACAGTGCTCTGCACATAGTAAGCGCTCAATAAATACTATTGAATGAATGAATGAATGAACCAGAAAGAGGTGGCATTTGGGTATATGCTAGGTGTGTAACTTCTTAAACTATGATTCACAGCAAAAAATGATGGTCTCCGGGTGATCTTTGGTCACATTCACCAACAAGGCCTAGAGGATAGAGCATAGACCTAGGAATCAGGAGGACCTGGATTCTAATGCTGACTCCGCCATTTGTCCGCTGTGTGACCTTGGGCAAGTCACTTCACTTCTCTGTGCCTCAGTTCCCTCTTCCATACAAGGGGATTAAGCCTGGGGAGGCCTCTGTGGGACAGGGACTGTATCTAACCTGATTATCTTGTATCTACACCAGCACATATAAGTGCTTAACAAATATCATTGTCCATTTTTTAAAATTTATTGTGTTTTGGAGAACCAATCTTAGAGGAATTGACCAAATAGCTTGCTGTCCATCAGGCCACATTAGCTTCACAGAACCAGGCTCAGATCTTGATGAAGATCCCCAGCGGACTTATCAGTGAAGTAGTAGAGACAAAGCAGTTCTCCAAATTTGTACCATCTATTTCCCCAGATCAGTGTCTGTTCTGTGCTAAATCTATCCAGTGGCCATCTTATTTGGTTCCACAATATTGACTCAACTGCAACTGAGCTCACTGTGGACAGGGAACATGTCTATTTTTGGTTATATTGTACTATCCCAAGTGCACTGTACAGTGCTCTGAACACAGTAATAATAATAACAATAATGTTGGTATTTGTTAACCACTTACTATGTGCCAAGCACTGTTCTAAGCGCTGGGGTAGATACTAGGTAATCACGTTGTCCTTTGTAGGGCTCACAGTCTTCAGCCCCATTTGACAGATGAGGAAACTGAGGCACAGAGAAGTTAGGTGACTTGCCCAAGGTCAGACAGCTGACAAGCGGCAGAGCCAGGATTAGAACCCATAATCTCTGACTCCCAAGCCTGGACTCTTTCCACTGAGCCATTCATTCGTTCCGTAGTATTTACTGAGCACTTACTATGTGCAGAGCACTGTACTAAGCGCTTGGAATGTACGATTCGGCAACAGATAGAGACAACCCCTGCCCAATGACGGGCTCACAGTCTAATCGGGGGAGACAGACAGCAGAGCAAAACAGAACGAAAGAAAAACAAGACAACATTATCACGATAAATAGAATCGAGGGCATGTACACCTCATTAACAAAATAAATAGGGTAATAAATGATATATACAAATGAGCACTGCTGAGGGGAGGGGAAGGAGAGGGGGAGGAGCAGAGGGTGGGGAGGGGAGGGGGAGCAGAGGGAAAGGGGGCAGCTCAGTCTGGGAAGGCCTCTTGGAAGAGGTGAGCTCTCAGTAGGGCTTTAAAGAGGGGAAGAGAGTTAGTTTGGCAGAGGTGATGAGGGAGGGCATTCCAGGACAAACGGAGGAGGACGTGGCCTAGGGGTCGACGACGGGATAGGCGTGAACGGGAGACGGTGAGGAGGTGAGCGGCAGAGGAGCGGAGCCTGCGAGGTGGGCAGTAGAAAGAGAGAAGGGAGGTGAGGTAGGAGGGGGCAAGGTGATGGAGAGCTTTGAAGCCAAGAATGAAGAGTTTTTGTTTCGTGCGGAGGTCGATAGGCAACCACTGGAGGTTTCTAAGGAGGGGGATGGCATGCCCAGAGCGTTTCTGTAGGAAGATGATCCGGGCAGTGGACTGAAGAATAGACTGGAGTGGGGAGAGACGGGAGGAAGGGAGATCAGAGAGAAGGCTGACACAGTAATCCAGTCGGGATATTATGAGAGCTTGTACCAGCACGATAGCCACGCTGCTTCTCAGCCATGCTGCTTCTCAGTAAATGCTCAATAAATATGACTGTATGGAGTCGGATTGAACCAAGTCAGAGAGAACCTTACTAGGGAGATTCTTACGTGAGAAGGTCTTTGCATCTTTTTATTCTTTGATATTTGTTAAGCACTTACTAATGATAATAATGATAATAACTGAAGTATTTGTTAAGGGCTTACTATGTATCAAGCACTGGGCTAAGTGCTGGGGTATATGCAAGGTAATTGCGTTGGACAAGCTCCCTGTCCTACACAGAGCCCCCAGTCTTAATCCCCATTGTATAGATGAGGTAACTGAGGCACGGAGAAGTGAAGTGACCTGCCCAAGGTCACACAGCAGAGAAGTGACAGAGCCGGGATAAGAACCCAAGTCCTTCTGACTGCCAGACTCATGATCTAGCACTGTTTAAAGCACAGGGGTAGATTTAAGTTAATCAGGTCAGGCAGAGACTCTGTCCCACATAGGGTACAGTGGGGATTGAGACTGTGAGCCCCGGTGGGACAGGGATTGTGTCCAACCCGATTTGCTTGTATCTACCCCAGCACTTAGTACGGTACCTGACACATGGTAAGCACTTAACAAATACAACAATAATAATAATAATACAGTGTTTAGAAGAAAAGCTTTCAGAAATTCTTCATGTCTTCTGTAATCTTCAACTACTTTTTTTTCTGAGGTAGGGAAGATGAGGCTGTGTTTCGTTCCAATTTATTACACATTAAGCAGGCAAACTGCCTCTATAATCTACACAGTCGAGCAGCGTTAGACACTGGGGGGAAGGGAGAGCCCAACAAAGCTTAGAAAACTAAAGTCGCATTTCCTCCCTCTCTTTGCCTTGCGCAGTGTGGCCGGACACTCTGAAGCCCATCGCAACCCAAATCCCCAGCTGGAGCTGCTCGGCGGTGAGGGTGAAGCAAGAGGCGGACGAGGAAACTGCTTAATTAATGGGAGGGAGACTGAGCTGACATGAGGGGGCCGCTCACCTGCCTTGGAGTCTGCCCACAGAGCCCGGTTCACTGTGTGGGCTCCTGTCTGCCGAGGGCCGTGGTTTGACTTGGGTGGCCACGTCTCTGATGCCTTCCGCATCCTTCTTCCTCTGTGGAGCTATTTATTGCTTGGGCTATTTATTCTCTTCACAAATACTCGGTCAATAGGACATGTACAGGGAGAGAGAGAGAGAGAATGAGAGAGACAGAGAGATAGAGAGAGACAGAAAGAGAGAGCGATGCTATTTTCTAATTCCTGACCAGATCTTCACTTGTGAACACAGTGGCCAAAGGTGCCCTGTGCCACAGGACTGAAGCTGAGCTGAGCCCGAATCTTTGAGCAGCATAAACAGCCTCGTGGTGTTTTTTGGAATCGATCCATCCATCAGTCCATCAGTGGTATTTGTTGGACGTCTATTCTGTTCTGAGTGTTTGGAAGGGTACACTCAGTTGGTAGACACGATCCTGCCTTCAAGGGGCGTTACAGCCTTATGTGGGAGGCAGATATTAAGATATTTACAGGTAAGGGAAGCAACCCAGTTGCACCCATCCTGCCCCACCCCCCGTCATCTCAATCTAAACATCCCTAGAAAGACTCCATCCCCTTCCCCCTACTGTGAGGGTCAGCTCTATACCCCCCCCACCCCTTTCAAAACCTTATTGAAGGCACATCTCCTCCAAGAGGTCTTCCCTGACTAAACCCTCCTTTTCTCATCTCCCACTCCCCTCTGCTTCGCCCGACTCACTCCCTTTATTTATTTAATGTCTGTCTCCCCCTCTAAGCTCATTGTGGGCAAGGAATCTGTCTGTTGATTGTTATATTGTACTCTTCCAAGGGTTTAGCACAGTGTTCTGCACACAGTGAGCACTCAATATATATGGAGGAAGGAAGGAAGGAAGGAAGGAAGGAAGGAAGGAAGGAAGGAAGGAAGGAAGGAAGGAAGGAAGGAAGGAAGGAAGGACCCGACTCCCTCTCCCCGGTTACCGCCTCCAGTGGCAAGATCAACCAACTCCATAATTTAAACTATGAAGACATCAATCAATAAGTAACAGAAACCACTAGTTTATTGGATCAACATGAATAATTTCACCTGATTAACGTGCCGCAGTGCAAAATGAGCCAATCACGTTGTGGAACCAGCAGGTTGTAGAGGAGACTGGTTGGAGTTTCATCTCCTCCTTCTGCTGATTCTTTCTGCCCCACTCCCCACTCTAAGCCTACCCTTCCACATTCTGATAGAGGTGCTAACGAGTAATGAAATGGACAAAATGGCAGGTGGAGAACAAGGGAAAGTAAAATATTTGGGAGCTAGTTGTGGCCTGTTGCAGCGTACTCTTCTAAGCACTTTATACAGTTCTCTGCTCCTTGTAAGTGCTCAATAAATGAGAAGCAGTGTTGCCCAGTGGAAGGAGCACGGGCCTGGAGTCAGAAGGACCTGGGTTCTAATCCCAATTCCACCACGTGTCTGCTGTGAGACCTTGGACAAGTCACTTCACTTCTCTTTGCATCAGTTCTCTCATCTTTTAAATGGGGATTAAGACTCTGAGCCTCATGTGGGACAGGGAACCTGATTGCCTTGTATCTACCCCAGTGCTTAGAATAATGCTTGGCACATAGTAAACACTTAGCAAACGCCCAGTTAGCAATTAGCAATGAATACAATGGACCAAGATGGATAATCTCTAGCCCGTATAATTCAGTCCTGCAAAATTGAGAACTGGTTGATCTTGGCTGCTAATTAGGCGTTCAGTCAGCCGTCCCATCATCAGTCCACATCGGACACCCAAGGGGGAGGTTAGCACTGGGCTAGATGCTGAGAAAGTGGAACGACACAGGTAAACTGCTCTGCGGATGGGAGGAAAACCAGGCCCAGGGGTTTAGTTAAGGGGAGAAATGTGGATCAGGAGAAGAGTTCTTGACACACACAATCAGGCACATGCTGCAACTGCCATGGCGCAGCCCAAGAGGCTGCTTAATAGATCGGAGTGAGAAATCGCCTACTTTGACTCCTCCCCGCAGGTTGATAGGAGAGGGTGTCGGGCAATAGAATAATGATGGTATTTGTTAAGCGCTTACTGTGTGTCAAGCACCGTTCTAAGCTCTGGAAGGAGATCCCTCGTCTCACAGTGTCTTTCCACCGAATCATTGGCTTCCATATTCCCCTTGTGCCACCCCATCAGAGAGTCTTGTTCAATCCCTTGCTCACCCCACACCGTGGGAAAAATAATAATAATAATTATGGTATTGGTTACTTGTATTTGTTGTGGTGTTTGTACTAAGAGGTATTGAATCCCCATTTTGCAGATGAAGAAACTGAGGCACAGAGAAGTCAAGTTAAGCACTTGGTGCAGTGTCTGTTGTACATAATAAGCACTCAGTAAATACCACCGATTGATTGATTGATTGCCCAAGGTCATGCAGCAGGTAAGTGGAGGAGCCGGGATTAGAACCCAGGATCTCTGACGTTCAGGTCCTTACTCTTTCCACTAAGACGGCTTCCCTAACAAAATAACCCACGATAGGAATAAGTTTCCTTCATGGAGACACTCATCTAACTGTGCAGATGGGAGGGGGTTGGTCTGTGTGTGTTTGCGTGTTTGCGCCTGTGTGCGTGTGTGAGTGTGTGTATGTGAGTGTGTGTGTTTGTAGGGAGAAGCAGGGGGCTTGCAGCAAACCAACTGATGAGGAATATGCTTCTTTTCTTTTCTTTTTTTTTTTTCCCACTGTAAACCACCAGGATGGGAATCCAGAGTTTGGTGCAGCATACAAGAGTGTCCCTCGAAGTCTTAATGTCAGCCTACGCCATGCCATGCGGTGAGCATAATGCGTCCTCCCAGGGACAATTTGCATAAAGGATAAATAAGAGAAACACAATGTGAAGTTTATTCATTTTTAAATCCTGCAGCGTTCGTGATTGAAGGCCCAAGCTCAGATGTTTTCCTGATGTGTACCATTAAGACTCAGGGCTTTGTCTAATGTCTCTTCTGTTACTGCGGGGGGATGTAATGTACGCTCGTCCTCCACGCTGGAGTATCGTTTTCGGTGTGTACCACTCGACGAGGGAGCGAGGAGCCGCACGCAGCATTATCTCGTACCGGGCCCCACTCTCTTTAATTTGCTGTAACGGAGCCAGCGCATTAAATACAAAACATATTGACGTTCTCGGATATCCCTGGGGGGTCTTTACCCTTCCTTGTCGAAGGAACCCTGCCATCCAGGAGGAAGGAAAAAAAAGGCATTTTTGCCAGAGCCGGTTGTAGGGGTGTTGCTGACGGGGAACAGCTGACTTCACACCACCTCCCCGCCCGCCTCGCTTGGAGGAAGGGGAGAGAACCCGACCTGATTTTTATCTACATGCATGAGCTGAGGGTCGATGGCAAGATCGTTTGCCCCTTGAATCATGGAGATGTGCACTCCAAAGACATAAAACAGCATGGGCAAGCAAATTACTTTCAGGCCATTTTGAATGTTCCGTAACTGAAGCATTCAGCATTCTATAATGGCAAGTGATGGATAATTCCTTAACAGGGAGTCACTGACTTGACTGACTTATCCCTATATTCTGCCCTTTCCCCTAACTGTAATTTATTTTAATGTCTGTCTCTGGTCTGCGGGGTTCTTGAAGGCCGGGATCACGTCTACTAACTCCATTGCACTCTCCCAAACACTGATTACCGTGCCTTGCACAAAATAAACCTAAATAAATACCATTGTTTGATTGTCTGACTGGATGAGTTTGATGCTAAAATGTGTTTAGCACCCCAAAATGATTTTTTATGGTAGTTGTTGAGCCATTATTATGTGCCAAGCACCGTTCTAGGTCCCGGGGTAGATATGATTCTGATATTTTATCCAACCTTGGCTTCACTAACGCTATCCTCTTTTGGTTCTCTTCCTATCCCTCGGCCGGTCATTCTCATTCATTCAGGCGTATGTTTTGAGCGCTTCCTGTGTGCAGAGCACTGTGCTTAGCATTGGAAAATACACTGCAACAACAGAGACAATCCCTGCCCACAAAGGGCTCACAGTCTATCTTTCACAGGCTCCTCCTCTGACTCGCACCCACTAACTGCGGGACTCCCTTAAGCTTCAGTTCCGAGGAGTCCTCTTCTAATTCTCCATTTACATCCACTTCCTTGGAGGATTCATTCACCACCACAGCTTCAACTACCGCCCCTATGCAGAGGATTCACAGATTTACATCTCCAGCCCGGATCTCTCTCTCACTGTGCACTCTCACATTTCCTCCTGCCTTCAAGACACCTCCACTAGGATGTCCCGCTGACACCTCAAACTTCCCATGTCCAAAATATAACTCCTTACCTAGCTACCCACACCCTGTCCTCCCCCTGCTTTTCCCATCACAGCAGAGAGCACCACCATCCTTCCTGTCTAGCAAATCCGTAACCTTGGCACTATCCTCGAGTCACCTCTCCCATTCAACCCACATATTCAATCTATCACTCAATCCTGTCAATTCAACCTTCACAACATCACTACAATCCACCTTTTCTTCTCCATCCAAACTGCTACCGTGTTAATCCGAGCACCTATCCTATTTCGCATTGATTACTTTATCAGCCTCCTTGCTGGCCTCCCTTTATCCCCTTTCCAGTCCATACTTCACTCTGCTGCTTGGATCATTTTTCTACAAAAACATTCAGGTCACGATTCCCCACTCTTCAAGAAACTCCAATGATTACCCATCCGCCTCTGCATCAAACAGAAACTACACTCCTACTCTCCTACTACAATTCTGCCCTCACACCTCACTCCTCTAATGCCAACCTACTCGCTGTACCTCGATCTCGTCTATCTCGCCACCAACCCCTCACCCACATCCTGCTTCTGGTCTGGAATGCCCTTTTTATGTCTGTCAGACAATTACTCTACCCCACTTCAAATCCTTTTTTGAAGGACATTTCCTCCAAGAGGCCTTTCTTGAATAAGCCTTTATTTTCTCTTCTCCCACTCCCTTCTGTGTCATCCTACTTTTCTCCCTCGATTCACCCCTCCGTCAGCCCCACGGCACTTAGGTACATATCCGTAATTTATTTATTTATATTAATGTCCGTCTCCCCCTCTAGACTGTAAGCTCATTGTGGGCAGGGAGTGTATCCATCAACTCTGTTATACGGCTATATTGCACTCTGCCAAGTGCTCGGTAATAATAATGATGTTGGTATTTGTTAAGCGCTTACTACGTGCAGAGCACTGTTCTAAGCGCTGGGGGAGATACAGGGTCATCAGGTTGTCCCACGTGAGGCTCACAGTTAATCCCCATTTTACAGATGAGGTAACTGAGGCACAGAGAAGTGAAGTGACTCGCCCACAGTTACACAGCTGAAAAGTGGCAGAGCTGGGAGTCGAACTCATGACCTCTGACTCCGAAGCCTAGGCTCTTTCCACTGAGCCACTCTTGCTCGGCACACAATGCGCGCACAATAAATATGATTGGCTTGATGGATACAAGATATTCCGGTTGGCCGTAGTGTATGTCCCACATGGAGCTCACAGCTTTAATACCCATTTTACAGATGAGGTAACTGAGGCACACAGAAAATAAATGGTATCTGTTTAGCACTTACTCTGTGCCAGATACTATACTCAGCACTGGGATGGATGCAAGTAAATCAGTTGGACACAGTCCCTGTCTCATGTGGATCTCACAGTCTCAAACCCCATTTTACAAATAAGGTAACTGAGGCCCACGACCTTCTGACTTCCAAGCCCGTGTTCTATCCACTACACCACGTTGACTTGCCCAAGGTCACACAGCACAAAATCGGAGGGCCCACGTCCTCTGACTCCCAGGCCCATGCTCTTCCCATCAGGCTGCGCTGCTTCTCATTGTCAGAGTTGGTGCGCTAGCTTTCTACTTCTGCACCTGAGGCTGAATTGAGACTACTACTAATAATAATGATAACTGGGGCATTTGTTAAGTACTTATTCTGTGCCAGGCACTGTACTAAGTGCTGGAGTGGATACATGCCGATCAGCTTGGACACAGTTCCAGTTCCACGTGGGCAGGGCACTGTACTAAGCGCTTGGAATGTACGATTCGGCAACAGATAGAGGCAATCCCTGCCCACTGACGGGCTTACGGTCTAAACAACGGGCTTGCGCGGAGCCTCCAGTCTTAATCCCCATTGTATAGTTGAGGTAACTGAGGCACAGAGAAGTGAAGTGACCCGCCCAAGGTCACACAGCAGACACGTGGCGGAGCTGGGATTAGAACCCATAACCTTCTGACTCCCAGGTCCGTGGTCTATCCAGTATGCCATGCAGTTTCTCAGCAGCATAAGTAGAATAGCATGACTAGCGTGAGTCGCATGACTAGAGATGTATGGTCAGTATCTTCATTCCTCCAAATCCTGAAGGCTAGGGAGAGCTAGTTGGGCTCCCACAGAGAGGGCAGATTGGATGAACTTCTCTCACCCACTTAAATTTGACTTGCTGACCACCTCAACTTCTCTAGTTTTATGTTTGAGCGGCAAACTCCTCATTCTAGCCTTTGCTGATAGGTAGTCATCGTATATACAACTCAATGTCCATATTGGACTCTCTCAAGAGTTTAGTACAGTGCTGTGCACACAGTAAGAGCTTAATAAATATCATTCATTGATTGCTCGATTGTACAGGACTGTATATTCATCATCAGCCTCAGGCGTAGAAGGGATTTGTCTTTTCTCCACAGCTAGCCTCTTCAGTAATATACGCGCGCGTGTGTGTGCAAATATGCATATACATATTTTTTGTTTGTTTTTAAATGGTATTTGTTAAGCACTTACTATATGCCAGGCACTGTACTAAGCACTGGAGTAGATGAAAGGTTGGACACAGTCTGTGTCCCTCTTGGGGTCAGGATGAATGCCCATTTTACAGAAGAGGTAACTGAGGCACAGGGAAATTATTGGCCGAGGTCAGTCGCCGGAATTAGAACCTGAGTCCTCTGTCTCCCGAGCCCATGCTCTTTCCACTAGGCCTTTCTGTTTCCTATACATGTACCTATTTATACGCACACGCACACACTCATATGTATTCGTGTGTGTACATACGTGCACATGCATATGGTGAGCAAACCTCTTTGTGCTTTAGGGTCATGTAAAAAGGAACATGTAGTTGTGCCACATGTATATTTTTTCTATGTGTTTTGGCTAGAATGCTGTAGGGAATTGATCATTTTTTTTTAACAACAGGGGTTTGCCTGGGTACTGCTTGAGATCACGTCAGGGGAAGCAGTTTGGATCCATGTAAGCATGAGTTTTCCTTAATGCAATTAAGAACAGTACCTATGCATTATAAGAGAACCGCGTGTCCCTGGTAACTTTAAATCTTTTGCTCAGCCATTCAGAGTATCTGTCTGTACACACGACTCCAGGTTGCCAGAAAAATTAACACCGATGCACTTGCCCTGTAGAAATATGGGCAAGCCTAATTGGAACCAGCCACTGGCTTAATGAGACACAGGCAATAGACCTTAAAGAAAACGAGCGGATCTATTCTGCCTCTTCCTTCCATTTTCTTTTTACTTAGTCCCGGTTGCTGGTGATTACTCTTGTCATTTCACATGAAGTGAGATATTTACATGGTACTAGTAGAATCCCGGCAGGAGATATGGTGATATTGTCCATGACAGTTCTCTGTGGTATCTCCCCACCAGTGGCCCGTTTCATCTGCGACGGGGATTCTTGTTGTCTTGGGGAGCCGAAACAATTTCCTGTCACCTCCAGGCCACATTCCCTCTTCGTTATGATTAGAAATGAAGTCAGTTTCTATTGACCGCATAGCCTTCTCTCGTGGAGGTTTGACGACGGGGCCCAGAGCTCCGGGGGAGGGCTGTGCTATCCCAGAGATTTGGATGCCCTCTAAGGAAAGCCTTATGTACAGAGCGGGGAGTCCAGGGTTGCCAACAGACATGTGACAGTGTGAAGCAGTGACACACTGAAACCTGCTGCCGCGGAACTCAAGAACATCCAAATATTACTATAGGCTTTTCAGACACCAGCAATTTCAGCTCCTTTTTTCAGACTGTCCGTGAATTTGCAGCTCTTTGTGGGCAATGTGTCTGTTTTTTGTTATATTGTATTCTCCCAAGCACTTAGTACAGTCCTTTGCACACAGTAAGCACTCAATAAATTCGAATGAATGAGCGAATGAGTTTGCAGCAGGTTAAAGATCTACGATTGCCATGACACACGAAGGGCTTCCGGGAAACCTTTGTTTTTCGGACTCTTCCAATTGAAACTTTGGCTTATGATCTCCCCCTCCCTCTCAATCCTCTAATTGGTTGCCTTAGGCAGGATCTGGTTGGTAAATCTGCCTGTTGAGTGTGTGACATGATGAGCTTGGTGAGAAAATCTGCCTTGTGAATCTGCAATCCCCTCTAATTTTGAAGGCCGGAGAGCGGGTACAGTGGGTTTGTACCTTAGTTAGTCCTGAGCAATTTCCATAGGAAAAGCAGAAACTGCGGAAGACAGAGGGGAGAGGAGGCAGTCTGAACCGAGACCCCTTCCCCCCGACATCACTCAGTACCCTTCTGAACCCGGGAGGAAAGGGACAGGGAACATTTTGGACATTTTGTTTCCCAGGTCTTCAGACTCCCAGGATGTAATTCCTGGACACCTGTCGGAATGACAATACCTTTTGGAAGTCTGATAATAAACTGCAGACAAATGGAGAGGGGAAGCGGAAAGTATTCTTTTCTCCTGCTTCCCTGTGAATATCTGCAAAAAATCTGTGTAGGACCCTGATCTACTCTACCTCCTCTCCTCGTCCCGCTCCCTCTTCGATAGGAATGCCGAAACCGAGCCTTAGTGCATTTGAGAAAGGATATAGTTGCTTTAAAACTGTCAGTCTCTGGGGAATTAGCCCAATACGAGGATTGCTGTCCATAAAATGGGATTGACTTCCCGGTTCTTTCACAGTCCTTCAGTGGCAGCTATGGCGAAGACACAGCTGCTCCAGAGCTCTCAGGGGCAGGCACGTTTGCGTGAATACGTGGACGGTTGGCAATCCCGATGGAATGGCCAGGGAGGGAGGGGGAGAGCCGACATGAACAACAACTCTCTTCCACCTTGTTCTCCAGGAACAGGAGGTTACTGGAAGCCAACGGCCCCTCCCCGCAAGCTGAGACTCCCTGAGACCATCCCTGAGGCCATTTTCATGTGGGTCACATTTAGTGTCTGTAGCCCTTGGTGGGCTCTCGCTAACTATCAATAGAAAGTATTGGAATCCTGAGCAGAGAGGAAATTAAAGCCTTGCGAGACATTAGCTTTTAGATCACTTTCCCAAGATTGAAAGGCTCCCAAATACCCTGGGCCAGCACTTTCCACTTTTCTTCTAATGAGTTGGTGATTGAGCCTTCTGTTTTTGTCTCTAATGAAAAGAAAGAACTCTCTTCAAAAGGTGGCTCCATCTCTGGGCAAGTTTTGTGATTTTTTTATTGTTATGGTATTTGCTAAGCGCTTACTATATGCCAAGGTAATCGGGTTGGACATAGTCCCCGTCCCACATGGGGCTCACAGTCTTAATATCCTTTTGACAGAAAGGGTAACTGAGTCACAGACAATTGAAGTGCCTTGCCCAGGGTCACCCAGCAGAGAAGTGGCAGAGCTGGAATTAGAACTCAGCTCCTTCTGACTCCCAGGCCAATGCTCTATCATCTAGGCTATTCTGCTTTTCAACTATCCATCTTCTTCCGGTTGACCACCCGGGGACAACCCCGGGGACAACCCGGGGAGGGGAGGGGCCGTTGGCTTCCAGTAACCTCCTGTTCCTGGAGAACAAGGTGGAAGAGAGTTGTTGTTCATGTCGGCTCTCCCCCTCCCTCCCTGGCCATTCCATCGGGATTGCCAACCGTCCACGTATTCACGCAAACGTGCCTGTCCCACCGGTTGAGAAGCAGCGTGGCTCAGTGGAAAGAGCATGGGCTTTGGAGTCAGGGCTCATGAGTTCGAATCCAAGCTCTGCCACTTGTCAGCTGTGTGACTGTGGGCAAGTCACTTAATTTCTCTGTGCCTCAGTTCCCTCATCTGTAAAATGGGGATTAAGACTGTGAGCCCCACGTGGGACAACCTGATTCCCCTATGTCTACCCCAGCGCTTAGAACAGTGCTCGGCACATAGTAAGCGCTTAACAAATACCAACATTATTATTAGAGAAGCAGCGTGGCGCAGTGGAAAGAGCACGGGCTTTGGAGTCAGGGCTCATGAGTTCGAATCCCAGCTCTGCCACTTGTCAGCTGTGTGACTGTGGGCAAGTCACTTAACTTCTCTGTGCCTCAGTTCCCTCATCTGTAAAATGGGGATTAAGACTGTGAGCCCCACGTGGGACAACCTGATTCCCCTGTGTCTACCCCAGCGCTTAGAACAGTGCTCTGCACATAGTAAGCGCTTAACAAATACCAGCATTATTATTATTATTATTATTATCACCCTGAGGAAGGGAGATTAGTTGGATGTAAACACAAGTGGAGATGTCTAACGGTAATGAAGCAGCAGGATCTAGTGGATAGTGCACGGGCCTGGGAGTCACAAAAACCTGGGTCCTAGTACTGTCTCTGCCACTTGCCTGCTGTGTGACCTTGGGCAGCTCCCTTAACTTCTCTGTACCTCGGTTACCTTATCTGTAAAATGGGAATGAAGACTGTGAGCCCTATATGGGACATGGACGGTGTCCAACCTGACTACCTTGTATATACCCGGTGCTTAGAAGATGGTCTGGCACATAGTAAGCACATAACAAATACCATTACAAAAACCACTGAAAGGGCAGTGGAGCATTCTACTGATCTTCCCCTGATTCACTCAACCAATAAATTATGGTATTTACTGCACACTTACTGTGTGCAGAGCACTGCATTTAATACTTGGAAGAGTACAGTAGAATCAGTAGACATAATTCCTGCCCTCTAGGAGCTTACAATTTGATGGGGAAGGGGGTGGGGAGAGTCAGGCAACAAAATAAATTACAGGTGGAGAATGCAACCAAGTATAAGTCTACACGCTTAAGTGCTGTGGGTTGGGTTGAGAACCAAAACTCACTGTGGGCAGGGAATGTGTCTGTTCTTTGTTATATTGTACCCTTCCAAACTCTTAGTACAGTGCTTTGCACACAGTAAGCACCCAATAAATACCATTGAATGAATGATTAAGTGTCTCAGGGGTAGGACTGGGTGCATAAGTGACAAAGTAGGGGCAGAAAAGAGGATGAGAGATTGGTCAGAGGAGGCTTTCTGGAGAAGTAATTTTAGCAGAGCTTTAAAGATGGGTAGAGTCTGTTGGATACAAGAAGAGAGAGTGAGCAAGTGGGTGAAGGAGAGAGAGATGAAAGCGAGACACCTGGTTTAGCTGTTGACCCGTCAGTGCAACTCTGTGCAATAGCACGTCCGTCTTCCCTGTCAGTGCACACTGTAGCTCTTATTTCTCATCTCCACTTTTGCTGTGGCATGCTGTAGATTAGTAATGACCACATCCAGTGTGGGGTCAAGGCTCCAAACACAAACCTTAATAAAATAAATAAACTCTAAAGGAGAGGGACACTGTATATCATGGTCAGCTGCAGGGCAGGCATTGTTTTCTCTCTTTTTCTGTGTGCGCCTGTGTCTCTTTTCACCCAGCTCTGGATCATCGTCTTAATCATCGTCATCAAAAATGGTATCTATTGAGCGCTTACTGTGTGAAGAACATTTTGCAAAATGCTTGGGATAGTACAATCTGACAGAGTTGGTAGACACATTCCCTGCTCGCGGTGCGCTTATAGTTTAGAGACAAGCTTCCAGTTGTCTTCTGCCATCCCTCTCCTAGTGCTTAACTCAGGACCCCTAAACTTTGAGAAGACTGTCGAAAGCGAAAGGGTCTTGATCAAGAAAGGAGGAGCTGTTTTCAAGTAAAAGTTTTGTAAGCAATGAGTGTGAAGGAGGCAAGAGAAAAGACAGTATCTGGAGCTGCAAACATTAAGCTTGACACTGCTATGAGGCAGCCTTTAGGCATCCACAATGTGGCTGGGATATGGTTACCACGTTGGTCTCTTCAGCCATACATGCACTCCAAGATGAATCTCACCATCAGGGGTGTTGTCTTGGAATACAAAGAACATCTATATGAAAGGTTCTTAAGGGAGTTAGGTTGTATACCCTTAGCTTCATTTCATTCCCTTCCTGAGGAGGGCTGAGACCAATCAATCAATCAATCATATTTGTTGAGCCCTTACTGTATGCACAGCACTGTACTAAGCCCTTCAGGGAATACAGTATAATAACATAATATAACATAATATATGATATAATACACATTCTTTTCTGACCCATTTACAAAGTGTTCATGCCAGCTTACTCAGGGAATCAACCCTTCCATGTAACAAGACAGCACCAAAGTGGCTTCAAAAAATCTGGGATTTCAAGTCCAAGAGGTTGCATATCAAAGAGAGCAAAACATCAGTGTTTCTCTCAACAGAATATGGGCTAGGATATGAAAACAGCAGCATGGCCTCGTGGATTGAGCGCCGGTCTGGGAGCGAGAAGGACCTGGGTTCTAATTCCGGTTCTGCCACTTGTCGGCTATGTGACCTTGGGAAAGTCACTTGACTTCTCTGAGCCTCAGTTACCCCATCTATAATCATGGGGATTAAAACCCTGAGCCCCGTGTGGGACATAGACTCAGTTCAACTTGATTAGCTTGTATCCACCCCAGTGCTTGACCCAGTGCCTGGCACATAGCAAGCACTTAACAAATATCATAGAGAAAAGTTCTGGAATTTCAAGGTCCAAGGGGTTGCATATCAAAAAGGGCAGAACATCAGTGTTACTCTTAGCAGACCGTGGTCTGGGAGGGCTTTAGACCTTAAATGAGAATGGCATTATTCGGTACTTAGTACAGTGCCTCAGAACCTAATAAAATGAATGAATGAATCGATCAATCATATTTATTGAGCACTTACTCCCTGCACTAATTGCTCGGGAAAGTACAATATAACAGAGTTGGTCGAAATGCTCCCTTCCTACAATGAGCTCTTGCTTTAGAGAGTGTCTAGTACAGTGCCAAGCAAATAATAAGCACTTAACAAATACCAGAAAAGTATAAATATATATATGTGCATATAGTCAGGTCAAGGCTCTTAACACAAACCCTACTAAAATAAATAAACTCTAAATGATAGGGACACCGTATATCATGGTCAGCTGCAGGCCAGAGACTTTTTTCTTTCTTTTTCTGTGTGTGAGTGTGTCTCTTTTCATCCAGCCCTGGATCGCCATCTTCATCAACAAAAATACCGTAACTACCTGGACTCCTTCATGCCCTCTCATTTATTCAACATGACATCCCCCTCAAAGCACAATTAACATCAATGATCTCATTCGTCTCCATCTTTCAGATGGGGAAACTGAGGCCTAAAGAAGAACATTGGAACATGGAAGTTTAGCGTAGGACTCTGCACTTACTAAGCATGTAACAGACGCCATTAACATCATCAAAGCTGCAGCAGATGAAGAGCAGAGCGAGGATTAGGACCCAAGTCTTCTGACTCCCAGTCGATCATTTAAGCTTCTTGAGGGGAGAGATGAGGTCTACTGACTCAACTGTACTCTCGGAAATACTTAGTGCAATACCCTGTACAGATTAGGAGCTCGATCGATACTATCGATGGATCGATACCCTCACCCAGCAGCACCTGCCAGCCATCGATACAGCCCTGAGCAATTGTGGATGACAGCTGTCCCACAGTGCCCTGAGCTGCCGTGACTCAAGGTGGCAAACAGATGTCTGGATGAGCAGAGAGCTCGTTTGCCTGTCTTACTTTCCAGTCAAATGACCTTCCCACAGCAGGTTCCATGTTCCGCAGAATCAGCTGAGCAGCATGATTTGCAAATAAATCGTTTTGTCGGAAGGCGGAGAGAGAAGGGGGCAAAACCAACAACAATCTCCGCTGTCGTTTTTCCACCCAAAGCTGGGTCAGTCCCATTAGGTTACGTGGCGATGTCTGCAGTCGGTGATGTTTATTCCAAACCAGTTTATCCAGCTCCAGGGACAATCCTTTAGATCTCTGCAATTATTTGCTGTTTTCGCATTAGAAAGCCCTTTGTGGAGATGGAATACAGGCTCAGATTGGAACAGGCCAACTCATCAACCTCTCCCAGGTCCCTCTGAGGAATAAGGGAGTGGGGAAATCAAGGCTTTAAAGCAGCAAGCACCCTAAATAAAGCACATTGCAGGGCATGGTCAGACCTATGGGAATGCCCCACTGTAATTCCTGTATACAACTCAATAATCCTAGCAAAGGCCTGGTCCCGGTGTCTTTTATAACAACTCCCCTCAGCCTGGATCTTTCCCTTCAAGTCTGCAAGACCACTGTTCTCCCCATCTTCATTTAGCCCTCCTCAAAACCTAACTCATTCATTCAATCATACTTATTGTTTACTATGTGCAGAACACTGTACTAAGCATTTGGGAGAATGCAATATAACAATAAGCAGACACATTCCCTAATTCCTTTCCCTGATTAATTTCTACCACCCCAAGTCCTATCGACCCAACAGCACCCCTAAGCATTCAGACGCCACCCCCTACCTTCTCCCCCGTCTCCTAAAACTTATGTATATATCTTTAAACTCTGTTGCTTCTCCTTACCTTTCATCTACTTTAGGGTCCGTCTCCCCTGCTAGATTGTAAGTTTGTTGTGAGCAAGGGTTGGGTCTACTCATTCTATTATGGGTCTACTCACTCTATCATCTCATATTCCATGCATTTAGTCCACCCATAGAAATTCAATAATAATATACACCGATTGATACGGCACCTTCTTAAAATTACATTGCGGAGCAGATCGCAGGTCCAGATCCTGAATATAAATTAAGAGACACCCCAGAAGACCCACAACTTTCCTAGGCTTCCAAAATCTTTGTCTTTCCCCGCTCTTCCTCCTATCTCCACCACTCCACCCAATCTTGCATCCTAAGAAGATCACTATAACCTACTCCAGGTTGGCTTGGACATCAGACAAAGTGCTTGGCACATAGTAAGCACTTAACAAGTACCATCATTATTATTATTCTTATGAAAGGGCTACAAATGAAGATCTAGGTAATTAATCTATTAATCTAATTAATGTTAATTGTGTGCAGAGCACAGTACCAAGAGCTCAAAGAATTTTCAGTCTAGGGAGAGATTCCAAAGGGCTATTCAAATCACTTAGTCTGCTTGAAATGTGGGCCAGAGCTCCCGGGTTCAGGGTCATTTTAGGGATCAGAGGAACCGTTCAAATGCCTTTTTAGTGATATTGAAGCAAGTGCCCTTTCTGCTTTGGAAGATTTTCCAAGTTATCTAATATCTGTTTTAGGGAAAGGACTGCATCAGATGGCATAGTTCAGGATTGGGTCGGAAGGGTAGTTCAGATTTTTTTGGCTGATGTAGGCTCTGTGCTTGTAACGGAAACCTCTGTTCAATACAGGCAATTGAGTAATCAAATCACTTTCTTAAACACTTCAAAATTTATTGCTCTTGGGAAGCAAACAACCTAGCAAAAATGGACAATTTAGAAAAGATGTGGAGGAAATTAAGGGCAGAAATGACTGGTGAGAGATCATAAAAACCAGTAGAACTCCACCCACAAAAATGCTCCATCGGACCTGAAGAGATTAAAAGTTTCTTGTAGAACACTCTTTTGCATTTAACATCCTCAAAAAAAGTTCTCTGGACTGCCCTTGCTGTGTTTACATCGTCATGGCCCTGAAGAGCGGGGTTCAACAAGCATTTAGTAGTTTGCCTAAATTCAGTACTGGAGTTGAGGGCTGAATTTTTCAGTATTCATTCTGTTTCCACTAAGAATTTATTTTTTGAGGCTCTGACAATCCAGCTCTGTCATGTAATGTTAAAAAAAAGCCCCAAAACAAAAAAGCAAAAAACTTGCAGGTGATGCCGATGAAATTATTCAAGGAGACTATTCAAGGATGCTATTCATGGAGCCAGATACCATCTGAAGTAGATCCAAACTGTGCGGTCGTACAATTGGTTCGTTACTTTACTGTTGAGAAAAGGGTATTCTATCCTCCTCCGCTCAGGCCTGAAAAAGGGCATTTTCTCCGAATGTCAATTAAAAATAGGATCCAGAACCTTTACCTCCCAACCTCAATGACTAATTTCCATCATATATTGCTTCCCTGCCCCTGTCCCCAGTTTTCTAAATGATTTTGATTGTGTTCTCACTGTGAGTCTGCCTGTCTCCTCCTCTACACGGATCCTCTGATATTCCTAATGACCTCCCAGCAGCCCTCTTCCTTTCACTCCAATACTGCACCGACCTCCTTCCCTATTCCACATCACCTCCTCGCCATGTGAATATAAGCTAAATCTCATAGTCATTGCACAGTCTCCTACTTCACTAACTGAAATTCCACTCTCCGGCCACAACTTCCTCACGTGTCTTTTCTCTCCCACTCTCCTTCTATCCTGAAAACTGTTCTCTCGCCTGACAGGAACCTCTGATCTCTAATGCCCCTCCACTTATCATCATCATCAGTGGTATTTATGGAGGACTTAGTGTATGCAGAGCACTGTACTAAGTGTTTGGGAGAGTATAAATATTTGGGAGGGTGGACACATTTCTCTACCCAAAGTGAGCTTAGAGTTTAGAGGGAGAGACCACCTCAGACCGTCATGCCCCATTTGGATTATCTAATCAATGTCAAAAGTGGTCTTGATGCACAAATTCAATTTCAACCTCTCTACCTAACTCATCAACTACCTCACCATCCTGTCCCTTCATCCATCTTGTACCCCGACTTTTGTCTCTCAGGCCAATCAATCTTTCTCACTCTTTTCTCACTGACTCCTCTTCCACCTCCCGCTCCCTAACTGGGATGTTCCTTAAGGCTCAGTTCTGGGTCTCCTCTTCTCCTCCAGCTACTCACTCTGTTGGAGAGCTCAACTGCTTTCACGGTTTCAACTACCATCTCTAGGTGGATGAGACTCCCTGGCCTTTCTCCTCTACACTGTTGCATTTCCTTCAGCCTCCCGGACGTGACTACCAAGATATACTGTCATCACTTCAAGCTCAACATATCTTAAACAGAACTCCTCATCTTCTCTCCCAACTCCTCTCCTCCCCCTAACCTTCCCATCTCAGTCGATGGTATTTACCGAGTACTTAGGATACATAGAACACTGTACTAAACACTTGGGAGAGTAGAATACAACAGAAGTAGTAGATACATTCCCTGCCCTAACAAGCTTACAGTCTAGAGGGACTGTAGAGTCCGTAAAGAATTGACAACATCACTCTCCACAGCTCTCAAGCCTCTAATTATTGACATCATCCCTGACTCCTCCATGTCTTTCAAGTCTCACATTCAGTCTTTTGCCAAGTCTTCTTCCGCCGCGATATTTCCAGAATTCACCCTTTCTCCTTCAACCAAATCACTGGTCCTGGACTAACAACTGCATTAGCCTCTTCCCTGACCTAGAACTTATATAATAATAATTGTGATATTTGTTAAGTAATTACTATGTGCCAAGTACTCTTCTAAGTACTGGGAAAAATCGAAGATAATCAAGTCAGACACAGTCCCCGTCCCACACAGGGCTCACAGTTTAAGTAGGAAGGTGAATAGGTATTGAATCCCCTTATTACTGTTGAGATAATTGTAATACTCATCTAGTATGGTATTTATTAATTGCCTACCACATGCCAAGAACTGTCACATACTACTCTAGATTTAGAATAATCAAATTGGACCCAGTTCCTTCCCCACAAAGTGCTCACAGTCTGAGAGGAAAGGAGAGCAGAACACTCGTCCCCATGTTACAGATGATGAAACAGGGACAAAGAGAGGATGAATAGCTCATTTAAGGTCACTCAGCATGTAACAGACAGAAGAGGGATTTGAACTAAATTTTCCCGATTCCCAGTCGAAAACTTCCTCCCTGAGGTCAGGCTGCCTCCCGAGAGGGTCACGCTCAGAAATTGTATGATTCTGAGCACAGAGGTCTCGGAGTCATGAATCTAAGAGAAAGAGACTGAGAGAGAGAGTGAGGAAGAGAAAGAGAGAGAGAGATGGAGAGAGAGAGTCAGCAGATTCTGGAAAAGGGAACAGTAACTGTAACCCAGCAGAACCAAAAGGACAGATGGAACAGGTGGGAGTCTTCCCCCTCTATCACCTCTGTTGTATTGTGCTCTCCCAAGCGCTTAGTATGGTGCTCTGCAGATAGCAAGTTCACCATAAAAGTAACACTGATTGATTGATTGAATGATTGAATCAGTAGGTCCAACTGTGCCACCACTGGAGAAGAACTGCTGAAAGAGGACCTGGGTTGTAATCCCGGCTCTGCCATTTGCCTGCTGTGTGACCTTGGGCAACTTCTCTGTGCCTCAGATTCCTTATCTGTAAGTGGGGATTTAATATCCGTTCATCATCAGTGGCATTTACCGACCACTTACTATGCGTGGAGCACTGTATTAAGTACTTGGGAGAGTACAATAAAACAGAGTTGGTAGACACGCTGTCTGCTCACAGAGAGTTTACTGTCTTGAGGGACTTCTTCTAGATGGGAGCCCCCATGGCGAGACAGAGATTGGGTCTGACCTGATGATCTTGTATCTACCCTAACCCTTAGTACAATGCTGGGTTCATAGAAACAACGATAACAACAATATTATTATTACTGTTGTTGTTGTTATAGAATGGACAGAGGTGCGAGAATGGGTTCTAGGTCTTTTAACGTTTAGTTAGAAAGGACAATTCTGCTTCTTCTCTGCTGAGGCCCCAGAGACTTCTCGATAGAACAGAAAAATTGCTCTGTCGTGGGTGTGCGGCAGTGTTCTGCTCTGTCCTGAGCCAGATCCTTCCGGAGCCAAAATTAGGCTGGGGAATCTTGGGAATCTCTGGAACTGCGAAAACTTCTTTGGGCCACTAAGGGGCCATTTGGCATCCTGCAGCCACCGTTTACTACATTTTCTAAATTGACCAAATCCATTAGTTCCCCATCTGCACATGGTGTTGAGCAGATTGTACAAATTAAATAAGACGTGGTCCCCACCCTTTGGGGCTTCTGGGCCTGGAGCTTGGCCCCCTCGAGCTGGCGGCCTTTAAGCAGCGTGGCTCAGTGGAAAGAGTCCAGGCTTGGGAGTCAGAAGTCGTGGGTTCGAATCCCCCCTCTGCCAATTGTCAGCTGTGTGACTGTGGGCAAGTCACTTCACTTCTCTCTGCCTCATCTGTAAAATGGGGATTAACTGTGAGCCTCACGTGGGACAACCTGATTACCCTGTATCTACCCCAGCGCTTAGAACAGTGGTCTGCACATAGTAAGCGCTTAACAAATACCAACATTATTATTATGAGTTCATAGAGTACTTTCCCCATCCACTAGGCAAAATTCAGGGCAGCGGAGAGTGTAGGGGAGTGCCTAAATCCAGTACCACCCAACTCTTTGGAATTCTGAGGAGTCTGTTCAGGAATTACTAGTTCAGCTTTCTAGAGCCAACTACTTTCTGCATCTCTCCCTGCCAGGTGGCTGGGGAATAGAGAGTTTGGAGAAGGAGGCAGGCTGAGAGAAAGCGAGATCGTTTCCTCCACTCCAGGACGAAGTATCTTTAGCTCCCTTTCAAAGAGATGCCGGTTCCCCAGCAGTCAAGAATCTCGTAAATCCTGATGTTAGCCTTGCCTCTGGAGTTTTGGATGTAGACAAATCAACTCAAGAAGCTGTTACAACAGTGAAATGTGAACCTTTGATCGGCAATTACTCTTTAACCTTTTATGATTTACCAGGATGAGCCAAACTGATTACCTGTCCTGCTAGACTGTAAGCTCCTTAAGGGCAGGGATCGGTTCTACTCCCTGAAGCAGTGTGGCTTAGTGGAAAGAGCCCGGGCTTGGGAGTCAGAAGACATGGGTTCTAATCCCAGCTTCACCTCTTGTCTGCTGTGTGACTTTAGACAAGCCGCTTCACTTCTCTGTGCCTCAGTTACCTCATCTGTAAAATGGGGATTAAGACTGTGAGCCCCACGTGGGATAACCTGATTACCTTGTATCTACCCCAGCACTTAGAACCATGCTCGGCACATAGTAAGCACTTAACAAATGCCATAATTATTATTATATACCTGTATAACTTTTTAAAAGATCAGACTACTAGGAAAAGCAAAAACTGACTCCTAAAACGAGAAAGAAAATGGAGTCAATATATTTATGAAAAAGAAAATCCCCATCTCTTCTGCCCTCAAATTGTGTGCTTTTCAAGAGCAGGGACTCAGATTTCTGTTTTTTCGCCCTCAGTGCCTAGGACAGGGGACAGAGCATCCTCAATAAATCCTGTTGGTGACTGAACAAGGAGCAAGAGGGGGATTTTATTTTTTTTTGTTCCTGACCCAGTGATCCATCCCCGTGTCTTTAGTGACCCCGGTGCTGTTTAATGCCGGGAGCGTGGGGGGAGGTTCTGTGACTTGGATTCATGTCAGCTGAGACCCCCATATTCATTGCACTCAAGGCACGACCACCCCTTCCTAAATACGGTTGGAAGCATCGTCCCTGATGTGCCAGGAAGAGCGTGAGTCTTATGCGGTAGGTTGTGACAGGTACATTCAAACAACAGCAACCAGAAAGGGACCTGAAAAGCATAATTAAAACACTCCCATCTCCAAAAATCAACACATGAACTACTGAAAAAAAAAAATACACTCTCAGGAAGCCCCAGAGAGGTCTGCGTCTTTTGACTTTTTTATTTTCCTTTCTCAATTCCCTGTAGACTTCACGGGCTAAGGATTTTTTTTTTTTTCCGTTATTGTCGTTGCTGCTCCCGTTGGGCGTACGTGCATGTGTGTGATTGTGTGTGTATGCGTGTGTGCGTGCGAGCGTGTGTGTGTTTTCTCCAGAGTGACTTGTTTGTGCTGTCATCAGCCGTTGTTTTGGTAAATGGCGAGTTAAACAGATATATCCAAGCGTAAAATCTAAAAAATGTTCCCTCTTGGCGCCTGGGGGGTGTTGTTTGAAATCAACTACATATCAATTGAGCGGCGGCGAGCGGATCTGATGATAAATTCCAGTCCACAGACGCCTTATAAATTACATTTTTTTGTTCGCGATCTTGCCTCATCTTAGCTCCCCAGAGGCCCTTAGACTGAGGACTATGATTGTGTTGGAGAAACGTTTGCTCAGCTTGAGCGATGCCATTAGCATCGTATGTGCCAATCCCTTCCCTCAGCTCCAGCCCCCACCTTCTCTCTCCCAGTTTTCCCCCCCCCTTTAACAAAATGCAATATGTGCCTGGTAATTTTTCTGTTCATTATCTCATTGTTTTCTGTAAGTACAAGGTTAGATTGAATTACTGCGGGCTCTATTGTCTATTTGTAATTCTCCTTCCATGCCGCGCTGCTAATGAATGGGCAATTTAGTCAATTCTTTGTAACGGCTTCTTCTGCGCGTCAGCCACTTAATTACTCTGAGTCTTTCTCACTGCTGCTTTATTGCATGGAAAGCCGGGCTGCTTCCAGGACTTGGCTAGGGGGATCTCCAGCTCTAGGAAAAAAAAAAAATTAAAAAAGGCAGCCAGGATCCTGCCTCCTTCATGTTCTTTGCTGCAGGGGCGGAAGCGGCAGCATAACGATACACGTTCTGCGTTTTGTTTGCCATCGGGGCACTGACGGTTTTACCCCAGCCCGGTACTGACAGAAAACTGGCAGGGGGTCTCCCAGGCCCCCAAGTAGTGATCCTGATGCATGAGGGATGGTTTGAAGATGATAACAGTAATAACATTTGGGTTTTTTGTTTTTTCAAATCCACTCCAGTAGCCGAATCTTTTTCGATCAGGGCCCTGTGCTGCGCCGGTGTCTGTCTTGAAAAATACAGGTTCGATTTCCACCTATCAGTCAGTGGTATTTTCTGAGCTCTTTCTTTGCATGGGGCACCGTACTGAGCACTTGGGAGAGGACAATAAAATAAACGGACTTGATCCCCGCTCTCAAGGAGTTTGTGATCTAGTTGGGGACACGGACATTAAAATAAACCACAGCCGTCCACGAGCCTTCTGGAATATTTAGGAGGCGGAAGTGACTTTCAGCTTGGGATGAGCCCAGAGAAGAAGTAAAGCATTTCCCTGGATGAGGTGGTTAACGATCAATCGTATTTACTGAGCGCTTACTTGCGTACAGGAACGTGTACTAAGTGCTTGGGAGAGTACAATATAACAGAGTTGGTAGATATGCTCCCTGCCCATGATGAAGCAGCGTGGCCTAGGGGAAAGAGCTCGGGCCTGGGAGTCAGAGGACCTGGGTTTTACCAATTGCTGGCTGTGTGACCTTGGACAAGTCACTTAACCTATCAATCGTATTTATTAATTCATTCATTCATTCAGTAGTATTTACTGAGCGCTTACTATGTGCAGAGCACTGTCGTAAGCGCTTGGAATGGACAAATCGGCAACAGATAGAGACAGTCCCTGCCCTCTGACGGGCTTACAGTCTAATCGGGGGAGACAATTATTTACTGAGTGCACTGATCACCGTACTAAGCTCTTGGGAGACTACAGCACAACAATATAGTAGACACATCCCCTGTCCATAACGAGCTTACAGACTATAAGGGGAGACAGACACTAATATAAATAAATAAATTATCGATACGTATGAAAGTGCTCTGGGGCTGGGAGATGCAGAAGGGAGTGGGAAAAGAGGAAATGAAGGCTTAGTGAGGAAAGGCCTCTTGGAAGAGATGTGCCTTCAATAGGGCTTTGATGGTGGGAGAGTTAACTTCTCTGTGCCTCAGTTTCCTCAACTGTAAACTGGGGATTCAACACCCGTTCTCCCTCCTACTTACACTATGAGCCCCATGCTGGATAGGGACTGCATCCGACCTAATTAACATGTACCTACCCCAGCCATTAGAACAATGTTTGACACATAGTAAGCGCTTAACTAATACCTTAAAAAAATGAGCTTAGTCTAGAGGAACCTTTGATGGGGACAGTAGAAAGCTTATTTTTCTGGAGCTCCTCTCTTCCAGGCAGTTCAAGGCACTAACAGAACAGACTCCTCTTTCCTTTCAACACCCCAGAGAAGAAATTGCCAAATGTTCTGTCCCCCTGAATTTGGTGGTGGATGGAGAAAGGGAAGGGGAGGGAAATGAGATCTGGGGGTCTGACTGACTGAGGGCTCAAGAAGACTTTGGATCCAGATCCACTTCTCTGGAGAGAGCTAAACTCGTGGCTTTCAAATCTCAGAACGGGGCACTCTGAGGGGTCCTTAGAGAGTAAAGAATTCTTACTGAAATGCACCAGAGCCAGAAGATACTTCACACAGATGAAACTCAGGGGATAATAAGAAAGGAGCATCTGGGTGCCAGTGTTCCAGAAGCCAGAGAGGATCTCAGCTGATAAAGGATATCCCCCAACCATCCTAGGCAGCATCATCTCTCTATTCATTATATCAACTAAATCACTCATCCAAACTCAATAAACGTCCTGTGGGCAGGGATGCATGTTTTGTCTCTTTTACGGTCGGTCAATCAGTCATATTTATTGATCCTTTACTGTGTGCAGAGCACTGGATTAAACACTTGGGAGAGTACAATACGACAATAAGCAGACACATTCCCTGCCCAGTGCATTGAACTCAGTAGACACTCAGTAAATATCATTCATCGATTGATGGATAGATATCAGGCTCACAAAAGGCAAATTGCCTGACAGTTTGAAAAAAAACAACAACAGCAAAGACTCTTCACACCTATCGCCCCTAGATGCTTAGCGATCCGTGTGGGCTTAGTGTGATTTCTAGTGCAAAGTAGAATTGGTCGCTATAATTTTTTCACTGCATTTCAGCACAGCTCATCGTTGGTTCCAGGAGAAAAGGATCCTGGCCTGGCTTCCGTGGACATGACTCCTGATAGGTTTAGTAGTACATATAATAGATAGCTGATGTCTGAGCGCGCTAGTGACTGCTGCCTAGACTGAGCTGAGTCCACCTACGCTAGCAGTGTGAGCAATTCATCAATCAGTGTATTTACTGAGTGCTTACTCTGTGCAGAGCACTGTACTATGCACTTGGGACAGTACAAAATGACGGAGTCGGTAGACAAGCTCCCTGCCCACGATGAGCCACCGCCTTTGTACCAGCCGAGCGAGCGGTGATGACCAGTGTCAACAATATGAGAAGTGATATGCTAGCAGTGTAAAGCGGTGATTTGTCAGCAGGATGAGCAGTGATGTACCAGCAGTGTGAGCAGCAGTATTCAGTGAGCAGTGATATGCTAACACTGTGAGCAGTGTTACGCTAGGAGGGTGAGCAGTGATACGCCAGAAGCAGTGATATTCCGGGAGTGTGAGAATTGTCTTTGGTTTTCCCCAGCGCCATCCTCATCCTCGCAGCACTCATATCCACAGCCATAATTCATTTATTTATTTATATTATCTTTCACCTCCTCTAGACCGTACGCTCCTCGTGAGCAGGGAATGTGGTTACCAACTCTGCTGTAGTATACTCTCCCAAGCGCTTAGTACGATGTTCTGCATACAGTAATCACTCAATAAATATGATTGAGTGAGTGAGCGAGCAGTGATATATACCAGCAGTGTGAGCTTGTATGTGGGACAGTGGAAAAATCAGAGACTTTCTGCCCCTCAATGCGCTGATGTCAGGGTCAGCCGAGTTGGCAGGAGGATTAGTGTGTGTCTTGCTGCCAGACAGTTGCTTCTACACAGCTAAACAGCAGGATTTCTAGCAAAGTCCTGAATGTCATATTTGCTCCAGGTAGAATCATAACTCACACCTAATTTAATTCTGAAAAACTCAGTTGGAAAAAGAGATGTTTCTTTAATAACTGTGGCATTTATCAAGCCCTTACTATGTGCTAAGCTCTGGGATAGATCCAAAATAATCAGATCAGACATAGCCTCTGTCCCCCAAGGGACTCACAGGGACCAGCGGGGTAAGTAAAATGGAAAATCAAATCTTTATCTGGATTAAAGGATCCACAGAGATGTTGAAAATCGGACAATTCAGGTGATGAAAAAAGCCTCCTCTTTTTTTCCCTCATTAGCAGAATTTGGGTTTTTTTGGGGGGTTAAATTATCTGAAAGATGACCTCAAACTCTCTGCTCCACTTCTCCTGTTAAAACTCAACCACAGGTTCAAAAGGGTTTCAAATCTCCTGGGACATGATTCAGAAGCTTACATCTGAATAAGTGCAAGTTAAGGCATCAATTGTTGATTTTGACTACTCCCGTAAATATTTTTATGGGTTTTTTTGCTCCATAAGTCCCTTGTCAGCAGGAAACATGACACCTCTTTATTCTGTCCTTCACAAGTACCTAGCACAGTGCACTGCACCAGTGAGTGCTTAATAAATAAGACTACTACTCCTGTGATTAGGTCATTACAGCAGAAACACAACTATTCCCATTCCTGGGAAAATCCTTTAGATGGTGGGTGAAGGAGGGGCAGACAGATGTAGAATCAGTCCCTAAATGAGCACAGAATTATAAATCAATGCAGAGTTTTTTCTAGGGCTACGAAAGAGACTGGGATGGAATGTTTTGGGGTAATCCCAGTGGAGTCAGTTGTAGTTCCCCATGATGAGGTGATTATGGCTAAAATACCTCCAATGGTGGGTGTGGGTGGAGCGGGTGGAGAGGAGCCCCTCTCCTGAGAGGTGGGAGGCTGCTTTGCTCCCTCTTTCAGTCTTTGATCTGGTTTGTTCCCATATCCAGGGCAAATGGGGATTTGAGGAGCAGTGTGGCCAAGAAGAAAGAGTATGAGCCTTGGAGAATTATAAATCAATGCAGTGTTTTTTTAGGGCTATGAAAGAGACTGGGATGGAATGTTTTGGGGCAATCCCAATGGAGTCAGTTGTAGTTCCCCATGATGAGGTGATTATGGCTAAAATACCTCCAGTGATGGGTGCGGGTGGAGCCGGTGGAGAGGAGCCCCTCTCCTGAGAGGTGGGAGGCTGCTTTGCTCCCTCATTCAGTCTTCGATCTGGTTTGTTCCCATATTCAGGGCAAATGGGGATGTCATGATTTGAGGAGCAATGTGGCCAAATAGAAAGAGTATGAGCCTTGGAGGCAGAGGACCTGAGTTCTAATCCCAACTCCCCCACTTTCTCTGCTGCGTGACCTTGGGCAAATCACTTAACTTCTCTTTGCCTCATTTACCTCTTCCTGCAAAATGGGGATTCAATACCCATGCTCCCTATTTCTGAGCCTCACTTGGGAGCTGATGATCTTGTATCTACTCCGGTGCTGAGGATAGTGCTCGATACATAATAAGTATCACAATTATCATTATTATTATTATTGGTTATCACTACAGTGCTGCTGAGGAGTTGACAAATATGACACTTGCCTTACTCTACATATGCTTGTAGATATGTATACTTGGGATGGAAAGGGTGGGGTATGGTAACGGTGTCCCCCCAACAGGCTGCAATATGGAAGATTCATTCATTCATTTAATTGTACTTAGTGAGCGCTTACTGTGTGCAGAGCACTGTACTAAGCCCTTGGAAAGTACAATTCAGCAACAAGTAGAGACAATCCCTACCCAACAATGGGTTCTCAGTCTGCGTGTGCGAGGAAAGTCTTGACTTCCATCAGCACTTCATTTCCCTCTTACCTTCCTCCCTTCCTTCCTTCAATCATTCATTCGATTCATTCAATCGTATTTACTGAGCGCTTACTGTGTGCAGAACACTGTACTACGCAGCTGGGAGAATACAATGTAACGATACACAGACATATTCCCTGTCCACAGTGAGTTTAAAGTCTAGAGAGGGGGAGACAGAAATTCATATAAATAAATTAATTAATTAAAGGTACGTACCTAAGCGCCGTGAAGCTGGGAGGGGGGGAAGGAAAAAGGGAACAAGTCAGGGTGATGCAGAAGGGAATGGGAGAAGAAGAAAGGGGGGCTTAATCAGGGAAGGCGTCTTGGAGAAGTAATTGTCCGGGAGAGTAATTGTCTGTCAGATTTGAGGAGGGAGGGCATTCGAGACCAGAGGCAGGACGTGTGTAGGCCAGAGGAGAGAAGTGTACGGGCCGGGTGGTTGTCTTCACAGATGGTAATCTCCTGGGAACCATAGCTGTGGTCAAGAGGGAGTGGACAGAGGCTTTGGTGTAGAGGAATGAGGGTAAATTTCATGCTGTGGTTCTGGGAAATCCAATAAGTCAATCAGTTTGGACTAGTGGATAAAGCACAGACCTGGGAGACAGAGGACCTGGGTTCTCTGGCCACGCCACTTGCCTGCTGTGTGATCTAGGACAAGTCACTTAACTTTTCTGTGCCTCAGTTTCCTCAACTGCAAATGGGGATTCAATACCTGTTCTCTCTCCTACTCAGACTGTGAACCCCATGTGGGACAGAGACTGTATCTGAACTGATTATCTTGTACCTAGCCAGCACTTAGAGCAGTTCTTGACACATAGACATAGACATAACAAATGACATTAAAAAAAATCAATCCATCACTGGTATTCACTGAGTGCTTAGTGTATTCCGAGACCGGTACTAAGTGCTTGGGAGAGTACCGTACAAGAGAGTACAATAAACATGATCCCTGCTCTCAAGGAGTTTATAATCTAGTTGAGGAAAAAAGACATTAAATCTCCTGCATAGTCCTGGCTTTCCCAGTGATATTCCTTTCTAAAAGGAAAATTAGCAAATATTTATTTGGTCTGAACGTGGTCTTTCCCAAATTTTTTCCCTGTAATATTATTATTGTTATTTTGATTACTATTTGCTAGTTTGTTTTAAGCACTCACACTATTAGAAGTCTACCCCTGCAGTAACTGGAAAATCCATTCATTCATTCATTCAATAGTATTTATTGAGCGCTTACTATGTGCAGAGCACTGTACTAAGCGCTTGGAATGGACAAATCGGCAACAGATAGAGACGGTCCCTGCCCTCTGATGGGCTCACGGTCTAATCGGGGGAGACGGGCAGACAAGAACAATGGCAATAAATAGAGACAAGGGGAAGAACATCTCATAAAAACAATGGCAGATAAATAGAATCAGGGTGATGTACATCTCATTAAACAAAATAAATAGGGTGATGAAGATATATACAGTCGAGCGGACGAGTATAGTGCTGAGGGGGTGGGACGGGAGAGGGGGAGGAGGAGAGGGAAAGGGGGGAGAAGAGGGTTTAGCTGCGGAGAGGTGAAGGGGGGACGTAGAGGGAGCAGAGGGAAAAAGGGGGGAGCTCGGTCTGGGAAGGCCTCCCAGTCCCCCAAAGAGGGCTCACTACCCAAAAGATGGACAGAAGCATGGAACGACGAGATCATAAAATAATCAAGAAAAGGAAATGAAAATCTGACACTTCATAATATACGTGTTCATTGGTACAAGAAGGGAGTGGTGCTGGAGCGTGTGTGAGAAAGCCACAAGTCTCCTCAGTTTGGCCAAGGACTTTTGCATGCCCTCCTCTAAGGGACAGGGTTTGTCAGTCGAAGTGTCAGTGGCAAGATGGGAGCTGCTCCGATTGGAGGGTGTCACAAAGGCTGACTGCCATTGGAAAAAGAGGGGTGTCAGCCAAGCTTAGACTCACAGCGGGCAGATAGAGCGCAAGTAGTGCGGCCCAGCGGAAAGAGCCCAGAAGTAGGAGTCAGAGGATCTGGGTTCTAATCCTGGACCCACCACTTGCCTGGTGTGTGATTTGCGGTAAGTCGCTTAATAATAACAATAATTTTGGTATTTGTTAAGCACTTACTCTGTGCCAGGCACTCTTCTAAGCGCTGGGTAGATACAAGGTAAACAGGTTGTCCCACGTGGGGCTCACAGTCTTAATCCCCATTTTCCAGCTGAGGCAACTGAGGCACAGAGAAGTGAAATGACTTGCCCAAAGTCACACAGCTGATAAGTGGCGGAGCCGGGATTCGAACCCATGACCTCTGACTCCCAAGCCCCGGCTCTTTCCACCGAGCCACGCTGCTTAACTGCTCGGTGCCTTGGTTTACTCATCCGCAGAATGGAGAATAAATACCAGTTCTCCCTCCCCCTTAGACTCTGGGACAGGGACTGAGTTTGATTCTACTGTGTCTGTCCCAGTGCTCGGCACACAGAGAGCACTTGACGAATACCATTATTCTTTCTACTTTCAGACAGCTAGGACACAGATGGGTCTTGCTTACCCCCAGCTTCTAGGATACAGAGGGAGAAAACTAGTCTTATTAGTTTGCTTTGACTTTTCCTAGGCCGCGCCCGGAAAGACCTTACATCAGGGAATCCCTCCATTCGACTGCAAACTTCACAAGGGCAGAGATGTTTCTTTTACTTCCACTGAATGTTCCCAAGAGCCTGGTAGAGTGTTCCGTGTGCAGAAGGTACTCGATAAGTGCTACGGATGACGATATGTCTTTAGCCTCTTTAAATGTCTCTTCTTTCTGTTACTTCGCTGACTCCCGGGTGGAACCAACTGCCTCTCCTTTCAGAACCCGAAGGGAATTGTCCAGATAACCATCAGAACCAGGGCGACAGCCTCGGAAGTCTGAGGTGGGAACGGCATTTTCTCGGGGGTGAGCACCCTCGCTGAAATTTAAATGACATAGCGACAAGTTCTTATCCTAACGTCACAAAGGGGGGGGCAGCGGGATCGGCCGGCCTAGGAGACGCGCTGGAAGGTTCTCGCTCAGCAAGCCATCTTATATACATCCCAAATAGGAGGAGAAGACTATATTATACTAATAGTAATAACAATAATAATAGTAGTTGTATTTGCTCCTATCATCTGCTCTGTGACCTCGAACGAGTCATTTAACTTCTCTGTGCCTCAGTTACCTCATCTGGAAAATGGGGACTTTGAATCCCACGTGGGACAAGGACTGTGTCCGACATGATTATCTTGTATATATCCCAGCATTTAGAACTTAGTAAGCACTTAACACACACCATTAAAAAAAAAAAAAGACCCATTAGAATGAATGTTTCTATTGAATCTCTTAAATCCGAGCATTCTACAAACTTGATTGGATTGTAAACCCCTCGTGGGTGCTTGTTATTGTTATTATTATCATCTCCATCATTATTATTACTATTAGATTTGTTAAGCCCTTACTCTGTGTCAAGCACCGTTACTCTGTGTCAAGCACTTGAACCCAGCTACCCTGGGTGGAGGAAAGCAGACAAGTCGGGGAGAGTAAATTTTGATTCTAGTTATTAACGATGGTATTTGCTAAGCACTTACTATGTGCCAAGCTCTGTACTAAGCGCTGGGGTGGTTACACGCAAATTGGGTCGGACACCGTCTCTATCCCACGTGGGGCTCACGGTCTCAACCCCCATTTTACAGATAGGGAACTGAGGCCCAGAGAAGTGAAGTGGCTTGCCCAAGGTCACACAGCAGACAAGTGGCAGAGTCGGGATTAGAACCCATGACCTCCTGACTCCCAGGCCCGTGCTCTATCCACTACACCATGCTGCTTCTATTAGGGTGGGCATCTCTGCCGGCAAGCCCTTTCAAGTTACTAATGCTCATGAAGGATCAATAAAGTAATGGTTTTTATAGAGTGCTTACTATGTGCAGAGCACTGTACTGAGCACTTGGGAGAGTACAGTACCAGCTGGAAGACACGACCCCTGACCTCAAGTGCTTACTATGCGCAGAGCACTCTTCTAAGCGCTGGGGAATGCAGGGTAATGAGGTTGTCCCACATGAGGCTCACAGTCTTGATCCCCATTTGCCAGACGAGGTAACTGAGGCACAGGGAAGTTAAGTGATTTGCCCACAGTCACACAGCTGACAAGTGGCAGATCTGGGATTCGAACGCATGACCTCTGACTCCCAAGCCCAGGCTCCTTCCACTGAGCCACGACATTAGAATACTTTACAGATAGGGTAAATACCAAAGTATAAGGAGATCACCCTTAGATTTGCACCCTTTATTCACCCCACCCTCAGCCCCACAGCAACTCATATATATCCATAATTGTTTTATTTATGTGAGTAACTGTCTCGCCACTCTACACTAGAAACTAGGTGGGGCAGGGAACATGTCTACTGAATCCATTATTATTATCCTCTCCCAAGTGTTTAGTACAGTGCTTTGCACATGGTAAGCACCCAATAAATACGATTGATTGATTGAACAGGCATTAAGGTGTATGTCTCCCCCTCCAGACTGCAAGCTCTTGAGGGCAGGGAACGTATCTGTTATACTGTTATACTGTACTCTCCCAAGTGTTTAGTACAGTGCTCTGCACAGAGTAAGCACTCAATATGTATATATCTGGAATTCTGTTTATTTATAATGATGCTACTGATGCCTGTCTTACTTGTTTTGATGGCTGTCTCCCCCTCTTCTAGACTGTGAGCTCGCTGTGGGCAGGGATTGTCTCTATTTCTTGCTGAATTGTATCTCCCAAGTGCTCAGTACAGTGCTCTGCACACAGTAAGAGCTCAATAAATACGACTGAACGGATAAATGCGATTGACAGACTGACTGACTGATAAGTGCCAAGGGCCTGAATCTCCAGGACCAGGTATGATGTCTGAACATGGAAGGGCACGGTTATTTAACACCAATTTATTTTATCATTTTGACAGCCAAGAGGGCACCCGTTCTCACCCACATGCGAATGAGCAAAACAGGCCATGAGACAAGCCAGTTCCTCATAGAACCAGATAGGCTTTTCTCCTGCTTGGTTATAATACTTCATTGGAACTGACACATTGATAGCCCCAGTTTTTCTAGGAAGTGACCTTCATGCCGGCTATCGATTTCCAGCGGCCATCAGCTGCTTGCAGTTGGAATGACAGCCCAGGCCAAAGGTTAGCCCTTAAATAAAGCTTCTGGATTACTAAACACCAGCCACGCAAATGAAAATGGAAATCGGCAGGGCTCGTTTTTATGCGGCACGTTACCGCTGATGGCATCGGGGGAAGTTAAGCGACGCTGACGCCTTAATTTCCCGGAACTTTCTACCGGTCCTCAGCACCTACCAGTTCCACGGCTGCTGGTTGAGAGGCGACGGGATGAGGTTCAAGGCCGCGTCCAGAGCCCATTTTCTGTGAAAGGCTGAATAGGGAAAGGGAGTCGGGATAAACGAAGCATGTGGCCTTTGGGAGAGATGGATGTTCTCTTGATTGAGGTAAATGGACACAGGGTTTTATATACCCAGCAGCCCTTGGGTTGGGCTTATTCAGCTGGAAATCCCCAGGTTTTTTTTGGCAAAAAGCAGAATCTTCTGCATAACTGCAGCTTCTTTTCTATGATGTCCATTTCCAAGGATTTTTCTTCAGAATTTGTTGCGGTTACTCTACACATATTTCATGTAACAGGGGGAGAAAGGCACAGAGGGGTGAAGAAATTTTCCAAAGATCATAGTAATAGTGATATTTGTTTAGTGCTTAATATATGCCAAGCACAGTACTAAGCGCTGGGGTAGATACAAGATAATCAGGTCCTAAATGGAGCTCATGGTCTAAGTGGAGGGGGAACAGGTATTGAAACCCAGCAGATGAGAGAACTGAGGCTTAGGGAAGTGAAGTGACTTCTCTCCAAGGTCACAAGCAAGCAAATGGCAGTGCCAGAATTAGAATCCAGGTCCTCTGACTCCTAGGTCTATGGTCTTTCCACTAGGCCACGCTGCTTCCCATTGCATTGAATGGGATCACAGTGCATCTCATCAATGGAAGCAGAAAAAAACAAAACCTTAACTTCCCCAAATTCCCATAAAGGGCACTGACCAGACAAACAGAATCTTTGTTTTTCATTTAGTTGGGTATGAGTCAAATGGGATGGGAAAATTGCAGTTTCTTGTATTCAGCTGCCTGGTACTTTATTATTTTTAGATTGTGACCCTCCCTGCCTCCCCTGAGACTTGATAGGCCTAATTCCCACCCGTGTATTTTCTCCTAGTGTTTAGTTCAGTGCTCTGCACAAGGTAAGTGCTTAACGACTACTACTACTATTTCTTTTTATTCTACACAGTAGCTTGATGTAATGTGAGCCCGTTGTTGGGTAGGGATATCTTGCTGAATTGTACCTTCCGAGCACTTAGTACAGTGCTCTGCACACAGTAAGAGCTCAACAAATACGATAGAATGAATGAGTGAATGGGATGGTCCCATTTTTGCCTTGTGATATTTTGGAAATAAATACAGAGCCTAGAAAATAAAATCTGAGTAATCCTTGGCCTATGAAATTTATATGGATCTATATGCATATTTATATATATATAATTTGTATACATATATCATTTTCTCTATATATAATTCTATATGTAAAATATGTATATATATATAAAGAGAGAGAGAGAGAGATAATGTACAATTCTTCCAGTTTTGTTTTAAAGATTAGACTATATATTGTACCAAGCACTGTGCTCAGTGCTGGGATAGATACAACACAATCAGGTCCTACATGGAGCTCACAGGTAATGAATCCTCATTTTGCAGATGAGGGAACTGAGGCACAGAAAAGTGACGAGCACCCTATTTGTTTATGATTCCATGCCAGAGACTTTTAGAGAAAATTAAGATTTCCCAGGAGTTCAGTGCTCTGCACACAGTAAGTGCTTAATAAATACTGTTACTATTTCTATAACTACTACTAATAGATATCCCTGTTATGGACAAATACTGAGGACCTTCTGACAACTGAACAAACATTAATCATTTACTTCATAACAAATGATTATATATTCTACTAGACCGTAACATTATTATGGACAAAGAATGTGTCTTCCAACTTTGTTGTATTTTACTCTCCCTAGAGCTTAGGTTGTTGGGTAGGGATATCTTGCTGAATTGTACTTTCCAAGCGCTTAGTACAGTGCTCTGCACCGAGCAACCTCTCAAAAAATACCATTGTTTGATTGGGTGTATGCATGCAAAAACGGGTGAAAGAAAGGGAAATCAATCCATCGATCCTATGGAAAACCATAGGAATTATAAATTCAGGTAATACGAAGGCAGGGGGAGTTTGCTATTGCCAGGGAAGGCTTCCTGGAGGAGGCGGGAGTTGGGAGAACTGTGAAACGGAGAATAGAAGAGGACTTTCTGAGCTGGTGGGGAATAATAGGAGAAGAGGAAAGGAAACATGGGAAGGAAGAACATTTTAGACCTAGACTGAGGCCTCAGAGAAGACTCATAGATGGGAGTGTGGAGCTTGGGCAAAAAGGATTTTTTTTTTTTGCTGTTGGAGAAAACGCATTTTAAATCTGACCATTTTATTTTGAAAATCCTGGTGTCTGTTTTCTCACCCAAATATTTTGAAACTGCTGAACAGCATCAACTTTTCTGTTATTTTAACAGCGAGTGTGACTCGAGTGTGACTCTCCTCCCCCACCCCCAGTTTTGTTTTGTCTTTTTCACTCATAATTTGTTAAAAATGGTCCTCCTGGCCCCAGACACTGTGTGCCAAATTTCAGCCAGGAGCACATTTCTGCAGCCAGGGTTATAAATCACAACTCGGTTTCTAATGAAAACGCTGACACAACTTTAACGTTAACAGAACTCGCGGACACCACTCTGTAGGCTTTAGGGTTACGGAACGAGCGTCTCGGTCTATAACAATGATGATGGCTTTTTCTGCAGAGAGAGGAATTTTTCCCTAGCAATTCAGCAGAATAAACATGGATGGAATTTTCAGGGCGAAATTTGTTTTGGTCTTTTGCTCTTGCATCACCCCCAGCACCATCGCCTGCACCACCAACCAAAGCAGTGGTATTTATTGAGCGCTTACTCTGTGCAGAGAATCAATCAGTCAATAGTATTTATTGAGCGCTTAATGTGTGCAGAGCACTGTTCTAAACGCTTGGGAGAGGACAATCTAAGAGAGTTGGCAGACACGATCACTGTGTTTTAATTATTTCCATTTCACTTCAGTTTTGGAATGTGTCTACCTACTCTGTAATATTGTATTCTGCCAAGCGCTTAGTTCAGTGCTGTGTACAAAATAAGCATTCAATAAATAAGAGGGATTGACTGATGGATTCAGTTTCCTTGCCGGAGACAAGCTTCCTTCTGCAGGAAGTTCTTTCTCCTCTTTCCTGCCTTGAAGCTGCTGAATTTCGGCCCATCTGTGCTGAATTTGCCTTTCAGCACCATCTGCCCTCATGGAAACTCTCAGAGAGGCAGAATCCTTTTCATTCATTCATTCAATCATATTTCTTGAGTGCTTAATAGTAATAATAATTACTACGGTATCTGTTAAGTGCTCACGATGTACCAGGCACGGTACTAAGTGCTGGGGTAGAAACAAGCAGGTCGGGCTCAGGTGGGGCTCTAAGTCTCAATCTCCGTTTTACAGATGAGGTAACTGAGGCACAAAGAGTTCAGTGACTCACCCAGATCACACAGCAGACAAGTGGAGGAGACAGAATGAGAATACAGGTCCTTCTCACTGACAGACCCATCCTCTATCCACTAGGCCCTGCTGCTTCACGTGCTTCTCAAGCTGCTACTCTGTGCAGAGCATTAGACTAAGTGCTTGGGAGAGTGCAGTAGAGTTAGAAGCTTCTACATGATTTAATGCATTCTGTTCAGGCGTGTTGAGGCCCCTCTCAGCGATCTGCTCAAGGAAGCTGGGGCAGGGAAGAGGATTAAACAAAATGGGGAAGACAGCCCGGGCCCTGCATAAGCAGCTGGAAGAGGAGGGGACGTGTGTTTGCAGCCCTGGATCAGTGAATGGAGTTCGGAGCACCATGGCAGGCTAGAGGAAAGGGAGGCTTCTTACGACTCATGAGGGCTTCCAAATAAAAATAAGCTAAAAATCATCCAGAGTGGATTATCCAGCCATGGAATACCAAATCATGCTGTGGTTTGTTGTTTTTTTAATTTTCGCTTTTAAACCCACCCAACATGTTGGGGCATCATTCGATATTATTTCCTGCCTTCCTGCGGAAGAAAAAGTGAATACTAGGAAGAAGAAATCAGGATGAGCAAGATCCCTGGAAAAAAGGGATGTAAACGGATGAGCTGTAAACTTAAACTTCGTTTGGGCAGGTTAACGTGTTTTATCAACTCTGTTGAATTATACTCTCCCAAATACAGTGCTCTCCCCCACAGTAAGTGCTCAATAAATACCATTAACTGATGGATGGATGAGCATTAGACAAAAAGCTTTGTATGGAAGAAGGCTGTTCAGTATTGTGCATTTGACCGTTCTTCTCGCTCGCGGATGGAGTTGCTGCCCTTAGGAGTTAACCGTCAGCGCTCAGTTTTTTGGGAGGCTGATTAGTTTGTTGGCGGATTATCCAAACCCACTAGTTCTCTTCCTTCTCCTCCT
This sequence comes from Ornithorhynchus anatinus, assembly GCF_004115215.2. Classification (NCBI taxonomy): domain Eukaryota; kingdom Metazoa; phylum Chordata; class Mammalia; order Monotremata; family Ornithorhynchidae; genus Ornithorhynchus; species Ornithorhynchus anatinus. The sequence continues at coordinate 63,035,332 of NC_041730.1, read as the reverse complement.
CCTCCTCCCCCACCTCTGATGTTTACCTTAGAGTCATTTCCCGGCTATGAGCACCTCCCCCAGAGAGTGGGCAGCGAAAGAAGACAGGGTGATACTTTCATCGGTCACTGGCTAAAAGGCCTCTTAGAGGAGGAGACAGAAACAAATGGTTGATATGTAGCTTTGATTATCCGTGGAATTCAATTCTCCCTGCAGCCCTTCTGCCTCGTGAACACAGACCAGGGAGAGTTATCTGAATTCCTGTTCTGATGTGTTTGCAACCCCAGGGGATGTTGGGTAGATGCTTTGAGGGCAGAATAGCATATACTAATTCACTTCCCCCACTCTGGAAAATCCCAGGGGAACCAGTGGAAAAAATATGCACACCACCTAAAAGGAACCAAAATACTGCCCTCCTGATTTTCCATTTCAGACTCGCATCTATTTCCCTGAGAACTTTCTGCTTCTCTGGCTTTTGTCAGCGAAACCTCAATTCCGAGCTGTCTTTTGGCTTTTTTTATTCCCTCAGCCGAGGGAAGGAACTTTTAATGTTAGCGCTGTGTACTTAGCTTCACTGGTTGTCTTTCCAAATCAGCTGCAGTCAACGGAACGGTCTCAGAGAGCAAGGCGGAGTATTTCTAGTAAAACATAGGAGAGTCAATAACATGGAGGAAAACAAGTGAAACTGAAAAAGGTCCCAAAGGTAATTTGCAAATCTGCTGAAATCCCGAACAAGCTTTGATTTAACCCAAGCTTGAAATGGCTTTTATTTACTGTCTATTGTGGAATAAATGACATCTCATAAACAGGCTTTATCCATTACCACAGAATGGAGATCACTGTGTTAGGGACATTTTATCCTCTTGATATAAAACCAGATATGCTGTTGTGTGTTATTACAAATAGAAAAATCAATGCCGAGACACACACATCTGAAATTTCATTTTCGTTGGAACCACATTTTCAAAAAATGTATTCTCTAATAAAAATGTCTACATAACTGGGGGGATTTACAAAACCCCAAGCAACAAAGAACAATAACAAACGATGAATAACTAAGCTCCATCCGGAGACTCTTGGAGGTCCATTACTCACACACTTGCATACGTTGGGAGCACAGAATTGGGGATCCCAGAAGGGAGGGATGACAAGCAGTCAAATCAGTCTCCCTGTTCAGTCAGCTGGATCCACCGACTCTATTTCCAGCCCTGGTCAAGGCAGGGTCACCACAGGAAAGAATCCCAGGACGTTCGGCCCCAAGTGTTCCAGGACGAATTGGCAGTGCAACCTCACAGTTGCACAGGTGTGTACAAAGTCCCTGTCTATCTACTGGAGGAGATCAACAATCCTCAGAGAGTTCACTTTGCAAGTTCCAAATCAGGAAAACCGTCAACCCCATTCACTGCAATCAGTCAATCGAATCAAAAGAAATGGGATCCTCTGTTACCCTTCCACTTACCACTTCCTCCAAGAAAACGAATGTGTCCATTCATTCAATCAACGAATTTCCTTGAGAGCTTACTGTGTGCAGCGCACTGAACTAAACTAAACAAACAATAAACAGACACGTTGCCTGCCCACGGGGAGCTCACAGTCTAGAGGGGAGACAGACATTAATTTTTATATAAATAAATTACAGATATGGGAAGGTAAAATGTAACAGAGTTGGTAGACCTAACTGCTGCTCACAAGAAGCTTGCAGTCTACAATCACAGAGTTAATCCCAAGAATGGAGGTGGTGGTGTTTACTAGGTGTCCAGGTGTCCAGAGAAGTTTAGGGGCACAGACAAGCAGCATGGTCTAGTAGAAGGAGCACGGACCTGGGAGTCAGAAGGACATGGGTTCTAATCCCGACTCCTCAACTTGTCAGCCATGTGACCTTGGGCAAATCACTTAACTTCTCTGTGCCTCATTTGCCTTGCCTGTAAAATGGGGATTAAGACTGTGAGCCCTATGGGGAACAGGGACTGTATCCTACCCGATTATCTTGTCTCTACCCCAGCGTTTAAAAAAAGTCTGTAGGGCACATAGTAAGGGATTAACAAACCTCACAGTTATTATTATTATTATGACTTTTGCCAAGGTTTACTTCCCCTTTCTGTCAAGGATGGATGAGACACCCAGTGTAAGAAATGGGATCCTTTGTTACCTTCCTCCCCTTGAATGTGTCCATCTGCTAGGGTAGGTTGGAACAAGCCAGTTCATTCTCTAAATAGCTCAGTGTTTTTGGTAACTATCGGAATGGGAATTCCCATCTTCCTAAGAGAAAATGTAAGCCTGGCAAAGCAGAGAGACTCACTCGGGCTTACCGAGACAGCCCATGATGCTACTGGGCTTCATCAGATACGGCCCTCTAGACTGTAAGCTTGTTGAGGGCAGGGAACATGTCAACCAATTATGTTATAGTGTTCTCTCTCAAGAGCTTAATACAGTGTTCTGCACACAGTAAGTGGTCGATAAATACGACTGATCGATTGATTTTGTGGCCGAAGCAATTTCAAAAATGATTCCGACACCCACCACCACTATATTACTTTCTGAATAATCACTGTGCAGCCCTTTCTGACCTGAACTAGGCTACTTTGGGGCAACAGTCCCACTTACCCCACTCTAGTTTGCCATGGATAAAGGTGGCCATTGTTGTCACAGCACCGTCCAACCTCTGCTTAATTTTAAGGTGAGATTTAAATCGAGTGTCTGGCTCCTTTGATTTAAGGCCATTAATCTGAATGAATAAAGAAATGTTCCACTGGGACCTAAAGCCTTTCTGGAAGAGAATTCCTTTCTTCTCTTATTGAAATGCTGGCTGCACATTTTTTTTTCCCCGTGCTTTCTAAACTTCGGAGAAAATAGAGTGTGCAAGCCAATCCATCAGCAATTCTGCTCTGAGCGAGGCGGCAGTATTTAAATAAGGTTTCAGTAGAAAGGAAAAGTCTCTTTGGACTTTATCTCTGATGTAGTTATCACACATAGAAATTTCCTAGAGCTCAATACCTGCCGCCTCTTCCCCTAGGAAATACCTGTTTGTGGAGCTTGATTTTCAGAGGGATACTCTCCCCCACTGGTCCAGCTGGAAAATGCCTGCCTCACAACCGGGTTTATATGGGGAGATGTTTAAGACTTTAAATTTCTGGGGTATTGATTTTCAGAATAAAATCTCCCTTTTCTCCATTTACCAATTTTCCTGGTTGTTATTTAGGCCACTGCCTAGAACCGATATTGCCACAGACCGTCACAATTGCTCCTTTGAATGCCAGATGTTAAGGGTCCATGAAATAGGGAACTAGAGAACAACTGGAAATATCTGCTAGACACTCTAAACTCTCAGAGATTTTAAAAAGGCCCCCATAAGCTGCGCCTCTCTTCATCCCAACTTTATTGTCCTTAAATGAAAAGCTTTAATTCTACTTGGCAAGACAGAGCACTAGTATTCTGGGCTCTTTCTAATTCGATTCCGATTTCCCATTCCAAAGCTTCCCGGTCTTTTCTTCCGGGGTCCCACTGCACATCTGAGTAATAAAGTGGAGCAAGCCTTCATGAAAAATCCTTTATGGACACAGTCCCTGTCCCACACGAGGCTCACCATCTTAATCCCCACTTTACAGATGAGGCTACTATGGCACAGAGAAGTGAAGTGATTTGCCCGAGGTCACAAACCAGATGAGTGGCAGAGCCAGGATTAGAATCCAGCTCCTCTGACTTCCTGGCCTGTGCTCTTGACACTAAAACACGCTGCTTCCTCCCTGGTAGATTTGCCTGACAGAGAACTTAACTGCAATACCATGTTGGGAAGTGTTTGGAGGTCTCTATACAGTGAGCTGTTTGTAAAGAGGACACTGTCGCTGTCTCCTTCCAATCTGCAGAAATGAAACTTTTCTTTCAGTGTGCTGTGAGCTCTCAGCGGGTTCAGTTGATAATAGGAGGGGTTGACAAACCGATACACTTGCCCTCAGTTTGGCCTGCCCCCGATCTGGCTCGTTTTATTCCTGCAGTATTTTGTTCAATTTTATGTTCATGAACAATCTGCGGGATGTTTCCACCTAGTGCCGTCCGTACATCGACACCCACCGTCACCGGGATCATCGTCTGTACAAATGAGATGCAGATCTGCAGATTGAGTAGCTCGCTATAATACCTGTCATGCATATGTATCAGCTCTGTCTGGCTCCTCAGGTGGAAAAACAGAGTGACTGGCCAATATTTACAAATCAGGCACCTCTTGGAAAAGTTGGAAAAACATTCCATTTAGAAGCAATTCTGCTTCTGTGCCACATGATTCAATTCCGACTAAAAGCATCTGCCCTGAGATAGGATTTGAGCTTTTTAAAATGTTCACTTCACCCAGAAATGAGAAATCACTCTTTCTAGCAACACTGTTTCTAGTCACACTGGTGACTTGGTTGATAGTAGTTAGATAGCGCACAGCACTCTTCTAAGCACTTAACTGCTGGCAAATGGTTCTGATGTCACCAAAAATGACTATGGCATCAGGAAATGTATCCGCAGTAAGAGCAACACAGACACTGTCGATTGCTGAGGGAGGAGTTAATAAAGGCATTTCTGAGGTCTAATAATAATAATAAAAAACAATAATAATAATTGTGGCATTACTTAAGCACTTTCTATATGCCGAACACTGAACTAAGTGCTTGGGTAGATGCAAGACAATCAGATCGGACAATGTCCCTGTTCAACATAGGACTCACAGTCTTAGTGGGAGGGAGAGAAGGTATTGAATTCCCATTCCTCAAATGAGGAATCTGAGGCACGGAGAAGTGAAATGACTTGCCCAGGCAAGGACTGGAAGGACTTAGACTGAGAGCCTTAGGTGGGACAGGGACTCTGTCTAATGTGATTATCTTGTATCTATCCAAGCACTTAGTACAGTGTCTGGTACACAGTAAGCACTGAATGAATACCATACAAAAATGACAGAGCTGGGATTAGAACCCACGTCTGCCGTTCCCAGGCCTGTGCTCTTTTCACGAGGCCAAATTTGCTTCTCTAGGCTACTGGATTGAAGCCTTAGTAACCTAGATTTGATGTGGAACTCCTCCTTCTCCCTATTTCAGTTCCTTACTTGTAAAATGAGGGGTAAGATGTGTATTTTATTTCTCTGTTTTAGGGGAGAGTATTACCATGATGAATAAAAACAACTCCACCCACTCTGCTTCAGCTCATCCTCTTGGTTCCACCCTCAATAGTCCCTCCTCACTGTTCCTGCTCTCTCTCCTAGTTAAACTGGGAACCCCACGTGGTACAGGAGCTGTGTCTGACCTGAATAACTTTTCTCTACCCGAGTGCTTAGAAAAATGTTTAGTAATGTGCTTACTAAGTTACTCGCTAACAGTGCGAGTGCTAAGTGCTTTGTGAATAGTAAGCACTTCACAAAAACCCTTGTTATCATTATTAATGACAATGATAATAACAATAATGACAAGAAGAAGAATTGGGTTAATTTGTCATTTATGCCACACATTATGTTTCATTCTTATGCTTAAAGATCAAGATTAGAACCCAGACCACCTGAGCATCCAGTTCAGAGGGTTCTCCATTATGAGATGCTGTAAACAGGAGCCTGGGGAGTTGCTGAGCCCTTGGTCATTCCCACTGCAGCCCTAAGAACCACTGACAAAATTCAACCCATAAAACCGGTGAAAACAGGAAGGAAAATGGGCCCCGAAAGCTCTACCATTTTTTTCCCTGTCTGGCTTTGAGTATTACATTGCTGATAGGCAGGATGGGTTAGGATTTCTTTTCACTTAGGGAGATCAGCAATTGTATTTTAACTACCACACGTCCTATTAGCCTGACTGATAGAAATTGAAAATAAATATCATTATGATAAAAAATCGGTAACATGCTTTGTTGCTATTTATTCTGGCTCCCTGGCAGGGCTCCTCTTTCCGGAGGTAAAGAAACCGAGTGTATTTAAATCCCCCTCAAAGAGGACAGATAGACTGCAATGCTTCTTGAGATGAAAGGCAGTTTTCTTTCAGAGGGCTGTGAGGTAAAATGCCCAGTCGAAAAATTACAAGCAAGAAGAAGCAGTGCTTCTACTTTCCAATGTCCAATAGCTTGCCCTATAAAATACAGTCCTCTCCAGTTATAAGGCTCACTCGTAAAACACTCCTTGACACGTGATATATGCTCTCTGCGGACTCAGTTTGCTCCTCCTCACCTGTTTTTTTCTGCTCCCTAAGGCGCTGCACCATCAAGAAGTCAGGAAGCATTTGGCTTACGGCCAAGCGTGCTGCTGGTGTGGAAAAAAAACAAAGAAAGGATCAGTAGTCAAAGTTGGACCAGAGTATAGCTCTCTCTCTCTCTCTCTCTCTCTCTGTCTCTCTCTTTCTCTCCCTCTCTCTCATAGGTTCACAGATCAATATTCAGCCACTGATATACGCCTATCGTAGACTAGGTTTTTCTCAGATTTGCTAGAATAATATCCCAAACCAGGATAAAGCATTTAATCTTGAATCTCCCCATTCCAGATGGATTTAGTTGAGCAGGATTTTTTTTTCCCCATGGTGCTTATTCCACCCTTAGGATGAAGACCTCTCCGTGAGGTCTTTGCCCACTCTCAGCCCTTTTTACCCCAGAAAAATGTGTAAGTAGGTTTCAGACATCCCCCAGCCCAGAAAATCCTCAACCACCCAAACACACCTTCCCCCCTCCCAACTTTCCCAAATATAAACCAGAAGTTGCTAGAAGCAGAAATGCCTCTCGGCAGTTCCACAGCTGAGACTTTTTTTTTTAAATCTATTTCCATGTTAAACTCCCTGTAGAAAAGGTCAGGTTACATTTACAATGAGCAAAGTTTTATAGTCCACACATGCGTGAGCACCTGCTTGGGAGATAGTGGAAAAGATTCAATTTACCTTTGGGTAGCAATGCTCGAATTCCCATTTAAAAGTCTAAGGCCCCTGATTATTTATTGATGTCTCTCTCTTCATAGCTGTCTGAATCTTACTGGTTGGAAGACGCTCCTGTGTGCCTAAAGGATTTTTTGAATTAAGTTCTTTTCAGTCATTTTCCCCTCAGGTGTTAACCAATGAGACTGTACCTTGACAAAACTCCCCTTCTTTTTTTCTGTGAAATAAAATTAACTGCCAGAAGAATAGCCATCAAACACTGGGTTATGACATGGTTATTTGGTATTTATTTTTTATTTACAGAAAAACCAGGAATAATGCATTGAAACAACTCATATTTTACAGTGGATATACCTCCACCAGGCAGCAAACACAGACAATTTAATAAAAGGGCTTTCTCCATAACTCTTCTCAACACCCTCTCCCCTAAACCACAAACCTGGCAGCTAGCGATACCCATTTTCTGTAACTTACTGAAGCCTAGGCGAGTTTGACTAAAATTGCTGAAAATACCTCAGAAGACAGTGCATTCCATAGCCAACCTCGGGCTAAACAACTCTTTGCTTATTTCTGCAGGAAGAACAGAATCATTTAGTATTTTCTCCATGGTCGGAGTCACAGTTCAGAATTCCACATGATGACGACAAAGGTTTGGGGGCGTGTTCAGGTTTTAGAATAATTAGCACCAAGTTTTGACATGTCTAATTAGAAATGGAAGCATGGATTGATAACCATGCACTGCTCTAGATCTCCTTTGCCCGGGCATGGAACTCTCACTGAGGGGGCGTCTATAGAGTAGTGGTGTATTGAATGCCTGCTAAATGGAGGTCACTCTTCTAGACACTTAGGAAACACAACTCGTGGTTTAGAATGTGTCAATCAAGCAGCGTGGCTCAGTGGAAAGAGCCCGGGCTTGGGAGTCAGAGATCATGGGTTCGAATCCCGGCTCTGCCATTTGTCAGCCGTGTGACTGTGGGCAAGTCACTTAACTTCTCTGGGCCTCAGTTCCCTCATCTGTAAAATGGGGGTGAAGACTGTGAGCCTCACGTGGGACAACCTGATGACCCTGGATCTACCCCAGCGCTTAGAACAGTGCTCTGCACATAGTAAGCGCTTAACAAATACCAACCTTATTAAAAATTCACCCGAGGGAGAAAAATGAGCAAAGCTTCAAGACGTTTAGCTTGGTTCAGTAAAACTCTCTCAAAGGTTGAATGTTCCTGCAAGCATCAGCTTCATTAATGTGGATTTATGAAATAGTCCCTCCCTTCTGCATAACGTCTTCATTGTGGCCCAGTGGGTAGAGCAATGTCCTGGAGTCAGAAGTACCTGGGTTCTACTCTCGGCTCTACCACTTGTCTGCTGTGTGACTTTAGGTTCAACGAATACCGCCATCATCATTTCGACTAGACCGCTGTCTAGGGATTAGGGAACATTCTTCCGTCCACTGGTGTCTGTTTGGCTAGATCGTGACGCAGCATTAGAAGAAACAGTTGTGTGCACCGTTGCTAGTAACGTCCGTCGAGACCCAAGTACTACAACGTGATTCCCCTTAGAGTAAGGTTCTTCAGGACACAAGGATGGATGGTATTCCTGTGTATTTGGCATTATTTAAGGTAGTGTTTGGAACTTGCCCTCTAAAAGCTTCCATTCTGAAGAGACAAGATGGCAATTTCCCTTCTTTATAAAGGAAATTTTTATTTGTTATTACCTTCATTGAGCAGTAGGATGGAGGGATTGGTGAAGGGGTGAAGGTTGGCAGGTGAACCCTGTGAGAGACAGAGACTGAGTCTCATCTGATTACTGTGTATCTACTACAATGCTTAGCAGAGTGTCTGGCATATAGAAGACAAATACCAAATATTGTTTAACAAATACCAAAACTTTAGGTGACAACTTCTTGGAATAGATGGGACTTGAGGTAGAACAGAGAGGAAGGCTTCCCTGATTAATTCCCAAAACCTCAGTTTGCATCAACGCAATAACCCACCTTGGCACTTCTGTGTTTTACTCCTATCCTCAACTTTTAGGTACAGATATATATTCAATTATTGTAAGCTCCTTGTGGACTGAGGTCGTATCAATCAACTCGGTGGTATTGTACCTTCCCAAGTACAGTGATCTGCACACAGTAAGCACTGAATAAATGTCACCGATTAAGTGATTTATTATTCACTTGATTTTTCATCTTGCTAGATTTATACCACTTCTTGTTTTATCTTCATTCTTCCTCCTCCCCCTACTTTGTCTAATAAAATTTAACTCTCTAGTATTAGATTGTTAAGGTCCATGAGGTTCAGGGATGCTATTGAGGCCTGCCTCCTTGTTTTGCTTTGTTTTGTCTGTCTCCCCGCTTCTTGACTGTGAGACTGTGGTTGGGTAGGGATTGTCTCTATTTGTTGCCGAATTGTACTTTCCAAGCGCTTAGTACCGTGCTCTGCACACAGGAAGCGCTCAATAAATATGATTGAATGAATGAATGAATATGTCTCATTTCTGCTGTACTCTCTCAAGGCCTTTCATATGCAGTTTCACGTTCAGAGGGCACCCACTGATTAATTGCCTACTGACTGGGCTGATCTGGGTGGATGTGGCATGAGAAGGATGACAAGGGAGAAGGTTCTGAGAGAGATGAGGGAGGAGCGGAGAAATGGAGCCGCTCATCTCTCCCAGGCCTGCCACCCTAAAAAGAAAATGGCAAAGGAAAGCAGTTTTTTCAGGCCCCGTGTTCTATTCCCAACACTGCCATTAATGATCCAGTGTAACTCACTTTTTCCAGGGACAGTCAAAGTGCCTGGCAGGTGAAAAGTGCCATGAGATCTTGTTGGGAGGCTTGAGAGAACAAGACCGGAGTACCAGAGCTGATCAGGTGGTTGCCCGAAGTAAGGATATAAAGAAAATTATAGAAAGACCAAAAAAGTCAAATAACACTGGGTGTGCATCTGCCACAGTAAACTAAATCCCATTTTGTTTAGGCTTTCAATGATCGCAACAATCCTCTGCCCTGATTATTTCAGATTAACAGGTTTTCTACTCTATTACCGCTTAGTATTATTCTTGATATAAATAGGAGAATTACACTAAGCCATGCCAGTTTGTCCTCTTTGGGTGAATGCCAAGTGGTGAAATGACACAAAATAAACTGGGTACGCCACAGCTGCAAAATTAGCTCTTGTACAGATCGGATGAGTGGATATTTTGCAGGCTGGTGAAGGTGGTGGCTGGCTGGTAGGTGCTTTAAAACTATGGGCAAGGCTGTGTTAAAAACACAGCTTTAGTCAATCAATAAATCAATCATATTTACTGAGAACTTACTGTGTGCAGATAAGCCAGAACAGTGCTCAGCACACAGTAAGCACTCATTAAATACGACCGAATGAACGAATAAACAAATGATTTAAGACACTGCCAGCACCTCATCATTCTAGGATTGTGTTTTTCAGCCCCTTACCTATTATTCAACCAAAATAGGTTATCGTGTCTGAGATCCCAATTTAAATCCCCATGAGAAGGGTCCATTCTCTCACATCCTGGGCCATTCCTGACCACCACATAGTGGTAGATCCCTGCACTAGGTTAAGCCATGGAGGTTTGCTGCCGCTTGCGATGAGGCGATGAAACTGATCTGCCATTGAAAAAAGACCAAGTGAGAAAATGAAGCAGTGGATGGCTGATGGTATTAATTGTGACGGATCCAGGGGCCGTTTCCCTACCCTCTGCTTGGCCGTGTAGTTCCCTAGATGGGAAGGTTAATAGGTATACGCGTTCATGAGCTGACCTCTTTATTGACACCCTTTCATCTCGCTTTCCTTTAAGACACCAAGAGATTAAAACCCTAAAGAACAGCTCAAGGAAGTCTGGCTCCTTGGAAAGAAGTACAACAAATAATTGAATCGGCAGCACGGTCAGAATATTAAATAATAATAATTATAACGATGAGTGCCCTTAAACCCGGCAAATTGGTAAATTAGCAAAATGCGGTCTGAAGTCTTTCAGGGATTTCTGCCTGCCGAAGAATTCCCATTTTCATTAATAAATACGAGGCATGCAGCATGGATCCAAATTGAGTACCAGGGATGGGGCCCGGGATATGTGGGAATGGGGGTGAAGGCTCAAGTCCCAGCTGTGGCTGATTAGGATTTATTATTTTTTTTTCCAGTCCCATGAGCGTGTGGGCGTGTTCTGGGCTGGGGAGAAGGTATCAGGTCAACAACTCTCTAGGTCATGGCACAGGGTGGGAAGCAGGGCAGGGCAGGGTCAGGGGAAGAAAGGCTCGATGTTTTATTGCCTTCTCTTGTTCCCGTTTTAAGCAGCGCAAAGAAGGGCATGTCTCACTGGCGCTCTGTCTTCTAAGGCTCCCAGAGCTATGTAATACCACAGAGATTGCAAGGGAAGGAGCGGGCTGGGCGGTATAAGGACTGGCCAACTTGGAGATTTCCTTCTTCCCTAGAATGAAGGCTGGGTAAGCGGTCCTGCTGACTGGGCGCGTTGGCATCCACCGCTTCTGCAGCCCCTGGCACGGCCGTGGGCTGAGAGTTCGGCTGCCCACTTACAGATCGGTAAACGGTTCCGTTTTCCTTCACGCGAGGTCATCGGCATCGATCAGTGCCTCTGTGGGTTAGCATCTTTCCTATTTAATATTTAAGCTAGAGAAGGAACAGCTGCTTCTGGTATTTAAGAGGTCACCTTGTGGTTCAGGAGGGAAAGAGACTGCAAAGTGGGACTTTTGCCCCAGCTTATCGACGGAGATCTCAATGCAATTCTCCCCTGAGGGGGTTCGCTAAGTGCCCTCCCTAATATGGCGGGCACGGCCAAGGGTCTGGCTCAACTTTCCTCCCCAGGTACCTGCCCTAAATTTTCTCCAGGTTGATACCTGCCTCCTGGGAACCGTTCCCAGCTTTTGCCTGTACTCTGATTGCGTGACTACATCCGTCCCTCCAAAGCCTGTCGGGGACTGAGTTCACAAGGCAGTGTCTAGTCTGCAGTAGAGCGGTAAAGAATCTGCCCTATGCTACTCTACTCCCTAGGGGCTACTCTACTAGAGAAGCAGTGTGGCCTAGCGGAGAGAGCACGAACCTGGAAGTCAGTAGGACCCGGGTTCTAATCCCGCCTCTGCCTCTTGTCCGCTGCGTCATCTTCGGCCAGTCACAACGTCTCCGTGCCTCAGTTACCTCATCGGTAAAATGGCAATTCGGTACCTCTTCTCCCTTCCATTATACCACGGAGGCCCATATGAGATGGATACTGCGAACCCCATTTGGGTCATGGTCTGTGTACAACCTGATTAGCTTGTATCTACCCCAGTGCTTAGTACAGTGCCTGGCACATAGAAAGGGCTTAACAAATAGCATAAAATAATGATAATAATGATGGCGTTATTTGTTAAGCGCTTACTATGTGCAGAGCACTGTTCTAAGCACTGGGGGGATACAAGGTCATCAGGTTGTCCCACCTGGGGCTCACAGTCTTCATCCCCATTTGACAGTTGAGGGAATTGAGGCACCGAGAAGTGAAGTGACTTGCCCAAAGTCCCACACCTGACAAGCGGCGGAGCCGGGTTTCGAACCCACGACCTCTGACTCCCGAGCCCGAGCTCCTGCCACTGAGCCACGATACGAATAGGGTTCGGAGAGAGAGAGCTTCTTTCCACACTACATCCAAGAATATCTAAAGCATTTCCACATCCTCTTCTGCCGACTCTCCCTCCTGCACCTGGATAGGGGAGCAGGTTTGGATCCCTTTTCTCTGGGCACATTCAAGTTCACTGGAGATTTGTGTTCCATGTGGATTGTGGTCTCTTCTGATTTAAAAGGTGTGTGGGTCCTATTATCCTTAGTGGCTTGAAGGCAAGACAAAGAAAGATTATAATTCAGCAGGAAACTGATTACACGAATTAACCTGGACTAAGGACAGATTATTGAATGCTCTAAAGTAAATTCAGCCTCTTTTGGCATATGGCCCCGATTCTGTCGGGCAGCCCCAATTTTGTTTTCCTATTTATTCAAATTGGTCTTGATTTGGCTTGCTAGTGTCAAGTATAATAATGATCTGAAAAATCAACTTTCTATTGTTGCTTATTGCAACTACTTGCTAAGGGACCACTTTTGATGCTGTTTGACTCCATGGTGCCTGTTAATCTTTCTTCCATCACTTTCATATTCTTACTGTTGTTGTTGTCGAGCACCTGTATGGCCCATAATATCTTCGGAATGCCTCGGTAACTCCTCTCTCTGGGAGGAAAGGCTGTCAAATGACCTCATCCAGTAAAGGAGCAGTGTGGCCTGGAAGTCAAAGGACCTGGTTTCTAATATCGGTTTCACCACTTGTCTGCTGACATTTAATTTCTCCGTGCCTCGATTACCTCATCTATAAAATGGGGAATTAAGACCGTGAGCCCTGTGTGCGACAGGGACGGTAACTAACTGGACTGACTACCCTGATTAACTTGTATCTACTCCAGCTCTTTGTACAGTGCCTGACGCAGAGTAAGTGCTTAGCAGATACCATTAGAAAAAAATCCTTTGGGGCCTGTGTGGTGATTGAGCCCCACAAGAAGTTCTCATCAGCTCCTGATTCTCTAGCGTTTGAGGTCACAGAAAATACTACAGTCCTTTGAAGCAAAGAGTGGACAAGAGCATAGGACTGACCCACCCTAGAGAATGGAAGAAATGGTCTGTGGGACCTCTCTTTGGGCTTTATGGCATCTGGAATTCCTTTGCGTGGATTTAGGGGCCTCCCTGCCCCTTTTCTTGTTAATGGTATTTGTTATGCACTTACTATGTGCTAGGCACTGTGCCAAGCAATAGAGTAGAGATACAAACTAATCAGGTTGGACACAGTCCCAGTCCCACAGAGGGTTCACAATCTCAGTCCCCATTTTACAGATAACTGAGACATCGAGAATAAAGAGACTTGCCCAAAGTCACAGGGCAGCATGTGGCGGAACCGAGATTAGAACCCGTGTCCTTCTGACTCCCAGGCCCGTGCTCTATCCACTAGGCAACGCTGCCTCTCACACCGCTACTGTTCCCTGGTGACCCTGTTTTCTCCAGGTTTATCCTAATGGCTGGTCCCTTCCGGCCCAGACCCAAGTACTGTGGACGCAGCTGAGTGCGTCTGTGTTTGTCTTCCTGTGTTCTTGCCTGGAGCTGCAGGTGAGTGAGTGAAATAGGGAATTTGGTATTCACCCCACCCTCAGCCCCACAGCACCTGTAAACATTTTATAATTTATGTTTATATTTATTTATACGAATACTTGTCTCCCCCTCTGGACTCTTGGCTCGTTATGGGGAGGGAACGCATCTACCAACTTTTTTTCATTGTACTCTCCCAAGTGTTTAATAACTGTGGTATTTGTTAAGCGCTCACTGTGTGTCAGGTGCTGTACTAAGCGCTGGGGTGGATACAAGCAAATCATGTTGGACACAGTCCCTGACCCACATGGGGATCACAGTCTTAGCCTCCGTTTTAGAGATGAGTTCACTGAGACACAGAAAAGTGAAGGTTACACAGCAGACAGATGGCAGAGCAGGATTAGAACCCAAGTCCTTCTGACTCCCAGGGCCATGCTCTATCCAATAGTGCAGTGCTCTGTATACAGTAAGCATTCAATAGATACCGCTGAATGATTAATTGATTGAGTGAGAACCTTCCATCTGTTGAGCTTGCTCAAGGGCTCTGTGCCCTCTCCCTCCCCGGCCTGCCTTTCCTTTACTCAGATCTGTGACTTTTGGACGCTTGATAGTCACCCCACCCCCAACCCCACAGCACATAGGTACTTGTCTCTAAACTATAAATTATAAATTACATATTCCCTCTGCTCCTCCCCCTCTCCCTTCCCATCCCCTCAGCACTGTACTCGTCAGCTCAACTGTATATATTTCCATCACCCTAATTATTTTGTTAATGAAATGTACATCGCCTCGATTCTATTTAGTTGCCATTGTTTTTACGAGATGTTCTTCCCCTCGACTCTATCTATTGCCATCGTTCTCGTCCGTCCGTCTCCCCCGATCAGACCGTAAGCCCGTCAAACGGCAGGGACCGTCTCTATCTGTTGCCGACTTGTTCATTCCAAGCGCTTAGTACAGTGCTCTGCACAGAGTAAGATTCATTCAATGCTATTGAATGAATGAATGAATATTCATATTAATGTCTGTCTCCCCCTCTAGACTGTAAGCTTGTTATGGGCAGGCAACTTGTCTGCTACTACTGTTGTATTGAGAAGCAGTGTGGCTCAGTGGAAAGAGCCCAGGCTTGGGAGTCAGAGGTCAGGGGTTCTAATCCTGCCTCTGCCACTTGTCAGCTGGGTGACTGTAGGCAAGTCACTTCACTTCTCTGGGCCTCAGTTACCTCATCTGTAAAATGGGGATTAAGACTGTGAGCCTCACGTGGGACAACCCTGATTACCCTGTATCTACCCCAGCGCTTAGAATAGAGCTCTGCACATAGTAAGTGCTTAACAAATACCAACATTATTATTATTACTGTACACACCCAAACTCTTAGTACAGTGTTCTGCACAGAGCACGTGCTCAATAAATACCGTGATTGAATGATCGACTTATTTCCCGTGAGCTCCTTAAAATGGAACCAACAGGTTGAGGTGAAGGTGGGCCATCAGCCCTATCGGCATCCGGTAGCGCCACCGAGCTTCTGGAATAGGCCCAGATAGGAATCCCTTTGTCTTTCCTTTTTTCTCCACTCCTGTTAGCGTGACATTTCAGATCGCAGGGTCCATCCATTGAGACCTGCCTTCTCCCGACCCTAAGACATCCTCGTAGCAAAGGAAGCCCCCCTAATCGATTGATCAAGGGGAGGAGTGCTTACCGTGGGCAGAAGACTGATGGGAAGTACAAAACAGTACAATAGAGTTTGAATGCATCTCTGAGATGCATTCACCGTTCTGGGACCCAGCGCATGCAGGTCTTTCATTCTGAGGCGTCGCGATCATTAGCAGCACCTCTTAACACACTCCATCCACTCAGTCCAACTCCTTAAGTGGACCTCTATGCTCCTGGCATTGATACGTGAGGAGGAAGGTGATCCGTTTCGCTCACTTGTTTGCTTGAGATAACTACCCCGTCCTTTTAATGTAAGGAAGCTGTTTTGCTTCAGGTTGCCCCCGCTTCTCTAACTCTATATTGCTTTAGTCATCCCTCGGTAGCCTATTGGCTATTGTACCCTCCCACCGAAAGGATTCTGGTGGCAGAGACAGAGGTCAAGTACTACCTCGGTGGGATTCTCAAAACAAAGGCTGAACAGCTTTGGCTTCAAGCGTGACTGCTGCACCGATGGCCTCCGTAGTCTGTTTGAAGCCTAGAAGAGTGAATGGGAAGCAGCATGGCGTAGTGGATAGAGCAAGGTCCTGGGAGTCAGAAGGTTGTGGGTTCTAACCTCAGCTCCGCCACTTGTCTGCTGTGTGACCTTGGACGAGCCACTTCACTTCTCTGCGCCTCCGTCTCCTCATCTGTAAAATGAAGATTGAGACCGTGAGCCCCACCTGGGACAAGGACTGTGTCCGACCCCAGTTGCTCGTAACTCGGCTCGGCACCCCGGCGCTTGGTAGAGTGCCTGGAACGTAGTGAGTGCTTAACGAATACCATAATTACTATCATTATTATGAGCCTCCCCGAGATCCTCGTTTATGATCTGAGCAGAACTTGTGTCTGCGGAAGAATCAGATTCGATCAACCCCATTCCCTCCCTCCATCTTCCTGCGTGGGAAAGGAGCAGGAGGACATAAACCATGCTGGGTTAGCTTTGGTAGCCCTGCTTGGCTTTTTGTGGTGATGGAGTGGGGGAAGCGGGTTTGGTTGTGCCGTTGGTCCTGCGTGCCCATCCATTCCTTCAAGGAATGTCATGCCAAATGATAACGGTGGTTTTTGTTAAGCATTTACTATGTGTCACCCACTGTACTAAATGCTGGAGTCCATACGAGATAACCAGGCTGGACACAGTCTAATAATAATAATAATGTTGGTATTCGTTAAGCGCTTACTATGTGCCGAGCACTGTTCTAAGCGCTGGGGTAGACATAGGGGAATCAGGTTGTCCCACGTGGGGCTCACAGTCTTAATCCCCATTTTACAGATGAGGGAACTGAGGCACAGAGAAGTTAAGTGACTTTCCCACAGTCACACAGCCGACAAGTGGCAGAGCCGGGATTCGAACTCATGAGCCCTGACTCCAAAGCCCGTGGTCTTTCCACTGAGCCACGCATCCCACATGGGACACCACAATATAACTGGGGCAGAGAAGAGGCATTGAACCCCATTTTACAAATTATAACTGGGGCAGAGAAGAGGCACTGAACCCCGTTTTACAAATGAAGAAACTGAGGCACGGAGAAGTTAAGTGATTTGCCCAAAGTCAGCCGGCAAGCAAGTGGCAGAGCAGGGATTAGAACTGAAGTCTTCTGATTCCCAATCCCAGGCACTTTCCACTCAACCGTGCTGCTTCTCGGCACCAGTGGGAAATGTCCTGGGTCAAAACGGGGTGGAACCGGCCAGCTCCTTCAGAGTGCTCTGGAAAGCTACTACAGAATCTTCTGGAATGGATTTAGCAGTGCTCCTCTCTAGATTGTAAACCCCTTGAGAGCAGGGACCATAACTACCACCTCTACTATATTGTATTCTCCCAAGCATTTAGTACAGTGCTCTGCTCGACAAGCGCTCAATAAATATCATTAATTTATCAACTGGACTAAGCACTGGGGAGTGAACGATAATTAGCAGACCCACTCTCCTGCCCACAAGGAGCTAACAGTCCAGTGGGGTCACATAGCCCAGTCTGCCCAAACAAATCCATCGTTGCCCTGGAGCTCAGGGAAGACTTTTCCCAGGGTGAATAAAACCAGGTTTGGGTGTGAGGGTGGGATGGGGAGAGGCAGAGAAGGGCAGGATGGGACAGGCCAGAGAGGATCATGGGGGACAGGGAGGGACAAAGATTGATTGATTGATCCTTAACAAGCAGCCCCAGCGTGAATATACTTTCATTCAGTCGTATTTATTGAGTGATCACTGTGTTTAGGGCACCGTACTAAACCCTTGGGATTGTACAGTATAACAATGAACAGACACAATGCGCTTACAGTCTACGTTAATAGAAAAACATTAAACGTTATATTTAAAGCATTACTATAAAAAGATGAAGGATATGTCCACAGGTGCTGTGGGGCTGAGAGGGAAGATGAATAAAAGGAGCAAGTCACAAGGGAGTGGGAGAAGAGGAAAGGAGGGCTTAGTCAGGGGAGACCTCTTAGAGGAGATGTGCCTTCAGTAAGGCTTTGAAGGGGGTGGACGGTAATTGTCTGTTGGATTCGAGAAGATGAGGCATTCCAGGCCAGAGGCAGGATGGTGGCGAGATAGAGGAGATCGTAAGTATGGCGAGAAGGTTAGAATTAGAGGAGTGAAGTGGGTGGGCCGGGTCGTAGAAGGATATAGCCCAATATATAACTGCTACAGCTTGGGGAAGGAATAGAGGAGGAACAAAGGAAAAATCCTTCCTATCCAAGCCAGGAAGAAGCATTCCAGTTGCCTTCCTGGTTAGATGTGCCTTCCTGTTTTGATAGAGGAAAGCCACTCTTCCGGTTTTGTCTGGTCTATTCCCTGCCTGGTACTGCTGTGACCCTGGACACCTTCATGGCCAGTATTCTTTGTTTTACATGCCCCCAGACTCTATGGGTTCTATGAATTCCCACAGAGGACCTTATCAAGTGTGTATCATTACGTTGCCCCCTGCTCCATAACATTAGTTATATAATTGCAGCGTGGCTCAGTGGAAAGAGCCCGGGCTTGGGAGTCAGAGGTCATGGGTTCGAATCCCGGCTCTGCCACTTGTCGGCTGGGTGCCTGTGGGCAAGTCACTTAACTTCTCTGTGCCTCAGTTCCCTCATCTGGAAAATGGGGATTAAGACTGTGAGCCTCACAAGGGACAATCTGATCACCCTGTATCTACCCCAGCGCTTAGAACGGTGCTCTGCACATAGTAAGCGCTTAACAAATACCAACATTATTATTATTGTCCTCTGAAATTAAGGAAGGCACCACCGATGGTGAAATTCATCTAGAAGGGCATGTGTGATCGAAAAGGTCAGTGTGGGATCCCGCGGTCCTGGTCACATTTTCTGCCCAAAATGTTTGTCTTCCGGTGTGTGGCTATGTTTGATGTTTGCAGTGTCTGGTGTTGTGTCAACCTCTGCCTCTTGGTTTCTCATTCCTCAGGACACTTTTGCCAAATAAGAATAATTATGGTATTTGTTAAGCGGTTACTATGTACCAGGCATTGTTCTAAGTGCTGGGGTGGATACAAGCGAATTGGGTTGGACACAGTCCCTGTCCCATGTGGGGCTCACAGTCTCAATCCCAATTTACAGATGAGGTAACTGAGGGCCAGAGAAGTTAAGTGACTTGCCCAGGGTCACCCAGCAGATAAGTGGCAGAGCAGGGATTTGAACCCATAACCTTCTGACTCAGAGGCCCGTGCTCTATCCACTACACCGTGCTGAAAAAGAGCAATCCCTTTAATACTAATGATCATAATTATGGTATTTGTTAACCACTTACAATATGCCAGGCACTGTTCTAAGTGCTGGGATGGATACAAGCAAATAGGGTTGGGTACAGTCCCTGTCCCACGTGGGACTCACAGTCTTAATCCCCATTTTACAGATGAGGTAACTGAGGCACAAAGAAGTGAAGTGACTTGTGCAAGGCCACACAGCAGACAAGTGGTGGAGCAGGGATTAGAATCAGTGACCTCTGACCCCCGGGACCGTGCTCCGTCCACTACGCCATGCTACTTCTCTGATTTCATGATTATAGAACTGAAAGCCCGTCAAAAGGCAGGGACTGTCTCTATCTGTTACCGATTTGTCCATTCCAAGCGCTTAGTACAGTGATCTGCACATAGTAAGCGCTCAGTAAATACTCTTCAATGAATGAATGAATGAATGCTGGTCTATTCTTGGTGAATAGGTCTAGGTTTTTAACTGGGCTGCAGCATTATCTGAGGCCTTACTTTTCCGAGTCCTCAACATGCTTCCTCAGTAGCAATAGTCGTGGTTGTAGGAAGAAGAGAGGAGGAGGAAGATTCACTCAGTGCTCATTGGGTGCCATGCTTTAGTTTGGTTATCATTCATTCATTCATTCAATAGTATTTATTGAGAGCTTACTATGTGCAGAGCACTGTACTGAGCGCTTGGAATGTACAATTCGGCAACAGATAGAGATAATCCCTGCCCAATGGGCTCATCCTGCTGTCATAGTCCTTAAACCCTTTCACACTCAACCCAGTCCCATAACATCTACGCAAATATCCTCATATCCCCTGTCTGTAATTAATTTCAGTGCCTGTCTCCCCACATAGAATGGAAGCTCCTTCTGGGCAGGGATCATATCTACCTTCTTGATTATATTGTACTTTTCCGAACACTTAGTACAGGGTTCTGTACACAGTAAGTGCTCAGTAAATACTAGTGATTGAGTGACAGATTGACATGACCAACCCAGCTTACCTCCAGTAATAGGAGACAGACTTCATTCCAGAACTGCCTCTGTTACACCTGCTGCATGTATCTTGATTATTAAGAAGGTGACTGTCCTGTTATTATTTTCAAAACAGCAAAAAAACTTAAGACTGTAACCAGGAATGCACGAAAGTACAAACACCAGTTGTTCCCACAGTATAAATAAAAAATGGATCTTAGTTTTGATATTTTTAATAGTTTATTATATTTAAATGAAAATATGAGTTATGTGTCTGGAATTCCAGTGAGAAGGAAATCGAGCCCTCAATATAGCAATAGTGAACCCAGGGATCATTATTCTTTGGTAAATGGTGGCCTCCAAAATACTCGGATTTTATTGCTGGAAAGGAGGTTAGGACGTGCTCAATCGCCACTGAGAAATTAAAGACAAAGAATGCCCAATAAAATTACAGTTACTGCATTTTCCTCTAAACATTCAATATCAAAGCAAAGCATTTAGATTCTTTTTATTCTTGCTATAGAATAGACCTAAATTGATACTCAAAATAGGACTGGAGTCACTAATGTATAATTGGAAAAAAACCGAAGAAGCTTGGAAAAGTGAAAGTTCGGAAGTGTGATCATATTTTTTATATTTTATTCCCCTAAATGATCTCTAAACTCATACTTAATTAATTATTATTATGTGGTGAATTTCTATAGTGCTTCCTTTTTTCATAGTGGTTTACAGTCATTTTTCATTAGTCAATCATTACCACATCCTGAAGAGGCAGGTTTTCATGGTTCTTTCCATACTGTAAATGAAGAAGCAGAGTAAAAGAGAGGTTGAATAAATTACTCAATGTCATTTAGAAATTTTAGTGACAGAGTCAGGAATTGGACTTCCCACCCTTCAGTAAGGCCTTATATTTTGCCCGTAGATAAGGGAGATAGCTCATCTATGTTTGGAAAGAGCTTGGACCTCCAAGTCAGGATATCTGGGTTTCAAATCTAGCCCTGACTGCTGCATAGCTTGGGGCGAGTTACTTAGCAATAATTAATGATAATTGTGGCATTTGTTAAAGGTTTACTGTGAGCCAAGTACTGTTCTAAGCCTGGGGTAAATACAAGATAATCATGTCCCACAAGGGGCTCACTATCGAAGTAAGAGGAAGAACAGGTATTGAATCTCCATTGTGCAGATGAACTCAGGCACAGAAAAGAGAAATGACTAGCCCAAGGTCACATAGCAGGTACGAGGCAGAGCCAGAATTAGGACCCAGGTTCTCTTACTCCTCGGCCCCGGGGCTCTTTCCACTAGACAATTGCTTAATTTCCTCTTCCTTTTCTGTAAAAATGGAACGAAATCCATCTTTCCCTGTCTTTTATTTTTTGAGCACTTTGTAGACCAAGGATTGTGTTTGATCTGATTATCCTGCATCTACCCTAGTGCCTTGACACATACGTAGTACTTATTATTCCTCTGGAACAGTAAGAATCACTCATTCTTCTAAATTGCATTCATTTTTTTTTTCATGACGCGGATGGCACCTGCTCCTCATGTTCAAAAAAGTCTTGCTGAAGCTCACTGATAAGTTTCTTAGCAGCATTTCAAGTAAAGTCAAAAAATGTACCTGATTATACTCGTTTTTGTTAAAGCCCTATCCATTCAGGATGAATAAAATAATGAAATCAGCATTGTTTACTACTAATAATAATAATGTTGGTATTTGTTAAGCGCTTACTATGTGCAGAGCACTGTTCTAAGCGCTGGGGGAGACACGGGGGAATCAGGTTGTCCCACATGGGGCTCACAGTCTTAATCCCCATTTTACAGATGAGGTCACTGAGGCCCAGAGAAGTGAAGTGACTTGTCCACAGTCACACAGCTGACAAGTGGCAGAGCTGGGATTCGAACTCATGACCTCTGACTCCAAAGCCCATGCTCTTTCCACTGAGCCACGCTGCTACTACTTGCCTGGCCTATGCCTACTCAGCCAAAGGGAGTAGATGAGTGGCTCTCTGTACCTTCTGAGAAACTCTTAAGGAATTTATTGTGGTCCTTGCCATTTTCCATCTAAGTACCCAGCAGCTTCGTTTTCTTATGGTATTTGTTAAGTGCTGACAATGTGTCAAACGCTGTTCTAAGTGGTGGGGTATGTACAAGCTAATTAGTTTGGTCACAGTCCTCGTTCCACGTGGGGTTTCCAGTCTAAGGAAGAGAGAGAACCGGGAAACTGAGGCACAGAGAAATTAAGTGCAATTGGCAGATCTTGGATTAGAAGCACAGTCCTCTTACACCCAGGCCCATACTCTTTCCACTAGGTCACTCTGCTTCAGGGTGCATTACTGAATGTCTTTCTAGGAGACAAGTGTCCCCTTTATAAGGCTTGGAGACCTATTCCAGAAACTCATTCCGTTCCAGTGCAGCACCTTAAAAATACATCTGAACTCTTTCCAGATAGAGTCTTGAGCCTGGGCAATAGGGTCAACTGGGGACATACCAAAGGGAATCTCCTCTTCCTCAGGTGAGAATTGGGAAGCGGCATAGCTTAGTGGAAAGAGCACAGCCTGGAAGTCAGAGGACCTGGGTTCTAGTCCTACCTCTGACACTCATCTACTTAGTGAGTCACTTAACTTTTCTGTGACTCAGTTGTCTCGTCTGTAAAATGGTGAAAAGACTCTGAGTCCCACGTGGGATATGGACTGGGTCCTATCTTGTATCTAACTCAGTGCTTAATAAATAGTGGTATCTGTTAAGCGCCTACTACGTGCAAAGTACGGTTCTAAGCGCTGGGGGATACAAGGTGATCAGGTAGTCCCATGTGGGGCTCACAGTTTTAATCCCCATTTTACAGATGAGGTAACTGAGGCACAGAGAAGTCAAGTGACTCGCCCAAAGTCACACAGCTGGCAAGCGGCAGAGCCGGGATTAGAGCCCACGACCTCTGACTCCCAAGCCCAGGCTCTTTCCACTGAGCCACGCTGCTTCTCTGCATACAGCATCCTGTATTAAAAAGTACCACTAAAAAAAAAATCGGC
Source organism: Ornithorhynchus anatinus (assembly GCF_004115215.2). Taxonomy (NCBI): domain Eukaryota; kingdom Metazoa; phylum Chordata; class Mammalia; order Monotremata; family Ornithorhynchidae; genus Ornithorhynchus; species Ornithorhynchus anatinus. The sequence continues at coordinate 63,011,971 of NC_041730.1, read as the reverse complement.
ATCGCATTTGGAAGGATACGGGACTGTTTTTTTTGTCCTGACTACCAGAGCATCTGGAAACATACAGACCGGCTAGGATTATTGTGTGTGGGGGGTGGGGAGGGAGGCTCGGACGGGACACCCTCTCTGCATAATTGGGTCCTGGGGAGGAAGCCCATTCTCTGAACTAAAACTGTGACATACAAAACAATAAAGAAAATCGAGCTGGGCCATCTCAGCCCTTGACCAGTTTTGTTGAGTCATCTAGCATGGTATAATAATAATGTTGGTATTTGTCAAGCCCTTACTATGTGCAGAGCACTGTTCCAAGCGCTGGGGCAGATACAGGATAATAAGGTTGTCCCCCGTGGGGCTCACAGTTAATCCCTATTTTACAATGAGGTAACTGAAGCACAGAGAAGTTAAGTGACTTGCCCACAGTCACACAGCTGACAAGTGGCAGAGCGGGGATTCGAACCTATGACCTCTGACTCCCACGCCTGTGCTCTTTCCACTGAGCCACCCTGTGGACAGAGAACAGGCCGGGGAGTCAGAAGGTCGTGGGTCCTAATCCCGGTTCTGCCCCTTGTCTGCTATGTGACCTTGGGCAAGTCACTTTACTTTTCTGTGCTTCAGTTTCCTCATGAGTAAAATTAGGATGGAGACTGTGAGCCCCATATGAGGCAGGGACAACCCGATTTGCTGGTATCCACTCCAGAGCTTAGTACAGTGCCTGGCACATAGTAAGCACTTAACAAATACCGTTATTATTATTGTTATTGGAAGAAAAAATAAATCCAAACTCTCTTTGGGGGTCAGTTTGTCCATTCCTGTGACAGTATTTCGGCTAATCAATCAGTGGTATTTATTGAGTGCTTGCTTTGGCAAGAGCACCGTACTAAACCCTTGGGAGAGTACGATACGACGGAGCTGGTAGACACATTCCCTGCCCACAGTGACCTTACAGTCTAGAGATTCCCTCCTCCTACTCTCTTTGTCTCTTGAAGTACTGCCTCAGGAGTGCGGGGAGGTGAAATAAAAACAGTGCCGTGATCTGTACCAGAGGTCTAAAGGCCTCAATACTGCGGCTGTTCTGCTCTCAAGGGCTGAGACACAGACACTCAATCCTCTTCTCATTCACTGATTCATTCAATCGTATTTATTGAGCACCTATTGCGTGCAGAGCACTGTACTAAGCACCTGGGAGAGTACAATATAACAATTAACAGACCCATTCCCCGCTCGCAATGCCGCTGCCCCATCTGGGGCTCAGCATTCAAAGCAAATATCTAGCTGGTTTTCCCTCTACCACCGGAGGTGATTATCACACAGCCGGTTCCTGGATTTCTACCATCTTTGCTCCCTCGGCCCAGGCACCCTGGGACAAAATGTCCTTAAAAATCAGAACCAGCCCTGGTCCCAGAGATCGCCTAAGAAGGGACAAATGACATTTAACGCTGCTGTCAAGCTGAAGAATCTTGCTTTTTCTCCCGTCAGTCAATGTTATTTACTAAGCGTTAGTCAATCTTATTTATGGAGCGTTTACCGTGTGCAGAGCACTGTACTTGGGAGAGTACAATATAACAGTGTAACAGATTTCCTGCCCACAGTAACCTTCCAGTCTGTACTAAGCAGACTGTACTAGCAGACATGTTCCCTGCCCATAACGAGCTTACAGTCCGGAGAGGGAGACAGACAGGAATATAAATGAATAAGGAATTTATACTACAGAAACTCCTCCATCTCTCTCCTCCTCCCCTACATTCCTCTAATCAGGAAATAGCTCTTTCCCTCCAAGAAGTTTAAGAAAAGTTTGTTGTCTGTGGGTAATCTCTTTGGTAAAGGATGGGGAAAACAGCAAAAAGGAAAGGTTGCCTGCCAGACCCCTGAAAGCAAATACTAATCCAACAGTCTAGTCACTCTGTCAAACATTTAGTGTACCAGGGTTGATTGTTCCCTGGTAGGTAGAGCTGTGGTCTTTCAGCCAGGCCTTTTGTCATGTTAACTGAAGCCGATCAATGGATTGAGGTCAGGGCTTCTGATGTAGGTGCAAGCTTAGAGGGAAAAAGTCTCAAAGATTCATTTTTTCTCGTCTGGTAACACTCCGGTCACTTATTTTTTCTCAGTTAGCCTCTGCTGCTCTAAAGTGGATATTGATCAGTGCTTTAATGCAAACCTGTCAAATTAATTTTGCAGAGCTGGGATATGACTGGTCCAAAATTGCTTCTGCATCTGTTCTCTGCAGCAAGCCTATGAATTTTAATCACGGTCAGAATGGGCTGTTGGCTTTTTTTGTTAGAAACTTGAATGGGAAAGGTTTAAACTGTAAATGCCATGAAATGATGCTGTTTTGTTCTTTTCAGAAACTCATGTGGTTGAGGTCAAAGAAATTATTATGTCTGTGTATTCTTGTCAGATGGTTGGGCAGCTTTGCGGATTTTCGCTTTGCAAAGGTGAGCGGGGGGCTCTGTGAAGCCTCTTAAACGTTCTCACACCAATCACGGGGCAGTGGTTTTCCAAGCTCCAGGAATGCCGGCTGGGGTGGAATTCGTTGTCAGTTTACCACCCGATCCCCCTAACCACTGTCCCCCGCAGCTTTAAGCTCAGCATGCCTGATAACTTCATCTTGGAGGGGGAAATGTTCTTTTAGCAAGGCTCTCAACTCTTCTCTCTGTAAACGTTTAATGTTTTGGGGGGGAATTAGCCAAAATCATTTTAGCATTGCCCATGAAAGGACCCTCACTCCTTTGAGGACTGTACTGTAGAGTAGGGGCGGATGTGGATCTAGGTGTGGAATGAAAACATGACCGGAACAGGTAAAGAAAATCACCAGGTGACCAGATGATCGTAGTGAATATGACATTGGAGCTGTTAGAGATCCATGAATTTCTAGACAGTCTTGAAGTAAATCTCAAAGGCAGAGAAGCAGTGTGGCCTAGTGGAAAACACATGGGCCTGGGAGTCAGAAAGACCCGAGTTCTAATCCCAACTCGAATGCTTGTCAGATGGGTGACCTTGGGCAAAGTACTTCACTCTTCTTTGCCTCAGGTACCTTATCTGTAAAATGAGGATTAAGAGTCTGAGCCCCATGTGGGACTTGGACTGTGTCCCACCTGATTAGCTTGCTTCTATCCCAGGGCTTAGTACATTGCCCGGCACATAGTCAGCGCTTAACAAAGACCACAGAAAAAAGGTAAAAGAGGACTCGACATTCGGGATGAATCTGCTGGGCTTTCCAGTACTGTGCCACCCAAAATTCTAAAATTCTCTAACTTCTCTTTCTTCTCCCGTAATGAGAAGAAATCAATAGGGATTTATGGAGGGCTTGTGTAGTGCAGAGGACTCTTCCAAGCAGTTTGGAGAGTGCAACACAATTAGTAAGTCCCAATACTGGCCCACAAGGAGCTTACCATCGAACAGTGTCACCTTTTTAAATTTGTTCAGATTTGCTAATAGATTTGCTCTGTGGATAGGATCTTCAGCTGAAGTAGTCACACGATGCAACTAAACAATTCTCTATCTGCATATGTTGATCGCTTCCCCAGATTCGACAGTTTAGAGTTGCCCTATTGATGCCAATTGGAATGTGTTTTTCTGCCATTTTTTGTGTGCCTAGTTCCCGGGGACCTTCTCAGGATCGCACCAGAAGAGTTCCCTTTACTCTACCAGTCTCAACTACGGGAGGGAGAGTCAAGCAGAGGCCTATCCATTCCATTCCTAGCTTGGGCAGTGGCTAGTGAGTGGAAAGCAATCTGCTACAAGTCAAAACTCACCTGTGCTGGGCAGCAGTGGCACGGGGAAGAGTCGAGGGTGGAGACCCGAGTTACTGCATAGAAGAAGGCAATGGTAAACCATTTCCCAAGAAAACTCTATGGATACACTCCTAGAACGATTGCAGATGTGGGAGAGAGGTTTTCATGGAGTCGCTATGGGTCAGAGATGACTCGACAGCATAGAAGACAAGAGAAGTTTCTGGAGCATTCTTTTTCTGTTGGTCTAGTTCACTAGTTGAATATCATTCTTTAATGTGTGCATCACCATCCCAGGCATCAACAGCATTTAGTGGGAAACCATAATTAATGAGCGCTTACTGTGTGCAGAGCACTGTACTAAGCGCTTGGAAAGTACAATCTGCCAACAAATAGAGATAATCCCTATGAATGCGGAGCACTGGAATAGGTGTTTGAAGAGCGGACAAGAGAAGTCAAAGTCATGGTTTCTGCCCTTCGAGGTGACTGCACTCTAACTGCGGAGACCAGTGGACACATATTTCCAAATAGACAGAAGAGTAAGAGAACAGCTACAAATGACAAAAAACACAAAATAATTAGATAAGTAGAGAGCTGTGTGTACACCTACGAGTGCCACGGTGGCTGATGAGAATGGAAAGGTGGAGGGATTTTAGTTTCTGTCATTATTTAAAAATGGTGACAGTGCCAAAACTTTGGATTAGGATTCTCCTCTGTTCATGTTTATCAGTGAAACAGTTAAAGGAACCCTATCTCATCCCCTGTCATGGGCTGCCTTTAGACCTCATTTTTCAGCTGGGGTTTCCAGCCCTGCCCAGAGCTTTAGAGGTGCCCCTGCTCCTCCAATAATGAGGAAGACGCGGGAATTCTTGGGGCTCAGATTTGTCCACTGCAAGTTTGGATGCTCCAGCTACAGAGCCCTAAGGGCCTAACAGGGGTGAAAGCCCAATTAAAGTCAAAGAGGAAATCAAGGGAGATCAATTGCCCACCATATTCACACCCTTGGGAAGACAGGATTAATTAACCCAGAACTGAAATGACACAAGAGAATGAAAATGGGGGGGAAAGGTCGAGTTTGAGGTCTAAATGACTTTCTTGTCCTAGGGCTTAGGGTGACACTGCTTGTCTTGAGGGAATAAATTGACCAGGTAACTGTCAGTTTCTCACCTAAAAAGAATCCAATCACTAAAGCCGACTCTGATGCAGGATACTAAATTATTACTGAACATTACTCATTATGAACATTGCAAAATTTTTCAATTTTGCCTCATTTTCTCTTCCCAAAGGAAGAGAAGTTCAGGAAGTTACCACAGTTCCACAGCAACCTAGAGGCAGGGGTAAAATGCGACCGTGTGTTCCCGGGAATTGCAGGTTTGGAAGGAATCCTAAGAGGTTACTCGGGCTAGCTCACATCTGGTTGGGCCCCCACTTCAACATCAGAGAAGATTCCACCTTGCTTCCAAAGAAGGTTTCATTCTGCCCAGAATACGTGCCCTCAAAATACTACGAATCAATTCATCAGTGGTATTCATTGAGTGCTTACTGTGTGCAGGACACTGGAGTAAGCGCTTGGGAGAGTACAATACAACAGTTGGTAGACACGTTCCCTGCCCACAGTGAGCTTTCAGCCTAGAGTCAAGCTATTGATCGACTGATTGGGCTTCCAATCCTTTACTTGTGCTCACTAGAGTTTTGCCAGATGGTTTTCTGACAATTTCTCCCGTAAGTCAAAGCGACTTGCAATTCAGATCTCTCCCCCCAAGATTCATGTCACCCATCCTTTCCCCAACATTAGCATCATCTGCGAGCCAAATAAAACTATCCACTTTTTCCACATCATCCAAGTCTTTGGCAAAGCTAAATCCTCTGTTGACCTCTAGCACCGTTGTTTTAGTGATAATTGTAACTGTAATAACTCTACTGATAACTGTAAAAATACACCGTCTGAGTCTCAAGTCAAATGGTATCAGCATCAACGTCATCAGAGTCAAGTATTTATTTAATGCAAAGCACCGAGGATTAATGAAATAGAAGAGACAGGCTCTCTGTCTACAGTGAGCTTACAGTCTAATAGGATAGCACCTTTTCTCCATGGATGATTGTTGTTGTTTTTTTTCTCTGCTGCTCCTGTTTTGAAATGGATGTGTGCCCCTGTCTTATTCTCCTTTAATACCACTGATTCTCTTAGACGTAGACCAGTATAGTACTTGGTAATCAGTTTTGACTAAAGACTTACAGCTTCTTGGCTATCCCCTTGTGTGTAAAGACAAGTTCGCAGGTTTGCGCATTTATAATGAATGTCCAAAAGAATTTATAATGAATTTATATGCATTCGTGTGTAAAGACAAGTGTGTAAAGTGTGTGTATCCCCTCGTGTGGAAAGAGAAGTTCGCAGATTTGCACATTTATAATGGATGTCCAAAGGAATGAGCGGACATGGCAACTGAGAGCCAATTTAGATGAGTGACTTTGAAGGCTAGTATGTCTTTTTGGCATTTAGATTTCCTTCTTTCTATTGACCAGACCTGATTCTAAATAAAAGATGACTTCTTCCTGAGGGCATCATAGAGCAGGCTAGTTGATTGGCTTTCCTGGGCTCTAGTACAAAGCAGAGCAATGTCACCTTCGTAGAAGTTGTATGGGTACTTATTAAGGGCTTAGATCCTGCTTGGAAAGTCGCAGCTTGCAAAAAACCGCCAGGCAACGTGGCTGGCCCAAAGAAAATTAACTTCTGTTACCACATAGAGCTGCATTTTTGGATTCCGACTTCTTTTAACACCGTTTCTTTGGCCACCACTCCTCTCGTCTTCCCTCCTGGGGAGAAGACTTGTGCTGCTGAAGCTGGGAGAGCAGAAAGTTCCTTTCTCAACTAACCCCCATTTTACATATAAGGAAACTGAGGCCCAAAGAAGTTAAGTGACTTGCCCAAGATCACACAGCAGGCATGGGGCAGAGGCAGGATTAGAAGCAGATCCCCCGATTTCCAGGCTCACGCTCTTTCCATTAGGACCCATTAAGACAACGACTGGGTTTTTATTATTACTATTTTTTTTTACGTACTTTGCCCTGTCATTTCTCTTCCTTTATGCCTGTCTCTCCTCATTGAGACTGTGACCCTCCTGAAGGTCAGGGATCAGGTCTGTTTCAATTTCATATAGATTTCCCAGGGCATAATTCAGTGCTTCCTACAGAGCAGGTGCTTAACCACCGTAAAAAATGAATAGCAATAAACAATGCCCCGGAAGTCAGATAGTAGCACAGCTTGTATACATCCTAGTTCAACCGTCTCTTGCTGTCCTACCAGGCTTCCTTCTTCTCATCACCAAAAACATCTTTATTTTAATCCTCAGATGCACAACCTAAGGGTAAAGTCAAGGGACTAGGCAAGGTCAAGAAGTTCTCCGTATAATAATTTAGCAGAGTTGTCCTTCCGTTCAAAGACGACACTGACGCTGGCGAGTCTCTAGCCAAGAGTATCCTAGACTCTCTTGCACATTTGCACATTTGGTCCTGAAAATACAGTTAGGCATCTTCTCTGACTCCTTGATGGTTCAAGACAAACTATCATCCACCACTGCTAAAACCACGCTAACTTGGGTCCTTCTGGGACATTCCGGGCTCCTGTGAGCCAGGGACACACCAGAGTTGCAGCTCCTCTCCTCATCGGCCCTCTCCTTATTTCTGGAACAGGGAAAAAGAGAAATCACATCTTACCCCACAGACCACCGGACGAATACTCAAAATACTTCCCAGAGTAGTCTGACTTTGATGTCAGTGTTACACTGGATTTCAGTGGGTGTTTTTCAGGGACTGTGTCCTACTTGAGAAGCAGCACGGTCTAGTGGATAGGGCACAGGCCTGGGAGTCAGAAGGTCTTGGATTCTAATCCCGGCTCTGCCGCTTGTCCGCTGTGTGACCTCGGGCAAGTCACTTAACTTCTCCGGGCTTCAGTTCCCTCATCTGTAAAATGGGATTAAGACCGGGAGCTCTATGTGGGACAGAGACTGTGTCCAATAATAATAATGATCATGTTGGTATCTGTTAAGCGCTTACTATGTGCTGAGCACTGTTCTAAGCGCTGGGGGAGTGACAGGGTAATCAGGTTGTCCCACGTGAGGCTCACGGTTAATCCCCATTTTACAGATGAGGTAACTGAGGCTCAGGGAAGTGAAGTGACTTGCTCACAGTTATCTTGTATCTACCCCAGCTCTTAGAACAGTGCTCTTAATAAATGCCATCATTATTATTGTTATTATTGTCTTATAATTACCCCAGCACTTAGTAAAGTGGTTGGCACCCCTAGACTGTTAGTGCGTCCTCTAGACTGTAAGATCGTTATGGGCAGGGAAGGCATCCGATGTAATACCATACTCTCCTAAGTGCCGAGTACAGTGCTCTACACACAGTAAGCGCTCAATAGATATGATCGTCCGACTGACATAGTAAGGGCTTAATAAATCCGGTCAACATCACCAACTCTTTTGTATCGTACTCTTCCAAGTGCTTAGTAGAGTGCTCTGCACACGGTAAGTGCTCAATTAATACTACTGATCCTCATTTTCGTTGCTGTTCCCTTAACCCCCTGACCATGCACTAGAATCTGAGATTTTCATCTCCTGGGGGTGTTGGGCTGCTCGCGTAAAATGACATTCCCTCTAGACTGTAAGCTCTGTGTGGACAGGGAATATGTCTGCTTATTGTTATATTGTACTCTCCCAAGTGCTTAGCACAGTGCTCTGCCCACAGAAAGCACTCAAGAAATATGACTAAATGAATGAATGAATCAAGGGCGGGACCTCTGGGGGCCGATGCCACTTCCGACGGGCACCTCGATGTGAAGGGCTCGCGAGAGGTTCTTGGGCACAAGCAGTCCTCCGTTCCACAGAGCTGAGGGGCTCTCCTCTGAACCCACGCTCTTAAATCAAGCCATTCAATCCAGGTGAAAGGAGAGAGGGGGAAAGGGAGGAGAGTCAGACAATAAAAAAATCAATAACACTTCCCCATAAAATAAATTGAGATTTGTGGAATTCACTTCCACTTGACATCAGGGATGCCAATTTGGTGAATTCGATTAAAGCCAAATTGAAAACTTACCTTTTTTGCTTAGGTCCCTTAGGCTTCCATGCAATTCAGTGGTAAGGGCCCTTAATATTTATCCCAAGTACAGTACATTTATAAACCTTCTAAATATTTATTAATATTGACAGCGGTATTTGTTAAGTGCTTACCGTGTGCCCAGCATTGTACTAAGCTCTGGGGAAGATATAAGATAATCAGGTCGGACACAACCCCGTCCCACAGTCTAAGGGAGGAGAACAAGTATGGAATACCCATTTCACAGATGAGGAAACGGAGGCACAGAAAAGTTAAGTGACCTGCTCAAGGTCACTCAGCAGACAAGTGGCAGAGCTGGGATCAGAATCAGGTTCTTTGACTCCTTAGGCCCATGATCTTTCCACTAGGCTACACTGCTTCTCATCCTGAGTTGAACTTTCATTTGCCCCGAGTTGAGGTTGGACAACGTGAGAAAATCCTGCAGGCATTAAGAGACGCATCTGCCATCCTGCCCCTGGATCCCAATGGGATCCTGGTTTGGTAGTGTTGGTGCAGAGAGGAATTTTGGTGGTCGATGACTTTCTCTCAAGGTGGGAATTGACTGTAATTGTTACGATTGATTTGCTTAACTTCATCTCTCTCTCTCTCTCTTTTTGTCTCCCCTCTTCACCCTGCCCCCAACCCCAGACCTGCTTTAGATTGCGAACCCCTTGTGGGACAGGGTTCCTTCCTGAATTAAATGTCCACATATTCTTCCTATTGCTCAGTATTGTGCCATGCACACTGTAAATGCTTAATAAACATCTGCATTTATTATTATTGATTGTTAGCATTTTAACATTAGAGAGGTGGAAGTGTCGGTGCTAAACCATTATAACCATTAAAGGAAGCAGTATGGCCTAGAGAAATGTGCATGAGTCTGGGAATCAGAAGGACCTGGATTCTAATCCCAGCTCCACCACTTGTCTGCTGTGTGACCTGGGCAAGTCAGTTAACTTCTCTGTGCCTCAGTCACCACATCTGTAAAATGAGGATTAAGACTTTGAGTTCCATGTGAGACAGGAACTATGTCCAACCTGATTAGCTTGGGTCTGCCCCATCCCTTCGTACAGTGTCGGGCACAAAGTAAGTGCTTAAGGAATACCACAGAAAAGAAGAAAAAAACTTCACGGTGCTTGATGGTATGTCTCTTTTTAGTACCACCCTGCACCCTGGCATTCATCCTCGACTCCTTGGCCCTCAGGGAAATAGGCTTCCGGGGTTGGTGGGCCGCTAAATGTTTATTCAGAGAACCCACAAGGGGGTTGGCACTCTCCTGAGACTCTGGAAAAGAGGGTACGGAGCCAAAGACACGGTCCTATAGGTCAAAATTGAGAAGACTTGGAGTAGATGAGGGCAAGAAGAGATCTAGGAAGGGATGGGGGGGGTGGTTCTACCTAGCCAACTCCCCCGTAACAGGAGGGACGGCCCTCCAGTCTGACTCTCATTTCTTGGGAAATAGAGGAAAATTGTTTCCAGACTCTGCTCATCTCTCCTGAGAATCCTAGCTGCATCAGTACTACCGGCAGGTTTTTGTCGGGGGAAGTGCTCTGTAGACAGATACCACTGATCGACTGACTGATTGATGCATGTTTCCTAGCTTGAGCCCACACAATCCTCTCACTGGCTTTTGGAGGCCTCTGCTTCGTTTCGATCACTCCGTCGTACTGTGCTCTTCCAAGCGCTTTATACAGTTCTCTGCACACCGTCAGCGCTCAGTAAATACCGTGGATGGATTGATTCATTGAGAGACTGGCAGCTGGAGAGAGAAGCAGTGGAAAAAGCACAAGCCCGGGAGTCAGAGGACCTGGGTTCTAATCCTGGCTCTCTCGTGTGTCTGCTGTGTGATCTTGAGCAAGTCGATTATCTTCTCTTCAGCTCAGTTATCTCATCTGTAAAATGGGGATTAAGGCTGTGAGTCTTATGTGGGGTAGGAAGTGTGTCCAACCTGATCATGTTTTATCTATCCCACTCCTTAGTACACTGTCTGTACCATAGTAAGTGTTCAACAAATAACGTTAAAAAAAACAGTCAAGACCCCTGGTGTTCTGTCCCCCAGAATGGGAATAAAGATAATAACCCTAACTGTGGTACTTGTTAAGCACTTACTACGGCCCAGGCCCTGTACTAAGCACTGGGGTAGAAACAAGATCATCAGATGAGACACCGTCCCTGTCCCACCTGCCACTCACTGTCTAAGTAGGAGCGAGAACAAGTAATTCATCCTCACTTTACAGATGAGGCAACTGAGGCCCAGAGAAGTGAAGCGACTTGTCCAAGGTCACAAGCAGACAAGTGACAGGCAGAGCCAGGATTTAAACAGAAATCCTCTCACTTGTAGGCCCATGTTCATTGCACTAGGCCATAGGCCCTGCTGCTTAGAGAAGTTCTAATAATAATAATAATGTTGGTATTTGTTAAGCGCTTACTATGTGCAGAACACTGTTCTGAGCGCTGGGGGAGATACGGCGTCATCAGGTTGTCCCACGGGAGGCTCACAGTTAATCCCCCTTTTACAGATGAGGTCACTGAGGCCCAGAGAAGTGAAGTGGCTCGCCCACAGTCACACGGCTGACACGTGGCAGAGCCGGGATTCGAACCCATGACCTCCGACTCCCAAGCCCGGGCTCTTTCCACTGAGCCACGCCGCTTCTCAAATGACGGCAAGGTCTGGGGAATACGCACATCCCCGGCTCTGGTCCTACCCCTGCACAGAGAACAGGAACTAGAGAGGCTTGTCCTGCTAATGATCGACCGGTGGAACATTCGGTACTGGCACGGTCTTTTTTACTTCCTTTTCTTTACGGTCTTTGGTAAGCACTCACCATCTGTCAGGCACTGTCCCAAGCCCTGTGGTCGATACAAGGTAATCTGCTTGGACACAGTCCGTGTCTCACACGGGCCTCACCGTCTTAATCTCCATTTTACAGATGAGGTAACTGAGGCACCGAGAGGTGAAATGACTTGCCCGAGATCACACAGCTGACAAGTGACGGAGCAGGGACTAGAACCTAGATCCTTCCGGCTCCCGGGTACGTGCTCTAACCATTGGACCGCCCTTCCTCTCTAGATTATTCTTCTAGACCGTGAACTCCTCGTGGTTTGGAATGTGTCTTCCAACCTTTTGGTAGGGTACTCTCCTCGGTACTTGGTAGAGTGCTCAGCGCACAGTAAGCGTTCAATAAATAGCACTGATTGATATTCCATCCCACTTCGGACAGTGACGACGATGACATTTTGAATGGTGTCCTTAACCGCAGTGGGGTGGAAGTAGCTGAAAAGATGGAATCGAGCCCAGCGGCTCCTTCTGTACTGCTAACCTGTAAAATCTATCCCTTGATTTATGGCTATTTAAGCAGCTATTTGCTGAGCCGAGTACATTCTCCTCCTCTAAACCCTGAGCTCGTCATGTCGTGCCGCGCTCTCCCGGGCCTCTGGAATAGCGCTGTGCACAAAGTAAGAGCTGACTACATATCAGCTCTTGGGTCTCGGGTTCGTATCCCGGCTGGGTCCGTATCCCGGCTCTGCCCCTTGTCAGCTGTGTGACTGTGGGCGAGTCACTTCACTTCTCTGGGCCTCAGTTCCCTCATCTGTAAAATGGGGATTAAGACTGTCAGCCTCATGTGGGACAACCTGATTTCCCTGTATCTACCCCAGCGCTTACAACGGGGCTCTGCACATAGTACGCGCTTAACAAATACATTATTATTATATCACCGATTGACTGATTTTGTGTCTTTGTCTCCTAAACTCAGATTTGCCCTTTCTCTCACCGTTGCCCAATCTGTGGACTTCCTAGAGCCTCCGAGGAGTCCAGCTGCATGGCTTTATACTCTCCTATTTCCACCATCCCTAATCTACTCTAATGTCTGTATCCCACCGTAGACCGTAAGCTCTTTGTGGGCAGGGATCAGGTCTTCCGACTCCACTGTATTGTACTTCCTTAAGCACTTAGTACAGTGCTCTGCCCACATTAAGCGCTCGATTAAATACCAATGAATGATTGATTGAGATAGCGTTCACTATATAGAGTTGCTTGGATAGCTTATTGTCATTTGTTCTCCACACATGCCCAGTCGGGGGAAGTTGTGTAGCAGTGTTGCCTAATGGGAAAAGTGCAGGTCTGGGATTAGAACTGGATTCTAATCTCACTCTGCCTCTTGTCGGCTGCGTGACCTTGGTCAAGTCCCTTAACTTCTCTTTGCCTCGGTCTCCTCAATTATAAAATGCAGATAAAATACGCGCTCTCCCTCCCTCTCAGCCTGTGAGCGTGGGACAGGTACTGTGTCAGATCTGATTGCATTGTATCTACCTCAGAACGTGGAAAAATATGCAATCAGTTATTATATCATTATCGTCATTACTATTAGGTGCAACAAAAATTGCTTCAGAGCTGCTAGACTGGTTGTATTCCGGCCCTTCTTACAATCCAATCAATCGGTGAGTAGCGTGGCCTCGTGGAAGAAGCACAGGCCAGGGAGTCAGAGGACCTGGGTTCTAATCCCAGCTCCACCACCGGCCTGCTTGGTGACCTTGGACGAGTCACTTAACCACTCTGTACCTGCTTCCTCATTGGTAAAATGGGGATTAAGTCTGTGAGCCCCTGTGACTCTCTCCAAACTTGTATGTGTCCCTTGCGCAAGGAAGAGCTTAACAAATGCCGCTACCGAAAAAAAAAAAATCACGAAATGGTGTTTATTGAAAGCTTACTGTGCGCTGTTAATGATCTTGTTCGGACATTTATATTCACCAGAGTTGAAATAATAGAATGAATAACAGATCGTATCAATCACCTATCTCTCTAGTCTCAGAGAAGCTACATACCCTACTCTCAAGGGACTAACAATAATAATGATGGTATGTGTTAAGCACTTACTATATGTGCCAAGCACTGTTCTAAATGCTGGGGCACTATCTTAGGGGAAGCAGCGTGGCTCAGTGGAAAGAGCCTGGGCTTCGGAGTCAGAGGTCATGGGTTCGACTCCTGGCTCTGCCACTTGTCAGCTGTGTGTCTGTGGGCAAGTCACTTCACTTCCCTGTGCCTCAGTTCCCTCATCTGGAAAACGGGGCTGAAGACCGTGAGCCTCACGTGGGACAACCTCATTCCCCTGTATCTACTCCAGCGCACAGAACAGTGCTCTGCACGTAGTAAGCGCTTAACAAATACCGACATTATTATTATTATTGTTATCTCCCCACCTCTGTGTCAGTTTATTGTTATATTGTATTTCCCAAGCATTTAGTACAGTGCTCTGCACCCAGCCAGCGCTCAATAGCTATGACCGGATGAATCGAAGGAATGAACAATCTATTATAAAGCCAAGCTTTCTGCTGCCCAGGGAAGCCCACTCCTGGAGACCACGGTGTACGCTGTATCTATCTGTGCGTGGACGTTCCACACCTCACGGTCCACAGATCCGGCACTGAAGTGATTTCTTTGATCAATAAATTGGGCGGGCGCATAACGGAAGATGCACGGGAGACAAGCATGTACTGTTACCAAGTAGCGTTCCCCCCTTCCTTTGGATTTCAGTATTGACGCTCAGAGGTCAGATGGGATTGGAAACCCTTGATTGGTCACTCTAGTGGGGCACCTAGTTCTGATGAGCTGAAAACACCAGAGGGGTGTTTATGAATCCTTAAACTAGGTTACCAAGCCCCCGAACGAGGGTTATTCACTGGAGAACGTCTGTTCTAACAGCTACCGACCACAGATGCTCATGACTTTGGATAGAAACGCTAGAGAGGCTATTAAAGCGCACAGGGTTAGGACAAAAGGGAGACCTAGAAGGCAAATCACCAGATAATGGAAAGATAAAACCTCTGCCATATTCGCAAGAGAGTTAACTTTGGCTCGCATGGCTCCGTCATTTCACTGCAGAGAGCAGATTCTTGATTTGACCTCCTCAAATTGAATGTTCACTTTAGCCTAGATTTGCAAAGCAATTTGTTAATGCTCGCATACAGGGCTGTTTTCTCCAGGGTTTTCAAGAAAAAACTCATTTCAATGTAAAATTCACAGCATCAAATTGAAATTTATTTTGAGAAGAGTTAACATTACGGATTTTCAGGCGCAGACAATCACCACCGTGTCAGATTGTAATTACACATTTTTGTGCATCAGCTGCATGCTTGGGGAGAAAAATAGGAGATAATACTGACCCTTTCAAGTACAGATAGGACTTTTATACTCTCTCCCCCTTTCATGGAGATGTATACTCCACCGACAAAAGAAAGGAGCGCCTGAACTAATCTATCTCATGAACAAAACCCTTTATAGCTCCATCCTGCTTAGGCAAAGTTGGTGTCTACTTTCTGCTTTCCCCAATTTAACTCATCCACTGCAGATACATTCAGAGAAAATGATATTTCCATCTGCTCATGTATCTAGGCGCTGTAGCTGAAATGGTGTTGATGCCGCTCCTCTCCTGTCGCTCCCCTCCTCGCCCTCCCCTCCCAGTCCGGACCCTGCCTAACAAACCCTTGCATTAGAAAAACAAGTAGTGCCTATTTGCTTGCAATCATCAGGTATTAGGAACATTTAACCGAGTCTGGAAATCAAGAGAATCCAAAACATCTCAGAAGAACCGAATGAAAGAATTTCTTAGACCTGAATTGAATTTGGTGTGTTTTTCTGTGGTCTAGTAATAAAGAGGCACTGCATGTCTAGAATGGGTTTCTTCTGAGCAGTTCAAAGCCAACCCCAGATGTTATAATCATCTGCCCTGTGTCCCTGGCAGACATGTGCTATTGCAGCCCACTACCGATTGGCCACACAATCTGTGGGCAAGGATCATGGAAATGCACAGACAAGCCAAAGCATTTCCTACCAAATCTTTCCCAGAACCATTCCTGAAAAGTAAAATGGATTCATCTGCATTTCTCTGTCCCGCTTGTTTCTTTCTCAGTCTCCGGTGGACATCCTGATGAGGAGATCAGTGGCCCCCAGACATTGGCAGCATGTAAGGCAGAAGAGGAGAAGGCAAGAGGCTGCAATTTCATTTTTTCACAAAAAGGAAAACCAGGTCCCAGGGAAGGTGGAGAAAACTCGCCCAGGTCCCACAGCACTCTGGTGGGAGGCTGATCCCGGCTTGCTTGACTCCCAGTGCAATGTTCTGTCAATACAGACTCTTGCTGCCCCATTTAAACATTCTTTTTCTTGCCTCAAATACCCCCAGAAAATGAAGTCCGTTATGGTTAGTACAGTGCTCGCTACACAGTCAGCGCTCAAAGGATACCACTGATCGAGTGACCTGGAAGCTTACCTCATTCATGAAGATCTCCATTGTCTTTCAAGAATGGTGGCCAGATTCCTCTTCCCTCTCACTGAATGGTTCTCTGTAGCCAACAAAGCAGCCCCAGACGATTCTGTGGCCTTGCATTTCTTCGGTTAGGTGTACTTAATGCTGTGTTCTGGCTTTAGAGCTCGACAGAAGTGCAGAGTTTAGCTTTTATTTATTATTCCATTAAGGTAAATTAGCTTTCACTTAGTGGCCGGCAAAATGTTCTGTTTACATTGGCACTCCCTGCCCCAGTATTTAAAGGCACAGTGGTGTATCGGGAACTACATCCATGCACGCCAAGATCCTTGCACCGCACCACACTAGAATGCTCCTTGACAGTGATGAAGTGAACATTTTAGACGGTTAATGCAGGACATCCTGGAATTACCGATCCGCATTCCCCCAATCAAGGATTACTTATATCTCGGGACTCTTGTAACTTCACTTTCTCTTTCTACCAGTTTAGATCACAGGTGTATTAGATATTTTAATCTGCCTTACCGGGAAGGGTCCTTGGGGGCAAGAGTCATGTGGACCCTCTAACTGGTCCCCTCTGGTCCAGGACAGTGTGATAGACTCCATCAGTGCTCAGTAAATATCTGTTGATAACCTACCTGTCAACTCTGTGTGGATTCATAGAGCAGAATATCCTCTCATTTATGCGAAACATCCCACAGAAATACGATTTGGGTAGGAAGGGACCTATGTACTACGGATACATGGAGTAGATACATATGGGTATGATTTATGCAGCATACTGAAACCCATTACACGAAAGCTTTCAAAGGGAACGCTTTGAATGGCCAATAATGTAATGGCATTCCTATAACCGGTATTTCCATTTGACTGTAGGATTCAGTATATCCTGTCACGATAAATGTCTATCATTCCATGTAACGAGAGGGGAAACTGAGGACTGTCAGAGGAGAGTAGTGTGGGCAGAAAGGCATGGATTCTGATGGCAGAGGTACAGTCTCTGGAAGATCCAGAGCCATCCTGGACCTATGGGAGCTTTTAGCGATGGTGATGGTGATGATGACTATGAAGATGATGATAAATCATAAAAATAATGTTGTATTAAGTGCTTAGTTTGTGCACAGTTCCATATTACTACTACTGTGGGCAAGTCACTTCACTTCTCTGTGCCTCAGTTCCCTCATCTGTAAAATGGGGATTAACTGTGAGCCTCACACGGGACAACCTGATGAGCCTGTATCTATCCCAGCGCTTAGAACAGTGCTCTGCACATAATAAGCGCTTAACAAATACCAACATTATTATTACTACTACTAATAATCATAATGACGGCATTCCTAAAGCACATTACTATGTGCCAAGCACTGTTCTAAGCCCTGGGGTAGATACAAGGTAAGCAGGTTGTCCCACGTGGGGTTCACAGTCTAAATCCCCATTTTACAGATGAGGTAACTGAGGCATAGAGAAGTGTAGTGGCTTGCCCAAGGTCACACAGCAGACAAGTGGCAGAGGCGGGAGTACTACTGGGTAGATACGGGTTTATCAGGTTGTCCCCTGTCCCTCATGGGGCTCTGTCTAAGTTCTGCTGGCATGCTGGTTGTACCTGAGGACTTGCTTCCATGATACCCCCTGACCCTGTAGCTGGGGCCTGGAAACAGAATATGAGGAAAGATTAAAAGAATCGGGATAATTGGGCCTGGAAAAGAGCGGACCTAATACCTTCCTGAAGGTCTTGGACAAAAGTATGTGAAGACACTGACCACTGATAGAGTCCGCCCTTAGAGAGGACTGAACGAAAGGAGGCAAGTGCAACTGAAAGCAGGAGACATTTCAGTTGGAAATGAGGAAAAGTTTCTGCACTGATTACCTCAGCACCCAGAGAGGATCTCGGCAATTCAATCAATGGCATTTATTTTAGTTTTTAAAAATATTTGTTAAGTTGGTATTTGTCAAGCGCTTACTATGTGCCGAGCACTGTTCTAAGCCCTGGGGGAGATACAAGGTAAGCAGGTTGTCCCACGTGAGGCTCACAGTTAATCCTCATTTTACAGATGAGGTAACTGAGGCACAGAGAAGTGAAGTGACTTGTCCACAGTCACACGGCTGACGAGTGGCCGAGCCGGGAGTCGAACCCATGACCTCTGACTCCGAAGCCCGGGCTCTTTCCCCTGAGCCACGCTGCTAAGTGCTTAGTGTCCTAAACTAATCAGGTTGGACACAGTCTATGTCTCACATGGGGCTCAGAGTCTTAATCTCTGTTTTACAGATGAGGTAACCGAGGCACAGAGAAGCGAAGTGACCTGCCCAAGGTCACACAGCAGATCAGTGGCAGAGCCGGGATTAGAACCGAGGTCTTCTGGCTCCCAGACCTGTGGACTTTCCACTAGGCCACGCTGCTTTGCAGAGCACTGTACTAAGCCCTTGGGGAAAGTACAATAGAGTTAAGACCCCATCACAGTGAGCGCTTAATAAATGCCATTGCCACCTAGCATATCTGACCCTTAGGGTGATGCCACACTGAAATGGGTCACCCAGTAGAGACTGGATTATCTTCATCTCAGAACTCTCTAGATGGTTTAGCCCTTCACCTGCCTGGAGGCCGGGGCCCGCACCAGAACGACTTGGAGGTCCCTTCCAGCTCTGTGGTTTTATGGTTCCGCACACACTGGGATCCATCTGGAGCAGGAGATTCAGCCGCGTCTGCATGGCCGCTAGCGTAAATCAGCCACCTCGCCGGGGGCAACAAGTGCAGCTAATTCTTTGGGCACAAGAATTATATCTTCGAGGGCCGTCGCTCGATCGAGTAGTGAGGAATTGGCTCGTCGGAAAAAAATGAATTCAGATCTTTCAGATCATGCGGATGCCATGCTGAGGAAAGGATACCATTAATCAAACCTCTGGCCTTTCGCCACCACGCAGAAGTTTTTGCCAAATGATAATCAGTAGTTTCTGCCACGATGTCACCGGAGAAGCCCGAGGACCAAAGTTGTGACGCAAGGTGAAGATAAGCAAAACTGTTTTGACGCGGGGAGGACACCAAGTCGTCTTCCCACGGAAGGGGCTTTGCTATCTTGAATAATGCTTGCTGCCTACTTTTTTTCTGACAGTGCGATATTGCATATAATAACAATTACCAATGACCTCTATTGGGTTGTCCAGTCTCATTACGCCTAATGCATTTGGTACCTGCCACAGGCAATTTGCCTCAACAGAGGCTTTATTCAGTGAGATATGATAGAGCCGTACAGCAATCTTTTTCCATTTAAATAGTTTAATTGAGGGAAAGCTATCAGATGTTTCCAAATTTAATGTATACAACAATTTGCTTTCCCTATCTCTTTTCAGAGTTGAGTTGGGAGAAAATGACATCTGAGTCTTCTAGAAGGAAAGCAATTACATTTTGGCGTCTGCCTTCTCCGAATTGCATATGTTTTTAAACATAAAAAAGAAATTCTTAATATGTAATTGTCAGGTAATAAAAAGGAAAAATATTTTACTTGGCGTTTATGAAGTAATTTTTCAAAAGCATAAGGGAATTACATGTTAATGTTTTACGTTTATGACTGCACTCTAATACCGTGCTATTTCTTCAAGTTTGGGAGATTATTTTTCTTCCTCGAAAGACAGAGCTAAGGAGCACACACCAGTGAAATAATAAAGTATCAAATAACGAGAGCTGGAAAGCCCTCAGAAAGTTCCATGGGGTCCGACAGGTCCCCCAGCACTCAAAATCTTACTTACACCTGATCCGACACCGTTGTAGTGTTTGGCTCATTCGGCTCCTGCCGATTCTCAGGCGGTGTCGAACTTCTCTTCCCATGTCACCAGTCTCTCAGGAATCAGAGCATTTTTCAGAATGGTCTGGGAATGCTCACCTCCCTGTGTCCTGGTAGTCCGTCTAGACTGTAAGCTCGTCATGGGCGGGGACTGTGTCTGTTTATTGTTACACTGTACTCTCCCAAGTGCTCAGTACAGTGCTCTGCACACAGTAAACTCTCAATAAACACAATTGACTGACTGAGATGAATAGGCTGCAAGACTTGATTATTCGAAGGGGAAAATGGTGGCCAAGATGGGTTCTGTCCAACACCTTGCGTCGCTCCATTGGTCTGCCGAGCTACGGTGAATCATTCCCCTCTCCCATACAAATGTGTGTTCTGCGTTTGCAGCATGTGTACATACCCATCAGTCGCATGATCAGTGATATTTATTAAGTGCTTACTATGTGCTGAGCACTGTACTAAGCGCTGTACATACGTAAAAAGATGTATACCAGACTGAAAGAAAAATGAGGAATGCCGTGGTCAGACCAATAATCAGATCAACGGTCCAAACCGACCCAATATTCTGCTGACTCAAAGAGCAGCCCTAAGGGATGTTCAACGGAACAGTCCTTCCCCGGTACCCAGCCTCAATCTAAATCCCCAGGTTTTCCTTTCTAACTTTCCCTCTGGATAACTCATTATGGACTTCATCTGTGAATTGATCTCAACCCCTTTTAAAAGCTCGGATATTTTCCTTCTGCACAACTTCCCACAGTAACAAACTCCATACATTTTCCACTCCCAGAAGAAGAATTCTTTTCACGATGCATAAAATCATAATGCGGCAAGGGACCTCAAGCTATAGAAATTCATGCAATTTACACTTTGCTATCGAAGCGAGCAGTGGAATAGAGGTAGAAGGCTCGAGTCCCATCTAAGAAATGGGGGGAAATGGCTTTTAGGTCTGTCTGGGTGTCAGAGTCCCTCTAATTACAGGCTCATTATGGGGAGGGAACATGTCTACCAACTCTATTGCACTCTCCTGAGAATATCGCACTCTCCCAAGTGCTGAGTATAGTGTTCTGCTCACAGTAAGGACTCAACAAATATGACTGATGGATTGATTGACAGAAAGCGGTCATTCTAGATCCACAAATCTCGGACGAAGCCTCGGCGGTGTACTGTGTTGTGCTTCAGCATAAGAGAAAGTCTGAAACAGAACTTCTTATCTTCCCTCCCAAACCCTGTTCCAGTCCCGACTTTCCTGTCACTGTAGAAGGCACGTCCATCCTTCCTGTCTCACAAGCCCATAACCTTGAAGATATCCTTGACTCCTCTCTCTCTCATTCAATTCAAGTATTCAATCCATCACTAAATCCCATCGCTTTGATCTTCGCAACTGCTAAAATCTGCCCTTTCCTCTCCATCCAAACTGTTACCAAGTTAATACAATCACTTATCCTATCCCACATTGATTATTGTAACAGCCCCCAGTCTCCTGTCTCAACCCACTCCATTCCACACTGCACTGTGCTGCCCGGATCATTTTTCTACAGAAGCGTTCAGACCATGTTTACCCCTTCCTCAAGAACCTCCAGCGGTCGCCTATTCACCTCTACATCAAGCAGAAACTCCTCACCAGTGGCTTTAAAGCAGTCAACCACCTTGCCCCCTCCTGCCCCATCTTGCTCATCTCCTACTTCAACCCAGCCCACACACTTTGCTCCTCTAATGCCAACCTTCTCACTGTGTCTCATCTACCTCACCACCAACCTCTCGCCCATGGCCTGCCTCTGGCCTGGAACATCCTCCCTCCTCATATCCGACAGGCAATTATTCTCCCAGCCTTCAAAGCTTTACTGAATGCACATCACCTGCAAGAGGTCTTCCCTGACTAAGCCCTCTTCTCCTCTTCTCTCACTTCTTTTTGTGTTACCCTGACTTGCTCCCTTTATTCACTCCCCCTCCCAACTCCCCCAGCACCTATGTACATATCTGTAATTTATTTATATTAGTATCTGTCCCCCCCATTTCGATGCTAAGTTCATTGCAGGCAGGGAATCTGTCTGTTTATTGTTATATTGTACTCTCCCAAGACCTTAGTACAGTGTTCCGTACACACTAAGGACTCAAAAAATACGACCAGCTGAGAGACAGTGAAAGGGAAGACAGGTTTACAGTTGGCAAGGGCTTAGCAAAGGCTGCAGGTAATCCACAAAATGGATGATCCCTTTGAAGGTGCTCAAAAGGTGGGTGTAAATACTACCCGCTATAAAATAATAACAATAATAAATAATTAATAGTGGTATTTAAGTACCTACTATGTGCCAAGCATAGTACTAAGTGCTGGAGTGGATCCAAGATAATCGGGTCCCACATGGGGCTCACAGTCGAAGTAGGAAGGAGAACAGGTGTTGAATTCACATTTTACAGATGAGGGACCTGAAGCACAGAAAAGTTAAGTGACTTGTCCAAGATCACACAGTAGGTAAGTGGCAGAGCTGGAATTAGATAGGCCTCATGTCCTCTGACTCCCAGGCCCATGCTCTCTCCCCTAGGCCATGCTGCTAACTATATTAACAACACTAAACTCGGATCTCATATAGGATCTCATATAATGAAAGCTTATTCACTAGCATCTCATATAGGATAGATGAAACGATCAAGCCTTTACATCTTGCAACGAAGATTTTCTTTTTCTTCTTGCAGTTGTTTCTTCAGGACTTCTGCATGTTGGAGAATGTCATGTGATAGAATAGGGGTTGACGATTAACGATTAAAATGAATAGCAGTGACATGGCATTCCATGCTGACACAATCCTAAACTACCTCAGAAGCTCCACGGCTCCAGTTTCTCTTTAAATGTTAAATACTCATAACTGGGGCGTTTCCAGAGTGCACCCATTCTCCCTTCCAGCCACCTTGCAATGTGTGTGGTTGGGCATAGGGGAACCTGGCAAGAGAGTGTGGATGATTCGGTGCAAATCATCACTGCTACTGAAAAAAAATCACTCAAGAGCATCAGCGGTAGGAGATGCCTTTTCCATTGGTGTGTGAACATTGCACACTCAAATATCAAGGAATCAGATGAGGTCCAGCTACAGTATTTTCATGGACAAAGACTTTAAATGACTTCTCTCTCCAAGACACTTCCAATCATGGGTATATATTCCAACCATTTGGGGCATCACCTTCGAAATGAAGTTACCATCCTGGATGTAAGCTAGGCCATTACCCTTAGTGAGATCTGGAATGGCATATGCAATTCCCGGAGCACTGGTAGATGCAATGATCCTGATCGTCATTCTGCACAGGGAGAAGCTGAGACTCAGGGAAGACAAGAGTCTTGTCCTAAGATTACACCAAAAATTAGCAGAGGAATCACATTTAGAATCCAAGTCTCCCACCTTGTAAGGAGCTCTGTTTGGTTCCACCTTTGTCTAAAGGAAACTCCCATCAACCACAAGAGGTGGCCAGTCCAGGTAGCCGCTTTCAGGCTGGATTTGCCGGCATCGTTGGGTGTCAAGGCCTCTAGCTCCAAGATCAATGCCGGGAGCATGAAGCTCAGGTCGCCAGGTGGGATTTCTGGCGACCTACGGCTGCTACTTTGTTGACAGTGTAAGCCACAAGCCTTCAGCTTACTGTGAAGGTAAAGGGAAAATGATTTCAATTAGAGGAGGATCACTTGGGTCTCAAGCCAACACCGACAAGTTGTGTAACACTGGCAGCGGGCGCAGGAAAGTCATTTATCCTTCCCTTAGCTGTGCTGTTTAGGCTTAGCAGGAATCTTATTGGCTTCATTTTTCCATTTCACTTTCACACCCAGATACCTGAGGGAGAAATGTCTCCAAAGGTCTCTGGCAGTCTCCTTCTTCCCGTTTCCTTAGAGGAGAGAGAAGGGTTACGAAGCCTCTTAGAGTTGGGAGGGCCGAGTCTACTGGGTCACTTGCCCAGATCGGATCAGATGGCCGTTATTTTGGGTGTTGAGGCCAGCCCTGGGGGCGGGGGGTGAGGGGGAAGGGAACTAGCAAGAGCCAAGGGGGAAGAGGTGGGACACACACACACACACACACAGGTATATATATATATACATATATTTTTTATTACCCTATTTATTTTGTTAATGAGATGTACATCACCTTGATTCTATTTATTGCTATTGTTTTAATGAGATGTTCATCCCCTTGATTCTATTTATTGCTATGGTTTTTGTCTATCTCCCCCGATTAGACCTTAAGCCCGTCAATGGGCAGGGACTGTCTCTGTTGCTGATTTGTACAATCCAAGCGCTTAGTACAGTGGTGTGCACATAGTAAGCGCTCAATAAATACTATTGAATGAATGAATGACTTTTTATTGTGTTGGTTACGCATTTACTATGTGTCAAGATACAGGTTAATCAGTTCGAGGCCACATGGGGCTCACAGTCTAAGTAGGAGGGAGAACAGGTATGGAAACCCCATTTTGCAGTTGAGGACACTGAGGCACGGAGAAATTAAGCGACTTGCCCAAGGTCTCACAGCAGACAAGTGAAGTGACTCCCAAGGAGTACAGTGTGTAAACCGGGTTGTAGTAGGAAATCAGGGAAGTAAGGTAGGAGGGACCAGATGATTGAGTGCTTTAAATCTAAGGGGCTGATGCCACGCCCTACTCCGAGTCATGTCCGACCCACAGTGACACCATCGACACCCACCCCTGCCCTGCCCGCCCCCTACCACAACGCACAGCGGAAGGGGGCCTCACGAGCCTCGCCTCCGTGACAGGGGCCAGATCCCCTCCCACGGCCCCCCGGGAGGGCAGCCCTTAGTGAACATTATAACATCGTTAGAGAAGCAGCGTGGCTCAGCGGAAAGAGCCCGGGCTTGGGAGCCAGAGGTCATGGGCTCGAATTCCGGCTCTGCCACTCGTCAGCTGTGTGACCGTGGGCGAGTCACTTCACTTCTCTGGGCCTCGGTGACCTCATCTGTAAAATGGGGATTGACTGTGAGCCTCCCGTGGGACGACCTGATTCCCCTGTATCTACCCCAGGGCGTAGACCAGTGCTCTGCACATAGTGAGCGCTTAACAAATACCAACATTATTATCGTAGGCTCTGATGGCAGCAGCGGGCGGCCCACGTGCTGGGCAAGAGAACTCGCCCACCCTCCGGCCCACTGCTCAGAGCCAGGTGGAGGCTGGTACTGAAAATAACAGGGGCACCAGGAAGTTAAAAAATTCAGCTTTCACTCTTCCTTCCACCCCGCTTCCCACGCTGTGACCCAGTGTAACACAAACGTGACTGCTTTCATAAAACTTTTTATAAAACTGCTTTCTCTTCTCACGCTGTAAGAGCGAAAACATTTTTTTTTTTTGGTTTTGATAAAACTGTGTTCTGCCTCGGCTCTTCTGTGGAGCGGGGAATCCTATACCCTCCTTCCGCCCTCCTCCTCCCCCCACCCTCCCACCCCCACCCCAACACACGCACTAGACAACAGGGCTGGGAATTTCCTTCTGAAATAGAAAGGGAAAGTTAGAATTAGTTCCCAACTGAGTCAGAAGGAACAGAGGCAGGGGAGCAGGCAGTAGAGGAGAGCGAGATAACTTGAATTTTGAATTTTGATTTTATCCGGCCCAATTAGCGTGAATCTATCCAGCGCTT
Source organism: Ornithorhynchus anatinus (assembly GCF_004115215.2). Lineage (NCBI taxonomy): Eukaryota > Metazoa > Chordata > Mammalia > Monotremata > Ornithorhynchidae > Ornithorhynchus > Ornithorhynchus anatinus. The sequence goes on along the minus strand of NC_041730.1, from coordinate 62,986,488 downwards.
GGAACAGTGCTTGACACATAGTAAGCACTTAAATTCCATAAAAAAAACAGGGAGAGAGAAGGACAGGACAATATACATTCTAAGAAAGAAGGATGCAGCCATCGCTCTGTTATCCGTGGTCACAGTAGGCAGTAATCGAAATGCATGGATTATCCCTAAAACTCTAGTCGGCCTAGAGTTTCAACCTTCGCGCCAACCAAACCATGTTCTTGTTCTGCCAACAGAAAGAATTTTCACTCACACGAGTTTCCTCTGCTCTTGTTTTCCCCGGCCCAACTTATGGTGTAAATGTACTTTATCAATCAATCTAAATGTCGACTGAGTGCAGAGCACCCCGGGCAGAGTCCCATACTATGTTCTTGAGAGACTTAGAAAAGAGGGAAGGGACCCAATACCTGCCCTCAAGATGCTCACAGTCTATTAGCAGAAGCCGACACAAAGATGACTTCCTGCTAAGAGGAAAAATGGGAATGGAAAACCCTAAGCAACAGCATGATATTAATAATAATAATAATAATAATAATCATGGCATTTGCTAAGCACTCATTATTTGCAGAGCATTGTTTTTCTATGGTATTCGTTAAGTGCTTACTATATGCTCACCCCCCTCTCAAGGTCGCACCTAGAGAGTTTCCAACCAATCTCGACTATGGGAGGCAGAGTCAAGCAGAGGGATATCCATTCCATTCGTAGCTTGGGCAGTGGCTAGCGAGTGGAAGACAATCTGCTTCGAGTCAAAACTCACCTGTGCTGGACAGCAGAGGCAAGGGAGAGAGTCGAGGGCGGAGATTCAGGTTCACAATGGTAAACCACTTCCGTATTTTTATCAAAACTCTATAAACTACCCAGAACAATTGTAATGATAATAATAATGTTGGTATTGAGTGCTTACTATGTGCAGAGCACTGTTCTAAGCACTGGGGTCGATACAGGGTAATCAGGTTGTCCCTCGTGAGACTCACGGTTGATCCCTCTTTTACGGATGAGGGAACTGAGGCACAGAGAAGGGAAGTGACTCGCCCACGGTCACACAGCTGCCGAGTGGCAGAGCCGGGATTCGAACCCATGACCTCTGACTCCCAAGCCCGGGCTCTTTCCACTGAGCCACGCTGACTGTAGATGGAGGTGGGGCGTTCTGGGAGAGATGTGTCCTTGGCATCACTATGGGTCGGGCATGACTCGACAGCATAGGACAACAACGATACGCTTACAGTTTGGTGTTTAAGTGCTTAATGTATATGTCCTAGGGTAGATTCAAGCTAATCAAGTTCGACCAAAGTACTAAAGAATATAGATTTGTACGGCCGTGAGTACCAAAGTTCAGTTCCTTTTTTTATTATTATTATTATTATTATTCTTTTTACACTGGTGACAAGTACTGTTCTAAGTGCTGGGCTACTCAGGTCGGACACATAGTCCCTGTCCCACACTGGGGCTCAGAGTCTAATTATTGGGAGGGAGAACTGGTAATTAATCTTTTTACAGTTGAGGAAACTGAGGCACAGAGCAATTAAGTGACTTACCCGAAGTCACACAGCAAGCAATGGCAAAGCCAGAATTAGAATCCAGATCCTCTGACTCTCAGCCTGCGCTCTTTCCTCTAGATCATGCCGCTTCTCTCTTCGGCACAATCTCCGTGGCCCCTTCCAATCCAAAATGAGGGCTGTATGTTGCTTTTACTCTAACTCCGGTGCCTCACGGCAGAGTAAACTGCAATTGGTGGAATTTCCTCGGTTCCCTGTTTGTCTGGGAAGTACACGAGCCTTTCCAGAGCCAGGAGAGGGAAAAGTCAGCAGAGCGGGCTAAGTCGTCACGGTGCCCATTTCCTGGGCAGGAGACCTGTCAGAGCACCGGGCAGGGGGTGTCGTTGCTGACAGAGTGGAGCTTCTTAGCAGGAAAATGCGGCCGTGTTCTACGTTGCCCAACTGCGCTGATCAATTGTTGTTTCGCGCAGAACACCCCTCTGACAGGACGGATGTTTTTCGAAATTAAATAACGATCTCCCTGCTCGTATGCCCTCCGCTGCTGTTCAAGTTTCCAACCAGCTGTTTTAATCGTTTTAAAATTGAGCGTGCACCACCGAGAACCGTGGGTAGTGGGACTCGAAGATGTTGTTTGTTTCTCCGTGGGGCCTAATGAATCAGAAGCGATAGCCCGTCGATGACGCACGGAGCTGCGCCGCACTGACCGGCCGCTGCCTTTAGTCACGGCCTTAGTCACTGAAGAGGAAGCAGTGTGGCCTAGTGGGTAGAATGCGGGCCTGGGAATCAGAAGGACCTGGGTTCTAAATCCCAGCTCGGCCACCCGTCTGCTTTGTGACTTTGGGCAAGTGACTTCACTTCTCAGCACTTACATAAATATCTATAATTTATTTATTTACTTATTTAATGTCTGTCTCCCCCTTCCCTAGACCGTAAGCTAGCTGTGGACAGGGAATGGGTCTGTTTATTGTTGTACTGTACTTTCCCAGGCGCTTAGCACAGTGCTCTGCACACGGTAAGCGCTCAATAAATATGAATCTGTGTGACTGTGGGCAAGTCACTTCACTTCCTCTGAGCCTCAGTTCCTTCATCTGTAAAATGGGGATTAACGGTGAGCCTCACGTGGGACAACCTGATGACCCTGGATCTACCCCAGCGCTTAGAACAGTGCTCTGCACATAGTAAGCGCTTAACAGATACCAACATTATTATTATTATTATTATGAATGAAAGAATGAATTCTCTGTGCCTTAGTTACCCTATCTGTAAATCGGGCGTTCAATCCCCCTGCCTCCCCTACTTATTCATTCATTCAATTGTACTTATTGAGCGCTTACTTTGTGCGGAGCACTGTACTGAGTGCTTGGAAAGTACAATTCAGCAGCAAATGGAGACAATCCCTACCCAACAACGGGCTCACTGTCTAGAAGTGGGGAGACAGACAACGAAACAAAACAAAACAAGTAAGCGGGCATCAGACTGTGAGTTCCGTATGGGAAATGAAGTGGGTCTGACCCGATGAACTTGTCTCTACCCCAGAACTTAGAACGGGAAGGAGTGTGGCCTGATGGATAGAGCAAGGGCCTGGGAGTCAGAAGGACCTGGGTTCTAAACTCAGATCTGCACCTTGTCTGGTGAGTGACCTTGGGCAACTCACTTGACTTCTCTGTGCATCAGTTCCCTCATCTGTAAAATGGGAATTAAAACTGGGAGCCCCGTGTGGGACATGGGCTGCGGTACTGGAAGGACTGGGCCCAACCGCACTAGCTTGTATCTATTCCAGTGCTTAGTACAATACCTGGCGTATATTGAGGGCTTAACAAATACCACAAAAAAAGTGCTTGGCACATAGTAATTGCTTAACAAATATCATAACTATTACTATTATTAACTTATGCTGTAGCTTAGAAATGGCTGCTTTTCAAAGGACCGATATGAGTCCAGAAGCAAGTGGGTGTATGTGATAATTACAGCTCAGCCCTGCCTTGCAAATAAGTACCTAAGTAATACTTATAACGGCCCACACTTCCCTAAAAGAATGCAGCGTGGCTCAGCGGAAAGAGCAAGGGATTGGGAGTCAGAGGTCATGGGTTCGAATCCCGCCTCTGCCACTTGTCAGCTGTGTGACTGTGGGCAAGTCACTTCACTGCTCCGCGCCTCAGTGACCTCATCTGTAAAATGGGGATTAAGTGTGAGCCTCACGTGGGACAACCTGATTACCCTGTATCTACCCCATTGCTTAGAACGGTGTTCTGCATATAGTAAGCGCTTAATAAATACCAACATAATTATTATTATCATTATTAAAAGAATGTTCTCCACTCATACCTGGAGGTACACAAAAGTGGTAAAATAAATGAACCCCCTTCATCAGTCACCGGACAGAGATGGTTATTCTTTTTGAGTAACTTGGGTCTGTGACCTGTGGACATTTGGCATTCGCTCCACCCTCAACCCCACAGCTCTTATGTATGCATTTATAAATCATTTATTTATATTGTCTGTCTCTCCTTCTAGACTGTAAACTCATCCTGAGCAGGGAGTGTGTCTACCGACTCCATCGCATTCTCCCAAGTGTTTAGTACAGTGCTCTGCCCACCAGTGAGCACTCAATAAATACCACTGATCGATTGATTGTTTGAATCGAGCGGGAGGGCAAGTGGGTATCTGCCAGGCTGGGTTAGAAATTGGGATTGGAAGGGACCCTTGAACAGCTGAATGTCTTCATTCCATTTCCCACTGCATCGCCCTACCCCTCCTAAATTGTCCAATTTGATCTTTCTGTGCCTCCCTTTCCAAATCTGTAAGCCAAGGTTGAAGACTCCCTTTTGTCTTGGTTTCTCCCTGGGGGAAATCAGGTGTTGCTGGACGCATGTCCCTTTGGTGGTCACTGAAGATGCTGCTTATAGCGCTGAAACTATAACTGGCTGGATTGTAAAATATCACATTAAAAATGACACCGCGATGAAATAACCGTGTCGGCACATGGGTGTGAAACTTGTAGAAGGCTAATGTTAAGGGAAGGTAATAATGAGGGACTGTGTCTACAGACTGCATTGTATTTTCCCAAAAGCTTAGTACAGTGCTTTGCACAGAGCAAGTGCTCATTAAATTCCACTGATTTTATCCACCCATTTTATCCGGATTCCAATGAATCCGCAGTCGGATGAGGTAACTGATCGACTGGTTGCTAGTCACGGTGTGGTCTAATAGGGAGAATACTGACCTAGGTGCTGGAAGGCCTGTGTTCTAATTCTGCCTTGAACCACGACGCGCTGGGTGATGTTGGACGAGTCACTTAGCTTCTCTGAACCTCATCTTTCCAATCGTAGACTAAAACAATAATATTTTCTGCCGCTTGGGAGAAAGGTGAGGACCAGTGAGTTCGGGGAACAAGTCTACCAACTCTATTCTATTGTACTCTCCCAAGTGCTTAATACAGTGCTCTGCAAACAGTAGCAATCAGTGAATACGACGGGTCGATCGACCGGCTGATTGATAGCGAGAGTTTCTGTGAAGGGCTATGGGCTCGTCGATAATAATAATTGTATCATTTCTTAAACTCTCACTGTGTGCCTGGCACTGTACTAACCTCTGGGTTGGACGCAAGTAAATCAGGTCGGACACAGTCCCTGTCCCACATGGGGCTCACCGTCTTAATCCCCATTTTACTGATGAGGTAACTGAGGCACAGAGAAGTTAAGTGACTTGCCCGCGGTCACGCAGCTGCCAGGTGGCAGAGCCGGGATTCGAACTCATGACCTCTGACTCCAAAGCCCGTGCCCTTTCCACTGAGCCACGCTGCTTCGCGTCAAGAACCTAGGTAAATGCCACGTGTTGCTAGGTTATTAAAGCATTTTACAAGCTGCTTAATACCGGTTGAGCTGAGATTTCTCAAAGGAAACAGCCTACCTTAGTGATAAGCTTTCAAGGCCCTGTTTTGTTTTGAAACAGCAAGACACTACTCCTGTAGCACTATGTATCCTGCTCAGCGTCTGCTCCAATCCACCTTCTGCACAACGGAAACAGGAGGCCTGACGTTTACTCCAATGGAAGGAAAATCACTGTCTTGCTTCCCTGTCATCTCCTCCTGCAGATCAGAAAATCTCACTCCCTTCCTCTCCCAAGGAGGCTTTTCGAATAATAATAATAATAATGATGTTGGTATTTGCTAAGCGCTTACTATGTGCAGAGCACCGTTCTAAGCGCCGGGGAGATACAGGGTCATCAGGTTGTCCCACGTGAGGCTCACAGTCTTAATCTCCATTTTACAGATTTTCCACCCTTCCTGGTGCCATCAATTCAGTGCCTTCTTCCCTGTGATTCCTGCAGAAAAAGCATCCCACCTCCGCATTTAGAATTTAGAATAAATTTATAAATTTAGAATTTGTAAGAAATGCAATTTAGAATGAACTTACCGTGGGAGTCGCGGTCATTACTTTTTTCATCCACAGACCACGGAACCAACACAGCCAAAGGAGATTGAGTACTGCTGGACATTCATAATGATATAATAATAATAATAGAATACCCACTAGGTTATCAGTGCACTGGGAAGCACAGCAATAAAGAATGCACATGATCCCTACCGATCAATCAATTAATTAATGGCATTTATTGATCACTTGCCTGTGTACAGCAGTGTACTAAGCATTGGGAGAGGACAATACAAAAGAGTAGGTTTAGACAGTTCCTACCTACAATAATGATGGCATTTGTTAAGCGCTTACTATGTGCCAAGAACTGTTCTAAGCGCCGGGCGGGGGGGGGGGGGTACAAGCTAATCAGGTTGTCCCATGTGGGGCTCACACTCTTAATCCCCATTTTACAGATGAGGTAACTGAGGCACAGAGAAGTGAAGTGACTTGACCGAGGTCACACAGCTGACGTGGCGGAGGTGGGATTAGAACCCATGACCTCCGACTCCCTAGCCCGTGCTCTTGCCACTGAGCCATTCTGCTTCTCTAAGAAGCTTCCACGCTATTTCAACTGGAGCGGTCAAATAAATAATTGAGTAAACATATAAACGTGAGTGTCGAGGATGGGTCTAAACAAGTGCAGAAGTTCTACAGCTGGCTGATGGGTTTATACGGCCTAGGTCCTGGGAAGTTAATCGGGATAGTCCTGATGGAGGAGGTGGGATTTTAAGAGGGGTTTCGAGGTGGGGAGAGCTGTGGTCCGTGGGCTGGTGGGAGGGAATTCCAAGCCAGCAGAACAAGCCAGAAAAAGGTGCTAGAGGCAGGAGAGATGAGTGGGAGGTACAGACAGAAGTCCACTCTCAGGGTCGCACCCGGAGAGTCTCCAGTAGTTTACCAGTGTCGACTGCGGGAGTGAGAGTCAAGCAGAGGCAGATCCATTCTATTCCTAGCTCGGGCGGTGGCTAGGGAGTGGAAGGAATCTGTTACAAGTCAAAACTCACCTGTGCAGGGCAGCGGCGGCACGGGAGAGAGTCGAGAGTGGAGTTACCTCTACGGTGAGGGAGGGGGCACGGATTGGTCGACCACTTTTTGTATTTTTACCAAGAAAACTCTATGGATACTCGACTAGAACAACTGTAGATGGAAGTGAGGCATTCTGAGGGAGATGCGTCCATGGCAGCGCTATGGGTCAGAGACGACTCGGCAGCGTAGAACGACAGATAGAAGGTGGCTTGGGGGGGAGCTGAGAGAGTAAATTGGAGAACAGCAGGTGAAGCGAGCAGACAGGGAAGGTGGGGCAAGTTGGTAGAGAGACTTGAAGGCTCTTGGGTGGGGCGGGGAAGCTCCCGGGCCTCCTCCTCCATCTTGGTCTGGCCCAGCCCCACCTGCTCCTTGGGGCTGTGGTGGTCTTGGGAACTCGGCCCCGGCCCTGGGAAGAGGCAGCCACGGAGACGACTCAGTGCTGAGGAAGTAGCATTGGCCTACTAACTATAGTGGATAGAACAGGAGCCTCGGAGTCAGGAGGACCCTGGGTTTTGATCCTGGCTCTGCCACATGTCTACTCTGTGACCTTGGACAAGTCACTTAACTTCTGTGTGCCTCAGTGACCTCACCTGTAAAATAGGGATTAAGACTGTGAGCCCCACGTGGGACAGGGACTGTGTCCAACCTGATTATTTTGTTCCTACCCTAGGGCTTAGAATAGTGCCCGGCTCTTAGTGAGCACTCAATAGATACCATTTAAAAATGGAAGAAATGCTGGGAGGGATGGTACAGCTAACTGACTTTTGCTGAAGAAAATGTAACCTCTGCTACTGTGGAACATTCCCCCCCTCCTAATCGCCTCTGCATCCATCCAACACTCCCTTCCAACCTGCCTAGAGTGTCCTTCTGGTGCTTGAAGGTCTGCTGACATACTGTGGGTGTGGGTCCCATTAAAACTTATCCTCTAGACTGTAAATTTGCTGCTGGAAGGGAAAATATCTACCAGCTGTACTCTCCCAAGTGCTTGGTACGGAGCTCTGAACCCCATAAGCGTTCAAAAAATATCACTGATCGATTGATCGATTAAAAAGACCAAGACTTTTTAAATTGGGAAACGTATGATAACAGTGGGGGGTTTTGCTCCTGGAAATGTGGCACATACCTCCAGTAGGAACGCAACCAACAGTCAGAAACAAAGGGAAGGGCATGAATCATCATCATCATCATCATCATAATAGTGATATTTGTGAAACACCTACCACGTGCCAAGTACCGTACTAAGCACCGGGGTAGAGTCAAGATAATTAGGTCAGGCTCAGTATTGAATCCCCATGTTACAGACGAGGAACAGAGGCACAGAGAAGTTAAGGGACTTACTCGATATCACGCAGATGACGAGGGGAGGAGTCAGGATTGGAACCCAGGTCTTCTGACTTCCAGGCCTGTGCTCATTCCACTAGGCCACACTGCTTCAGGAGACCTCACTCTGCCCCATTCACCAAGCAGAGTCATCCCGTTCCCAGGCCTTTTCTTTGCAAAAAAAAAAAAAAAAAGAAAAATTCATTATTCACCTCCATGCTGTGCACCCGCACATTAAAATACTGCATTCCACATATAATGGAATGCATAGACGATGATGTGCAACATGGGCTTGTTAGCGATACTGACTTCCGCATCCCCTGACTTGTAACCTTTGTCTTGCACTAATGGAATTCCCCGCATTTAATTTTTATTGATGTTATCTGGTTTTACATCCGAGTGGCTGCAAGATGCCAGTAGCTATTGCTTTCATGCTGCTTTTGGTGAATATGCCACTAAAGACTTTATTTTGCTTTGTTGCCTGGTGTATATATTTTATGGCCCAACTCTTCTGCCTTCTTCCGCTTCTCGGAGTTGGAGTTTTTTCTCTGCAAGCCGGGATGCTTCTTTTCAGCACAGCCACCGTTTGAGATTCCCAGCTCTGCCACTTGCCTATGGTGTGTGTTGGGCGAATCACTTAACTTCTCTGCGACTCAGTCTCCTCATCTGTTAAAATGGAGAGAAAATGCCTGATCTCCCTCTCCCTAAGACTGTGAGCACCGGGTGGGACAGGGACTGTGTCCAATCTGTTTATCATCAATTGATCAATCAAATCAATAGTATTTACTGGGCACTTACTGGGTACAGAACACTGCATTAAGTGCTCGGGAGACGGCAGTAGAGTTAATAGACATTATCCCTACTCTCAAGGAGTTTACAATCTTGCAAGGAAGACAGACGCTCCAATAAATTACGGGTAAGGGGAAGTAATAGATATATACGTAACATAAATCTCGTATCTCAGCGCTTAGGACGGTGCTGGACACATAGTAACTGCTTAGTAAATATCACCTTTATTATTATTATTTGCAGTAGCAGCAGCAGCAGCAGCACTGTTTCAAACTCACCCCTAATTAATTAATTAATTAATGAATGTTGGTATTTGTTAAGCGCTTCCTATGTGCAGAGCGCTGTTCTAAGCGCTGGGGTAGACACAGGGGAATCAGGTGGTCCCACGTGGGGCTCACAGTCTTCATCCCCATTTTACAGATGAGGTAACTGAGGCACAGAGAAGTGAAGTGACTTGCCCAAGGTCACACAGCAGACAGGTGGCAGAGCTGGGATTCGAACTCATGACCTCTGACTCCAAAGCCCGTGCTCTTTCCACGGAGCCACGCTGCACCCCTGGCATCTGAGCTTTAATCCTATGAGTTTCATGCGTTCTGGATTGGAAAGAGGGGAAGAAGGCTTTTTGCACCACCCTGGGAAAGAACAATCACATTTCTATTCCCCCAGCTTGCCAAGGTGTCCAGCAATATCTGCAGTGCTTCCAATCTTCCCCGTCGGGAATACGCTTTGGCATATCTGCCTGCTTCCCTCCTTCCCTCCCCCACCCGCAGCCCCCCCCATAACCAAAGACCCCGGAAGGATCCTCCTATCACGGCTCAATTTTAATCAAATTCTACAGAGCGGCCGCTCTATGCTCCATTTCAAATTAAAATAAAAGCAAAATAGCTTCCCTCCAAGTCTGCCCCCTCTCACTATTGTCATATCAAAGGCGCGGGCGAAATCTCCAAGCAGCTCTTACAATGCCATTGACATTAGCCATAGCCAATCTGTGCAGATATTTTAACCTCACTGAATACCTATTGGAAATGTCTTGGGCTCCCATTCCTGGGTTCTAAAGGTCTCCATAAAACGATACCTGAACGGAGAGTGCCCGACCATTGTCTGCCAGAGCTGCCTGGGTTTTCTTTATAGTCATTTAGAACAGTAAGCATTTGCCCCGTGCTTCTTGCGAGATTATCAAAATCCGCCACGATGGGAAAGAGACAAAGGAGAGTGAATGGAATCAAATTGAGTGGGATGAGTGGACAGATGGGGCCTGTGCCTCTCTTGCAACCTGGGTTCTATTCATAAAAAACCTTCTCCTCCAGGCAAAGCAGAGATCCAGCTTGGAGGGCAGAAAAGGACACGGCACCGGCCCGAAGACCGACCTGGCTCTTGCGCATTTACATTTCCAACCGTCCCATCGGAGGGCAGCTCTTCCTCGCTGACATCAGCTTCCCAGACGACTCTGGCGATCTCTAACTTGGGCAGCGAGGGCCTCGGGAATATCTCCTACACAGTGGGGACCGAGCTTAAGGCAGAGAATCTGTCCTCCTTTTCCCAGGCACCCTTCTTTTGTGTAAAAAGCAATAATAATGTCGGTTTTGCTAAGCGCTTACTATGTGCCGAGCACCGGTCTAAGCGCTGGGGGAGATACAGGGTAACCGGGCCGTCCCACGTGAGGCTCACGGTTAATCCCCATTTTACAGAGGAGGTAACCGAGGCCCGGAGAAGTGAAGTGACTCGCCCACAGTCACACAGCCGACGAGTGGCAGAGCCGGGAGTCGAACCCACGGCCTCTGACTCCGAAGGCCGGGCCCTTTCCACTGAGCCACAACAGCCCGCCCGGTGCCTTTTTCTCAATCGATCGCATTTACTGAACGCTCACTCTGCAGAACATAACCCTAGCACTTGGGAGAGTACAGTGTACCTGATACGGTAGTCACGATCCCTGCCCACAGAGAGCTGATAGTCTGGAGGGGGAGACAGACAAGAAAATGCATTTTGGATCTGTAAAGAAGTGCTAACCCCTGTCGGGGTCGCACCTGGAGAGTTTCCAGCCCTCTGCCTGTCTCGGCTACGGGCGGGAGAGTCAAGCAGAGGCCTAACCGTTCCAATCCTAGCGTGGGCAGTGGCTAGCGAGGGGAAGGCAATCTGCTACAAGTCAAAACTCGCCCGTGCTGGGCAGCAGAGGCGTAGGAGAAGGTTGAGGGCGGAGACCCGAGTTTACCGCGCGGAAGGCGGGCGTATTTTTACCAAGAAAACTCTACGGATACACTACCAGAACGATCGCAGAGGGAAAGTGGGGCGTTCTGGGAGAGATGGGTCCGTGGTGTCACTACGGGTTGGAGGCAGGACAAGACAGAAGTGCTGTGGAGTTGAGGGTGGAATGAATGAAGGGTACAAATCCAAGTGCAGTAAATCAGTACATATTTAGGAGAATTGCCTGTTTGTCTGCCTTGATCCCTCTGTGAGTCCGAGCATGGAAATGTCACACTTTTCCCTTTGGTCCTCTGCACACATCCAAAAAGATGCACTAGGCAAGAGCCTAGTAAATACTTGATGATGTACTGCGGGAGTGAGGGTGATATTTAGCTACGGATTAGTATATCCCTGTTACTACAGAATCAAGACATTTATATTTTGTCAGCAAGTCTCTTCCCTAAATGTCGGGATTTTTCTGGGGCCCAGCCCGTGGGAATGAATTCCTTTGTAGTCCATAGTCCATAACATTGAGCAAACTACACCCGGGAAAAAATCAACACGGCCAGAAAAGTGCACCGGACACACGTAACTTACCGCTGGGAGTGAATTCGGGAAGCAGTGTGGTCTAATAATAATAATAATGTTGGTATTTGTTAAGCGCTTACTATGTGCCGAGCACTGTTCTAAGCGCTGGGGTAGACACAGGGGAATCAGGATGTCCCCGGTGGGGCTCACAGTCTTCATCCCCATTTTACAGATGAGGTAACTGAGGCACAGAGAAGTGAAGTGACTCGCCCACAGTCACACAGCTGACAAGTGGCAGAGCTGGGATTCAAACTCATGACCTCCGACTCCAAAGCCCGTTCTCTTTCCACTGTGCCACACTGCTTCTCTGGTCTAGTGGATAAACCACGGGCCCTGGAGTCATAGGTCAGAGCAGCAGCGTGGCTCAGCGGAAAGAGCCCGGGCTTGGGAGTCAGAGGTCATGGGTTCGAATCCCGGCTCCGCCACCTGTCAGCTGTGTGACTGTGGGCCAGTCACTTCACTTCTCTGTGCCTCGGTTACCTCATCAGTAAAATGGAGATTAAGACTGTGACCCTCACGTGGGACAACCTGCTTCCTCTGTACCTACCCCAGCGCTTAGAACAGTGCTCTGCACGTAGTAAACGCTTAACAAATACCAACGTTATTATTATTATTATTATTATTATAAGGACTGGGTTCTAATTCCACTACTGATCTGCCACATGACCTTGTGCAAGTGACAACTTCTCTGGGCCTCAGTTCCCTCATCTGTAAATTGGGGATTAAGAATGTGAGCCTCCCATGTGGGACATGGACTCTGTCCAAACTGATTAACTTGTAACTGTCCCAGTGCTTAGAAGAGTGCTGGAACACAGTAAATGTTTTGCACGTACCTTTAAAAAAAGTCAGCCACCTTAGGAGGTCACGGTGCACGGATTGACCAGGAGGTAGCAAACCAAATCAAAATGATTAGCGTGGATTTTGCCAGAATCCAGAAAAGACCATAACATCAAGGTATCAAGCACCAAGTCAGACGTCTACAAGGATGTTGAGGCGTCCAAACTTTTTATCAATCAATCCATCAGTGCATTTATCAGGCACTTACTGTGTGCAGAGCACTATACTCCTCGTTGGGAGAATACAGCAGCGTCGCTTAGTGGATAGAGCACCGGTCTGGGAGTCAGAAGCACCTGGGTTCTAATCCCAGCTCTGTCCCTTTTCCGCTCTGTGACATGGGGCCAGTCACTTAATAATAATGTTGGTATTTGTTAAGCGCTTACTATGTCCAGAGCACTGTTCTAAGCGCTGGGGTAGACACAGGGGAATCAGATCGTCCCACGCGAGGCTCACAGTCTTCATCCCCATCTTCCAGATGAGGTGACCGAGGCACAGAGAAGTTAAGTGACTTGCCCACAGTGCCTCAGTTCCCTCATCTGGAAAATGGGGATGAAGACTGTGAGGCGTATGTGGAACAGGCACCCTGTCCAACCCAATCACCTGGTATTTCCCCAGCACTTAGTACAGTGCTTGGCACACAGTAAGTGTTTAAGAAATACCACCGTCATTATTATTATTACGATACAACAGAGATGGTAAACACGTTGCCTGCCAACACTGGGAAATGACGTGACACCTGAACCCGCTGTCAAAGACACTACCGGAACCTGGAGTCGTTTTACCAGTGTAACCTCGGAACCATATTTCACAACAAATAGCAGGATACGATGACTTACACCGAGGTCCCAGAGAAATGGAACAAAGCTCATAGCAGCACAGCTCGGCTAAGCGGAGCCCCTGAAGGAAATGATGAACTGCTGTAGGATGAAGAGAAAGGGGATGTGCCTCAGCTGGATGGGCAGAATGAACTATTCGGAGACAAAAGTGTTAAACCAAGCTAGGAAAAGCTTCTAGACCGAGAGCCCGTTGTTGGGTAGGGATTGTCTCTATCCGTTGCCGAATCGTACTTTCCAAGCACTTAGTACAGTGCTCTGCACGCAGTAAGCACTCGATAAATATGACTGAATGAATGAAGAGCTTGCGGCGAATCGATCGACCTCGTAGGCAGCAATCTGCGCTCTGGGAAGAGCAGGTACGTTAGAGAAGCAGCATGGAGTAGGGGATGGAGCATGGCCTGGAAGTCAGAAGGTCGTGGATTCTAATCCCGTGCTGCGTGGCTCAGTGGAAAGAGCCCGGGCTTCGGAGTCAGAGGTCATGGGTTCGACTCCCGGCTCCGCCACTCGTCGGCTGTGTGACTGTGGGCGAGCCACTTCACTTCTCTGTGCCTCAGTGACCTCATCTGTAAAATGGGGATTAACCGTGAGCCTCACGTGGGACGACCTGATTGCTCCGTATCTCCCCCGGCGCTTAGAACGGTGCTCGGCACATAGTAAGCGCTTAACGAATACCAACTCTGCTAATACGAGCTGGAGGAAGAATGAGAATGACAGGGGCAGCAGGGGAAGTAGGTCAGGATGAACTCTCAGAATAAATCAGACTAAATCACTGAATGTTTCGTTACGTGGGCTTATCGTCCTTCGGCTGGGTGCAGAGGGGCTGAGTAAGAAGGGTTGGGCCTGGGAATTTTCTAAGGGTAGGGTCCCCCTCCCCCCTCTTGCCCCCCGAGACAGCCAAGCAGGGAGGGGACATTGTCAAGAGGGAGGGGCAGAAGCAGGATCGTCTTGTGACCTAGCCGTCAGGCGGAAAGCCGGTTGTCTGATGGCTCTCTCTTGCCCCCAGCCCGGCATTCCCAAACGTGGATCCTGGTGACCTTTCCCACCCTCTGGGACCCCAAACCTCCGGGTTTGCAGGGGGTCTCCCCTCCCCCTCCATCGCCAAATAGCCAGCCCCTCCAAAAGAGAGTCAAATCCCACCGGAGATCTTTCTTCTGGATGTGCCTGCAGAACATGAAGAGATCTGACCCGAATTTGTCCAGCAGGGCTGACGGTGGCAGCTTGAGAAATCGGAAGGTGTGGTGACCTTTCGGATGGAGCGAGTCTATTCAGTCTCGGTATCGATCTCTTTAAGGGGGAAGGAAACGTATTTCCGCTCCCAGCTCCCGGGACACTGGTTCTATGCCTTTTCTACAATTTCCGATGTGTCGAAGCCATGTGAGCAGTGTGGTCTAGTGGAAAGAGCACGGGCCTGGGAGTCAGAGGACCTGGGTTCTAATCCTGGCTCTTCTACGTGTCAGCTGTGTAACCTGGGACAAGTCACTTAACTTCTCTGTGCCTTAGTTCCCTCATCTACAAAATAGGGTTTAAATCCTACTCCCTCCTACGTAGATTGTGAGCCCCATGCGGGTCAGGAACTGTTACCAATCTGATAACCTGGTATCTAACCCAGCACTTAGAATAATAATAATAATAATGTTGGTATTTGTTAAGCGCTTACTATGGGCCGAGCACTGTTCTAAGCGCTGGGGTAGACATGGGGGAATCAGGTTGTCCCACGTGGGGCTCACAGTCTTGATCCCCATTTTACAGATGAGGGAACTGAGGCCCAGAGAAGTGAAGTGACTCGCCCACAGTCACACAGCCGACAAGTGGCAGAGCTGGGATTCGAACTCATGAGCCCTGACTCCAAAGCCCGGGCTCTTTCCACTGAGCCACGCTGCTTCTCTAGAACAGTGCTTGGCACACAGTTAGCACTTAAGAAATCCCATAATTACTATTATTACATGAGCGGATGAGCCTACCGACAGAGTAGGTGCAGAGTGAGAAGCAGTTTGGCCTAATGCAAAGAGCCCAGACCTGGGAGTCAGAGGCGCTGGGTTCTAATCCCACTCTGCCACTTGCCTGCTGTGTCACCCTGGACAAGTCACTTAAGTTCCCTGTGCCTCAGTTACATCATCTATAAAATGGGGATTAAGAATGTGAGCCCATGTGGAGAATGGATTGTGTCCAATTTGATTAGTTCGTAACCACTCCAGGACTTAGTACAGCGTCTAGCACATAGTAAGCACTTAACAAATATCATTAAATAAAAAAAAGGTAGAGGAACCAGAACAGAACCTTGAGCAATACCCACTATAAAAGGGTGGGAGAAAAAAAAAACCAACCCATCAAACAGAAAAGGAGCAGTGCATCAGCTGATTATGGAGAGATAGAGCCATTTTATCAATCAGTGGTATTTATTGAGCACTTAATGTGTGCAGAGCACTGGACTAAGCACTTGGGAGAGTTTGTAGACACATTCCCTGCCCATAAAACACAGTTTAGGGGAGGGAGAAAGTCAATTTCCTATCTTTCTGCTGAAGCAGGTGATGCTGTTCGTTGGTTTTCAGTCAACTGCATTTACTGTGTGCTTACTGCGTTCAGAGCACTGTACTAAGCACTTGGGCGAGTACAATATAACAAGGTCGCAGACATATTCCCTGCCCACAGTGATCTTGCAGAGTAGAGGATGAGCTTACAGTTTAGACTCTAGATTCCTTCCTTCTTCACTAGCCCCTCTTTCAGTCTTTCCTGCTCAGAAGAGGTCAGGGGAATAAAGGGAGCTAATTGTCAAAGCAGTTCATCTGGCTTCTTGTCGGCAGTCCTGATTAAGCTGTGTTGGGGGGGACAGAGAGGAGATAGATTTTGTAGCTCAGTGAGTTAGGCTTGGTTTTAACAGAAGTCTTCCCATAGAACTCCACAAATTCAAATCTTGCTTACGATCCCTTCTTTCTAGGTCATTATGGGCAGGGAACGGGTCTGCTAATTCCATTGTATTGCACTCTGCCAAGCATTTAGTAAAGTGCTCTGGACGTAGTAGGTGCTCAATAAATATGATTGATTGAGTGAAACTACACTGGCTAAAAGATGGATTTATAGATTATCTGGGGTTTGCAGTTAGCCATTTTCTCTCCGCCCACCATTACCACGAATGATTAAAAATGGTCAGCATACATGCATATCCCAGCTCTGCCACGTGGCAGCTGTGTGACTGTGGGCAAGTCACTTGACTTCTCTGTGCCTCAGTTACCTCATCTGTAAAATGGGGATTAACTGTGAACCTCAAGTGGGACAACCTGATGACCCTGTATCTACCCCAGCGCTTAGAACAGTGCTCTGCACATAGTAAGTGCTTAACAAATACCAACATCATTATCATTATTATCATTAAATTTTGGAATAGGATTTTCCTATTAAAATTAGGCATTTCCGTGTTGAACGATAAAGGACTCTGGCATCGGAATGGGTAAACTCTGCTTTACAGGGAGAGATCTTTTAAAGACAGAGGGCAAGAGAGAGAGGAGGGAAAAGAATAAGAGTAAATCCAATGGTTCTCCTGGAGTCCTTTTATTCATTTTCCCAATTTGCCACTGGGTTCTGATTCTGCGCCTGGAGACCACTTCCCATTTCTCAGCGTCAACCCCGGCATGCGATCCGGCTAGCAATTGTGCATTAAAGCTGCTGATTGGGGGTGGTTTATGAAACTTCTTTAAAGGAAATTCTAGAATCAATCTTTCAGAGACCCAGCCTGTTGGGACATTTGGGATCTGCTTGGAATATGCAAGCTTTTGTGGGAATTCCAAAAGCACTCAGCATTATGAAGAGAAGCAGACTGTCTTAGTGGAAAGAGCCCGGGCCTGGCAGTCAGAGGTTCTGGGTTCTAATCCCAGCTCTACCACTTGTCTTCTGTGTGATCTTAGACAATTCTCTTATCTTTTCTGTGTCTCAGCTATTTCATCTGTAAAATCGGGATTAAGACTGTGAGCCCCATGTGGGAGATGGACTGTGTCTAAGATGATTAGTTTGGATCTACCCCAGTGCTTAGTATAGTGCCTGGCTTAACAAATACCATTTTTAAAAATATTATGACAAGTAACTGGGCGTATTCATCAGCTCTTCTACCAGGGCAGTTTCTTTCCAAGAATCAGCGGTGTTTCTGGCCCTCAGCTGATGAGCCAGGAGCTTCTTGGTCTTAAAAAGTCTTCAGGGATTCAGCTCTGTGCAGTCTTCTTCAGTAACCTATTTCCATACCTAACCACCCTTATTAGTAATAATAATAATGGTATGTTAAGCACTTACTCTGTGTCAAGCACTATTTTAAGAGCTGGGGTAGATACAAGTTAATCCAGTTGGACATAGTCCCTGTCCCACACTGGGCTAACATTCTGAATCCCCATCTTCTACAGATGAGGTAACCGAGGCACGGAGAAGTTAAATGACTTGCCCAAGATCACACAGCAGACAACTGGTGGAGCCGGTATTAAAACCCATGACCTTCTGACTCCCAGGCCCGTGCTCTGTCCACTATGTCGTGCTGCTTCCCCAAAATATCTCTCTTCTTCTAATCTAAATCTCTCATAGTGTGGTTTATTTCCATTTCCTCAATGGGGAGATGCTGGGCAAGAACCAGAGATCACTTGTCATCCGATCTGATCTGATACTTATAGAATGTAAAAGCGACATGGCCTAGTGGAAAGAGCATGGGCCTGGTGTCAGAAGACCTGGGTTCTAATTCCAGGTCCACCACTTGCCTCCTGGGGGACCTTAGGCAAATCGCTTAACTTCTCTGTGCTTAGTATATAAGATGAGGATTCAATACCTTACTGCTTAGAACAGTGTTCTGCACATAGTAAGTGCTTAACAAATACCAACATTATTATTATTAATACCTGTTCTCCCTTGAACTTGGACTTTGGGTCCGCGTGGGACAGGAAATGCGTCTGACATGATTATCTTGTATCTACCTTAGTGCTTAGTAGAGTCCGTGATAATCAGTCCATCAGTCATATTTACTGAGGCGCTTACTGTGGGAAGAACACTGTGCAGAGAGCTTGGGAGAGTACAATACATCACAGTTGGTAGACACATTCCCTGCCCACAACAAGCTTACAGCCAAGGGGACTGTACATGGTAAGCTCCTAACAAATACCACAATTATTGTTAGGACTGTAAATTTCTTGGAGTCAGGGATCGTGATGTCTGTTTTTCGTTTATGCTCCTAAATACTCAGTATTATGATCTGCACCATAGGACCTTGCTAAGGATGGTGATGATGTGATCATAAAGATAGCCCTCGACTCTCCCTTATCTAGATTAAATAATCCAAGTTCATTAGCCTTCCTCCAGTGGTCTTAATTGCCAGCCCTTTATGTGACTCTTCCCCGGCGAGATGTTCCAAGGTTTCCATTCCCCTCTTTAGGGATACACACCCAAAGGGAACCCGGAGTTCACTAAACCGCTTCCTTCCAGCCCTCCATCACACGCTGTGTGAGCAGCCTGCCGACCAGCAGAAACAAAACAGAATCGTCCCAGTTATCTCTGACTGAGTCCACCACAAAACTGTTACCAGTTGAATCTCAGACGATTAATTACTGTAGTATTTAATTACGAAATCAGAGTTCAAGGCATCTCAAGTGGCACTTCATCATGCTTATTGTCAGAAGCTCCTTTAGCTTGCTATTTGTGTTGAGGCATGTTTAATTAGGGGGAAAAGATCTGCTAATAGGCCGCTTCCTACCAGAGATCTGGGCTGCAGGAGCCGAGTAGTTTGCTAAACCCGGTGGCCCTAATTCGGGCAGAAGAAAAGACAGGGGTTGGGAATTAACTGCACAGTGTTTGTGCTGGGTTTCAGGGGAAATGAAGGAAGCAGTTACCGTTGTCTAAGGAGAAGGGGGGCATTCCATGGAGGCGAACACACCTGTCTTTCAGAAGGGTGGTGGAGGGACTGTTGGTCTAGGGTAGACACTTGGAATTTAAGTAGAGAACTATCTGTGTTGACCAAAGTTTCTTCTTTACACATTTCATCACCTCTCCTCGCCCTGTCGCACTCAGAGCCGGCTCCTGAAGCCACCGTTTCCCATTTAGAGTTCCGAGAAGCAGCGTGGCCTGGAGGAAAGAGCACAGCTCTGCCACGTCTGCTCTGGGACCTCGGGAAAGTCACTAAACTTCTCTGTGCTTCAGTTCTCTAATCTGCCAAGTGGGAATTATATCCTACCCTTTCCTTCTCAGATTTGAACCCCATGAGGGACAGGGACTATGTCCAATCTGATTAACTTGGATCTAACCCAGCTCTCAGTACAGTGTCCAATACTTAACAATCAACAAATTATATTTATTGAAGCCTACTGTGTGCAGAACACTGTGCTAAGTGGTTGGGAGAGTACAGTGTAACGGAGCTTGTAGATACTTTCTCTGCCTACAAAGGGGTTACAGTCGAAGTACCATAATGGTGATTATGGTCTCTAAAATGTGGCGGCAAATGCCCCATTTTGCCCTACTCTAAGACAGGCTTACCATGATTCCCCTGTGTCTACCCCAGCGCTCAGAACAGGGCTCGGCACATAGTAAGCGCTTAACAAATACCAACGTTATTATTATTATTATCTTCTCTCTAGCACCCAGGGGCCAAACTGTATTATATCCAGCCTTGGAGACATGTGCCCAGATCAGGGCAAGCCTAAAAGGAATGCTCTATTTCAGAAGAGCCTGGGAAGAGGAGATCTGGGCCATTGCAGTGTGACCTAGCGTGGCTAACTGTAGCTTGGTTAATATATTCACTCATCCTTTCCCACCGGGATTACCACATCAGCCTCTTGGCTGACCTCCCAGTCTCCTTTCTCTCCCCACTCCAGTCCATACTTCACTTTGCTGCCCTGGTCATTTTTCTACAAAAGACTTTCAGGATACGCCTCCCCACTCCTCAAAAAACTCCAGTGACGTGTCTCCCCACTCCTCAAAAACCTCTTCACCTTTGGCTTTAAAGGACTCCATCACCTTGCCCCCTTCTACCTCACCTCGCTACTCTCCTACTCCCAGTCTCCTTTCTCTCCCCACTCCAGTCCATACTTCACTTTGCTGCCTGGTCATTTTTCTACAAAAACTTTCAGGATACGCCTCCCCAGTCCTCAAAAAACTCCAGTGACGTGTCTCTCCACTCCTCAAAAACCTCTTCACCTTTGGCTTTAAAGGACTCCATCACCTTGCCCCCTTCTACAACCCAGCCCACACACTTCACTCCTCTAATGCTAATCTTCTCACTATGCCTTGATCTCATCTATTTGGCCACCGACCCCTCGCCCACATCCAACCTCTGGCCTAGAACACCCTCGCTTCTTAAACTCTACAATTACTCTCCCCCACTTTCATTCATTCATTCAATAGTATTTATTGAGCGCTTACTATGTGCAGAGCACTGTACTAAGCGCTTGGGATGAACAAGTCAGCAACAGATAGAGACAGTCCCTGCCGTTCGACGGGCTTACGGTCTAATCGGGGGAGACGGACAGACGAGAACGATGGCAATAAATAGAGTCGAGGGGAAGAACATCTCGTAAAAACCGATGGCAACTAAATAGAATCGAGGCGATGTACAATTCATTAACAAAATAAACAGGGTAACGAAAATATATACAGTCAAGCGGACGAGTACAGTGCTGTGGGGATGGGAAGGGAGAGGTGGAGGAGCAGAGGGAAAAGGGGAAAAAGAGGGTTTAGCTGCGGAGAGGAGAAGGGGGGGTGGCAGAGGGAGTAGACGGAGAAGAGGAGCTCAGTCTGGGAAGGCCTCTCGGAGGAGGTGAGTTTTAAGTAGGGTTTTGAAGAGGGAAAGAGAATCGGTTTGGCGGAGGTGAGGAGGGAGGGCGTTCCGGGACCGCGGGAGGACGTGGCCCGGGGGTCGACGGCGGGACGGGCGAGACCGAGGGACGGCGAGGAGGTGGGCGGCGGAGGAGCGGAGCGTGCGGGGTGGGCGGTAGAAAGAGAGAAGGGAGGAGAGGTAGGAAGGGGCGAGGTGACGGAGAGCCTCGAAGCCTAGAGTGAGGAGTTTTTGTTTGGAGCGGAGGTCGATAGGCAACCACTGGAGTTGTTTAAGAAGGGGAGTGACAGGCCCAGATCGTTTCTGCGGGAAGATGAGCTGGGCGGCGGAGTGAGGAATAGACCGGAGCGGGGCGAGAGAGGAGGAAGGGAGGTCAGAGAGAAGGCTGACACGGTAGTCTAGCCGGGGTATAACGAGAGCCCGTAGCAGTAAGGTAGCCGTCTGGGTGGAGAGGAAAGGGCGGATCTTGGCGATATCGTAGAGGTGAAACCGGCAGGTCTCGGTAAGGGATAGGATGCGTGGGGTGAACGAGAGAGACGAGTCAAGGATGACACCGAGATTGCGGGCCTGAGAGACGGGAAGGATGCTCAAAGCCTCAAAGCCCACCGTCAAAGCCTCATTACAGACACGTCTCCTCCGAGAGGCCTTCCCTGACTTAAGGTCCCTATTCTCTTCTCCCACTCTCTTCTGCGTTACCCTGAATTGCTCCCTTTGTTCTTCCCCCCTTCCAGCCCCACAGCACTTATGTGGACAGGGAATGTGTTTGTTAACTGCTGTATTGTACTCTCCTAAGCATTTAGTACAGTGCTCTGCTCAGAGTAAGTGCTCAATAAATATGAATGAATGAATGATAGCGCACAGGCCTGGGAGTCAGAAGGACCTGAGTTCTAATCCCTGCTTTGCCACCTGTCTTCTGTGTGACCTCGGGCAAGTCGCTTCACTTCTCTGGGCCTCAGTTATCTCATCTGTAAAATGGGGATTAAAACTATGAGCCCTATGTGGGACAGGGACCGAATCCAACCCAGTCACCTTGTATCTACTCCAGTGCTTAGTACAGTGCCTGGCACATAATAAGCCCTTAACAAACACCGCAGTTATTATTATCTCTTATTGCTAAGACCCTGAAAGTCTGGGTCTGTTCCAGGAAGTTTCCAAGGTCCATGCCAACACACCTGGGCGAGACTTTGTGTGAACCTGATCTCGTAAGAGTCCCCTGAACTGAGAATTACCTAGGGCCAGTCAGGACCTCCCAGGGAGGAATCAGACTTGAGCGGGGCCACTAGGCTTGCTTTTTCCAGCCCAGATCTGCAACCTCACAGCTCAGCTAGAACTGGAGCTTCCTTCTGAAGTGTGTAGGCCTTGACCGGTTTCGGGTTTTTTTCTTGTTGCTGTTATCTGTTAAGTGATTACCAGGTGTCAGGCACTGTACTAAAGGTTGATCAGGCTGGACACACTCCCTGTCCCACACAGGGCTCACAATCCTAATCCCCATTTTAGAGATGAGTTAACTGAGGCACAGAGAAGTGATTTACCCAAGGTCACACAGCAGCCGAATGGTGGAACCGGGATTAGAACCCAGATCCTTCTGACTCCCAGGCCTGTGCTCTATCCACTAGGCCACGCTGCTTTCACTGCCCACCCGGCTTCTGTGTAATCCAGCCCGACTACTGTCTGCCCAACCTTCACGGTCAGTGATGAGTCTCACCCCTCTGTCCTTTCACGCTTACCGTCCCTTGCTCTCAGATCAGTCCCTTGGTCTCTCTGCCTTCCTTCCAGGACTATGGCTCTGCTCTGGGAGGCTACATCCTGCTGAATTCTTGCTGCTTGAGGAGAAGCAGCGCGGCTCGGTGGAAAGAGCCCGGGCTTGGGAGGCCGAGGTC
This sequence comes from Ornithorhynchus anatinus, assembly GCF_004115215.2. Classification (NCBI taxonomy): domain Eukaryota; kingdom Metazoa; phylum Chordata; class Mammalia; order Monotremata; family Ornithorhynchidae; genus Ornithorhynchus; species Ornithorhynchus anatinus. The sequence goes on along the minus strand of NC_041730.1, from coordinate 62,963,346 downwards.
ACGGGTTCGAATCCCGGCTCTGCCATTTGTCAGCTGTGTGACTGTGGGCAAGTCACTTAACTTCTCTGGGCCTCAGTTACCTCATCTGTCAAATGGGGATTAACTGTGAGCCTCACGTGGGACAACCTGATGACCCTGTATCTCCCCCAGCGCTTAGAACAGTGCTCTAGACATAGTAAGCGCTTAACAAATACCAACATTATCGACTGGACTGTAAGCCCATCGAAGGGCAGGGACTGTCTCTGTTACCGATTTGTACATTCCAACCGCTTAGTACAGTGCTCTGCACATAGTAAGCGCTCAATAAATACTTTTGAATGAATGGTGAGGCGGAGAGAATCTTTTTAGCCAAAACCGGGTGATAATCCCACTTGAGCCACTTATGTAGCCTGCATTAAGTAACTTGCACATAGGTTCACAAAACCCTGTGGTCAGCAACGTTTTCATCAGCTCGTCCATCACTAACTAGCGTCATGCCAAAGAAGTCGCTGAAACTCTCTGGGGGAATTTTGGCACTTCAAAGATAACACCAGGCCGACAGGTTGCAGTAATGTTTATTAAAATTTACATTTGCCCATAGTCTAATATCTTGAAGACCCGGCCTCGTTTACCTCACCACTTCAGACAGTCTTATGCTCATGTTCATGTCTTAATTCTGTGTTTACAATTACTCACGGAAGGAGGACGGCTGGGGAGAAAAACCAAGCCCTTACTTATGAGGAATCTCACTGTCCGAGTTTTCTCTGCATTTGTGGAGAGTCGGTATTGGGGTTGACAAGGATTAGGAGAGATCTATGAACATGGACACAGGCTCATTCTGCTTTGTTGAGATAATCAGTTGGTTTTCACAAGCACTTTGTTCCCGCGTCATATCAGAAGGAAATGCACCCAGGGCTCTTCTGATCAGCCTCCCAGGAGCCAAACTGATTATATTATATTCTTTCTTTTTTCTTTTTTTTTTTAGTAGGAGAAATGGAAAACACCTTTGTCCTCATCTAAAGAAATATTCTCCAGGATCTGACAAGGGCTCGGGGCAGCTGTGACTGCCTGTGGAGTTCAAACACCACTTTCGAGAAATTAAATGATTTTATCAAATACTCAGGTTCAATCTCTGAAACGTGGACCCCAAAGCACCGAGTGGAAATTGGCAGATGGGCATGATGCCCTGCTGGATTTTGATGAGGGCGAAGTGCATCAAACAACGTATCGAAAGAGATGAAGCATGAGTTCGGACTTGGAGGGAACACTTCTAGACTGTAAGCTTCTTGTGGACAGGGAATGTGTCTATCAACTTTATCATATCGTACTCTTCCAAGCACTCGGTGTTCTGCACACAATTAGCCTTGAATAAATACAGTTGATTGATTGATTGATTGATTGATTGGGACTAAAAGGGATTAAGGGAATATCCTAGTGGTGGGAAAGGCTCTGAGACGCTCACAAAAGTTCTTCTTCTGAGGTGCTCTTGCTCATCCCATGGCCATTGAGTTTTGGCATGGTGTGACTGCTCTCAGACCTGATGGATTCAGTATTTTCAACTGAAGTTCTAAAAACCCCTCCTCCAGGAAGCTTTCCCAGATGAACCCCATTCTTTTTCCAGCTGAGTTGGCATTTTAAATATTGTAATAGGCTGAGCTTTAGATATTCTGCTTAAATTTTAGGCTCTGAAAACGAAGATCCCCATCTGCAAATTATTTTAATGTCTCCCCCTTCCCCCCCCGCCCCATAGATTCTAAGCTCTATGTAGGCAGGCATCACATCTACCAACTCTATTGAACCATAGTCTTCCCAGTGCTCAGTCCAGTGTTCTGCACACAGTAAGCACTCACTAATACCACTGATTGATTGATTGATTGACTCAGAGTGGCAGTATGTTCTTAGAAGAATGAGTTGAGTATACAGATTCCAAGTTTGCTGACAAGACCAAATTCTTTTAATTAGAGAAGATAAGGCAGATTTCTGAAAGCCCCTTGATGAACCTAATCATTCAATACCTTAACAGTTGATTCAGGTGGTCAAATTATGGTATTTTTTGAAAAAACACTATGGAAAGACATCAGATCAAAGTGCTGAACACTTTTCTAGGAGCCTTAAAGAATAGCACTCAGACTATAAGCTCCTTGTGGGTAGGGATTTATACCTGCCTATAGTCTCCCAAGTGCTTAGTCCGGGCTCTACACACAGAAACTGCTCAATAAATATCGATTCATCAATTGATTGCGAAGCAGTGTGGCCTAGTGAAAAGAGTATGAGAACCTGCGTTCTAATCCTTGCCCCGCCAAGTGCTTGCTGTGTGATCTTGGGCAAGTCACGTAACTTCTCTGTGCCTCAGTTTCCTCAACTGTAAAATGGGGATTAAATTTTATTCCCTCCTACTTAGACTGTGAGCCCCAAGTGAGACAGGGACTGTGTCCAACCTGATTAACTTCTATCTACCCCAGAGCTTAGCTGAGTGCTTAGTAAGTACGTAAGAAATACAAAACTAATAATACTAGTAAAATAATGCTTGCTGCTGTAACCACTGGACAGACAGTACTTTCTGTCTTGGGAAGTTCCTCGTCTACCCAACGGCATTATTTCTCCACTCCCTCTAGTGAAGCTAGTCGAGAGGGGACCATATATCGAGAGGCGTGGTACCCCAACAACTACGGTCTAGTGAGCTGAAAGAGAGTGACCCACAAGCATGCGAAAGAAAGGGGAAAATAAAGCACCTCTTCAGGCAGCACCATCAGTGGAGGTGGATGATAAAGAGCAAGACAAGAGAGTCTGGGAGAGAGGGGCTTCTATGCCAGCAGTCATGCTTGAGACATAGAGCCCTGCTGACTGTCCAGTGAGAATCAGGAGCCCTTGGATCAAATCCTCGTTCTGCCTGAAGGGGTGATGCCATCGGTAAGGAAGGTTTCTGACCGAAGAACTACCTAAGTTCTTCCATAGGGTGGTCAGGCCCAGTAAAAATACTGGAATACTGGCTAATTTAGTCAGCAAAGACCGCAGGGGATAAGAAGGTAACCACTTCCAATCAGTCGATCAATCGGTGGTATTTATTGATCACTTACATTGTGTGGAGAACTGGAAAAGCACCTGGGAGAGTACAAAATAGCAGAGTGGGAAGACACATTCCCTGCCCATGCCATCCCAGTCACAGCTTCAGCCCAGCATCACCACTCTTGTGGGGTCGGTTTGGCCATAAATAGGTCCCGCACATGAACCAAAAGCACCTTGGCGTACGCTTTACAGTGTGCAGTTCTCCAGTGTTCCGCTAACTTGGAACCCTTTAAGCAGGTGTTGGCAGGTGTCCCTAAGCGGAAGGGAGCTTAGTTTCACTATAACCCATTTGCAGATTAATAACTACAAATCTGGGGCTTGATGTTCATTTAAGTGAGTTTCCTAACTTTGGATGATCTCCGAAGGAACCTAGACACCCCAATCCAGGACCAGGACGAAAGACAGCGGGGCCTGAAAGAAAATAGACTGTGGACCAGCAAAGAAACAAAAAGAATGCACCAACTGCCAGGGCTTCCATCACTAGCCCTGTTCTTCAGGGCGTTGTTGCCCTGTCGCTAGTGAGTATGAGCAGGGTTGGAAACGTTTTGTAGGCTGATAGATTCTGCTGAGCCAATCTGTCAGGGGAGATAAAGCCATCTCTGCCAGTCAAGGAACAGAGGGCAGCCTTCCCCCACCCCCCCACATGACAAGTATCTTGTCAGGACATCGAGGACCTGGGTTTATCCCGGGGCTCAATCTTGCAGCTGTTGGACCGGATTCTCTTCTTGGCACTTCTCCCTACATGAACAGAATTGCCATTAAGCTCGGCTGGAAGAGCCATTCGTTTTAGTCCTTGGAGGGGCAGGATATCAGGTGAAAAATCCTCAGGACTTCCGAGAGCCGCACGGGGCACGGCTCCTCAGGCGGGCTGTTCGTGGACCCCTAAGCCGATCCCAGCAGAGACATCAGTGACCTCTATTTGTGCTGGGAAGTTAGAGAGGTGGCAATGATCCACTAGGGATCGCGATTCTCTTGACATCAGTGACCTCTATTCGTACTGGGAAGTTAGAGAGGTGGCAATGATCCACTAGGGATCGCGATTCCGTTTCGGGCTTCGCGAATGGCTCGTGGTACCTTCCTTCAACTGATAGGTTCTGAGAAGGGTCATTTTGAAAATGAGATCCTCGGACCCTGCTACCCCCAAAATACCCCGTCCGATCCTCCCCGTGTCCCCAGACAGCACTCTCCGACTTGCGTTCTTCACCTCGGGTTGGCCCGTGAGCCCACTTCTTTCCCCCTTTCAGAAAACTCGTTTCCCTCCTTTCCGTGGTCCAAGGCAAGACGGAGCAATTTAGGACTCGACGCCACCCCTTTTCAGTGGCGGAAATCCTCCTCTGCCCACTACGAGCAATCTGTGTCCGTTTACGCTCCTCGAGACCCGGCAGACTCAATTGCTGCGTTTTACAACTTTATCACTCTCTGGGCTGCCCAGGCTTCATAAATCCACAGAGAAACAGGACAGAGAGTGGAAAGCCAGAAAAATAACAACCACCCGAGCTGAAGCCAGATTCATCCCAATCCAATCGGTAGCCGGCACTGTGGGAGAGCCCCTTAAAACAAGCCGGGTGATATTTCTCTCCCTTCCCCCCCCCCCCCCCGGCCCCCTCCTCCCAGTGTAATCTGGACAGCCTCTTCTGCAGGGTTAATCATAACACGTTGGCGTTTAGTTAAAAACTCTCTCCAAGAGAAGGAGTGTTAACACGGAGAGCTGAAGTGGATCCCGAGTAATTAAGTGTATAAATTAATTCTTCCCTTAAGAAATGTTCCTCTCCTATTATTAGGTTTGTCTCTGGGAAAATCCTCAAAGGAGCTTCATAAAAGTACTGGGTTTCCAGTTGTGTGTGTGCGCGCGCGCGCGGGCACGCACAAGCATTTAGCTTGCAGCCTGCAGCCTGCAATTAAAATAAGTGACATGAATGTGTCTTTAAAAGAGAGATCTGTGGAAAACTAAAGGATTGTCTGTCAGGGGGGAAACAAATGAAAAATGGCCGCCTCAGCCCACTGAATGGATGAATAGGAAAGTACTTGTCCACCCTAGTACCCAAAGGGATAAAACCCAATGATAGTCTTCTCAACTGCTTAGCACATAATGCATGTGCTGTTTTGATGCTAGTAATGTGTTTTTTACTTCTTTCTATCTAGGAGGAATGAATCAAATATGAGGAGTGCTGGAACATGATTTTCGACCCATTGCCTTTGATTAAGTGCTTTAACATGTGGGTCCTGAGACTTGCAATAATACTAATGGGGCATAAAGCACTATAAAAAGGACGGGTCTACTTTTGTCCAAATGCCATTATCCAGGAATAAAGGAACCCTGAGTGTAATATGTCCACTGTTAACCTCTTTCTGACAGGAAATTTTCTTCGTTCGGGCGGGCCATAAATTATTCTGCATTTTGGCGAGAACGGTGGGGCGGTTTCTTAATTTTGGGAAAAGGAATGTCCGTTAAGCTCAGAACCAGCGAACCCAGCGTAGGGTACAGCTGAGGAAGGAATCGTGTGGGTGTGGGGGGGGGGGGTAACATTGATTGGGTGGGGGGGGCTGCCTAGCTTTGAAAGGTAGGGGGATTTAAGGAGGAGAGGGGGAGGTTAGGAGTTGTCAATGAAATAACCCATTTGTGCTTTGTAAAATTTTTCTCTAGGCCGTATCTGTACCAGAAGACTTAAACGAAGACTTGAATTCAGGAGTTCGATCGTACTTGATAATTCAGGACCAAAAAAAAAAAAAGAGAGATTTTGTTTGCTTCTAGAGGATTTAAAAAAAAAAATTGTTTTGGCCCGAGTTGACTGAATAACGATCTCAGCCTTGGTATCAATGCGCTAGCCGGTAAAGAAGAGGAGACATATTTAAGGATCACCAGCAAACATTAGAGAGGCAAGGCAAAGAGAGAAGCGAGTCCGGCGAGGTTCATCTCTGGCCTCTTTTCGCTGAGGGTCAAGGGGTCAGTCAGTCACTCCCCCAGACCCCTTTTGACACCATTTTTTTTCTGAGGGGCTCCTGACAGACAAGTCCCCATGACTGCTCCTGCCCAAACAGTGTGCTTGACTGGAGCCCTCTGAGCCTGGTTCCATGTCACTTCTAACTTTGTGATACATTTTATTGCTCTCAGCAAGTTGCAGATTGTCCAACTGTTCTGTCATTTATTGTAAACGGCTGCAAAAAAAATTCCACGACGCTCGAACGTAGTCCTGGGTGTAAATCAAACATTCCCTGTCATGTTGATAGCTTGTGTTAGTCTAATGTATTTTATATTACTCAAAAGCATTGAAACCCTGCAGCTTTCTTCATATAGGCCATTATGCGGTTATCATTAAATTGTCTTGCAAAGAACATTATCGGTAATTATAGCAGACACTAAAATCAAATGATCAGACTGGGACCTTTAACACCAAGAGGAACCATTAGAAGTTAATCAAATAAAAAGATGAGAATAATTATGTTAGGATTAAGCAGTAATATGCCAGAAGTTATATACTTTGCTGACTATATATCTTTACTCCCAGCTTTCTGAGTCTTCTCCTTGTTGATGTGTTTTTATATAATACTTTGGCACAGAATGTAAATGACAATATTTTTGTGTGCCAAGAATGGGCTTTAAGGTTCATACGAGGTTCATATCTAAATGGCATCAGAAGCGCTAGGATAATGATGAAGATAAAAATAATAGTAATAAAAAAAGTGCAAAGCCGGAGAAAAAATCCCATTGGTCAATGAAGTGTAAAGAGATGATCAGAATTGTTGCAACAGGCACAGGTGCAGTTGGAATGGTTATGGGTTTGTTAGGCTGTTTTTTAGCAGTCGGATTTCTGCTGCCGGCCTTTCTTGAAACCAGCCTGCGCAGAGTATATGAGAAAACCAACTCCTGCTTCACAGTGTGGGACTGGAACATCGCGGTGGTCAGAGGCAAACCGGGGAATGGACCCGAAAGAGAGGGAAAGAGGGAGAAGAGGAAGGAGGGAGGGAGGAGAGGAGGGAAGGAGAGAGGGAAAGGGAAAAGAAGAGAAGTAGGAAAGCAGAGAGGACGCTGGAGAGGGAAGGAGGGAGGAGGAAGAGGCGGAAGCCTCGGGGCTGCAGGAAAAGAAGCGCCGGTTGCTAAGGCGGAGTGAGGCTCATGGAGGCAGGGAGGCCAGTGGGCCAAGAAGAAGGCATTTATATTTCCTCCCCTCCAGTGGCTCTTCCTGCCTCTCTTCTTAAGATTAGAATGTAGCTGGCACAATCGCCTTGGGGTGTGAGAAACAGCTCTGGAATGAAGGGGAATGTCCCACCTCCAAGCAGTTGCTGGTTCCGGAATCCACATCAGAATTGAAGCTGCATGAAGCCTGCAGTAGTGGAGATGCCGGGATAAGATTTCCCCCATGTACAGTTTCGACAGTACTCTAATTCTTTGCAATTGAATCGGGCCCTTCTCAAAGGAACTGGGAAAACCTTACAGATACTATCAAATTCATCCCCGCAGTTTTAACTGAGAATCTTTTCTCCGATGATGTACGAATAAAAACGCATCCTAAAAAGTTATCAAAATACATATTGTTCTGGGTTCCCACTTTACATTTCTGCATTTTCTGATTTTTCGCTCTTCTAGGGCCCCCTGTCCCATCAGGAATAGCTGAGAACGCCGAGGCTCAGAGAGATTGAGTGACTGGCCCAGATTCACATGGCAAAGCAACAGCAGTGAAATGAAGATCTCTGTTCAGACTACAGTGCATTCCATTTTTCAGTGGTCAAAATGGGACACTGACTATATTTATTTCCTACATTTCCCGCAGGAAGCGGAGTAGAAATTCTAGAAGAAAGACAATATGCCCCTTCTTGTCATACAGAGAAGCAGCGTGGCTCAGTGGAAAGAGCCCGGGCTTGGGAGTCAGAGGTCGTGGGTTCGAATCCCGGCCCTACCACCTGTCAGCTGTGTGACCGTGGGCAAGTCACTTAACTTCTCTGTGCCTCAGTTACCTCAGCTGTCAAATGGGGATTACCCGTGAGCCTCACGTGGGACAATCTGATGACCCTGTATCTCCCCCAGCGCTTAGAACGGTGCTCGGCACATAGTAAGCACTTAACAAATACCGACGTTATCATTATACACCGGTACAAACCGGTAGTAGAAGTAACAACGACAATAATTACAGTAATAATAATAATAGTACTTAAGCACTGCCATGTGCCAGCACGGTACTAAGCACTGTGGTATTATTATCCTGTAGACTGTAAGCTCATTATGGGCAGGTAATGTGTCTGCTAATTCTGTTGAACTCTCCCAACTGATTAATGCAATGTTCTGCACCTAGTAAGTACTCGGTAAATACAATTAATTATTATTATTATTATAGTATTTGTTAAGTGCTTACTATATGTCAGGAACTGCTCTAAGCGCTGGGGTAGATACACGTTATTCAGGATGGACACGGACCCTTTTCCTCATGGGACTCACATCTAAGAGGAGGGGGAACAGGTAGTGAATCCCCATTTTGCAGATGAGGGAAATAAGGCCCATAGTATTTAAGTGACTTGCCCAAGGTCACACAGTAGGCTGGTATAGCTTTCACTGTTCCTGGAAAATATTGCACAGAATTCTCAAGATAAATCAGGTGAGGTATCCTGGCTGGTCTGGTTTCAGAATGGTTGTCAGTCTCTAACTCTCCAGTCATGAGAAGCAACGTGGCTCAGTGGAAAGAGCCCGGGCTTGGGAGTCACAGGTCGTGGGTTCGAATCCCGGCTCCGCCACTTGCCAGCTGTGTGACTGTGGGCAAGTCACTTCACTTCTCTGTGCCTCAGTTACCTCATCTGTAAAAGGGGGATTAAAACTGTGAGCCCCACGCGGGACAACCTGATCACCTTGTATCCCCCAGCGCTTAGAACAGTGCTTTGCACATAGTAAGCGCTTACCAAATACCACCATTATTATTATTATTATTATTATTATAACCTTGAAAAGAGACCGAGGGAGAGAGAGAGCGAGAGAGAAACTGAGGCTGGAAATAGGTCACCTTGCTGATAGTCTCTACAGCCTCCGTCCTGAAAGCTAATTCCAACAGTGAGTTTCTCCGGGTATTGAATGTTTATACTTGAATGATTGCAATCTACAAGGGCCCTGGTCAGAAAGAGTGCGGGGCTGGGAGTCAGAGGACCTGGGTTCTAATCCTGGCTCCATCACTTGCCTGTTGTATGGTCTCAGTTACCTCTTCTATAAGATGGGGAATGAATACCTGGTGTCTCTCTTAGTCTGTAGAGCGCCTTGTGGGCAGGGACTGTGATTGATCTAATCGTCTCAAATGGACCCCAGTGCTTGGCACAATGTAATCCTCAATAAATGCCGCAATTAAAATCATTATTTTTACTGAAGGAATGTTGATCTGAATGTTCAACTCTAATCCTGTATGCGGTTCAAAGGAAATTGCGGAACTAGTTTGATTTCTGCTGCTCCTTGAGGTGCGTTCACCTTGTTAGAGCGGCGAGCTTGATCGGGGTAAGTAAACTGATAACATCATAATCTCTTCTGGCTCCCAAAATCCTCGCTTGAGTCAAAATATTGCCTGGTTTCACTCAGGAGGGCCAGGCCTGCGGCTTCAGGGATGAACTTTGGTTAGAGAAGCAGCATGGCGTAGTGGACAGAGCACAGGCTTGGGAGCCATATGGTCATGGGTTCTAATCCTGGCTCCGCTGGTTGCCTGTTGTGTGTGACCTTGGGCAAGTCACTTTACTTCTCTGTGCCTCAGTCACCTCATCGGTAAAATAGTCTGTGTGCCCCATGGGGGACAGGGACCGTGTCTAACCTGATTTGCTTGTATCCACCCCAGCGCTTAGTGCCTGGTGCACAGTTTGCTATTATCAAATACCACAATTATTATTATTATTATTACCATGCCCAAGAAGGCATCTCTCAGTCAATCCATCAATTGTATATATCGAGTGCTCGCCATATGCAAAGCACTAAGAACACGGGGGAGTACAGCGCAATAAAAGCGGTAGATGTGGTCCCCGCCCACAGCGAGCTCGAGGTCTAGCGGACTCCCCTGTAAGAGCTTATGAAGTCCAAATTATTGGATGGTGATGGTGTTTGCCTACTGTCTTGAAGACCAGTGTCCTGGTTCTCAGTCAATCTGTGAAGAGAAAGTGAGAGCCCAAACACCACACGGATCACAGCAGCCCTTCTCACACCACGCTTTCCATCATCTCCACTTTCTGCCAAGTCTCCTTCCCTTTGCCCTTTTCCCTCTGCCCTCCGCCCTGCCCTTGGCACATTGAGCGATCCATCCGTCAATCCACTGAGCAGTCATATTTATTGAGGTCTTTCTGTTCATTCAGTCGTATTTACTGAGCGCTTCCGGTGTGCACGGCACTGTATTAAGCTTTTGGGAGAGAACCGTATAACAATTGATGCTACTGATGCCTGTCTACTTGTTTTGTTGTCTGTCTCCCCCTTCTAGACTGTGAGCCCGTTGTTGGGTAGGGATTGTCTCTAGCTGTTGCCGAATTGTACTTTCCAAGTGTTTAGTCCAGTGCTCTGCACACAGTAAGCGCTCAATAAATACGATTGAATCAATGAATTAATAATAGACATTCCCCGCCCACGATGAGCTTATAGTCTCGAGTAGCTCCCGGGACCATCCTACCTGGTGACTAGGATCCAGATCATTTTCACCCTGTCTATTCTTCCCTAAACCTTGTTCTCCCAATCAGTCAGTGTTGTTTACTGAGCACTCTCTTTGTGCAGAGCACTGAACTAAGTGTTTGGGAGAGTCCAGTACAATGGGAGACCCCAACCAGTGTCCTCTTTTCCACTCGCCCCCAGGCTCTCTGATGCAGGTTCCGTTCCTCCACTCGGATTTTACCTTTCACCTCCATCTGGTCGTCCCAGGCTGCTTTTCCACCTCCTCTTGACTTTCTCATCTCGGAATGCCATTCCAAGTGGTTGGACTGGAACAGGAATGAAGCGAGCTGTAATTCCACATTCCATCCCTCGTCGGCTGGTTAATGAAGCCAGATCGACTGTTCGGACTCCCTGATAATTTGGGGGCCCACAGTGTTTAAGGGGGCTTACCTTTTCCAACAAGTTTAACTTGACCTGGGATGGGACAGCCTGATTCCCCTCTGTCTACCCCAGCGCTTAGAACAGTGCTCGGCACATAGTAAGCGCTTAACAAATACCAACATTATTATTATTATGTAAAATGCTGGACAAAGCACGTGCCTGAGTTCCTGACAGGCTAAAATCACTCCTCTTAATCCAATCCACACTAGTTGGCAGGATAATGTCTTCACTTATCATTGCCATCCTTGTAATTATGCACCAGTGATCTGCTTGAGGAAGCAGCGGGGTCGAAAGGATAGAGCACTGATTTGAGAGTCAAAAGGACCTGGTTCCAATCCTGGCTCTGCAATATGTCTGCTGTGTGACCTTGGGCAAATCACTGAACTTCTTTGTGCCTCAGTTACCTCATCTGTTAAATAGGGATTAAGAATGTGAGCCCCACGTGTGTCCTACCTGATTAATTTGTATCTAACCCTAGATACAAGAGTACTCGATACACAGTAAGCGCTTAACAAGTTCCGTAATTATTACTATTATTATCAACACACATGTTCTGCCTAACTACTCAATTAGCCGGGGGCAACAAAATAAATCCATAAAATTGTTTATTGAAATGGCTGTGAATCAGGGGACTGGGAGCCAGAGGACCTGGGTTCTAATCCTGGCTCCACCACTTGCCTGCTGTGTGAGCTTGGTCAAGCCACTTAACTTTACTCCACCTCATTTCTCTCATCGGCAGAATAGGAATTCAACATCTTTTCTCCCTCTATTTAGACTTTGAGCCCCACTGAGTGCAGGGATCGACCTGATTAAGTTATATCTACCCCAGCACTTAGAACAGTGCTTGACACGTAGGAAACGCTTAACAAACACCATTAAAAAATGACCATTCTTCACCTCCCAGGCATCGTAAATTATCATATAACAGTGATTACTGCCAAGACTTCAGTGAGGTCAGGATATCATTCAGATGATTTTTAATTTCTTAATATCTTTTGAAATACAGTCCTCTAGACTGTAAACTCATTGTGGGCAGGGATCACTTCTTCCAACTTTATGGTCGTGTACTTTCCCAAGCACTTAATACAGTGTTCAGCACTCAGTAAGTGCTCAATAAATACCATTTATTGATTCTGTTTAGTCTTTCACATTTAATGTTGCAAGTAAGCAATGAGCAACTGCACATTCAAGCAAAGCATTCTGCTACTGTTGTGCACATGAAAGAGCTTAAAAATAGTGTATGAAGTTTCCTATTTTTATATCTGTTAAACACTTATTACATGACAGGCACTGTACTAAGCATTGGGATCGATACAAGCTAATCAGATTGGACACAGTCCATGTCCCATATGGGGCTTACGATCTCAATCCTCATTTTAATGATGAGGCAACTGAGGCACAGAGAAGCTATGTGACTTGTCCAAGGTCACACAACAGACACTTGGCAGAGCCGGGATTAGAACCCAGCTCCTTCGGACTCCCAGGCCCATACTCTATTCGCCGTGCTGATTCTTGAAGTTACTGTACTCTGATGAAGATGATGACAATCATTCCTTGTGACACTGAGAGAGCAGTCTGAGTGAAAATAACCAATTAAAATTTGCCTGATAGAAGAGAATCTTAATATCTCTTCTGGTCCATTTCAGATTTATTCCAATCCCGGGTCTTTCATAAAGGTACCTGAGCATTTTTCCTGGCTATGGGGTAATAGTTTTTGGAGATAAAGCACTCACAAACATGCTTTTAGTCTGTACATAAATAGGGAGATTATACACACTTATTTGATACTCCCACTGAGTCCAATTATCTGGGGTTTGGTTGTTGGGATTTCCCGAGTCAAAGGTGCCTTTGGGACTCATGGGAGGGCTTCAAGTTTCAAGAATTTTGTCACACCTAATGCTTAGCACCTCCATCCCTCCTCCCTCTGTCCACCTTCCCCTCATTTCATCCTAAAGACCTCTGTCCTTCCTCACCATACCCAACTTCCCCTCATTCCATGCTGAGCAGCTTTGTTCCTGCTCCCTCTTCTCACCTTCCCCTCACTCCACCCTGAGCACCTCTTTCCCTCCTCCCTCTTCCCACTTTCCCCACCCTCCACCCTGAGCACCTCCACCTCTTCCTCTTCTGCCCGCTTTCCCTCACTCCGTCCTGAGCACCTCTGTCCCTTCTCCCTCTCCCCACTTTCCCCTCAATCCATCCTGAGCATCTTCATCCCTCCTCACCCTGCCCACCTGGCCCTCACTCCATCCTGAGCAGCTCTCTGCCATTGGAGAATTGGCCTGATTACATTCCCAGCATGGTCAACGGTCTGTTCTTGCCTCTCCGGGCACCCCCAGTCAACACCCACTTTATGGTCTGTGGCATGGAGAGACATGGGGAAGACAGAAAAGCCGTATCGCCATAGCTTGAGGTAAGAGGAAGGGACAAGAGGCAGCAAACCATATCAGATTCACCCCCCTTCCCCAAGAAGTCATTAAAGGACTTGCAGGCTGGATCAGATCACGTGCACCCAGAGGAGTGCTCTTTACAGTGGTTATATAAAATTACAGTAAATAAATTGCAGCAAAACCACAAAATCTTCTTTCTCTTCTACTTCCTAGTATTAAATTAAAAAAAGAAGCTTCCTAGTCAAACATGCATTTTATTGTAAGCCTCTTAAGGCAGGGGCAATGCCATTTAGTTTAATTATGTGCCATATTATATGTATATGGGTGCTTAATAAATCAATATAATACAAATGAAATATAGAGTGCAACAGTACAGAAAGACTCTGTGTTTAAACAGAACTACGAAGGACACATAGGTATAATTTTTTAGGGCTCACTCTCAGTACTGTCCTTTGTAGAGGACAAAGATCGATGCAGGTAGATACATATGCATATATATACACACATATTCGTGTACATGATATATTATATATGTGTATCACATGTATATATATATATATATTTATACTGATTATAGGGCACCCACCCCCCAAAATGAAGCATCTATGCATATACGATTAGACTCTAAGCCCGTCAGCGGGCAGGGACCGTCTCTATCTGTTGCCGAATTGTACATTCCAAGCGCTTAGTACAGTGCTCCGCACATAGTAAGCACTCAATAAATACTATTGAATGAATATCCTTTTTTTTTTTTTGATGGACACCATAAGCGTATCGCTTCTACTGAAAGACATACAGAGAACCAATTCCAGCATCTGTGCAGCCTGGCTCTCAGTAGGGCTGTGGGTGGATTTGCGGCCTTGAAAGCGAAAACGCTTGTTATAGGAAAAGCAGCAAACGGGCCACTCCTCAAATCACCTCGAAAAATTCTAAAAGCGAGTGGTGAAGCGAAAACTGAAGCTCTCCCCGGTTCTCCCGGAAGGAGCCGTCGGCTAAGTCCTCCAGGAAGGTACCCGTGCCCGTACCGCCGGGATTAGGAAAATGGTATCGTTCTTGCACCTTCCTATCCGGCCCTTAAATCAACTTTGAAAGGGCGGGTGTCGGCGATCCTTCTCTACCGCCTAGACCAAAGACCATTAAAAATGCTGAGAAGGAATAAATGTCTAAATCCCTTCATCTGCCCGAAGGTACCGTCTCTCTCCTAATCACGCTTCATGGCATATTTTTCTTGTCCAGATGGATGTCTTCTTTCAAAGTCTGATGGCCACAGAGGCAGAGGTAGCTCTTCAGCATTAAGTAACTACTGAAGTTGTGCCCGGCTAGATGCTTTGTCGGGTGTAACTAACCTAAAAAATGCCCTGTCAGAAGGAGCTTTTAAAAAGTGCAATATTTTGTTTTATTTAGCAACTACTCGGGGAAATTTAGCACTAAGTCAGAAAGGTTGCCCAAGTAGCACTTCATAAATTGCTGGAGCCCTAATCAATACGTATTGTCATCTACTCTAGTCCTCGCAGCGGATTTCTCCCCGCCCTGCCTCAAAAGTGTATTTTATGAGGTTGTTACAGGCCAATGCTGCAAGGTCTAGCGTAATGAATCTGTCACCGGCGCTATTGATTGACATGCCAGTGTAAGTGAGACATGTGATTCCAATTGACTTCCTAATTACTGCTGCTGTGATGTCTCACCGACTGCTCGGGCCAGAGGTTAATAGTTTTGATGTTCAGCCATTCCTGGCTCTGGAAGCCGGAGTTAAACTAGCTCCTAGGAAGTCAATATCTGAATCGAGTTCCCAAGGCCACTGCAGAAGCTGATCAATTAAGTCCTTCTTGTTTCTCCCGCTGTTGTCTGACAAGAGGTTTGATGAATGGGGAGCTCCAAAGCAAATGGTTGAAGGTAGCTTTGGACGCCGACTCGAGCCCACGGTCAGGAGGGCGGGTGTTGACAATTAAGAGAGGGAAGAGGGAGGCTTGTTAGGAACAGCGGGTCGGTGTGGGCTGTGGTTTTGCTCTTTTGAGAATGACCCATGGTACTAGGCGGACTGGGTGTCTCGGGCCCCCTTTGAAAGCGAGGATGCCTCTTCTCCATGTTTGCCCTCTGAGGTTAGGCCATGTCTCGCCTCTCTCTCCTCAACAGGAGAAAAGGAAAAATGGCTAGCTGGAACCAACTCTGTTCTATGATACTCTCCCCGCTGCTTAGTACAGTGTTCGGCTCCCAGAAGGCATTCCGTAAATACCACTAATGGCTCGGTTGATTGGAAATGAAATTTCCCTCCAGACTGGTGGTTCAACGAGAAGCAGCGTGGCTCAGTGGAAAGTGCACGGGCTTGGGAGTCAGAGTTCACGGGTTCGAATCCCGGCTCGGCCACCTGTCAGCTGTGTGGCTGTGGGCAAGTCACTTAACTTCCCTGGGCCTCAGTTCCCTCGTCTGTAAAATGGGGATTGAGACTGTGAGCCCCACGTGGGACAACCTGATTACCCTGTATCAACCCCGGCGCTTAGAACGGTGCTCTGCACATAGTAAGCGCTTAACAAATACCAACATTACTCTTTTTTCTCTTGGATGGAGAGAATTTATAAGCCCATCATGCTTGCATACACCTCGGGGGACAACAGGAAGAATGCAGAAACTGTGAACAGTGGAGTGCGCCTTATCCTTTCTTTCTTACCATAACCTTTTACCTGAGCATCCACCTATGCGTACTTTCAGTTAAGATCAGTCAATCCATCAATCACTGGCATTTATTGAGCATCTACTATGTGCAGAGCACTGTACCAAGCACGTGGGTGAATACAATACAACAAAATTAGCAAACGCCCTCCCTACCCATAACGAGCTTATGGTCTTCAGGGGGAGACAGACATTAAAATGAATAAGTAATTTATAATAATAATAACGTTGGTATTTGTTAAGCGCTTACTATGTGCCGAGCACTGTTCTAAGCGCTGGGGTAGACACAGGGGAATCAGGATGTCCCACGTGGGGCTCACAGTCTTAATCCCCATTTTACAGATGAGGTAACTGAGGCACAGAGAAGTTAAGTGACTTGCCCACGGTCACACAGCTGACAAGTGGCCGAGCTGGGATTCAAACTCATGACCTCTGACTCCAAAGCCCATCCTCTTTCCACTGAGCCACGCTGCTTCTCTAATAATATATAACTAAAGATAAGTACACAGTGCATAGCGGGTCTCAAATAGAGGAACCTCTTAATTCCTCACGTAAATACCTAAGGTGGTCTGGCAAAGATGGGTCTTGTTTCCTAGCTCTCGGTAACGAGCTCTGCACACAGTAAGTGCTTAATAAATACGACCGAATGAATGCGAGGGTCTCTATGCGATTTAGAAGTATCCTCAAAATTCCCAGAAAGAGAAACACACAGATGTTTATTAATCATAGCAACAGTAATAATAATTATGATAGTAAAGCGCTTAGTATGTGCCATGCACTAGGGTAGAGGCAGGCTTTTAGATTGAATACGGTTCCTCTACCACATAATAATAAAATTTATGATAATGACTATGGTATTTATTAAGTGCTTATTATATGATAGGCACTGTGCTTAGCCCTGAGATACATATCATTCAATCAGATCATATACAATGCTTGTCGCACATAGAGCTCACAGACTAACTAAGGGGGAACAGCTAATTAATCCCCACTGTACAGATGAGGAAACTGAGGCACAAAGTAAATGGCTTGCCCAAGGTCACCCAGCAGGCAAGTGGAGAAGGAGTATGGTCTAGGGATAGAGCACAGGCCTGGGAGTCAAAGGACCTGGGTTCTAATCCCAGTGCTGCCACTTGTCTGTTTTGTGATCTTGGGCAAGTCACTTCACTTCTCTGGGCTTCAGTTACCTCATCTGTAAAATGGGGATTGGGACTGTGAGCACTCTGTGGGTCATGGACCGAGTCCAACCTGATTAGATTGTATCTACCCCAGTGCTTAATACAATACCTGGCATAGAGTAAGATCTTAACAATACCTTAAAAAAAAAAAACCAAAACAAAACATGTTGGAGCTGGGATTAGTTCTGTGCTCTTTCCACTATACCCCGCTGCTTCTTTGGTTAGACACACCAAGACGAAAGGAAATACAAAGAACACACTCCTACGTCTGGTTCTTAGCAGCTTTCGGCCTGAGATAAATCCGCTAATCATGACTTGTCTTCTCCTAGCATCAAGATGATGCTCTACACTCCAGTCCCTGTGACGGTGGTCAGTAAATGGCGCAAAATCAAATTAATTAACAAACTAATTAATTTAATTAAGCCAGATTAGCTAAGGTCATGTCTCCTCAGCAATAGACATCTGTTTTGGTGGGAAATAAACTAGTGGGTAATAGTGTCTTGATGACAGAACAGTTTCTCCCCGAGGAAAAATTTTGCAAAAATTTTCCTTTCGAATGTGTCTGAAGGCATCTACACGTGGAGCTGTGTTTTGCATGATACACGACAGGAAAGCAGACCTGCCTCCTTCCCTCTCTAAGAGTTTACAATCTGACCCTTGCCTGCTGTGTCTGCCACTTTTCTGCTGTATTACCTCGGGCAAGTCACTTAACTTTTCTGTGCCTCACATTCCTCATCTGGAAAATAGGGATTCAATACCTGTTCTCTCTCCTACTTAGTGAACCTCAAGGGAGACAGAGACTTTGTCCAGCCTGATTATCTTGTATCTACCCCAGTGCTTACTTCAGTGCCTGGCAGTGTTTGCCTATCAACCTCCGCTCAAAACAAAAACTCCTCACTCTAGGCTTCAAGGCTCTTCATCACCTTGCCCCTTCCTACCTCTCCTCCCTTCTCTCTTTCCACCGCCCACTCCGCACGCTCCTCTCCTCCGCCGCCCACCTCCTCGCCGTCCCTCGGTCTCGCCTATCCCGCCGTCGACCCCTGGGCCACGTCCTTCCACGGTCTTGGAATGCCCTCCCTCCTCACCTCCGACAATCTAATTCTCTTCCCCTCTTCAAATCCCTACTTAAAGCTCACCTCCTCCAAGAGGCCTTCCCAGACTGAGCTCCCCCCTTTTTCCCTCTGCTCCCTCTAACCCCCCTTCACCTCTCCGCAGCTAAACCCTCTTCTCCCCCCTTTCCCTCTCCTCCTCTCCCTCTCCCGTCCCACCCCCTCAGCACTGTACTCATCCTGTCGACTGTATATATCTTCATCACCCTATTTATTTTGTTTAATGAGATGTACATCACCCTGATTCTATTTAGTTGCCATTATTTTCATGAGATATTCTTCCCCTCGACTCTATTTATTGCCACTGTTCTTGTCTGCCCGTCTCCTCCGATTAGACCGTAAGCCCGTCAAAGGGCAGGGACCGTCTCTATCTGTTGCCGATTTGTACATTCCAAGCACTTAGTACAGTGCTCTGCACATAGTAAGCGCTCAATAAATACTATTGAATGAAATAAATACTATTGAATGAATGGCACACAATAAGAACTTAACAAATGCTATTATTACTATATTTTAATACCGGATCGATTAGCCTTTCTTGCAAACACATTTGCAATGTATAAACATATAATATACGAACATATAATAGAATGCTTATTACATAACGCTGTGCTCAAGGCAAGTCCCAGCTGAGATTCCTATTCTGACAGCACTTCGCTCACACAGCACTTTCCGAAAGAATAACTTTAAGTCCTTTGTTAACCTGTTTCCACTGGAAAAATGATCACCCCCCCGAGAGGAAAAAGTTGGAGAAACATCCCCAAGATCACACATCATGTTTGAGGTGGGACAACCCTCCCAAAATAAATTTAAGGTTCTCCCCCACCACCCCTTCAGAAAAAGTGTGTGATCTCATCCTCATTCCACAGACAATACCAAACAACCATTAGCTGGCAATTTCTTCAGCCTATTACTATGCTACACTGTCCAGATTCAAAATATTAGGAAAAAAAGAATCCAAATCAATCGATCGATTGAATTTATTGAGCACTTACTGTGGGCAGAGCACCGTACTAAGCCCTTGGGAGAGTACAATAGAACAGAGTTGAATTAGCAGTTCCGCAACTAATTTCTTCAGTTACTCACTATCCTGTCTCCCAGTTGCCTTACTAATTTTCTAAATACTTATTTACTACTAAGAGTACTACTACTATTCAGGAGAACCAGCGTGGCCTGGTAGAAAGAACCCAAGCCTGGGAGTCCTAAGACCTGGGTTCTAATCCCAGCTCCGCCATTTAAATCCTGTGTGATCTTGGGCAAGTCACTTAACTTCTCCGTGCCTCAATTGCATCATCTGTAAAATGGAGATTTAATACCTGTTCTCCCTCATACTTAGACCGAGAGCACTATCTGGGACCTGATTATCTTGTACCTACCCCAGTGCTTAGTACAGTGCTTGGCACATAGTAAGCACTGAACAAATACCACAACTGTTATTATTATTCTTGAGTGGTGAAATCTGAAGAACTGTCAACAGATTCGCTGGGTTACGGTTGAACCCAGGGGAAGAAAGTTTTGCCTGGTGAATTTCCACTTCACCTGAAAGATGGTCCTAAGGTGGTAACCACTGAGTCTCCAGGAACTACAGTGGTGTAAACCTATCGCATTTTTAACGTCGCATTTTTCCCCCCAAAACCCGAAGCGAACACAGACTGATTTTTGATTGATTGCACACCGGGTTTTATGAGACAATGTATATCACTCTGCCAATATGCATTTCTAAGATGTTAAAAATACAAACCCCCAAAAAGATTACATGAAAGGGAAAAAAAATCATTAGGCAATTAAGAATGGCAATAATTCACCCATATCCAAGCCTGAGAAAGAAATATTGCCCAGGGGAATTAGTTCTGCTTATCATGTTGTCATCTGTCTGTTGCGTGAGTAAGTGCAACGCTCTGCATTCATTGCTGCTGATTTCCGAGTGTGATCAAAACAAAGGCCAGGCTTTTAATAGAACTGAGGATCTCTCGGGCTAGAAACAGTGAGTATGTGGGAAGTCCAAGTACTAACTAAACTAAGCTTATGGTTGTCTTAATCACCTCCAAGTGCTTTCCACTCATGGACTCCAACTCCACCAAAATCTGCTTCACTGTCTCGCTCTCTCTCTGGACCGTCAGCTCCCATTCAAATGTCCAGTGGTGTGATCTAATGCTTGGGAAAACGTCAATATACCCTTAATATTCATAGAAGCTGACCATGCCCATTTGAACTTCCCGGGGTGCTCTTTCTGGCAGATTTGGCCAGCCTATGGCTAGTAAATTTGCCTTTGGACGTCAGATCTCTTAGCTTCTTGCAGGACCACCTCCCTGCAGAGCATGCCAGTGGAGAACTTTGGGGACAAATCACGGTCTGCCTGCTCCCGGCATCCTTCAGTTGCGGTACAATCTGTGGTCCAAAAGCAGTCTGACTACTGGTCCAATTACCATTTGATCCTCCCGGGCAGGACCCAAGAGAGAGGATTTCCAGAGGAAAACTTGGGATCGGCTAAAGCCATCAGTACCGGGCTTTGGAAAACCCAAGCAGCTATTAATCTTGCAGAAAATGCTGGCCAACAGAGAAAATTAGACATGGCTCATAAATTATTTTTAACCTTTCAATTTAGCTGAAATGTTTATTGGCCCAGGACTTTCTAAGCATGTAATTCATTGCTAATACTTCATTGGATTTGTTCAACACCCTCGCTTTGTACAAGGTTCACGGAGTAAATCCCTGCTCTCTGCTGCCCAAGTACGTCGTACTACCCTTCAAAACTCTACCGAGAACCCTCCCGCTCACTATGGCACCCCCCAAGAAATGGTATCTGTAAGCGCTTAAAATGTGCCAGGCACTGTACTAAGCCACCTCAACACTCCTCAACATCCCTCGACACTTAGGTCACTCTTAAAATGATGCATTTATAAGGGGATCGCAGTTTTGTGTTTGGGTATTTGTTCACGCTTCCGTCACTTACGCTTTTTATTTGCGCGCTTACGTATCGATGTTTGTGCCTCCCTTCCCATTAAAATTGTACGACCCTTGAGGATAGTTACCCTCCACCTTGGGGTTTCTGTCTCTTCCCACAGCACCCACTCAGGCCGAACTCAGTTTCGTTCTTTTGTCGTTGTTTTTTTAAGGTTTTTGTTAAATGCTTACTGTTCCACTGGGCCATGCTGCTTCTCTTTCAGACACCACCAAGGAGTACCACTTTTTCATCGCAAAACTACCATTTCCTCATTAGAATGTAAGCTCCTTGTGGGCGGGGAATGTGCCACTTCCTTTTTCTGTGCTTCCCAAATGGCTAGTACAGTGCACTGCACCATGCAGGGGCTCCATAAATGCTACTGCTACTTCCACTGACGTTGTATGTGGGTGGGAGAGGGTGGACCAGCCTAGAGGGCTTATTTGTGGTGAAGTGTGGAGACAAAAACCAGCCAGAAGACGCCACCTCCCACTGAGAAGAAACAGCCAAGTGTGGTTGTTATGAGCAGCCCAGAACGAGTACTTCGACTTTCTAAGATCTCCCCATTGCTCTAGAGGCTTAGCCGGGGAGTCATAAGGACCTGGGTTCTAATCCCTGCTGTCACTTGTCTACTGTGTGACCTTGGGCAATTTGCTTAACTTCTCTGGGTCCCAGTTACCTCAACTGTAAAACGGGGATTAAGACTTTGAGTCCCAAGTGGGACATGGACTGTGTCCTACCTGATTAATTTGTATCTACCTTAGTGCTTAGTACAGTGCCTGGTATATAGTAAGCACTTAACAAGTACCATAAAAAAACCACTTGCTTCCCTTCTCCTTCTCTTTCTCACATGTATTCTAAACACCTAGCGTTCAAAGAGACCTGGCTATAAACCGTCTCTTCTGTTCTGAAGAAGGAAAGAAAATTACTGGAGAAATAGTTTACCCTGCAGTGGAGAATCAGGATTTGGGAACTAGATCAGCGTTTGGGATAGAGTTCATCTAATTATATCCTGACGGCTTGCGTTAAGCTCACGACTTCCACATTATAGGAATAGTCTGATACCAGTGCAGTGATTAAAATGCACCAGCTTTCAAATCAGGATTCATGATCCGCCCCAGAGCCTCATTTACAGACATGATTTTGTGCCTGTTGCCGATCAGTTCCATGATTTTGCCAAAGGGGCAGGGAGGTACTGTACTCATTTCTCTCAGGCTTCCTCTAGTGGCTCCCTCTCCAATGAAAATCTCATCGTTTTGGAAAAAGATATTCGTTTTCAGAATGGAAAACTCCTCAGAAGGACAGAAAGAAAAACACCGAGACGAAGGCTAATGCATACATCCAGTGGGATGGGGAGAGAAGGGATTGCTTCAAATATCGCAGTCGGTAGGTAATTCCCACCGGATGCGGGGAGTGAGAGGGGTCGGCTGGGAGAGGAGAAGTAGCGGGGCCTAGTGGAAAGAGGACAAGCCTCAGAGTCAGAGGACCTGGGTTCTGTCGGCATTAGGCAAGTCACTTTACTTCTCTGCCTCCGTTCCCTCATCTGTAAAATGTGGATTAAGTCTGTGAGCCCCAAGGGGGACGTGGACTATGTCCAAACCTGATTATCTTGTATCGACCCCAGCGCTTAGTACAGTGTCCGGTACATAGTAAGCACTTAAGAGATACCATCACAAAAACTAAACTAAGGTAAAGGAAGGACTGAGCTTTCCACTTCTTTGAGATAGGAAGTGCAGGGCAAACGTTTGTTTCCACGCGGTTTTGTAAACAATGAGTTCGACATTCTCCAACCTGGTAAGGAAATTACACCATGTGATCCGCCACCAAATGCCATCGTTATCTGGACTCACTAACACCACACGGATTCAAAGGTTTCAATAAAATATTGCTTGCTTTAGTACTTGCTGTTTGATGAACCATAGAAAAGAATAACTACAGCACGGACTAGTGGACAGAGCCTGGGCCTAGGAGTCCGAGGATCTGGGTTCTCACTCGGGCTCCTCTCTGTGACCTTGGGCAAATCACTTTAACATCTCTGGGCCTCAGTTTTCTCATCTGTAAAATGGGAATTCAATCATTGTTCTTCCTCTTACTTAGGGCGTGAGCCCCATGTGGGACAGGGACTGTGTCTGGCCTGATTATCTTGTATCTACCACAACGCTTGGCACAGAGTAAGCAAGTAACAAAGACCACGGTTATGATCATTACTGGTAATAATAATAATAATAATGTTGGTATTTGTTAAGCGCTTACTATGTGCCGAGCACTGTTCTAAGCGCTGGGGTAGACATAGGGGAATCAGGATGTCCCACGTGGGGCTCACAGTCTTAATCCCCATTTTACAGATGAGGTCACTGAGGCCCAGAGAAGTTAAATGACTTGCCCACAGTCACACAGCTGACAAGTGGCCGAGCCGGGATTCGAACTCATGACCTCTGACTCCAAAGCCCGTGCTCTTTCCACTGAGCCACGCTGCTTCTCTGTATCGCTGCTTCTCGGTATCCATCTTTTCTCTCACTTTTCCCACACCCATGACAAACATATGATGCTCAACCTCTGGTCAAGCTGTTGGTCCAGTGCACAGAAGACGTGCAGAGAAGCAGCGTGGTCTAGTGGAAAGAGCACAGAACTGGAAGTCAGAAGATTTAGGATTTAATCCCGGCTCTGCCCCTTTTCTGCTGCGTCACACCGGGTAAGTGAAGTGAATTCGACTTCATTTCTCTGGGCCTTAGTTCCCTCACTGTAAAGTGGCACAGGGATTATATCCAGCTTGATCACCTTGTATCCACTCCAGCACTTAGTATAGTGCCCGGCACATAGTAAGCACTTAAGAGATACCTTTGCAAAAACAAAACAAGTTCTCCTTCAGACCCTGCAGTTATTTGCCTCCTACCTCTTTGCTTCCCA
Organism: Ornithorhynchus anatinus; assembly: GCF_004115215.2. Lineage (NCBI taxonomy): Eukaryota > Metazoa > Chordata > Mammalia > Monotremata > Ornithorhynchidae > Ornithorhynchus > Ornithorhynchus anatinus. The sequence continues at coordinate 62,939,080 of NC_041730.1, read as the reverse complement.
AATTGATACCGGCTACCACTGGGCTTCAACGCCACTTGACTGACACTAAGACAGCGCTCCAGTGAACCCACGATCGTTCTCCTCCTATTGGTTTTTAAAACCCACCCTGCTGTTTCCCTGGCGTTACCCTAGCCGGCTGGCCCCTGGTCTCCTCAGTGGGAGAGCGGCCTTGAAAAAGTTGTCCAATTCCCCGCTCTCTCCTGCCACCTCCGCCTCCTCTAAATAAAAAAAGGAAGAAAAATCAATTTCAATCAACATGGAGCGTAATATTATCAAATGTCAGCCGCTGAGGCCGCGCGCTTTGAAAATTATCCTTGACAGCTCCTTGTCGGCTTAATTAAGTGCTCAAAAAAAAAAAAAAAAGGCAAAAATATCTTGATTGCTAGCTGCTCCTTTTCAGGGCCTCAGCAGTTCTATTGACAACTCCGAACAGGATTGCCTTTGGGGGTTTTATTGATAGATCTGAGCTTGATATTGGAATGATTCTTGGGCAGATAAATCACATTTAGATTTGTTAGTAATTGAGGAGAATTGATTGGAAGGAGAGGAAGGCCCTGGGGGAGGACCCGCTGTCCTCATCGGCGTTGTCATCAGAGGCAGGACTTCTCTGGGGGCACGAGGGATCCAGGTCTAATTGTTTACATGATCGAGTCTTGCTTCCTCCCCTCCCTCCCTCCCCCGCGTACCCCCATCCCCACCCCTTGGTCTGGTAAGCAGCCGAAGGCAAGCAATAAACAGAGAGAAGAATTAGCCATGGGCGGTTGGAGGAATGGGGTATTTTTCTCTCTTTTTGGAGACTGGACACGGTCACAGTGGTGCTTTTCGAATCAGGGAGTAAGTTCCCCACTCTTCCTTTTCTGCCTCCTTGCACCGTAACGATCGGAGCAAGGAATTCCGCCCTCGTGCTTGTAAATTTCTCTGAGAACAGGCACATATAAGCTCATTAACCAGCATGCTGACCCTGATGGATGGATTCCTGCAGGAAGCTGGATGCAAATGGAAGGTTTTTCGTGGCTGAGATACCCCTGCCCGTGCACACTCTCCTGTAAGGGCGCCTACCAGGGCAAGTATCTTCCTTCTGGGGTTTCTCTCCTTGTGGGTTGGCCAGTCATGGTGGACAGTAAAACAAAAAAGATCCGACCTAAGTATCTTTTTCTCTGAGGGTCTCCTTTCCAGGGTTTGAGAGGGGCTTGGGCCACTGCTTGATTCTTCAATCAATCAATCCTGTAGACTGAGCGTTTACTGTGTGCAGAGCACTGTACTAGATGCTTGGGAGAGTACAATATCCCTCCAACATCCCAAAGCAACAGGCAGGGACTTTACAGATACGGAAACTGAGGTTCCATTAGATGGATAGTGAATAGAGCCCAGGCCTGGGAGTCGGAGGGAACTGGGTTCTAATCCCTGCTCTGCCACTTGCTGACTGTGTGACCTTGGGAAAGTCACTTCACTTCTCTGTGCCTCAGTTACCTCATCTGTAAAATTCAATCCTATTCCCTCCCGCTCAGACTGTGAGCCTCGTGTGCGAAAGGGACTGTGTCCAACATGATTAGCTTGCATCTATCCCAGAGCTTAGAACAGGGCTAGGCACATACTAAGCACTTCCCAAGCACCATAATTATCATTATTATCAAGTGAGAACGCTGTTGGGTCCACTCCTTGATTTCTTTTAAGTCCTGGGCATGTAGGCCTGTGCTCATTTTCATGTCGGTTGCAGAAGACCCAGGACTGAAATCTAGCCAAGGTCATGGACGGCCAAGGGCCCCAGGTACTGGCTGAGGAGTGGGACCAAGGTGATGGAGTGGGGGCAAGGTGAAAAGACACGGGCCTGCGAGTCAGACGATCTGGGTTCTAAGCCCATCAAAGGGCAGGGACTGTATCTGTTACCGATTTGTACATTCCAAGTGCTTAGTACAGTGCTCTGCACATAGTTAGCGCTCAATAAATACTATTGAATGAACTGAATGAATAGCTCTGCAACTTGCCTGTTGCATTACTTCAGGCAAGTCACGGCCAGTCACTTCACTCTTCTGGACCTCAGTTACCTCATCTGGAAATTGGGGATTAAGACTGTGAGCCCCAGGTGGGACACCGATTCTGTCCAACCTTTTTTATCTTCAGTGCTTACGCCAGTGCTTAGTACAGTGCCTGGCATATAGTAAGTGCTTAACAAACACCACTAAGCAAATGGTGAAGGAAAGGAGGGGATCAGAGGTATTCAGTGAGAGACCGCTGTTCTACCATAACATCAAAGCAACGTGGTCTATTGGATAGAGCATGGGACTGGAAGTCTGAAGGACCTGAATTCTCGTCCGGGCTCCGCCACTTGTCTCCTGTGTGACCTTGGGCAATTCACTTTACTTCTCTGTGTCTCAGTTACCTCATATGTAAAATGGGGATTAAGACTTTGAGCCCTACAGGGAATATGGACCGTGTCCAACCCGACTAACTTGTATCCACACCAGTGCATGGTACTGGGTCTGTCACATAGTAAGCGCTAAACAAATACCATTATTCAATAGTATTTATTGAGCGCTTACTATGTGCAGAGCACTGTACTAAGCGCTTGGAATGTACAAATCGGTAACCGATAGAGACAGTCCCTGCCCTCTGCCGGGCTCACAGTCTAATCGGGGGAGACGGACAGACAAGAACAGTGGCAATAAATAGAGTTATTATTAATACCATTAACAATAACATCCCTAAGCACGAGGGGAAGGAGCCCTAAAAACAGGCCTTCCTCAGTGTTCCCTCCCTCCCACTCACTGTATATTTTCCCCAATTCTCCAAAAAGTCACCAATTTCACCGGGGTCCCCAGCCACAGACGAAGACAGAATAACAAATTGTTAAATTCTCTTTTTTCTACCTCAAGGGAAAACCCAGGAGCAACAGGGCTATTTTATACCATCTTTCCTGAGGCTGGTCGCAGCCGTTTCCCAGATTTTTAGTTTAGGGAGTCCTTAATGGGAAAAAATTCAAGATGCTGTTTGTCAGAACATTGTTAACCATTAGGATGGATGTGAAGGAGGCCAATAATATCGTATTGGCTTGCAATTGTCCCATTCTTTTGCATAACTTTTGCAACCTCATGCAAGGGAAGGGGCTGTTATGCAAGGAGCTAAGTCTAGCAACAAGGAGAGCAGGAGAAAAAGAACATAGGAATAAAGGAGGAGGAGAGGAGGGAGGAAGGAAGAATGCACTGAAGACTGCATCTCTTATTTATAATAATGTCCATCTCCTCCTTTAGACTGTAAGCTCATTGTGGGCAGGGAATGTATCTGCTAACCCTGTTGTATTATACTTCCCTAAGATGTTACTATAGTGATCTGCACATAGAAGCACTCAATACATATCATTGATTGATTGGCTGATTGATCTCTCACTTCTATTGCAGTGTCCCAAATGCTTCATTCAATAAGCACTCAATTAATTAAGTTAAGCATGCTCTTTTCTCCACGAGCCTGTACCTTTAGCTTGTCCTTTTCCGACCCTTCTCTTTCTATCCCACCACGTGAGTGGATATTTCAAAAAAGAAATTCCCCAGCAGCGTGAACCTTTATCCATGGCTTTAGCTCATCGGATCCTTTTCCTCTTCCTCCCTCAGCATGTGCCCCTCTCACTGTTTACAAAAATAATCTCAATTTCCTCCTCAGAAATGGTGGGGGAGTGGAGGCAATTATTCGGTGGAGACAATAATGGGAGTAAATTTGATATTCCTCCAAGCATTCCGTTGCCAGTGTTGAAGACGGAACGCGGGCTAACGTGGACCACCGGTCTGACCCGATAAAGGTGTTGCTGGTGGTCATATGTTGATCGAACAATCGTATTTGTTGAACACGGTGTGCGGAACACTGTGCTAAGCACTTGGGAGGGTACAACACAAAAATATAATAGACACATTCCCTGCCCATGTATGTTCTTAGCTGCTGGGTCCAAGAAGTGATGAATGCGAGGTAGCTGAGAATCTTTAATCGTCTTGGCAATCTGTAGTACTTCCTGAGATCCGATACCCCGCCATCATGATCCTGTGAGAAATTTCCCTAGAAAACTGGGTCGGCAAACCCAAGGGCTTGAATTCCAAAGGCAGGCAAGGAGGAGATTTTTCAGGTCCTTTCGTGAAGACCACAGTGAAGGGACCAGATCCTGTGGAATTCTACCTGACCGTGCCACCCAAGTGACCGGAACTGTTTACAAATCATGTCACTGTCCAGAGGCGGGGTCTCAGTCACCTTGATCCTAGGTCCAAATCGGCCACCAGACTGCTGTGTGACCTCCGGAAAGTCACTTACCCTCTCTATGCCTCAGTTTCCTCATCTGTAAAGTAGGGGTGATAATATCTCTTTTCCCCTACCTTGTAGGGATTTTGCGAGGACAAAAATCAGGAAATGTGACACACCTTGGAAAACAAACATGCTCTACAAATTCAGAATGTTACTGCATTGTTATGATCAAGAGAAAAGTAAATCAGGGAGGAAAAGTCCGATATGGTCTCCAGGTTCAGGACTCCCGGCAGTGGGGTCTCTGACCCTAAGGCTTTGAGCAGGGTTCTGATTTCAGGGTCTTCCGGAATGAAACCAATAATCACAGCCCCAGCCTGTACAAGTGTCTCTTGACTCTAAATCTGACTGTGCTGACTGTGCAGTTTCTCTTCAACGGAATAACTCCATTGATTTATTCTTTTTTAAATGACAGATAGCGATGCATTAAGCTGCCTCGCTTGAGAACATCCATGAAGAGCAGATGTAAACAGAGACAAGACGGACATAAACTCTAAGCTCCTGCGCTAAGGAGGACAGAGGATGGGTCCTGCCCGGAGTCCTGAGGTACTGGAGCTGGCTCCCAAATTCAGCACTATTTTGGACACTCCATAAAAACCACCACTACTATTACACTTACTCCTCGTATTGTACTCTCCCAAGCATTTAGTACAGTGCTCTGCACATAGTAAATGTTCAATAAATACCCTTACTCCCTCTCTTCTGCCTGGAATTCCCTTCCCCTTCACATCCGACAGGCCACGGCTTTCCCTGTCTTCTAAGTGCTTCTAAAATCGCATCTCCTCCAAGAGACTTTTCCTGATTAATTTCTAATCTCCCCACTCTATTCCGCCCTAGCCAGCCCTCCCAATGCCACTTCTGCATCACCCAAACACTTGAGTACTCATCACCCAACTCTCCACAGCATTTACTTCCATATCTTTAAGTTCTGTTGCTTCCTATTACCTGCAATTTATTTTATTCATTCGTTCAATAGTATTTATTGAGCACTTACTATGTGCAGAGTACTGTACTAAGCGCTCGGAATGTACAATCCGGCAACAGATAGAGACCATCCCTGCCCGATGACGGGCTCCCAGTCTAAACGGGGGAGACAGACAGCAGAGCAAAACAGAACCAAACAAAATAAGACATCATCATCAAGACAAATAGAATCAAGGAGCTGTTACACCTCATTAACAAAATTTAGTGTCTGCTTCCCCAACTAGATTACAAGATTCCCTGAGGACAGGGATCATGTCTACTAATTCTATTGTGCTCTACAAAAACACTAAGTACAGTACTATAAAATCTTTGTGGGCAGGGAATGTGTCTGTTTATTGTTACATTGTAATAATAATAATAATAATGATAACAATGTTGGTATTTGTTAAGCGCTTACTACGTGCAGAGCGCTGTTCTAAGCGCTGGGGGAGACACAGGGGAATCAGGTTGTCCCACATGGGGCTCACAGTCTTCATCCCCATTTTACAGATGAGGTAACTGAGGCCCAGAGAAGTGAAGTGACTCGCCCACAGTCACACAGATGACAAGTGGCAGAGCTGGAATTCGAACTCATGACCTCTGACTCCAAAGCCTGGGCTCTTTCCACTGAGCCATATTACTTCTCTGTATCCTCCCAAGTGCTCAGTTCAGTGCTCTGCACACGGTAAGTGCTCAATAAATACTACAAAAACACTAAGTACAGTACTATAAACTGTTTGTGGGCAGGGAATGTGTCTGTTTATTGTTACATTGTACTCTCCCAAGTGCTCTGCACACGTTAAGTGCTCAGTAGATACTATTGACTCTCTAAGTAGCTTAATAAATGTATTGATTAACGGATTGACTAATACCACAGCTATTCAATCGTCTCATTCAAATTCTAGCAGCTGAGAGGTGACTTTAGGAACCAAATCCTAAAACCTCATTTTATATACAGAAACAATGGAAGGAGGACAAGCCTCTCTCTAGAACCAAGGAGGGTGGAGGAGAGAGTACTAATAAATTGAAATAGCATTTATTGAGCACCCACTTTTGTAATGCACTGTACTGAGTACTGGGGAAAGATAGAATAAGTGAGTGATACATGTCCTGCCCACGAGGAACTTAAACGCCAGTGAGAGAGCAGACGTAAAAATATTTACAGGGTCGTTAAAATAATTGAAAAAGTGCACCTAAATAATAAGGGCTGAAGGTGGATATAATGCATATGGATCGTGTAAATAAGTTTCTAGAGGTGGTTGTGCGGTTCAGATGACTTGGGAGAGGTAAGAAGCCTCCTCTATCTTGCTCTCAAATAATAATGTTGGCATTTGTTAAGCGCTTACTATGTGCAGAGCACTGTTCTAAGAGCTGGGGGAGATACAGGGGAATCAGGTTGACCCTCATGAGGCTCACAGTCTTCATCCCCATTTTACAGATGAGGTAACTGAGGCACAGAGAAATTAAGTGACTTGCCCACAGTCACACACCTGACAACTGGCAGAGCCGGGATTCGAACCCATGACCGCTGGCTCTTTCCACTGAGCCACGCTGCTTCTCTAAGAGAGAAACGGTGGGCCTAAATAACAGAGCTGTCAGGGGGACCCGAATTCTAATGCCGGCTCCACCGCTTGTCTCCTGTGTGACCTTGGGCAAGTCACTTCCCTTCCTCTGTGCCTCAGTACCTCATCTGTAAAATGGGGATTAAGACTCTGAGTCCCACGTGGGACATGGACTGTGTCCAAACTGGTTAGCTTGTATCTACTCCAGTGCTTAGAACAGTCCCTGGCACACAGTAAGCACTCAAAAAATAGCATTTTAAAAAAATGGGGGTTAAAGAATCCAAGGTCCTTCTGGGATCTGAGTGGATTGCAAAATGGCAAGGGAGCACAGCTAGAATGGTTGCAATTCTTAGTCCCGTAATCAGCGAATGGTTCGGAGGTAGGGAAAGATCACACCGCCATGTCCACTCCCTCCTTCCTCCTTCCTCACGGCTTTAGGAATTTTCCCGACCATCCCAGAGAGACAGGGAAGAAGGAAGAAACAGAGCAACCCTGCAAAGAAGAGGAATCCACCAGCTACTTACCCTGTCCTCACTGTCTTCCCTGCACAGCAGAAAGAAGGTCCACGCTACCTATTTGATTTACATTAATCTCGGCCAGTTTGGGGTCTAAGACCCTGGATTTCGGTATTTTCTTTTGGAGGAGGTAATCCCCTTGACCACAAGGTAAGGCCCTTGAGCACAAGGATTGCATTTTTTGATGTGGGTACAGTCCCTATCACAGTTTGAAGGATTAATAACTGCTAATGAGAAAGAAGCCAGCCTGAACAAATCTATTGCTCCCGCTTGGACCAATAATCATTGCTCTTCTATTTTATCTGTGGCCAAACACCGCACATACCTGCCGGTAAAGACACCAAAACAACAGCTGCCCAAGTATCAGCTTCCTAAGAGAGCAGAACAGAACCGTCTTCCAGATATATCTATTCTCTTGGGTTATCTCCACCCTCGTGCCCGAGTCAGTCGTAGCTATTGAGCATAATACAACCTATAAAGTGGGCAAAAAATGAGTTCGCCCACCTTTCTCCCAGGTATTAAAATGAATACGCTAAGGAGGCGCGTCTGCTGGCCTGGCATAACTTCTTACCTCCCCGGGCAAGTAGGCGAGTGACTACCTGCACGCTTCCGTTCCCGATTATGAGTTAGCACCAAGATGTGGAATCATTAAAGATTCAGAAAAATCACCAAGTGATATTTCCTCTCCCGCAAGGGTCTCCGAAAAGCAATAGCGGTGATTGCTTTTTGAAGAATTTACTACTACAAGAAGTCCCCGAGGCGAGGTTCAGAGATGCCGGATGTTTTCGGGACGTCAGCTTGACACGATCGAGACGTCTTCGATGCGAATCTGCTGTCAGACATTTCATAAAACTACTGCAGTTTGCAAGAGCGTCTCACCGGCTCACAGACAGCAGAGTACTCCGAACGAGCGTCTGGCATAGCTATCTTCCGTCAGCCAGATTCCCCCGAAACACATCCTCTCCTCCTCTGAGTTTCCCCTTCCCTTTTTCTGCCGTTTTCGCACAGCTCCTCGAGATGGGCGGTTGATGAAAATGCACATGTGAAGATGTCTTAATATTAAATATAATTAGATATTATACCACATGCAGGGCTGTATGATTAGTAAAATATATGATCATTAGTTATTAGATTAATGTGTCTACTTGTGTAACTGAAAGCCATTTGCAAGCAGAAATGAAATAGCTCAATTTGCTGTAATTGACTGATCTCCCATAGAGATTAGTGCCTTTGCTGATGTAAAAGAAGATTTCTTCAAATGTTGCAAACAGATGCAGGGAGAAATAGGCTTTCCCTTTTACAAAGCCTTCTTCTACCAACACAGGCAGGGGTGCCCTACGGCAGCCGTAACAGACTCATAATTAGAGAGAGGAGAAGCGGGAGGAGCTGGAACAAATGCCAAACACAAAGAGAGTTGAACAGAGAGGACCATTTGGAAGTGTCGTCTCTGACAAGGACTCCTCTTCCCATGGTCCTCGCATTGCTGAAAGGGCTTCCTGGAACTTTGGTTTATACGCGAGTACCATCTGGGGAAATACATGTCATGGTGACAAGAGTTGGAAAGAGTCTACTGGTTCCCCCCCCCCACACACACACACGCACATCGCCACATACACCCCCCCTCCCCGCTTTACTTCCTGTTTATTTATTTATCGGTTGTTATAGCAACCACACATGAACTAACTAATAAAAATGATTGTAAAGCTCTTTGCAAATAGAAAATGCAACCGAAATGCTTATTATTGTTCTTATGGTCTAATAATAAACAGATGCTAACTAAGGACTGAACCAAATTAAATTAAAAATACACAAGCTGTTAGGCAGACAGAACTGATTCATCTCCACCGGGCCCTTCTCCCTCAGCACGAGCCTCTGAGCTGACACTCCCCGGTGACCAGGTGAGATAAGTCCTTATTTTTTGCAAAATGCAGGTCATAAGGAGAATACTGAAGACAGCTGTCAGGGTGTGAGGGGGAGAGTGAGAGCGGAGGGGGACTATCGTCCTATTGCTATTTCCGACCTGTGAAATATTAATGAGCAGAGGTGAAATAACAAACTAAAATACCTGACCCCAGATATTTATACTGATGAGGAATTCCAGAGTATCTATAATTTATTTATTTATAGTCACATCTATCTCTAATAATAATAATAATGTTGGTATTTGTTAAGTGCTTCCTATGTGCAGAGCACTGTTCTAAGCGCTGGGGTGGACACAAGGGAATCAGGTTGTCCCACGTGGGGCTCACAATCTTAATCCCCATTTTACAGATGAGGTCACTGAGGCACAGAGAAGTGAAGTGACCTGCCCACAGTCACACGGCTGACAAGTGGCAGAGCTGGGATTCGAACCCATGATCCCTGACTCCAAAGCCCGGGCTCTTTCCACTGAGCCACGCTCCTTCTCTCTGTCCCTCAAGACTGTAAGCTCACTGTGGGCAGGGAATGTGTCTACCAAGTCTGATATAGTGTACTCTCCCAAGCGCTTAGTACAGTGCTCTGCAAACAGTAAGTGCTCAGTAAATACCATTGATCGATGGAATAGAGAGATGACATTTTTTAGTCCCCTCTTCCCTACTTTGGCTTGGTGTGCACAAACAAATTGTCCAGCTGATTTAGAGAAGCAATGTGACCTAGTGGAAGGAACCCAGAGGACCTGGGTTCAGATCCCAGATCCTCCACTTGCTTACCGAGTGACCTTGGGCAATTCATTTCACTTCTCTGTGTTTCCTCCATCTTAGACTGTGAGCTTCATGTTGGGCAGGAATTGGGTCCAACTTGATTATCTTTCGTCTATTCCAGTGCTCAGTACAGTGCTTGGCACGTATTAAGCATTTAACAAATATCTTTATTATTAGTTCCCCAAAACACACCTTGACCTCAATTATATATTTCTGGTCAGTGAGAAGAAATACTTTTAGGACCAACCAAAGCACAACCTCAAGAACATGGATCAGCTGTGAAATAGAGAGAAACATCTATAGTCAAAAGATCAACCCGGCACTTTCAAATCAAAAATGGGGCATCATTTTCTGAGCAAGGGTGCGGACAAACCGGGAGTCAATCGACCAGCAATATTTCCTGAGCATCTCCCGTGAGAAAAGTACTGTGCTAACGGCTGGGGAGACTGCAATTCGACCCCCAAGAAGTTTACAACGTAATGGAGGAGAAAAGAAGACATAAACTATGACAGAAAGATGGAAGAGGAGGGAAAATATAGATACAATGGGTAATGGCAAGGGTATGGAAAAAAATGAGGAAGGGGGTAAATAAGTGAGGAATGTAAATCTATCCATACCTAAGAGTTAAGGCTGTCTTTTGGGGTGACGAGATCTGAGGCGATAGAAATTAATTAGGGAAACCTCCCTATGGCTCTTCAGGGCAGGGAACGTGACTATTAATTTTGCTATATTGTACTGTCCCAAACACTGAATACAGTACTGTGCACAAAATGTTCAAAAAATATGATTGATTGCTTGATTGATTACCAAATGGAGAGGCTCACAATCTGGTGTATTTTGAAGGAGTTCCAGGCAAAGAGTCTTAGAAGTGCAGATTTGCACGTAGAAACTGGAGCCGCAAATGGAAGGGCGACTTTTTTGAGTGTCCAGTGTGGGGAGGAGGGGTGACGATAGCCTAGCCTGTTTCTTCACGCAAGCATCCATTTGTAACAAGTCTGTCAGTTGCCTTACCTTCCACCAAACAGAAAGCGACTATCGGTCAGTCAGTCCATAGTTGTTAATTGAGCGCTTACCGTGCACAGAGCACTTTACTAAGCCCTTGGGAGAGTACAACAGAACAGAGTTAGCAGACTCATTCTCTGTCCATGACAAGCTTCTAGAGGATGAACTCTGAAAATGCTACTCCTGATCAACTACGAACCACAGTTACTTTCCAGGCCTTGTGATACGGTCCTAAGCCTGCACAGCACGGACTTCAAGCCAGCAAAGTGAAGGCGGAAACTCATTGGGTTTAATGTAAAACTATCATGGAGATACAGACAACCATCTAAAAATCTAGCATTATACCAGGAGGAGAGGGTGATGAAGATTTAGAAACCGGCACCAGCCCACCAGGGGCTCTCAGTTGCTTCACTGTGGTATTTGTTAGGCACTTTGTGCCAGACAATGTACTAAGCACTGGGTGGTTACGAGCCAAGCAGGTTGGACACTGGCCCTGGCCCATATGGGGCTCACAGTCTCAATCCCCATTTTACCGATGAGATAACTGAGGCCCAGAGAAGTGAAGTGACTAGCCCAAGGTCTCACAGCAGGCAAGTGGAGGAACGGGAATTAGAACCCATGACCTGCTGACTCCCCGACTCGTGCCCTATCCACTAGGCTGACTGGGGACAGTGAGTCCCACAGAACTACCCGAATCACTGGGCGGCGTTTTAATCCCCAGTGCCGGGTCATGAGATCGAAACGGCCCCGTGCTTCTTTGCTCTACTTGATGACCATTCTCCACCTGCTCAGCACCCTCTCATTCATTCATTCATTCAATAGTATTTATTGAGCGCTTACTATGTGCAGAGCACTGTACTAAGCGCTTGGGATGAACAAGTCGGCAACAGATAGAGACGGTCCCTGCCGTTGGACGGGCTTACGGTCTAATCGGGGGAGACGGACAGACGAGAACAATGGCAATAAATAGAGTCGAGGGGAAGAACATCTCATAAAAACAATGGCAACTAAATAGAATCGAGGCGATGTACAATTCATTAACAAAATAAATAGGGTAACGAAAATGTATACAGTTGAGTGGACGAGTACAGTGCTGTGGGGATGGGAAGGGAGAGGTGGAGGAGCAGAGGGAAAAGGGGAAAAAGAGGGTTAAACTGTGGAGAGGTGAAGGGGGTGGTGGCAGAGGGAGTAGAGGGAGAAGAGGAGCTCAGTCTGGGAAGGCCTCTTGGAGGAGGTGAGTTTTAAGTAGGGTTTTGAAGAGGGAAAGAGAATCAGTTTGGCGGAGGTGAGGAGGGAGGGCGTTCCGGGACCGCGGGAGGACGTGACCCGGGGGTCGACGGCGGTATAGGCGAGACCGAGGGACGGCGAGGAGGTGGGCGGCGGAGGAGCGGAGCGTGCGGGGTGGGTGGTAGAAAGAGAGAAAGGAGGAGAGGTAGGAAGGGGCGAGGTGATGGAGAGCCTCGAAGCCTAGAGTGAGGAGTTTTTGTTTGGAGCGGAGGTCGATAGGCAACCACTGGAGTTGTTTAAGAAGGGGAGTGACATGCCCAGATCGTTTCTGCGGGAAGATGAGCCGGGCAGCGGAGTGAAGAATAGACCGGAGCGGGGCGAGAGAGGAGGAAGGGAGGTCAGAGAGAAGGATGACACGGTAGTCTAGCCGGGCTATAACGAGAGCCCGTAACAGTAAGGTAGCCATTTGGGTGGAGAGGAAAGGGCAGATCTTGGCGATATTGTAGAGGTGAAACCGGCAGGTCTCGGTAACGGATAGGATGTGTGGGGTGAACGAGAGAGACGAGTCAAGGATGACACCGAGATCGCGGGCCCGAGAGACGGGAAGGATGGTCGTGCCATCCACGGTGATAGAGAAGTCTGGGAGAGGACCGGGTTTGGGAGGGAAGATGAGGAGCTCGGTCTCGCTCACGTTGAGTTTTAGGTGGCGGGCCGACATCCAGGTGGAGACGTCCCGGAGGCGGGAGGAGATGCGAGCCCGAAGGGAGGGGGAGAGGACAGGGGCGGAGATTTAGATCTGCGTGTCATCTGCGTAGAGATGGTAGTCAAAGCCGTGAGAGCGGATGAGTTCACCGAGGGAGTGAGTGTAAATGGAGAACAGAAGAGGGCCAAGAACTGACCCTTGAGGAACTCCAACAGTTAAAGGAGGGGAGGGGGAGGAGGCTCCAGCGAAGGAGACCGAGAATGACCGGCCAGAGAGGTAAGAGGAGAACCGGGAGAGGACGGAGTCCGTGAAGCCAAGGTGAGATAAGGTACGGAGGAGGAGGGGATGGTCGTCAGTGTCAAAGGCAGCAGAGAGGTCAAGGAGGATCAGAATGGAGTAGGAGCCATTGAGTTTGGCAAGAAGGAGATCACGGGTGACCTTAGAGAGAGCAGTCTCGGTAGAGTGGAGGGGACGGAAGCCAGATTGGAGGGGGTCTAGGAGAGAATGGGAGTTAAGGAATTCTAAGCATCGATTGTAGACGACTCGTTCTAGGATTTTGGAAAGGAAGGGTAGTAGGGAGATAGGACGATAACTGGAGGGGGAAGTGGGATCGAGAGCGGGTTTTTTTAGGATGGGGGAGACGTGGGCATGTTTGAAGGCAGAGGGGAAGGAGCCCTCGGAGATTGAGTGGTTAAAAATAGAAGTTAAGGAAGGGAGGAGGGCAGGGGCGACGGTTTTAATAAGGTGAGAGGGAATGGGGTCCGAGGCGCAGGTGGAGGGGGTGGCACTTGCGAGGAGGGAGGAGATCTCCTCTGAGGATACTGCAGGGAAGGATGGGAAAGTAGGGGAGGGGGTCGGTGGGGGGGAGGGGAGAGGTGGAGGGGTGACTTTGGGGAGCTCAGACCTGATCGTGTTGATTTTCGTGAGGAAATAGGTGGCCAGATCACTGGGGGTGAGAGATGGGGGAGGGGGAGGAACAGGGGGCCTAAGGAGAGAGTTAAAGGTCCGGAACAATCGGCGGGGGTGACGGGCGTGGGTGTCGATGAGGGAGGAGAAGAAGCTTTGCCTGGCGGAGGAGAGGGCAGAGTTAAGGCAGGAAAGGATAAATTTGAAGTGTGTGAGGTCGGCTCGGTGCTTGGACTTTCGCCAGCGGCGCTCGGCAGCTCGAGCATAGGAGCGTAGGAGGCGGACGGAGGAGGTGATCCGGGGCCGTGGCTTAGTGGAGCGAGAGCGGCGGAGGGAAAGGGGGGCGAGAGAGTCGAGATGAGTAGAGAGGGTGGAGTTGAGAGCGGAGACCCGATCGTCGAGAGTGGGAAGAGAGGACAGGGCGGCAAGGTGAGGAGAGATGCTATTGGAAAGATGGGATCGAGAGAGCGGAGGTCTCTGTGGGGCAGTAGCGAAGATTTGCAGGGGGAGGGAGTGTGAGAGATGAGGCAGGTGAGAAGGTTATGGTCAGAGAGAGGGATTTCAGAGTCGGTGAGGGAGGAGATAGTGCAGGGGTAGGAGATGACGAGATCGAGGGTGTGACCGAGTCGGTGAGTGGGCGCGGTACGGTGGAGGAGGTCGGCAGAGTCGAGGAGGGATAGCAGGCGGGCGGCAGAGGAGTCGTCGGGTACATCCGTATGGATGTCGAAGTCTCCGAGGATCAGAGTGGGCAGAGAGAAGGAGAGAAGGAAGGTGAGAAAGGGGTCAAGGTGGTTGAAGAAGTCGGAGGTGGGACCGGGAGGGCGGTAGATGACGGCGACAAGTAACCGGAGTGGGTGGTAGAGGCGAACGATATGGGCTTCGAAGGAGGGGAAGGAGAGGGAGGGGGGAGGAGGGATAGTGCGGAAGCGGCAACGGGGCGAGAGGAGGAAGCCGACGCCTCCTCCCTTACCGGTGAGTCTGGGGGAGTGGGAGAAGGAGAGGCCTCCGCCCATGCCACGCTGCAGAGTTCCACTGTTTTTGCACCCATCCAGCCCACAAAATTCCCCTTGACATCAACTGGAACAAGCGCAGAATTTGCAATAAAGAGCCGCACTGCGGTTCCGCCGACCCGGAACCAAGAGGCCACAGACTGGAGAGACCATCTGGCACTTTAGCTGAGGTGGGGCGGAGGCCAGCTCCTCCCAACTCTTCAAACTCTAACTTTAATGGGCTTTCTTATCGTTTTTACATTTTACCCTATATAAATCTCTTCGTACATGTCTATATTTTAGCCACAGCCACCGAGCGAGCCATTCCGATCGAAACGCTGAAATGAACTGAGCTGAACAATAAACTAAAATATGCCTAGAGCAAGTTGAGCAATAAACAGGTTTTTAATTTTTTTTTTCCATTTCCATCTCTCTGGTGTGTCTGATGGATGATGTGACAGAGGAAAAATCCTCAATAAATTCTGGATTCTGAATACTAAATCAGCGAGGACGAGAGGTGCACCGCGAAGGCGGGTTGTCGGTCATCTTATCTTGACCGTTGCTTAGGTTTGGAGCTGACCGTCGGGAAGGCATCAGGACAAAGGAGGGTCTAGCTGTGGCCTGGGGGGCCGAGAGGCGAGGACACTCTGTCCTGCTCCTCCACTGTATTATTTTCAAGGAGGGGAAAATTGAGGCCCAGAGAGGTCCATCGATTTAGCCAAGGTCACATAGAGGTTCAGGGTTTGGACTGGGAATAAGGTAAAGTCCTTGGACTCTTCTCCAGTAGATGACTTTACCTTAAAACGGAGCCACAGGAAATCTCATTACAGTAATTTCCCCTGCATTAGTCAGGACTACACAGTGTGGCAGTTTTATATAAGGAGAATTAAGTTCTGATGCCCTAAAAAATTGTGAGTCAAAGTTAAATGCTAGCAGACACCTAGGAACTTTTCCCAATTTGGGTTTTGTTTTTCCTTTTTTTTTGTGCTTTTCCACTCGGGCTCCTTTGTTTCCATGTCCTTATCACTCAACATTTTTCCCTCTCTTCTGTTCCTCCCATTTCTGTTTCTCCCACTTGTCTCCCACTGTAAGCGCTCCTCTTCTGACCATTTTCTTTATTTCGGTTTCCCACATTCTTCCTTCATCTTTCTCCCTCTCCTTCCTCCATCTGTACCTCACTCCATCTGGGGCCACCCACCTAGGCTGACCTTCCCACTCAGCCCCATCAGCATGCACGCGCGCGCACGCACACACACACAGTGCTCCCCACCCCACATCCCCCCAACTGCCACTTCAGCTCTTCCTGGCCACCTAAGCATGTAATCAATCAATCAATTTTATAATCAATCAATATTGAGCACTTCCCATGGGTGGAGCACTGTACTAGCACTTGGGAGAGTACAATACAGCAGCATTAGTGGACACATTCCCTGCCCAAAATGAGCATAAACTCAAGACCTCATAATCCCCATTACACCCCTGTGTCCACCCCAGTGCTTAGAACACTGCTCTGCACATAGTAAGCGCTTAACAAATACCAACATTATTATTAAGGTACATGTCTATATATTCGAATTTTTCCTCTTAACTGTAATTTAGTTTAGAGGCTGTCTCCCCTGCGATCCCCCTGAAGGCAGGGATCATATCTACTAACCCCGTTGTAGTCTCCTACGTTTAGCGTTCTGCATAATGTAGGCACTCAATAAATGCTATTGGTTAGTTGATGGATTGATTTATTGAATAGAAGTGCCAGTTCTCATACTGGTTTGGACCCTGAACTATTCGTATCTTTTCCCTCTGCTCCCCCTCTACCCCCCCCCTTCACCTCTCCTCAGCTAAGCCCTCTTTTCCCCACTTTCCCTGCTCCTCCCCCTCTCCCTTCCCCTCCTCTCAGCACCGTACTCGTCCGCTCAACTGTATATATTTTCATTACCCTATTTATTTTGCTAATGAGATGTACATCGCCTTGATTCTATTTATTTGCTATTGTTTTAATGAGACGTTCATCCCCTTGAGTCTATTTATTGCCCAGTAACAGAAAGAGACAGTCCCTGCCCTTTGGCGGGCTTACAGTCTAATCGGGGGAGACGGACAGACAAGAACAATGGCAATAAATACAATCAAGGGAATCTATCAGAGCACTTTTCACACTTTCAAGCCTAGGCTACCCAGCAGGCCAGGACAGGGAGGAGTTCACATTTCTTTCACTCCCTGGAAGCTGGAACCTTTAAAAAGAGCCGCAGAAGACTGTTGCAAACGGATGTCAGGGATGGGAGTGGGGTCTCGACTTGGACTCTTCAGTCACGGGCACATTTATAGATGAACCTCACTAGCAGCGGGTCTCTGAATTCCAAGGACAACTATATATATATATAGCTGTCCAACTAGAAAGTCATAGGTTCCAATCCCAGCTCCGCCACTTGTCTGCTGTGTGGCCTTGGGCAAGTCACTTTACTTCTCTGGGCCTCAGTTGCCTCAGCACCACGTGGGACACGGACTGTGTCGAACCGGATTTGCTTCTATCCACCACAGTGCTTAGTACAGTGCCTGGCACATAGTAAGTGCTTAACAAATACTACAATTGTTATTATTATCATTAACTCTGCCAAATGCTTAGTACGGTGCTTTGCACACGGTAAGTGCTCAATACATATGATTGATTGATTGACTAACGTATATATGCGTATATATGTAGACTAGCAAAGTGCTGCCCTGCAAAAATCATCATTGCTTCCCAGAGCACCTCATTTCCCCTGGAACAAGGATTCACGCACGGACAGAATTTAGCCAACTACTATAAAGCTCCTCGAGATTGTGGTTTATAAGAATGTAGGGTTTGGGTGTCTAATCCAACCCCCTAACTCTAAGCAGGAAAAGCCCCGGAGCATCCTAGATCAATGGGGGATTATCCTATAATAGTCTAAAGCTTTACCCCAGTCTTAAAGGGGATAGAAGAGATAAATTCACACACTCTTTAGAGATGTATTTTTGCAAAGGCAAAATAGAACAAGAGCGGGACAGCAGGGCTTTGGAGTTCATTTCCAACTGTGCGTGGCGGAGTGCTGGGCAACCACGGATCAGTTGCTTAACGTCTCTGAGCCTCAGCTGACCCAGTATCTCTCCAAAGTGCCATGAGGCTTAAATAATTAATCATGAAGCACTTTGAGAGACACGGATGAAAGGTATTAGGGAATCACTCCATCACTCAATCATATTTATCGAGCGCTTACCGTGTGCGGAGCACTGTACCAAGTGATAATAATGTTGGTATTTGTTAAGCGCTTACTACGTGCAGAGCACTGTTCTAAGCGCCGGGGTAGACACAAGGGAATCAGGTTGTCCCCCGTGGGGCTCACGGTCTTAATCCCCATTTTACAGATGAGGTCACTGAGGCACCGAGAAGTTAAGTGACTTGCCCAAAGTCACAGCTGACAAGTGGGAGAGCCGGGATTCGAACCCATGATCTCTGACTCCAAAGCCCGTGCTCTTTCTACTGAGCCACGCTGCTTCTCTAAGTGCTTGGGAGAGCGCAATACAACAGAGTTGGTACACATCATCTCTACCAACAATGAGCTTCCAGTCCAGAGGGAAGTGCAAATAATTGTTAGTCAAAGGTTTTATTAGGTTTTATTTATACGATCCCCTGAGTGATACAGCTCTGCTTTCCAAACCGAGGGACAATAAAGGAAAGCAGATTGGTATAATTCTCTTTAATAATAATGTTGGTATTTGTTGAGTACTTACTAGAGAACCAGCGTGGCTCAGTGGAAAGAGCGTGGGCTTGCGAGTCAGAGGTCATGGGTTCGAATCCCAGTTCTGCCACTTGTCAGCTGTGTGACTGTGGGCAAGTCACTTCACTTCTCTGGGCCTCAGTCGCCTCATCTGTCAAATGGGGATTAAGACTGTGAGCCTCACGTGGGACAACCTGATTACTCTGTACCTACCCTAGCGCTTAGAACAGTGCTCTGCACATAGTAAGCCCTTAACAAATACCAACGTAATAATAACATATGCCAAGCACCGTTCTAAGCACTGGGGTAGACACAAGATCATCAGGTTGTCCCACGTGGGGCTCACAGCCTTAATCCCCCGTTTACAGATGAGGTAACCGAGGCTCAGAGTAGTTGAGTGAGCGGCCCGAAGTCACACAGCTGACAAGTGGCGGAGCCGGGATTAGAACCCATGACCTCTGACTTCCAAGCCCGGCCTCTTGCCACTAAGCCAAGCTGCTAATCTAATAGCCAAACCCAGGTGAACAATAATAATCACAGAATTCTGAGCTTTCAGAGAACCTCAAGCGGTCCTGCATTCCACTCCCCTGTCTTCTAAACCACCAAAGGCAGATAAGAGCCTCTTCGGTTTTTAGCAGTTCAACTGAACTACCCGCTTGGTAGGAATTATTGAGTGCTCACTCTTCTTTTTTAATTGGTATTTATTTAGTGCTTACTACGTGTCAAGCACCGTTCCAAGAGCTGGGCACTGTTCTGAGCGTTGAGCAGAATACTGTACTAAATGCTTGTATTGTACCCTGTATCTACCCCAGCGCTTAGAACAGTGCTAGGCACATAGTAAGCGCTTAAGAAATACCAGCATTAGTAGTAGTAGTAGTAGTAAGCACTTAACAAATACCAACATTATTATTATTCATTATTAATAATAATAATAAGCACTTACTACATGCAGAGCACTCTTCTAAGCGCTGGGGTAGACACAGGGGAACAAGGTTGGCCCACGTGAGGCTCACAGTCTTCATCCCCATTTTTACAGATGAGGGACTGAGGCACAGAGAAGTGAAGTGACTGGCCCACGGTCGCACAGCTGACAAGGGGCAGAGTCGGGATGCGAACCCATGACCTGTGACTCCCAAGCCCGGGCTCTTTCCACTGAGCCACGCTGCTTCTCTACTCTCCCAAGTGCTGAGTACACTGTTCTGCACACAGTAAGCCCTCAGTAAGTAGGAGTGAGTGAATGCTTGGGAGAGAATGACAGAGTTATTTGATATGATCCCTGCACTCAAGGAGCTTATGATAATAATAACAATAATAATAATGGTGGCGTTTGTTAAACGTTTGCTATGTGTCAAGCACTTTTCTAAGAGCAGGGGTAGACACAGATTAATCAGGTTGGACACAGTCCCTGTCCCACGTGGGGCTCACTGTCTTAATCCCCATTCGACAGATGAGGGAACTGAGGCACAGAGAAGTGAAGTGACTTGTAATCAAGCAGGGGAGGCAGACCTTCAAATAAATTACAGATAAGGGGAAGCAACATAAGTGCTACTGAGGGTAACAAGCTTCAATCATAAACCTACATGCAGGTGTGGCAAGATGATGATGATGATGATGGTATTTAAGTGCTTACTACATGCCGAGCACTGTTCTAAGCGCTGGGGTAGATACAAGATAATCGGGTTGGACACAGTCCTTGTCCCACAGTGGGCTCACAGTCTCGCTCTCCATTTTACAAATAAGGGAACTGAGGCCCAGAGAAGTTAAGCAGCGTGGCTCAGTGGAAAGAGCACGGGCTTTGGAGTCGGAGGTCATGGGTTCGAATCTCAGCTGGGCCACTTGTCAGCTGTGTGACTTTGGCCAAGTCACTTCACTTCTCGGTGCCTCAGTTACCTCATCTGGAAAATGGGGATTAAGACTGTGAGCCCCACGTGGGACCACCTGATTCCCCTGTGTCTACCCCAGCGCTTAGAACAGTGCCCTGCACATAGGAAGCGCTGAACAAATACCAACATTATTATTAAGTGACTTGGCCAAGGTCACACAGCAGACAAGTGGGAGAGCCGGGATTAGACCCCATGAGCGAGGATTGCTCACTGTTGACTAGAAGCAAAGACAAGGGCTCATCTTCTCGGCCTTCTTCAGAGACGCTTTGCTCTCCCTATCTGGGGGAAGAGGCAAATGCGATCCAGAAAAATAGCCGGCTTCACCTAGTCTTGTTAGGCTGATCTGGGCAACTCGCCACTCCTTTCAGTGGTAAGAAGACAGTGAAGAAAGTAGTGTGGTCTAGCGGATAGAGTACGGGCTTGGGCGTCAGAAGGACCTGGGTTCTAATCCCGACTCTGCCACTTGATTGCTGTGTGACCTCGGGCGAATCACTTAACTCCTCTGTGCCTCCGTTCCCTCATCTGTTAAATGGGGAATAAGACTGTGAGCCCCGTGCGGGACAGGAACTGTGTCCAACCTGATTTGCTTATATCTACCCCAGCGCTTAGTACAGTGCCCGACATACATCAAGTGCTTAACGAACACCACGATTAACATTAGGAGTAGAGTCTGGGGTCTGTAAGGATAGATGGCTCTCACAGGTCCCCCGATCATCTCTTTCTGGCCAACAGTCTGAGTCAGAGATACCTGGGTTCTAGTGTGCGCTCTGCCACTTGTCTGCTGGGTGACCTTGGGCAAGTCACTTCACTTCTCTGGGTCTCAATTACCTCATCTTTAAAATGGGGATTAAGACTGTGAGCCCCATGTGGACCGTATCCAACCTGATTATTCTGTATCTCCCCCCAGCGCTTAGAACAGTGCCTGGCACATAGTAAGCACTTAACAAATACCATATAATAAAACAGTCAGGTAGGAGGGTGTCTACGTTCAAAGAGGAGGCAGATTTATACCACCCCTTCTTCCGAATGGACCCACCTTGTCTCTGCTTTTGCTGTTTCCTAGCTCCCCTGAGGACGGATGGAGAAGAAATGCACATAGTAAGCGCTCGATAAATAACACCGATGGATTGAAATAGACTTCAAGGGTGAGAGATTTTGCTGGTCGCTTTTTGAGGATGGGCTCCCAGCAGGTAACCTCAGGGTCCCAGTTTACTACAGCTTTTTTCTAGGTCACTCTTGGGGCTCCACATTAATGGACACCCACAATTCTGCCACAGTCTCATGTCTTTTAAATGAAGTTCCACAAAAAGTTTGGGAAGCGGAAGCTGGAATTGCGGCGGGACCAATCGGAAGGAAATGCCTTATGATCAACGCCCTCAGGTTCACCTACCAAAGTCTACTTGGGCAGCTCTGTTGGGTCCTAAATAGCTTGGGCCGAAGTTTGCCACAGCTGGCAGCGGAGGTGTTGACGGCTGGGGCCGTGAGTGGTGAAGGTTTTAAACTGAAAAATCATCTAGGGCGACTTGCGTGGAAGACAGGCTCAGAAGACATCCTGAAAATAGCTGGCCACCGAAAGCGGCACAGACCGCGGCGGATGCCGGTTCACGGTGACACGGCACACAGTTGGCCCTCTGCTGTGGTTGCCTGGGCCGGAAATGGGTTCGTTCTGAAAATCTGGGCTAGAGCTTTGTGGGTTCGTTCTGAAAATTTGTGCTTGAGCTTTGTAATGGGTTGCAACCCGATCCATCCACTCGGGGCACACTGATGGCAGGAAAGAGAGGGCAGGTGGTGCGGAGGGGGGGTCCACAGGGTCTCCCCAAGAAATGCTCTAGAATGACACAGACTCAGCGTCCCTCCGCAAAATGACACTTGAGACATCATCCCGTTGGAGTGTAAATCAGTGCAATGAGTTCGATGACAAATGTCACTTGGTCCAGTTTTCACGAGGGCCATCCGAGCCTCCTGGCTGCGATGCCAACCAAAGCAAAAATTGGAGACCTTTGTGGGAAGGATTTGGTGAAGGGATGCTGTGGGTCAAGGGTCAAGGTGACTCTCAAGGGGATGCCAGAGGGAAAATCTTTCAGAGCCGTTGCTTCGCATCAGGTTTTCCCGTGCTGCCTGATGTGAAGAACTACTGAGGGAGTCGTGGCCATTTTCTCGGAAGCAGAAGGCTTCCTGGGCCCCTGTGGTACTTCGCACAAAGGAAGCACTCAATAAATACGACTGAGTGAATGAATGGGGATTCTGGAGCTTGTAGATCAGCCCCATAAAGAGGAGGAAAAGCAAAATGCTTTGCTCGTCGCTGATTTTCTGAACCCTAAATGGAGTGGGTGTTTTTTACCGTCCAGAAGAGGCTGGGAACATTAGCCAGGTATTGCCAAAGAAACAAAAGGACCAGATGGAGGCAGCGTGGGCTGGTGGTTAGAACAGGACACAGCTGGTCAGAGGTATTTGTTTCTCTTCTCAGACCTTGAAGTAGCAGGCTAGAGAAGCACATCTTCTCGGGCTGTATCAGTCGGTCAATCATCTTTATTGAACGCTTACTTTGGGCAGAGCACTGTACTAAGCACTTGGGGAAGTCCAATATAACAATACAACAGAGTTGGTTAGTTACTTCCCTGCCCTCAACGAGCTAAGCTAACAGATGAGCCTACATCTAGAGGATGAACTTACAGTCTAGAGGTTTTACTTTTATAAAATGGTGACAATAACTATATTCCACCTGCTTGTCTTCAAGGGCACCCAAAGGAATGAAGCATATTCTCAGATGAATGATGCTGAGTAAATAGAGATTTTTTTTTATTACTTTTACTGTATGGCTTGCTGCTTTTTACTTTCTTTCTTGCCTTTATCCAATCTGATTTAGCTTTTCCCTGGAATTTGTTGTTATATTGGTTTTTTTCTTTCCTTCCAAGGTAACCGCTACAAAATAGATTTTCCTGTCATGGATTTGTGCTCGGAGAGAGAAAAATAATTAAAAAAAGGATTTGGGCATTTTCTGTCTTTTTAAAAAAATATAGTGATGCATTTATTTGATTAAATTGAGGCTGATTTATCCTCCTTGGAGTCATCTTACAATGAAGCCATCCAACAGGTAAAATAATAGAATAAGTATTAAAAGAAACTATCTGTAAAATGCTAGAGGATAAGTGAATCATGAGCAATAAACAGCATGGGTTTATAAAGAACAAATCAAGCCAGACAAACTTGATTGCTTTTTTTTTTATAGAATTACAAGATGAGGAGATGAAGGGAAGGCGGAAGATATAATATATCTTAATTTTAGGAAAGCATTTTGATCTAGTGTGTAGGGCAATTTTCCTAGGGAGAAATTAATTCAAATCGGCCTGGATAGGAGCAAAACCCTGGATAGCAGCCTACGACTCTGACGGAAAGATGCTGGATCCGAAAGGTCAAGAGATATGTCATAAATCCATATCCTCAGAATGCTTAGCACAATACTCAGTACCTGGGCTCCACGCCAAAGAGCAGTGCTGCAACTCTCAAGGTCTAATAGGGGAAAGGATGCAGATTTGCAGTTAACATACACATGTTTAAATTAATGTCAAGCAATAATTTAGAGTAAGTTAAAAAGAGAATAGCGGATGATGGGTTGAGCTGGAGCGATGAAGAACGGAATTGGAGAACGTTTCCTTGAAAGCTTCCCTTAGCGTGGTAAGACTTTGAGGACAGGGACCGTTTTTTTCACCTCCCTTGAATGCTCCGAGCCATTTTGTACAGTGCTTTTTGTACAGCTCTGACCTGGAGACCTTTCATGTGCGAATGAGAGAGGGACTGGCTTCCTACCCATTTTGAGAGAAGGATCTGGCCCTTTCTCCTCTGCCATCCAGAGCCAGTGGGCCCAGTCAGCCAACGGGGCCCCACGTTTTATTCCCTTTCTATTCAATCATTCATTCAATCGTATTTATTGAGCGCTTACCGTGTGCGGAGAACTGTACTAAGCACTTGGGAGAATATAATACAGCAATGAACGGACGCTTTCCCTGCCTACAGTGAGCTCACAGTCTAGAGGGGGAGACAGACATTAATATAAGCAAGTAAATTACAGATATGTACGTAAGTGCTAGCAACAAAGCTGAGCCCCACTCAATTCTGAAAATGAAGGAGAGTGGCACATATATTCCCTAGATTATAAGCTCCTTTAGAGCCAGCTCTGTATCTAGTAACTCTATTATACTCGCCCAAGTGCTTAGTACACTGTTCTGCATAAAGAAAATACTCATTAAATCCTACAGGTAGTGTGTTCTTTGTCAACAGGGGCGCTTAGATCTTCCATTCATTCATCCAGTCATATTTATTGTGTGCTTACTGTGTGCAGAGCACTGTAGCAAGCGCTTAAAGTGTACTAAGCCTTTCCATAAAGTGTGTTTCTACTGTGCATTTTGGATAGAAAGCTGTTAGGGATTTAGGGAACATTCTTCTGGCAATGCACATCTGGAAACAGACATGCACATACACACGGTGCCACTCAATAATAATAATTATGGTACTTGTTAAACGCTTACTATGTGGCAGGCACCGTTTTAAGCACTGGGGTAGATAGAGGTTAATTAGGTTGGACAAAGTCCCTGTCCCACATGAGGCTCACACTCTTAATCCCCATTTTACAGCTGAGGTAACTGAGTCCCAGAGAAGTGAAGTGACTTGCCCAAGGTCACACAGCAGAACCGTGGCAGAGCTGAGATTAGAACCCAGGTCCTTCTGACTCCCAGGTCCGTGCTCTCTCCACTAGGCTATGCCGCTTCTCACAAGGCACATATGCCACGATGCAGGTTTTATTAAACGCGAGGCTCATCAGGATCATAACGGCATTATTGAAGAACTGAATGCAATCTTGGTTGATTGGTTGGTTGATTGATGGGAGGGGGTGGGCTTACCCTGCTAGGGTCCCCTCAGGTCCCGGAGTAAATCTTCATGAGCAACGACCTTGGAAGGAGGGAGGAGTGTCTGTGGAAGAGGTTGGAGTCAGCCAGTGAACTTTACTTGGTACTGCTTGCCGACACCAGCAGAGCGGGGGAAATTATCTATGACCTAGAGAAGAGAGAAAGCGGGGCAAGAAATAACAAGATGAGATTCGACTCAGAAAACCTTGAGCTTGTGCATCGCGGGAAAAATAATGATCAAGACAGATTCAATGGGAGGGAGAAACCTCGAAAGCAGAAATGCCCAGAGAGATCCAGACCAAGAGCAGACAGCAAATTAGATGAGTTTGCAAGGTGAAGTGGCAGGGAAAGAAAAAAGGGCCAGGATGATTGAGGCTGCATATTCAGAGGCTTCGTGACAAAGCAAGAGGGAAATAGTCTTTCTTGGGCGAAATAGGGCTTGAGATATTACATCTCACTGTGGGCATCTCATTACCTGACAGATGTAGACAAACTGGAGGGAGTTCAGAGAAGGGCAGCGGGAATGATTATGTAGCAGGAGAGATTAATTTATGAGGAAAGATTAAAAACTGAACTTGGATAGCTTGGCTATAGCGGGGCCGGGTACCTGTCAACAAGTGCTTTGAGTGAATACACTAAGGGGAACGGGACCTGGCCCAGAACAGCAGAATAAGGAGAAAATGGGATGGAAAGAAAACACTGCGAGAAACGAGGCTCGGATCAAAAGATTGTTGACCCGCGAAAACGGCAGAGAACCATCACTGCAAAATCATGAGCAACCGGAGGCTGCAGGACCAGGTAGGGAAGGAGTGCGTCCTAGTGGATAGAGCACGGGCCCGGGAGTGAGAAGGTCCTGGGTTCTAATCCCAGTTCTGCCACCTATCTGCTGTGGGAACTTGGGCAAGTCACTTCATTTCTCTGGGCTGCCATTCTCTCCTCTGAAAAAATGGGCATTAAGACTTTGAGACCATGTGGGGCAGGGACGGTGTCCAAACTGATTAGCCTGGATCTACCCCACTGCTCAGCATAGTGCCTGGCGCAAAGTAAGTGCTTAAGAAAAGCCATAAAAAATTTCCAGACTGTATCCTGGAATTTATAAAGGAAGCCTATCTGAACCCTGACAGAATTCACCAGCTCCCTTCTAGACTGTGAGCTCACTGCGGGCTAGGAATGCGTTTACCAACTCTGTTATAGTGACCCTCCCAAGCACTAAGTACAGTGCCCTGCACACAGTAAGTGCTCAGTAAATATAATTGACTGGTTGATTGGCTGGTTTCTTTCCTCAGGACTCTCCAAACCTGCAGAGTACAAAAATATTCTTAATATTCCCTCTAAATTGTAAGCTACTTGAGGACAGCATCACCCCACCCCCAGCCCCACCATCCTCCCTGTGACACAAGCCCGTAATCTTGCGTTATCCTCGACTCGTCTCTCTCATTCATCCACCCACATATTCAATCTGTCACCTAATCCTGTCCGTCGACTTTGACAACATCACTATAATCCACCCTTTCCTCTCCATCCAAACTGCCACTTTGCAGGTCGAAGTAGTTCTCCTAATCTATCTTGATTATTGCGTCTGCCTCCTTCCTGGCTTCCCTGCCTCCTGTCTCTCCCCACTCCAGGCCATGCTTCACTCCGCTGCCCAGATCATTTTTCTACTAAACTGTTCAGTCCACGATTCCCCACTCCCTCAAGGACCCTGAGTGGTTGCCCATCCACCTCTCAGTAAGGGCTCAATAAATACGATTGACTGACCGACTGACTCTAATGCCAACCTACTCGCTGTATCTCCATCTTATTTCTTTTCTAATGGTATGTGTCGGGCACTGTACGAAGATCTGGGGTAGATTCAAGCTAATCAGGGTGGGCACAGTCCCTGTCCCACTTGGGGCTCACAGTCTTAATCCCCATTTTACAGATGAATAACTGAGGCACAGAGAAGTGAAGTGATTTGCTCAACATCACACAGGAGACATGTGACAGAACAGGATTAGAAGCCAGGTCCTTCTGACTCTCAAATCCACGCCCTACTCACTGGGCTATGCTGCTTCTCTACGTTTCTCCATGCTTGTCCATGATCTTGTCTATGTCGCCGCTCACCTCTCACCCACATCCCACCTCTGGCCTGAAATGACCTTCCTCTTCAAGTCTGAGAGATGATCACTCTCCCCACCTTCAAAACCTTATTAAAAGCACATCTCCTCCAAGAGGCCTTCCACGATTAAGCTTTCATCTTCTCCCACTCCCTTCTGAGTCACCCATGCACTTGGATTTTCACCTTTATTCACCCCGTCCCCCTCGGCCCCACAGCACCTATGTACATAGCCGTAATTTATTCTGCTGTATTGTACTTTTCCAGGTCCTCAGTACAGTCCTCCTCCATACCTTATCTCACCTTGGCTTCACGGACTCTGTCCTCTCCTGGTTCTCCTCTTACCTCTCTGGCCGATCATTCTCGGTCTCCTACGCGGGAGCCTCCTCCCCCTCCCATCCTTTAACTGTTGGAGTTCCTCAAGGGTCAGTTCTTGGCCCTCTTCTGTTCTCCATTTACACTCACTCCCTCGGTGAACTCATCCGCTCTCACGGCTTTGACTACCATCTCTACGCAGATGACACGCAGATCTACATCTCCGCCCCTGTCTTCTCCCCCTCCCTTCGGGCTCGCATCTCCTCCTGCCTCCGGGACGTCTCCACCTGGATGTCGGCCCGCCACCTAAAACTCAACATGAGCAAGACTGAGCTCCTCATCTTCCCTCCCAAGCCAGGTCCGCTCCCAGACTTCTCCGTCACCGTGGATGGCACGACCATCCTTCCCGTCCCGCAGGCCCGCAATCTCGGTGTCATCCTTGACTCGTCCCTCTCGTTCACCCCACACATCCTATCCGTTACCAAGACCTGCCGGTTTCACCTCTACAATATCGCCAAGATCCGCCCTTTCCTCTCCACCCAAACAGCTACCTTACTATTACGGGCTCTCGTTATATCCCGGCTAGACTACCGTGTCAGCCTTCTCTCTGACCTCCCTTCCTCCTCTCTCGCCCCGCTCCGGTCTATTCTTCACTCCGCTGCCCGGCTCATCTTCCCGCAGAAACGATCTGGGCATGTCACTCCCCTTCTTAAACAACTCCAGTGGTTGCCTATCGACCTCCGCTCCAAACAAAAACTCCTCACTCTAGGCTTCAAGGCTCTCCATCACCTTGCCCCTTCCTACCTCTCCTCCCTTCTCTCTTTCTACCACCCACCCCGCACGCTCCGCTCCTCCGCCGCCCACCTCCTCGCCGTCCCTCGGTCTCGCCTATCCCGCCGTCGACCCCCGGGTCACGTCCTCCCGCGGTCCCGGAACGCCCTCCCTCCTCACCTCCGCCAAACTGATTCTCTTTCCCTCTTCAAAACCTTACTTAAAAATCACCTCCTCCAAGAGGCGTTCCCAGACTGAGCTCCTCTTCCCCCTCTACTCCCTCTGCCATCCCCCCTTTACCTCTCCGCAGCTAAAGCCTCATTTTCCCCTTTTCCCTCTGCTCCTCCACCTCTCCCTTCCCATCCCCACAGCACTGTACCCGTCCGCTCGACTGTATATATTTTCGTTACCCTATTTATTTTGTTAATGAATTGTACATCGTCTTGATTCTATTTAGTCGCCATTGTTTTTACGAGATGTTCTTCCCCTTGACGCTGTTTAGTGCCATTGTTCTTGTCTGTCCGTCTCCCCCGATTAGACTGTAAGCCCGTCAAACGGCAGGGACTGTCTCTATCTGTTGCCGACTTGTTCATCCCAAGCGCTTAGTACAGTGCTCTGCACATAGTAAGCGCTCAATAAATACTATTGAATGAATGAATGAATACAGTGCTCTGTACATAGTAAGCCCTCAGTAAACACCAATGATTGATTTAAATCAATGTTTGTCTCCAACTCTAGACTCTAAGCTCGTGGGCAGGGAACGTGTCTATCAACTCTCTTACATCGAACTCTCCCCAGCACTTGGTACAGTGCTCTTCACACAGTAAGCAGTCAATAAATATGATTAACGGGGATTGTGTCTACTGGTATCATATTATACACGCCCAAACACAAAGTACAGTGTTCTGCGTTCAGTGTTCTGCTCAATAAATAGTAATAATAATAACTGTGGTATTTGTTAAGTGCTTACTATGTGCCAAGCACTGTAATAAGCGCTGGGGTAGATACAGCGTATTAGGTTGGACACAGTCCCTGTCCCACAGTCTCAATCCCCATTTTACAGATGAAGGAACTGAGGCCCAGAGAAGTGAAGTGACTTGCCCAAGGTCACATAGCGGGCAAGTGGCAGAGGCGGGATTAGAAGTCATGACCTCCGACTCCCAAGCCCGGGCTCTCTCCACTAAGCCACGCTGCTTCCCTAGTATATAGTAGTAACAGCCTTTATTTAGTACTTCCTGTTAGCAGAGCACTATACTAAGCACTGGGAGAGAATACATGGGTGAGAATCAAGCATGGTCCCTGTCCCTCAGGGAGCTAGCGCTCTGAAAATACCGTGGATCGACTGATTTAGACAGGAGGGAGACATTTCTCTCTCTGGAAGTTGATTTGGAAGCTGAGAGGAGGACCTGGAAAATAAGCGTTTATTTGGTAAGTGAGGAAGAAGCAGCGTGGCTCAGTGGAAAGAGCCCGGCCTTGGGAGTCAGAGGACCTGGGTTCGAATCCCAGCTCTGCCACTTGTCATCTGTGTGACTGTGGGCAAGTCGCTTAACGTCTCTGTGCCTCAGTTCCCTCATCTGGAAAATGGGGATTAACTGTGAGCCTCATGTGGGACAACCTGATTACCCTGTATCTACCCCAGCGCTTAGAACAGTGCTCTTCACATAGTAAGCGCTTAACAAATACCAACCATATTATTTATTGTATTTTGTTTAATGAGATGTACATCACCCTGATTCTATTTAGTTGCCCTCGACTCTATTTATTGCCATTGTTCTCGTCTGCCCGTCTCCCCCGATTAGACCGTAAGCCCGTCAAAGGGCAGGGACTGTCTCTATCCGTTGCCGACTTGTACATTCCAAGCGCTCAGTACAGTGCTCTGCACATAGTAAGCGCTCAATAAATACTATTGAATGAATGAATGAATCCCTATAGATGCTTAATCATTTAAAGCCCAATAAACACTACAGCAACTTTGTCAAGGGCAGTTTTCTGTCCATCTTGTGTGTAAATGTGTGTCCACGTTCCTCTGCCCAAGGTCATCATCTCCCCGGGGGGCTGAAGCTGCCTACTCTTTGTTTGAAAAGCCACCCAGAGAGTTCACCCCCTCCCCACCTTTGCAGCTGAATATTTTCCCACCGTAACCGTTCCCATTTGAGACTGGCTGGTGGATAAACATTAGATTCCCAATCCCGCCCTCCCAGCCGCACCCGCTTCGCTTCTCCTTCTGCCTCTCATCCCCCAGGCATGCATGAGTGACCCTCTCCATCTGCGGGAGAGCCAGGGGTCAGAGTTCAATCCTTTGTGCCATTCAGGGGTTGCAAATCACCATTCAAGCTCCGTTCCAAATGAAAGCGGGGAATGGGTCCGGGACAGCGAACCCATATCCTGTAAAACTAACTACCTCCCCGGAAAGAAAATGTTTCCCTAATGGAGGAGAACATTGCTCTTCTTCCTCGAATCTCTTTCCTGCCCGTTCCTCGTTTGCTGCAAATCGCTCTAGGTAAATACCATCCGTAAGAGGCCGGTTGCAGATGAAACCATAGGCCCAGCACGCCAGGTCATTTGACTGTCTGCCCTGTATTTATAGAGCTCCTCTCCCGTGGAGTAAGGAGGAGGAGAGAATGAGGAAAAGGCAAGAGAGACCAAACCTCTGCGCAACACGGATTTAACAGATAACTGCAAACAGATGAGGGGGAACAGGTGAGGAAGAACCCAAGGTGGTAGGATTATGCTTCTTATTTAAAGCCAGTGGGAAATCTCAGCGAATATTGCTACCATCAGAGGACAAGCCCTGGATTCTGTTTAAAGAGGTCTCAGGACAAGCTTGCAGCCCATTGCATTCATTCAATCGTATTTATTGAGTGCAGAGCATTGTACTAAGCGCTGGGAGAGTACAATATGACACTAAGCGGACATATTCCCTGCCCACAACAGGTTTAGAGTCTAGAGGGGGAGCCAGACATTAATATAAATAAATTACGGATATGTACATACATGCTTTGGAGCTGGGAGAGGGGATGAATAAAGGGAGCAAGCCAGGGTGATGCAGAAGGGAGTAGAAGAAGAAGAGAGGACGGCTCAGTCAGGGAAGGCCTCTTGGAGGAGATGTGACTTCAATAAGGCTTTGAAGTGAAGGAGAGTGATTGTCTGTCGGAATTGAGGAGGGAGGTTTTACAGGTCAGCGGCAGGATGTGAGCGAGGGCTCGGCCAAGAGACGGACAAGACTGAGGAACAGTGAAAAGGTTAGCGTTAGAAGAGCAAAAGATGCAGACTGGGTTGTAGTAGGAGAGTAGCCAATGATAAAGAGATTTTGTTTGATGCGCAGGTGGATGGTCAACCACTGGAGTTATTGAGGAGTGGAGAAACATGTCCTGAAAGTTTTTGTAGAAAAATGTTTCCAGCAGCGGAGTGAAGTACTGACTGGAGTGGGGAAGAGACAGGTGGCTGGGAGGTCGGTGAGGAAGCTGATACAGTAATCGAGGCAGGATAGGATAAACGATTGTATTGAACCAGTCTTGGGCGCTGTGAATTTGGGACATCAGAAAAAAAAACCTTGTTAGGTCCAAATCTTGCAGGACCTTCTGCTTTGCTCTCCATTGGCCAGAACCCTGTGGCAGATTCGGTGGAAAGAGTAACGCTGGGAATCAATCGTCTTTGGCTAGAGTGCCAGATCTGCAAAGCCGCCAGATATTGTGCCACGCCTAATGAAGATTTCTGACCCAAAAACCACCTCTGATGCTCCACGAGGTGGACAGGGCCAGAAGGAATCTGGAAAATATAGTTGGCTTACATAAGCGGCTCGGACATCAGTGACTACCGAGGCAATCTCCTGCGTAAAGGGAAAGGGGCTTTTGGATCATTAAGAGCTCTCAGAATGATAAACTCCTACATCTGGAAAGAATCTTGAGAATGTGTCCGGCAAAAGTAATGATGATAGTGGTAATTAAGGATTTACAATGTGGCAAGCACAAGTGTAGACACGGGGATAGATACAGGATAATCAGGCCAGACACAGCCCCTGTCCCACATGAGGCCCACAGTTTAAGAAAGAGGGAGAACAGATGAGGAAATCAAGGCAAAGTTAAATGAACTGCCCAAGAGCACAAAGCAGGTAAGAGGTGGAGCCAGGATAAGAACCCAGGTCTTCAGATTCTCAGGCCCGGCCTAATTCCACTAATCCGTGCCGTAACACCACTCTTATTCTCTTATCTCGGCAACGCTGTTCCGGCTGAGGCACGAAGTATAATGAGCCAGTAGATGAACAAGGGTGCAAAATGAACTCAAAGTTTTTTCGGGGGGGGGAGTTTTAATGGTATTTGTTAAGCACTTACTATGCGCTGGGCATTGTTCATTCATTCAGTCATATTTACTGAGTGCTTCCTATGCGCCGAACACTGTACTAAGCACTTGGAATGTAGAGTTCGGCACCAGATAGAGACAATCCCCGCCCACCAACGGGCTCACAGTCTAAGCGCTGGGGTAGATGCAAGCTTCTCAGGTTGGTCAGAGTCCCTGTCCCACTTGGGGCTCACAGTCTTAGCCCCCATTTTACAGATGGGGGTAACTGAAGCACAGAGAAGTGACTTGCTCAAGGTCACACGACTGACAAGTGGCGGATCCAGGATTAGAACCCAGGTCCTTCCGACTCCCTAGCAGCGCTTAGAACAGTGCTTGGCACATAGTAAGTGCTTAACAAATTCCATTATTATTATCGTTATTATTGTATCTTTCCATTAGGCCACACTGATTCCCACATGTGCTTTTTCACATTCAGGAGCCATTTCCAACCAAAAGGCCCCCAGCAGAGTGCCGATGCCATAGTGTCATTACCCAGCAGGAGGTTGCCAGAAGCAGCGTGGCTCGGTGGAAAGAGCAGGGGCTTGGGAGTCAGAGGTCATGGGTTCAAATCCCTGCTCTGCCACTTGTCAGCTGTGTGACTGTGGGCAAGTCACTTCACTTCTCTGTGCCTCAGTTCCCTCATCTGTAAAATGGGGATTAAGAGTGGGAGCCTCACGAGGGACAATCTGATTACCCTGTATCTACCCCAGCGCTTAGAACAGTCCTCTGCACATAGTAAGCGCTTAACAAATACCAACATTATTATCAGTCATTGATGTCTGAGCCGCTTATGTAAGCCAACTATATTTTCGAGATTCCTTCTGGCCCTGTCCAGCCCGTGGAGCATCAAAGGTGGTTTTGGGGTCAGAAATCTTCGTTAGGCGTGGCACAATCCCTGGAGGCTTTGCAGATCTGGCACTCTAGCCAAAGATGATTGATTCCCAGCGTTACTCTTTCCACCGAATCTGCCACAGGGTTCTGGCCAACGGAGAGCAAAGCACAAGGATTATCTCCCAGATCTTGCTCGTCATTCAGGAGTGCCCAGGATTTAAAAGAAATCGGGAAGTAGGTTCAGCGGAAGTCAGAGAACCTGAAAGAAAGTCAGAGAATCTGAGTTATAATCCTTGGGCAAGTCTGCTGTGTGACCCTGGGCAAGTCATTTCACTTGTCTGTGCTTCAGTTACCTCATCAACATCATTGATCAGTCAATCCTATTTATTGAGCGCTTACTATGTGCAGAGCACTGTTCTAAGCACTTGAAAGAGTTCAATATAACAGAGTTGATAGACCTGTTCACTGCCTATAATGAGCTCACAATCTAGCTTACGATTAATCAATCCATCAATCCTATTTGTTGAGCGCTTACTCTGTGCAGAGCACTGTACTAGGTACTTGAAAGCAGCGTGGCTCAGTGGAAAGAGCCCGGGCTTAGGAGTCAGAGGTCATGGGTTCGACTCCCGGCTCTGTCACTTGTCAGCTGTGTGACTGTGGGCAAGTCACTTAACTTCTCTGTGCCTCAGTTACCTCATCTGTAAAATGGGGATTAACTGTGAGCCTCACGTGGGATGACCTGATTACCCTGTATCTCCCCCAGTGTTTAGAACAGTGCTCTGCACATAGTAAGCGCTTAACAAATACCAACATTATTATTATTATTGAAAGAGTACAGTATAACAGAGTTGATAGACCTGTTCCCTGCTTATAACGAGTTTACAATCTAGAGGGTAAAATGGGGGATGAAGACTGTGAGCCCCATGTGGGACATGGACCACACCAAATCTGATTAGCTTGTATTTACTCCAGTGCTTAGTACAGTACCTGGCACATAGTAAGTGCTTAACAAATGCCATAAAATAAAAAAAGTACGCACTGCCTCATCCTTCTGTATCTATTTGTTTCATTTTCACGGGCATCTGTAAAAGGAAGTAAGTGTGTATGCTGTAGGCAGAAGCCTCCGGACTCTTAGTTTAGCTTCCCCGGGGAGCCCTGTTAGAGGAGGTTAAGATTGGCCAGGAGTGGGAGGAGGTGATGGTATTATAAAAATGGGCAGAATAACTACACAGACCGCAAGCCAAATACAGAATACATATATTTTTTCTAACAGTCTTTGTAAACTATTTCCAAGACTGTTTCATGCAGTAACATAGGGAAGGGGCTCATAGGAAAAAAAAAAAAAAACTTGCTTCGTAGAAAAAGAGCAAGAAAGGCAGAACCGAAAAGGGGAGGGGAGGGCAGAAGTGACAGAAGGCAGAAAAGATACTTTCTGCCCCCTTGTTACATGCAGGTGTGGAAGCCTCCTCAAGCCCCCTTTACAGAGGTATATGGAAGTACCAGGGAGGACTCGAGGAAAAGGAGAAGAGCTACTTAAAAGACAATTGCTAAGCGGGGAAAGTTGCATTTCCCAGAAGGAAAGGCAGAAATAAAGGGTTAAAATTTGCCTACAGCCGCACGTAGGTGGAAGACAGAGGTAAAGGGAGGGTTAATCCCCCAGACTGCTGTCGTGGGCACCTGGGCCCGTAGACTCTTTCTGTTTCCTTCCCGGAGGGAAGAGAAATAAAAACCTTCCCCATGCCCGGAGCTGGGGAAGGAGCCGTAAGTTCTGATTCTGGGATCTTTATTGAGGGCAATGGGGTGTAAAACTGGAGAAGCAGAGTTTGATATTTCCGATAGCCGGCAGAGGGTGAGGAGACACCAACATCTCATTTGGACTTGAAAACTGAGGGGATTTGACAAGTCATCGCTGAGGAACAAATATGACATGGCAGTGAGGCCTCCTCCCTGGACTCACCTCCCCCGCACTCCCGAGATGTGAAAAATGAACTGAAAAGGCAATTTGATGTGAAACCCGGGTTATAAAGAATAAAAACAGAGATTCAAACCACTGACTCCCTTACACATAACCCTTTTAGAAGCAAAATTTTTTTCTTATATAAAGAGACCTGGAGGGGGGAGGTTCCAGAGGTCATCCAGTCCATCCCCCTGCCTCCAGAAAAGCCCTCACCCAGTGAGCTGGCTCTCAAAGCACTCTATGAACATTACCTTCATTTTCAACCAAGGATCCAGAGATGCAAAAAATTAGTCTGAACAACCCAGTATCCCTAACTGAATCAGAGATAGAGCCCTGAGTTCCTGACTGCTAAAGTACCACCTTGGGATTACCACCAAAGGTCAGGCTCCTAGTAGTTTGGCCAAATCCCAGCAGCTCTTTTGTGTTTTTAAATGGTATTCGTTAAGCGATTATTATGTGCCAAGCACTGTGTGTACTAGACGCCGGGGGGGGGGGGGGGGGGGGGGGGGGGGGTAGATACAAACTAATCAGGTTGGACACAGCCCACATCCCCCATGGGGCTCACAGTCTTAATCCTCATTTTACAGAGGAGGAAACTGAAGCGCAGAGAAGCAAAGTGACTTGCCCGGAGTCACACAGTAGATAAATGGTAGAACCGGGACTAGAACCCAGGTCCTTCTGACCTCCAGGACCGTAATCTATCCACAAGGCCGTGTTGCTTTCTGCTTCTAACTTCTAACTTACTGAAGGTGGGGGGATGCAGTTTAACTCCGATTTGCCTCACCAGCTAATGCCAAGTGCATCGACAGTGTGTAGCGTCATGCCCGGGAAAGGTAGTGCGAAGGTTTTAAATTAGTATTCCAGAAGCATATTAAACGTATTCATTGTGTTAATAGAAATGCCTAACTATATTAGACTTTTTTGCTTATTATTAATATTAGTTATAATATGGAAATCAAATATTATATCTAAATTGCAATCAAATGGTATTTTCTATTAAAATTTTAATAGCAAATCAAATTAAGCAATGCTACAGGTTACATATTAGTAATCCAGTTTCGTTATAATTCATATTTTCTTTATTTTGTTTGAATCATCATGGGGCTTAAGTGAAATTACAAAATACTTTAGCAAACAAATAGAAAAGCTTTTAGCAAAGCAAAAGTACAGTGTACTCTCCCAAGCACTTTATACAATGTTCTGCATACAGTAAGCACTCAGTAAATACCACTGATCGACCGACCGGCAGAAGAGGTGCCAATGGAAGCTACTGAATATTTCAAATTCAGATTTACAGTGAGGCACAACAGCACGGGGTAGAACATAGAGCACGGGCCTGGGAGTCATGGGTTCTGATCTTGGCTCTGCCACTTGTCTGCTATGTGGCCTTGGGCAAGTCACTTCACTTCTAGATGCCTCAGTTACCTCATCTATAAAATGGGGATTGAGACTTTGAGCCCCACATGAGACAGGGACTGCGTCCAACCCGATTTGCTTGTAACCACCCGAGTGCTTAGTACAACGCTCTGCACAGAGTGCTTAACAAATACCACAATTATTAGTAGTAGTTGTAGTAGTAGAAGCTATTTCCTCCTTTTCATTTGTCGAATTGTTCATTCAATAGTATTTATTGAGCGCTTACTTTGTGCGGAGCACTGTACTAAGGGCTTGGAATGAACAAGTCGGCAACAGATAGAGACGGTCCCTGCCGTTCGACGGGCTTACAGTCTAATTGTTGAATTCCAGAGCTGAAGGCTCTCAAATCACCTGTACCCAAACCATCTAGAAGAGAAAGGTAGTGCTATCAGCACTGGTTATTTGGTTTTTTTGGGTTTTTTAATGGTATTTGTTAGGCGCTTACTGTGTGTCAGGCACTGTACTAAATGTTGGAGTAGATACGAGATAGGTTGGACACAGTCCATGTCCCACACGGGGCTTATAACTCTTGATTATACCGGGTCTTCCCCCCATTTCACCTCTATCCAGTGGGCCAGACTATAATAGTTGGAGAGGGGCATGGTTCAAGTCCAAGTTAGTTCTCGATTAGGGCCGTCTAGAGGAAAAGTGGAGGGGCCTGAATTGGGGGGGGGAGGGCAAAGCTAAAGTTTTGGGCCAACCAGGTGTGAGGAGGGATTGTGCCAGGAACACTGAAATCCTGATCCTGGTCAGAGGGCCAGAGTGACGGGGCCAGATGCAAGCATTTCAATATCCCACCTCATGCATCCAGACCAGCCCCTCTGTCCAAACAGTGGGAGGGGGCTCTGATTGGGCAGAGACCCGACTGCAGATGGGGAGCACTCCCATCTCCCCACCCCCCAGGGTCCAACCCCAGAGGAGATGAGTTAAACAGAGCCCCCCGCAAATCAGGAGACGGGCTTGCAGCAGGCTGATAGGGGAGGAAACAGCCAACCACCCCCTGAGCAGACAGCAGTCTCCAAAGGCAGTCAGAAAGCATCGGGGCAGGTCCGCTCTCATGGCAAAAATCCCCGTTTCTGACCCAGCTTAGCCTATTGCTTTGGGCCCTGGAAGGATACTTAGCACAAAATGCCTCCACATCAAATCCCCCTCAGGGAGAACTAAAATTGGGACAGTTTAACTCTGGGTGTGGAGGCACAGTGAAGTGCCAATGTTCTGTTTCCTCCGGCATGGAAAAAAGCCAACTTCAACTTGTTTCTCTGGCTGGTGAATCTTGGACCTTCTTGGGTCTCCTCAGTTATCACAGTCTCCACCCCCACCACATTTGGGAAAGCATCTCTTCCACCTCCCTCTTCAGCTTCTCCATCAATCAACAGTATTTATTGAGCACTTATTCTGGGCAGAGCACTACAATAAGCATCTGAGAAAGCACGATAGAGTAAGAAGACACGATCCCTGCCCTCGAGGAGTTTATAATTCCTTTATTCATTCAATCGTATTTAGTGAGTCATTACAGTGTGCAGAGCCCTGTACTAAGCACTTGGGAGCACACAATATAAGAATAAGCAGATGCATTATGCATCCCCACTTCCTCAAAGAGGCAAATGGTAAATGAATTAGTATGCACACTCTTGACTTCGCAATCTGCCCAAACTAGGATTCATTGGACTGTTTTGATTTAAAAAGACTTGTTCTCGAGTCCTCGCTATTTGGGGTGAATTCAGTGCCCTGCCCATAATGAGCTTACAGTTTATAGTCTAGAGGGGAAGGCAGATATTATTCTGGTGGGATTTTAAAATGGGTTGTCCCCTCTTTTGAAGGGCAAACCCCAGCCTGTGGAGTGGAGTGGAGCAAACAAATCATAAAATAGAAGAGTGCAAAGAAATAGGAAGGTGAGAATGCCGACACTACATGCTCTGAATTCACCCCAAATAGCTGTGAGAACAGGGGTCTTTAAATCAAAACAATCAAATGAATGCTGGTTTAGGCAGATTGCAAAGTCAAGAGTGTGCACGGTAATTCATTTACCATTCGCCTCTTTGAGGAAGCGGGGATGTATAATAACCCCCACACTCCCTAAAATCTTGTCATTCTCTCCTCCCCTGGGGTCTACTCTGCATCCCTTCTGAATCGGGAGTAAATTATCTCTGAAGAAGAGTTCATTAAGAATAAATAATAATTTGCTCTTCTAGTGCACCTTTCGTCTAAGTATCTCAAAGCGCTTTACTTAATTAATTAATTAAGAGAATGAATTAATTCAGAAAACACCCCCGGAGGAAAGGAAGGAAGCATAATGACACCTGTTTTCCGGATGAGTATACTGAGGCCCAGGACGGCGGGCTCAAGGTCACGCAGGGAAGAGAGGGCAGAGGGAGAGTAAGGAGATGAATGATGGGCCGATGAGGCTACTCTCGTCCTAGCCACCAGACCACACTATTCCTCCCAACCCACCGCTCTCCTCAACCCCCTTGCTCCTTCTACAAAGCTCTGGCCAGCTCCGTTTTGGTGCCATTCCTCCAGAAACACTCAAGAGATCTCAAGGCCCTTCAGGCACGTTCTCTGTAGATTCTAGGGGCCCCTTTCCTAGCCTCGGGCCTGTTGATCCTGTCTGAGGACTAGCTCCTCCTCCTGAAGCTAATTAAAATACGGCACACCCCATAAGCGTACACAGCGCATGAAGCAAATTAACCATCCAAGTTTGTCTTTTTCATTGTGTTTTTATTATGATGCTCCTCGATGATGTTTTTAAATGAATTTTGAATAGTTTCCTTAATTTGTTTCATTCTGCATTGTAACGCAACTGCGAGAGCCCCACAGGAATCGCTGCCAGTAATGCAGTATTATCTGAACATGGCTCCTGGTTTTCTTACTGCTTACTCATAATTAAGCTTTATTGAGTTGTAAAATGAATAACAATTAAAAAACCTGTTTATTGATCCAGGTGCAACTCACAGATATCTAGGAAAAATCTCCCCCATCCGTGACCTCCAAAGTAGCATTTGACTCACTACTTGGTATATTCTATTCCCTCTTCCCCTTCGGGGTTGATCAATGGTCTTGGTTCAGTTAGAGGTAGGAAGGTATTTGTTAAATGCTTACTGTGTGCTACAGTCGGTCAGTCAATCATATTTACTGAGCACTTACTGTGCGCTGAGCACCACATTAAACGCTTAGGAGTCTACAATATAACAACAAACAGACACATTCCTGGCCCACAGCCAACTTACCTTCTAGAGGGGGAGACAGACATTAATATAAAAAAAAAATGACAGATATGTACACAAGTGCTGTGGGACTGGGAGGGGGGGATGAATACAGGGAGCGAGTCACGGTGACACTGTGCCGAGCCCTGGGGTAGATACAAGATCATCAGATCAGATACAGTCCCTGCCCTTCAGGGAGCTGACAGTCCAAGAGGCAGGGGAGACAGGTAAGTTTTCCCCATTTTACACATGAGGAAACTGAGGCAGAGAGGAGTTAAGTGACTTATCCAAGGTCACATAGCATGTAAGAGGCATAGTTTGCTGTACCACCTGCTTCACCACAATGAAACTATTGATAAAGCACGGTTTCCACTAAAGTGCCCAAGCCAGGATTCTTCACAAATCTGAAGAAGTCTAAAATTGTTGCCTACTGGCTGGAAATGCTGGATTAATGCTGGATAATAATAACGTTGGCATTTGTTAAGCACTTACTATGTGCAGAGCACTGTTCTAAGCGCTGGGGTAGATAGAGGGTAATCAGGTTGTCCCACATGAGGCTCACAGTGAATCCCCATTTTACAGATGAGGCAACTGAGGCACAGAGGAATTAAGTGACTTGCCCACAGTCACAAAGCTGACGAGTGGCAGAGCCGAGATTCGAACCCTTGACATCTGACTCCCAAGCCTGGGCTCTTTCCACTGAGCCACGCTGATGGTTCAGGATACTTGTTCAATTGCAGATGAGGCAGCAGCATCACTTATTAGCAGTAATAATAATAATAACTAGCACTTTGAGAGACAGAACAAAACTCAAAGAGATCTAGGCAAATTGGGAAAACAATCTCACAAAACAAAATAGAACTCAGCAGGTCAGGTCCACAAGCAAAACATGAAAATACATGCTGAAGGAAACAGAATATAATGTTGCCCTCTATAAAATAATTACTCAAATGACGTTAACAAGTGCAAAGTTAATCAATCATTCAGTGGCATTTATTGAGCATCTATTCTGTGCTGACCTCTATTCTAAAAGTGGCTAGTAGATAGAGCACAGGCCTGGGAGTCAGAAGAACCTGGTTTCTAATCCCGACTTCACTACTTGTCTGCCATGTGACCTTGGGCAAGTCACTTCACTTCTCTGTGCCTCAGTTACCTCATCTGTAAAATGGGGATTAAGACTGCGAGCCCCACGTGGGATACGGTCTGTTTCCAATCTGATTTGTATGTATCCACCCCGGAGCTTAGTGCAGCTCACAGTAAGTGCTTAACAAATACCACAGATATTTTTAACATTATTGTTAAGTGCCTGGGAAAGCACAGTAGAATTTAATTAGATATGATTCCTGCTCTCCTGCAGTGTTTTGAAATAAACTGTTCTGGTCCCACAAGATTAAATTTTGCCAGGCACAGTCAATCGATCAATTCATGGCATTTATTGAGGGCTTACTTTGTGCACAACACTGTACAGGGAATGTTTCTGCTTACTGTTGCATTGTACTCTCCCAAGCACTTAGTATAGTGCTCTGCACACAGGCAGTGTTCAATAAATACGTTTGAAGGAATACAACAGAATTGATAGACACGTTCCCTACCCACAAGGGAATGGCAATCTGGGGCATGGGGGGGCAGATGTTAAAATAAATTACAGATATGTAATAATAATGTTGGTATTTGTTAAGCGCTTACTATGTGCCGAGCACTGTTCTAAGCGCTGGGGTAGACATAGGGGAATCAGGTTGTCCCACGTGGGGCTCACAGTCTTAATCCCCATTTTACAGATGAGGGAACTGAGGCACAGAGAAGTTAAGTGACTTGCCCACAGTCATATGTACATAGGGGTGATCTAGTTTTGTAGTTTGTGAATCAACTGAAGTCACCTTTCCCAACCGTTCCCTAATTTGGGGTGAACAGTGCATTTCTAAACAGGGCTGCTGAGACACACAGAATATCACCGCGTGAGGCTGCTGCCTCATCAGCTGTTGAACAACCAATATCCTGAACCATCTTCTGCTTAGGACTTGAGTTGTTTGTCCGATAGTAGTGATGGTGTGCACAGTGTCATCCCCCTTCTCTCACCCAGTCCCCCTGTGACCAGACTCAAGCACTGCCATGCAGTCAATCGGGGATAGGGTTGTAATCTGTGGCCTTGGGACAGTGTATCTCTGGGTACTTTCCAGAAGGGATGCAGCAGTATGACAGAGGCCAGTGAAGTCATGGAACAAAACTTCTTGCATTGTACTCTCCCAAGCGCTTAGTACAGTGTTCTGAACACAGTAAACACTCAATAAATATGATTGACGGTGCTCGACTTGATTATCTA
This sequence comes from Ornithorhynchus anatinus, assembly GCF_004115215.2. Classification (NCBI taxonomy): domain Eukaryota; kingdom Metazoa; phylum Chordata; class Mammalia; order Monotremata; family Ornithorhynchidae; genus Ornithorhynchus; species Ornithorhynchus anatinus. The sequence continues at coordinate 62,896,490 of NC_041730.1, read as the reverse complement.
TATCTACCCCCATCCTCAGTGCAGTGCAACAATAAATGCCACAAGTATTGATTTGGTGGTTATCTGGAAAGAAGACATGAGAAGAGCAGCAGGAGACGCGGAGGTCTAAGGAATTCAGACGCCGTGCACGTGACAGCTTGTGCAGAAGTCACTAGGTCCCCATTCGGATGAGCAATTCCACTGTGCCTCCAAGGGACCCCCAAAGAATACTTTGTTCTGAAGGAAAGAGGGGAATCGAGGGGGACTATCACCCTTCTTTCTCCCCATTTTCAGGACCACGACCAGGACATCTTGTGCCTGGTCTGCCCCTTCCAGGAATTAGCTGGCCCTCCACATCACAGCTGATATCCTTAGTCCCAGCCCCTCCCTCCATCTTTCGGATTGGAGAGGAGAATAATAATTAAACCAGTCAAATAAGTCACAGTTGACCACAAATTGAATATGCATCAGTAATGGAGCGTCTGTCTTCACTAATAAAACCAGCAGGAGGAATCAAGAATGTGTCAGCAGGGATGTGGCATGGAAGGGCAGCCATCTTTCCACGATCAGACCCTTATTAGTTTTTCTAATTTTCGTCGTGACAAATCTAAGAGGATCCCGAGAAACTGGGGATGGGAAATGGAACATTGGAGTTGTGTAACCTGAAGAGGAAAACACTAATGGGTTATCTAATAATTATCTTCAAGTGTGCAGAGGGTATTTATAGGAAGGAAGTGTCCAGTGATCAAGACCAAATGGGTTAAATTAAAGCAGGGGAGATTTTGGTTGGCAATAATAATAAAAATATTAATAATAATAACTGTGGTATTTGTCAAGTCCTTACTATGTGCCAAGCACTGTTCCAAGCCCTGGGGTAGATACGAGGTAATGGGTTTGGACGCAGTCCCTTTGCCACGTGGGACTCACAGTCTTAATCCCCATTTTACAGATGAGGTAACTGAGGCACAGAGAAGTTAAATGATTTGCCCAAGGTCACACAGCAGATAAGTGGCAGAGTCGGGATTAGAACCGAGGAACTTCTGACTCCCAGGCCCGTGCTCTTTCCACTAGGCCACACTTAGAATAGTGGTCAGCACAGTACAGATGTTCAATAAATGCTACTGAATGACTGACTTGGCACTTTGCCAAGTGAGGAGATGTGGGGAGAAATGGACTAAATGGTTCTGTAGAAAAATGATCCAGGCAGGGCAGTAGGATGATCTAGGAACTGGAATGAGAGACAGGAGGCAGGGTGGACATCAAGGAGGCCCTTGCCGTAGTCAAGGCAGGATGAGATCAATTCACTTATCCTAGGATAGGAAAATGGTAACCCCATTTTGGCTCCACAGAGAGCGACTGTCTGGGCAGTCCGGTGACGCCATCCTCTTCACCTGGCATCCTGGGTGAAGGTGTAATGTGATGATGCTGGTGGTATAACTACATTCCCGGACCTCTTTGGGTGTGATCCTAACTGACCACTTAATGTTAAATATTGCACAGAGGTGACAGTTATGGACCAATAAAACCGAGGCATGTTTGATACAATGCCTCAGTTGGTTTCTCTATCTCTCTAGGTGTATGTGTGTGAGTGTGTATGTTTCTCTACGTACAAATAAACAGCTGCCCTTTATATTTGAAAAAGATGATAGCGAGGTTCACCTTTGAGGGCCTGTATGACTGAAGAGGCCAAAGCGTTAGCCACGGTCCCAGTCATTCATTCTCTCATCCGGTCGTATTTATTGAGCGCTTTCTGTTTGCGGAGCACTGTACTAAGCACTTGGGAGAGTGCGGTATAATAGTAAACAGGCACATTCCCTGCCCACAGTGAGCTCAGAGGCTAGAGGGGGAGAGAGACACCATCATAAATCGATAAATTACGGATATGTACATAAGTGCTGTGGGGCCGGGAGGGAGGGTGAATGAAGGAAGCAAGTCAGGGTGATGCAGAAGGCAAAGGGAGAAGAGAAAAGGAGGGTCTAGTCACAAAAGGCCTCTTAAAGGAGATGTGCCTTCAAAAAGGCTTCGAAGGCAGGGAGAGGAGAGTAATTGTCTGGTGGGTTTGAGGAGGGAGGGAGTTCCAGGCCAGAGGCCGGACACGGGCAAGAGGTCAGCAGCGAGATACGCGAGATCAAGGGACCGCGAGAAGGTTGACATCACAGAAGAGTCCCAGCCACACTGGGCACACAAAAAGGTTGTCTCTTGTTGCGTTGCTGTACTTAATCTTTGTACCGCCTGGCACTTTTTTTTCTACCGTCTCTCTGTCTCTCTCTCCACGGGATACTTTTGCTCAAAGAGAGCCACTCCCTTTTTGATGGTAGTCCATCATTCAGTTCTGTCCTCAGCAAGTCCTCAGGTGGCATGCAGCATCACTCGAGGCTCTGTTTTATTGTTCATTCGTTCAATAGTATTTATTGAGCGCTTACTACGTGCAGAGCACTGTATCAAGCGCTTGGAATGTACAAATCGGCAACAGACAGTCCTTGCCCATATCCTTTTAAAGCTCCCTCTATACCTCCAGAGTGGTCCAAGAGGCAGAATTTAGTGACATCTTTCTGCTCTGTGTCACCAGAGGCTATTCTTGGATTTATATAATTCACCAGTTAATCCCAGTCTTCTTCAGACTAACTGTCCAATCATAGTGCTTTGCTAATTTTGCGGCATGGCCTGTTCGGATGAGCAGAGGACAAGGAGTCAGAGGACCTGGGTTCTAATCCCGGCTCTGCCACTCATTCATTCATTCAATCATATTATTGAGTGCTTACTGTGTGCAGAGCACTGTACTAAGCGCTTGGAAAGTTCAATTTGGCAACAGAGACAATCCCCGCCCAACGGGCTCACAGTCTAGAAGGGGGGGAGACAGACAACAATCTGTCTCAGACATACAGATCACTCGCCTGCTGTGTGATCTTGGACAAGTCTCTTAACTTTTCTGTGCCTCGGTTTCCTCCCCTGGAAAATGGGGATTAAATTCTTGTTTTAACAACCAAGTGAATTTGAGAGCAGAGCAGTCAGTCCATCATATTTGAGCACTTACTGAGTGCGGAGCACCGTACTAAGCACTTGGGAGATTACAAATTTAACAGTATAACAGACATATTCTCTGTCCACGGTGAGCTTCCACTTTAGAGGGGGAGACAGACATTAATATAAATAAATAAAATTACAGATATGTACATAAGTGCTGTACGGCTGGGAGGGGGAGATAAATAAACGGAGCAAGACAGGGTAACTCAGAAAGGAACAGAAGAAAAGGAAAAGAGGGTTTAGTCAGGGAAGGCCTCTTGGAGGAGTTGTACCTTCAATAAGACTTGGAAGTTGAGAAAAATGATTGTCTGTTAGATATGAAGGGGGAGGTCATTCCAAGCCAGAGGCAGGATGTGGGCTAGAGGTCGGTGGCAAGTTAGACGAGATCCAGGTAGAATGAGTAAGTTAGCATTAGGGGAGCACAGCGAGCAGGGTGGGCTGTAGTAGGAAAGCATTCATTCATTCAATTCTATTTATTGAGCGCAGTCTGTGTGCAGAGCACTGTACTAAGCGCTTGGAATGTACAGTTCAGCAACAGATAGAGACAATGCCTGCCCAAAATCGGGCTCACAGTCTAAAAGGGGGAGACAGAAAAACAAAACAAGAAGGAAGCAGTGAGGTAAGATAGGAGAGGGCAAGGTGATCGAATGCTTTAAATCAAATGAAGAGGATTTTCCGTTCTCCCTTCATTCACTGATTCATTCAAATTGAATTTATTGAGGGTTTACTTTGTGCAGAGCACTGTACTAGGCACTTGGAAAGTACAATTTGTCAACAGATAGAGACAATCCCTACGCAACAACGTGTTCAAAATCTAGAAGGGGGAAGACAGACAACAAAATAAAACAAGTAGACAGGCATCAATAGCATCAAAATAGATAAATAGAATTAGAGATATATACACATCATCAATAAAATAAATAGAATGATAAATATGTACAAATATACACAAGTGTGTAGGGCGGGGAGTGGGGTAGAGCAGAAGAAGGGAGTCAGGGCGATGGGGAGGGGAGGAGGAGCAGAGAAAAAGGGGGGCTCGGTCAAGGACGGCCTCCTGGAGGAAGCGAGCTTTCAGTAGGGCTGAGCACTTACTGTGTGCAGAGCACTGTACTAAGCTCTTATTATTGTTCTATTGTATTCTCCCAAGTGCTTATTTTTTTTAAAAATTGTACTCTCCAAAGCGCTTAGTACGGTGCTCTGCACACAATGAGAGCTCAATAAATAGGACTGACTGACTCCAGGCGCTGTTGGGAAGGGGAGTTGGGGGCCTGGGGAGCAGGAGGGCTGGGGAACATGTCTGCTGATTGCACTGTACCCTGCCAAGCGCTTAGCACAGTGCTCTGCACACAGGAAGCATCAATAAATATTACGGATCAACCGACTGCAGCTGGGAAGCAGGATGCGGGTTCCTTCCTTGCACGTTTTTGAGTGGTATTTCTAAAACTCAGTCTTATCCTTAACTCCTGTGTGTAAATAGGCAAGGTTATTAAAGACTCCTAGCACCACGCAGTAATACTGCAGGTTCTCGAGCGGGAGTTGGAGCTGTTACGAAGAAACTCTATGGCAAATGGACTTGACCCTTCCTGTCAGAGAATGAAGGTGCAAGGGATGGATATAAATTCCACTTTACGGGAAAAATCACCAGACAGACTAGAGGTGTAGCTCTCTCTCCTAGCTTGACTCTGGAACAGAGATAAGCTAACCCTGAACTAAACAAATTATCACCAAATGTCAATAACTACTGATAAACAGAAAACACAGTTGAGAATCAAAGCAAATAGGTACTCAGGCCCAGATCAAATAAGCTGAAGAAAGATAAATAGCATGGGTAGCGCCCATCACTCAACAGTTGTTTCCAATTGCTTCCCTTCTTCCCTGCTTCCAAACTTCCCTTCTACTAAGACTGTAAACCTCATATGTGACAGGGACTGAATCCGACTTATCTTTTTCTACCTCAGCGGTTATGGAGTTTAGCACGTAACACTTCACAGATACCACAGTTATTATTGTTTGTTCATAACCGTGCACAGATCTTCTTAGGCGCATGCTTCCAAAGCTCAATCATTAGCACAAAGGAGGTCCTGAATGACTTTCCATGATTCTCTGTCCGTTGACTTTGAAAGCGTTGCCCAGAGGGTAGGACTAATAATGTCGGTATTGGTTAAGCGCTTACTATGTGCGGAGCACTGTTCTAAGCGCTGGGGTAGATGCAAGGTAATCAGGTTGCCTCACATGAGGCTCACAGTCTTAATCCCCATTTTCCAGATGAGGTAACTGAGGCACAGAGAAGTGAAGTGACTTGCCCAAAGTCACACGGCTGACAAGTGGCAGAGCAGGGATTCAAACCCATGACCTCTGACTCCCAAGCCCGGGCTCTTTCCACTGAGCCACACTGTAGGAATCCTATTCTGCCTCCAGCTTCCAGACTCTTCCGTGCGCCCTTGAGTGTAGCTATATAAAAATGGTCGAATAAAACTGGAATAATTACACGGCCCCGCTTTATTCTGTTGATACGGGAGAAAGGATCTGATGAAGTCCCCCAGATCTGACGCAACAACTCCTGTTAACATGGAATAGTCTATCAGTATTGATAAACTCCGCAGAAGACCGAAGTTTTTTAGCAATAGGAGCAATCGTGTTTACTGAGCACACACAGTGCCGAGGGCTTGTGTTCTCGCATATTTATGTCACACACCTGGTAGTACATTACATTTCACCTAATGGGCAAGCGATAAATAAATAATCCCACTAATAATAAAAATCATAGCATTGGTTAAGTGTTTACTATGTGTTGAGTACTGTTCTAAGCACTGGGATAGACGTCTCTGTCTCATTTGGCACTCATGCAGGGTCAACGGGTATTCAATCCCCATATTACAAATGAGGAAACTGAGGCAGACAGAAGTTAAGTGATTTGCCCAAGGCCACACAGCAGGCAAGTGGCGGAGCTGAGATGAGAACCCATATCTTCTGGTGAATGCTTCATCGCTTCAGAGTGGGGCAGAGTACTTAGGCAGTAAGCTCCTCGTGGGCAGGGAACAGATCTACTTACTCTGTTGTATTATACTCTTCTAAGTGCTCTGCGCCCATTTGGTGCTCAGTGAATATCAATCAGGATTTATCTGTATAAATCAGTGATTTATTTCCATGTGATTTAATGACTCCCGAGGTGGCGGTCTTTCCGCTAGGCCATGCTGCTGCTCACTATGCTGTCTCTACTCCAAAAATATCCCCAGGGTTACCCCCGAGAGAAGCGGCATGGTGTAGTGGATAGAGCACAGGCCTTGGAATCAGAAAGTCACAGGTTCTAATCCTGGATCCGCCACATGTCTGGTGTGTGACCTTGGGCAAGTCACTTCACTTCTCTGGGACTCAGGTACCCGTAAAATGGAGATTGAGACCGGGAGCCCCTCGTGGGGTAGGGACTGTGTCCAAACTGATTTGCATGTATCCACCCCAGCGCTTAGTACAGTGCCTGCTACATAGTAAGTGCTTAACAAATACCACAGTTATTATTATTAGAGGTCACGAGCCCAGGGTGGAGATCCCAACCCCTCCCAGCTATATCAGCCTCCCCAGAAATAATTGCCTGGGGGTGAAATGGGGCTGGTTTGGATTCTTGGGTTCATTCATTCATTCCATCGTTTTTATTGAGCACTTGATGGGTGCAGAGCACTGTACTAAGCACTTGGAAGAGATATAACAGTAAACACATTCTCTGCCCATTCATTCACTCGTTCATTCAATTGTATTTATTGAGCGTTTACCGTGTGCAGAACACTGTACTAAGCACTTGGAAAGTACAATTCAACAATAAAGAGAGACAATCCTTGCCCACACTGGGCAGTAAGCTTACAGTCTAGAGGGGACAGTAAATTAGGGTCCACTACAGAGGAGGCTCAGGTCCTTTGGGGAAAGCCCCCTCTGACTTCCCCCCTATAAATCCAGGAGGAATACTGTCTGCATGCTAATCAGCTCATGGATTTCACCTCCCCTGTGGCAACCCAACAGTCAGTCATATTTATTAAGCACTTACTGTGTCCCAAACACCACACTGAGTACTTGGAAGAGTACATGGAGTTGGTAGACAGGATCCCTGGCCTCAAGGAGCTTACATCCTAGATAATCTTGAAGGATCAGGGAGAGCCAATTCCCGCATTAAGTTCCCGGAAATGTGGTGAACCCCACAGCAGAGCCAAAATGCAGAGAGAGAAGCAGTCAGAGGTCGTGGGTTCTAATCCCGGCTCTGCCGCTTGCCAGCGGTGGGACTTTGGGCAAGTTACTTAACTTCTCTGTGCCTCAGTTACCTCATCTGTAAAATGGGGATTAAAAATGTGAGCCCCCATGTGGGACAACCTGATCACCTTGTATCCCCCAGCGCTTAGAACAGTGCTTTGCACATAGTAAGCGTTTAACAAATGCTAACAAACAAATACTAACATCATCAATTCCACCTTCAACTCTCACCGAGCCCCAGGCACAAATGGGAAAAACCAAGCAGGGAGATCCGAACCAAGAAGCAACCCGGTCTAGTAGATAGAGCACAGGCTTGGGAGTCAGAAGCTTCTAATTCCAGCTCTGCCATTTGTCTGTTGGGCAAATCACTTCACTTTAAGAAGCAGTGTGGCCTAAAGGGTAGTGCGTGGGCCTGGGAGTCTGAAGGACCTGGCTTCTAATCCTGACTCTGCCACTTGTCTGCTGTATGACCTTGGGCAAGTCATTTAACTTCTCTGTTCCTCAGTTCTCTCATCTGTAAAATGGAGATTAAGACTGGGAGCTTCATGTGGGACAGGGACTTGCTCCAACCTGATTTGCTTGCATCCATCCCAACACTTAGCACAGTGTTCTGGCACTTAACAAGTGCTTAACAAATATCATAATTATTATTCTTTGTGCTTCGGGTACCTCATCTGTAAAATGGGGATTAAGAATATGAGCTCCATGTGAGCCGTGGACTGTGTCCAACCTAGTATCTAGCACAGGACTTTGTATAATGCCTGAAACATAGAAATGGTATATAACAAATACCATTTTAAAAAAAACATCCGCCTATGAGGGCTTCATCTCCGTGTGGGCAGCTTTTGGGAGGACTGGCAGACTCACTGCAGGTTCACAGGGTGATAACCAGGCAGCCTGCTCATCCCTGGCTCCTGGAGAGCTGTGCCCAACCATGGGGTTGCCCGCGGTATGTCCATCACTGACAACATTTGCCAAGAAGCAGTGTGGCCTACTGGGTAGAGCATGTGTGTGGTAGTCAGAAGGACCTGGGTTGTAGTCCTGGCTCTACCACCTATCTGTTGAGTGACCTTGAGTCAGTCACTTCAGGTCTCTGGGCCTCAGTTCCCTCGTCTGTCAAATGGGGATTAAGACCGTGAGCCCCACGTAAGACATGGACTGTGTCCAACCCGATTACCTTGTTTCTACCCCAGCGCTTAGAAGGGTGCCTGGCGCATAGCAAGCACTTAACAAATACCATTAAAAAGGGAGGGACAAGGGCTTCAAACACTAAAGTGGGGATGCCCAAGTGGCTCTTCACTGGGCAGCCAGAGCCAGGCACTTCAGAGGAGGCCCGGCTGCCTCTTGGGCCTGGGCAGCTGGGCCGTGGCCTGAGGCGAAGTCCCCAGAGTACTCAGAGCAACAATATTGGAGGAAGGCGGCCCGGGGATGCAGGTGTCGGGAGAGGGCAATGCCTCACACATATGGACACAGACCGCGTGAAACCTTCCCCTCTTGCCCTCTGACCCAGCAGAGGCACCGCAAGGGACCTGCTGCAGGATGACTCAGAGCTGGACTTTCATTCTTTCGTTCATTTAATGGTATTTATTGAGCGCTTGCTATGGGTAGAGCACTGTACTAAGCGCTTGGGAAAATAGAACACTTAACAGTGACATTCCCTGCCCACAGTGAGCCTATGCTCTAGAGAAGAGGAGACAGACATCAATACAGATAAAGTTACAGACACATACCTAAGGGCTGTGGCGCTGGGAGCGGGAAGAGGAAAGGGAGCAAGAAAGGGGGGAGAGTAGTTGTCTGTTGGATTTGAGGAGGGAGGGCGTTCCAGGCTAGTGGCAAGATATGGACTAGGGGTCTCCAAGGAGCTCAGCACCCAGAAAGCTCATCTAGGGATGGTCCCCTGGAGCAGGGCTTGAACTGAAGAATCTTAGCCCCTTAAGGGAACAGAAAAACTTTCCCGGGGAGTCACTGGGGTTGCTGAGAGACCAGTTTGGACTCTGGCTGCTCCCCAATTCTGGCTGATACCCCCAGAGTGAGGAAGAAATCAGGGGACCCAGTGGGCCAAGGTTCATACAAACTTAGGGTCGGGGAAGGCTGCGTTCTCCCCAGATTCTTCATTGTGGAAGAGATACACAGAGAGAGAGGAGAGACTGTGTGTATGAGGAAAGTTGGGAAAAGAGACAGTGAGAGGTGCGAGACAACGAGAGAATGCGTGTTGGAGGGAGGGAAGGGAGAGAGAAAGAACTGAGAGACAGAGAAGAGAGAGATGTGTGTGATGAAGGGAGGGAAGAGAGAGAGAAAGAAGTGAGAGACAGAGAAAAGAGAGCATATCTGTGCGTATGATGGAGGGAGGGAAAAAGACGGGGTGGGAGGAAAGAGAAGCGAAGGGGAGAATGTGTTTGTGATGGAGAGAGGGTAAAAGAGAAGGGGGTGAGAGACAAAGATAAGAGAGAGAATATATGCGTGGTGGAGGGAGGGAAAAGAGAGGGGTGAGACACGTGAGAGAGAGAGAAAATGTGTGATGGAGGGAGGGAAACGAGACAGAGGTGAGTGACAGAGAGTGAGACAGAGAGGGAGAGAGAGAAGGATGGGAAGAAGAAAGAGAAAGCAAGGAGGGACAGAGAGACAGAAAGTGAGGAATACAAAGAGGAGAGAAAAAGAAGAGAGAGGAAAAGAATCCTCTGCCCCTGTCGCGCCCCTGCCCCCGAAGCTGCGACAAGGGTTGAATCGAGGAATCCTGCAGCCCCAGACCCATCCCCCAGTCCTCCCCTCACAAAGTGCGAGACCCATGCCAGCCTGCTCTGCTCTGGGGAGCCAGACAACACCCCCCTCCCCCACAGCACGGGTCAGCGCCGGCTGCCCCTTCCAACGGATCGCTCGGCCTGCAGCCGCGCTCCGAGCCAAACCCCTCCGTGCTCCACTGGCCCTCGGCCTTCTGCTCAATCTGGGACGTTAGCACTTACCGCTTCCATTTTAGCACCACCGCTTGCCCCTTGGTGGCAGGCCGACATCTAGCCCTAATGGATTATTGTGCATTATCTCCTTTGTTACTGCTTAAATATTTATCAGACCATTATGTATTTAGTGGCTGGGAGCGAGGGTGGGGAGACAACCCTGCCTTTCTCCACGCTGAAGGGTTAATTACAGATTGGATAAATCTCTGTGATTTACAAAAAATGATAAAACGTGGATATGGAGATTGAAAGGGGAACATGTTATTTACATTTAAGTAAACCGAAAGCAGCATAATCCCAGCTAGCCTGTCCCACTTTATCGATTTATGTACCTTACGCTCTTCACCGTGCGGGCTGTACCTGAAAATCTGTGAGCGGTTCTACTCTTGAGGAGGCTTCTAATTACAAACGTACTTAAGTTTTGCTTCTTTAGCTGGCAACGGGCAGGAAGATCTAAGCATTTATGGAATTCAAGTCAACATTTGTCTCATAAAATAAGTTCTGAAGGTAACTCTTCTACTGGCGTTGTGAAATATTGTTCATTATAACAGAGCAGCTGAGATAATGTTGTTTTCTAATTTCCCTTTCTCAGTCAGAAATTAAATAAAAAGTCATGTCTAAATTACAATACTGGATTGAGCTCAGACAGGGACCCCATGCAGCGAGCTTATGATATATCCTCCTCACATTTTATAGCCATTAAAAAAGATTATAGTTTTTTTTCCTCCCTTTTCTTCGAGGCCATTTACATTTGTTCTGAACTCTCACTGTGTTTTATTCGAAGCTCTTAAAAGTGCCACTGTGCACAATAAAGTCAATCACAAAGTTAAATTAAGAAAAAAAAAACAGATGCGCATTGACTGGTCTGGGGAAAATCAGCGGCTCTGAAAGCTGAACTCGGCTGCCTCTTGCCTCCTTAACCTGATAGTTTAGCACAGCGCTTGGTGCATAATGAATGATTAGCAAATCCCACAATGTGAACTGGAGGATTCACCTACGAGCTGGGGCCTGAGACCTGAGGTGCTTGCTGTCTTCTGGTCACATTAGTACAGACGTTCTCTGCCTTTCGAAGCATCTCTCTGACACACTAAATTTATCCCTGAAAAAGGCAACTGATGCAGCTTCTGATAACTAAGCTGCTCCTTGTGCGCTAAACACTGGGGTAGATATAAGATAATCAGTTTCCACTTGGGGCTCACAGCCTAAATAGGAAGGAGAAACAGGTATTGAATCTTCATTTTACTTGCCCAAGGTCACATGGAAGGCATGTGACAGCTGGGTTGAGAGTCAGTGGACCTGAGTTCTAATCCCCACTCCACGATGCGTCTTCTGTGTGACCTAGGGCAAGTTGCTTTACTTCTCGGTGCCTCAGTTATCTCAATTGTAAAATGGGGATTGAGACTGTAAACTCTATGTGGGTCAGGGACTGTGTCCAACCCATAATCTTGGATCTACCCCAGTGCTTAGTACAGTGCAGGCACGTAATAAACACTTAACAAATACCATTTAAAAAAACATTAGAATTCAGGTCCTCGGATTCCCAGGGCCTTTCCACTAGATGCTGCAGATGAAGATATCTGATGGAACCCTGGAACAGCTCCCCAGATTCAGAAAGATCAATTCTTTCACTGTTTTCCCACACACTATGTGCTCAATAAATACGATTGAATAAATGAATGGGCACCAAATCCTTGCACCAACTCGGTTCCAGCCCCAGTGAACCACTTTCCATCCCAAAGCTGGGATGGTGTTTGTGTGCGTGATGGTGTGGGGGTGGGGAGGAGGGAGGTAGGGAGGAAAAGGAGGGGAGAGAAAAAGGCGGGTGAGCGGCGGGGTCAAGGCTCCTCTTAAACAGTGATGCAGCCCCAACCCTTGCAAGGCTCTTCCTTGCAGGCCCTGCTTATTGCACGAGGTGCAAGATCCTAGCAGGCAGGTTCTCGGGCCTACTAGCTCTAACGTACTATACTCTCCCAAGCGCTTAGTACAGTGTTCTATTGATGCTTGACAAGAGCTAGCTAGTGATAAGGTGAGTTAAGCTCCTTTTGATGATCATGGAGTGAGGTTAGATTGAGATTTATTTGTTCCTCTTGATGTGAATTCACACTGAATCAATCCTGGGGCTCTGCCCGAAGATCCTCTGATGAAGACCTGGAATCCTCACTCCCAAAGAGAAATGATGGAAATTATCCAAATAGTTTAGCTCCCCAAATACAAGCATTTCCAGCAAAGTGTGACATATCAGAGAGCAATCTGGATAAAACACAATGGAAGAATAGGGGAAACACAGTGCCAATAATTTGATTATAATATGATCCAGCTTGCAGGAATTCTTGTCTTTAAAGCTTGTTTCAAGTAAATTAAATGATGCTGGGCAATAGTGAAACCAGTGACTCATTAGCATTACATAGAGAACCAGTTGCGATATCGTAACCACTGTTTCCTGGAAAATGAACTTTAAACTGTTGCAAACTTTAGTCTCTAGACCTTCTGACTCTCAGGTCCATGCTCTATCCTCTAAGCAGCACTGCTTCTTCATCTCGTATGGCCGCTGAGAAATTTCTGCTGAATTACCATCCACCAGCCACCATGATCCTCGAGGTGTCTGCAGGAAGGAGAAGGGGAGTGGAAACCCAGAGTCCCCCAGGTTTACATGGATTCAGGAGGGCATTTGGTTCAAGTAAAGAAATTCAGAAGGGCAGGAAGGTTGATGGGAGTGGACTGGATCTCCAGAAATACCTTACCCAACCCCATCCCGTTAAACCTTGGGAAACCAGAGACGCCATCCAATTTCTTCCACTCCCATAGATGACATTCTATGGCTCTCAGGGGTGGACAGTGAAAGGGATTCTATAACTAGTGTTGCCAGATTTTGTAAGCTCCCTGAGGGAAGGAATTGTGCCTAACAAATTTACTGTACTCTCCCAGGGACTTAGTATTCTGCTCTACATAAAGTAAGCACTTAATAAATAATGATAATGGGATTGGTTAAGTACTTACTATGTGCCAAGCACTGAATTAAGCACTGGTGTAAATACAAGATAATCAAATGCCACATGGGACTTACAGCTAAAATAGATTAGACTGTAGACTAGACAATAAGCTCATCCCTCTAAACTGTAAACTCTCTGTGGGCGGGGAAGGGAATGTGACTTTTATATTGTACTCTCCCAAGCGCTTAATACAGTCCTCTGCACACAGTAAGTGCTCAATAAATATGATTGATTGAAATAGAAGGGAGAAGAAGAATTGAATACCCATTTTCCCAATGAGGGAACTGAGGCATAGATATGTTAAGTGGCTTGCCCGAGGTCAAACATCAGGCAAGTGGAAGAGCCAAGAATAGAAGCCAGGTCCTCTGACTCCCAGCAGTATGTGCCCAGCATTAGGCCACGCTGCTTCTAGATTGATTGATCGACTGATTCTCCAATTTTGTAGCCAAGGTTAGGATTGGAGACTCCCTGATATTGACGTTTGGCCCACATAAAGTGTTTTCACTCTGCGTTTTGGCTAGAAAGCCGTTAGACAATTAGGGGACCATCGTGCGATGAGGCAAGACTGCTTGGATCCAGTGCAACATTGTGTCGGAAGAAAGAGTTTGTGTGCATGGAGCATGCTCGGGCATGGTGAGGACTACACTGTGAATTTTCCCTAATGGGAGACTGTACAAGAATGCAATCTTCCCATCACAGGAGAACTAATTTTCTCTCCTTCTGATGGCAACAAATCCCAAGAAGACATAGCAACCATAGACACACTGGGGTCATGAGGTGACAAACCCTCCTCATATCATTTTAACTTGCCCTGATCTTTGCCCTGCTCGACAGGAGCTGGGAGGTTGAGGCATAGTAACCTAGCCTAATAAATAATAAAAATAATAATGGCATTTGCTAAATTCCCCTCTTCAAAACCTTACTTAAAGCTCACCTCCTCCAAGAGGCCTTCTCGGACTGAGCTGCCCTTTTCCCTCTACTCCCCCTACACCCCCCTTCACCTCTCCGCAGCTAAACTCTCTTCTCCCCCCCATTTCCCTCTGCCCCTCCCCCTCTCCCATCCCATCCCCTCAGCACTGTACTCGTCCGCTCAACTGTATATATTTTCATTACCCTATTTATTTTGTTAATGAAATGAACATTGCCTTGATTCCATTCTTTGCTATTGTTTTAATGAGATGTTCATCCCCTTAATTCTATTTATTGCTATTGTTCTTGTCTGTCCGTCTCTCCCGATTAGACTGTAAGCCCGTCAAAGGGCAGGGACTGTCTCTATCTGTTACCGATTTATGCATTCCAAGCGCTTAGCACAGTGCTCTGCACATAGTAAGTGCTCAGTAAATACTATTGAATGAATATGTGCCTAGCCCTGTACTAAGTGCTGGAGTAGATAAAAGATCATCAGGTTGGACACGGTTCTTGTCCCACATCGAGTTCACAGTCTAGGTAGCATTTAGCTAATGCTGGATTTAATAAAGTGCTCCATTATCAGTGTATGATATTTGTGTGCCCATAATCATTTTCCTTCTTTTCTATCTGATGGCATTTGTTAAGGGGTTACCAGTACCGGTCACTGTACTAAGCACTGGGGTAGGTACAGGCTAATCAGGTTGGACACAGTCCATGTCTCACATGGGGCTCCCAATCCCGGACTCTTTCCACTAGTGCATGCTGGTTTCTCTAAAATAAACAACTCAAATAAATCTATTTGAAACAAGTCAAATGAAAGGCTGATTCAGTGTTGACCATGGCCAAAAGTACAGAAAATCATCCTGGTTTCAGAGATAAAGGGTGTTGGAGCCGCGGAGGTATCAGGTCATGAGCCTTCAGACCGTCTATGGTGGAGCCAGGATTGGAATCCAGATTCTTCTGATTCCTGCTCCCCTTAGGTCAGACAGGCTGCTGCCTTGTCTACAGGGGAAGTCATTTGTGGTACAGGAAATTGTCCGGATGCTGAACTCCAGCCACAGTGTTATGTCTCTGGCAAGAGGCTGCAGTCATTTCCTAAGTTATCAAAGAGACACATTATAAAAAGCCATATTCTTCTCCTAATGGGATTCCCATTCAGCCTTATTGCATCCTCTCAAAGGCCAGGGAAATAGAGCTAGGGAAAATATTCCTATCTCTACTTCATCAATAAGGAAACTGAGGCACAAAATAGGAAGTAATTTGGGGACAAGGTTAACTATTGCCATCTACTAGATCTGCCTGGGAGTTATCAGATTGTGGGGTTTTTAGAGCTGTGAAAGGACAATAAGGGGTTATTCCTTTGCCTCTGGGCAGGAAATAATTTATACCAGATAATTTCTCAGAATTTTAGAGGGACAGGTTTTAGCAATCTGATGCAGTGCTTACTAGGCCACAATGTCCTTTCCTGTAGCTTATATCTCCCTCCATCTCCCTCTTCTTCTGCCCTTACTGGAGATGGCAAACTGCCAGTGACCAGCAACAGAGAAGCAATGTGGCCTAGAGGGTAGAATTTGGGGCTGGGAGTCAGAAGGACCTGGGTTCTAATCCAGGTTTTGTCCCTTCTCTACTATGTAACCCGGCAAGTCACTTAACTTCTCTGAGCTTCCGGTACCTTGTCTGTAAAATGGGCATTAAGTCCGTAAGCTCTTCGTGTCCAACCGGTTTGGTTGTGTCTACCCCCGCACTTAGTATGCTGCCTGGCACATAGTAAGTGCTTAACAAATTCCAATTCAAAACAAAAAAAAATAAAAAAAAAACTGCCCCAACTTAATGGTGTGATTGTTGGCTCTCATAACTCCTGTTCTCCAGCTAAACAACCCAGGTTTCCTTAACCTTCCCTATTTTCCAATCCTTGCATAATCCCTGAGGGATTCCTCTGAGCGCTTTCCCAGATCCTCAGCTCCTTGTTTTGGAGAGTCTTCACCTTTCTCTCCAGTAGTTTGAATGATCTTGAGATCTCCTGACTCTTGAAGCCACAAACCCTCCCTTAATCTATGGGTAATAATCTCAGTTTATTTCAGGTCAAATCCACTACCTGAAAGTAGGAAGTCCCAGCTGAAAGCCCTGGAAGAAGACACGAAGTATAAGGGTAAGACAGACCAACGAGATAGCACAGTCACCAGCCGTCAGAGCCTGAACCAAGCCTTCAGCAGGCCAGATTGTCAGGGCCAAATGAAACGAACACTGCCGCTGGATGCCGGTTGGGGCCCGCGACTGAAGACTTTCAAACTGAAGCATTAAAAATGAGTATTGTATTGTTTCAGGGCTTCATTCATCCATTGCCGCCCCCCTCCACCCCACCCCGTCTCCCCCCCACCCAGGGAAGCAACACCCTTTCCCAGAAGGCACTGAGAGGCATCGCAACTTGTTCAGTTGTCACCAGTGATGGACAAGCAGCCTGCAGAAGACCAGCCAGCCAAGGGCCAAATGCAGAACCACCCAAGCATACATATTGGGCCTCCAGGCTGCTTTTCTGCTGGAGTTGAGGAAGTCAGCGGGAAACCCATTAATCCTCCTTCAGCTCTTAGTGCCCTAGGTGACCTTGGACAAATCACTTCCCATCTGCAGGCCTCCATTTCCCAATCTGCTCAATGGGATTGGCCATATCAGTCACCGGTCCATTATGAGAAACGGTGAAAGAAAAGGATCCAAAAGCATCATACCTGAGGGCTAACAGCCTGACCTCCTAGATAGGGGCAATCAATCGATCAATCAATCGTGTTCAGCACTTACTGGGTAGAGATTGTACTATGCACTTGGGAGAGTATAGCATAACAGAGTTGGTAGACTTGTCCCCCACGCACGGTGACGGGCTAGAGAGGGATACCAATAATACGAATAAATGAATTACAGAAATGTACATAAGTGCTGTGGGGCTGAGGGACTGGTGAATGAAGGGCACAAGTCAAAGTGCAAGGTGGACACAGAAGGGAGCCGGAGAGGAGGAAGTAAGGGCTTAGTCGGGGATGGCCTCTTAGAGGAGTTGTGCAAAATAAGGCTTTGATGGTGCGGAGAGTGATCGGTCTTTCAGATAAGAAGAGGGTGGTCATTCCAGGCCATAGGCAGGATGCGGTTCAGAGGTCGGCAGTGAGATAGATGAGATCGAGGTACGGTAACTAGGTTGGCATCAGAGGAGTGAAGTGTGTGGGCTGGATTGTAGCAAGAAATCAGGGAGGTAAGGCCAGGTAGAGGCGGGTAAGGTGTATGTGAGTACTGTGGAGGTGAATGGGCAACCAGTGGAGGCTCTTGAGAAGTGGGGAAACATGGACTGAATGGTTTTGTAAAAAAATGATTCAGGCAGGAGACTGAAATATGGACTGGAGTGGGGAGAAACAGGATACAAGGAGGTCAGCAGGGAGACTGATGCAGGAATCATTCATTCAATCATATTTATTGAGTGCTTTCTGTGTGCAGAGTCCTGTACTTGCTGTGTGCAGAGTACTGTACTAAGCACTTGGGAGAGTACAATATAATAATAAGCAGACACATTCCCTGCCCTCAAAGTGGGATAGGAGAAATAACTTCTGCGGTGTTGTGAAGTTTGAACTGACAGGATTTGGCGACAGATTGAATATGTGGGTTGAATGAGAGAGGGGAGTCAAGGATAATGCCAAGGTTATGGGCTTTTGAGAGTGGGAAGATGGTGGAACTATCTATAGTGATAGAAAAGTCAGGGAATAAGGAGCAGTAGCACTTCAGGTGTCCATAAGGATGACAAATTGATTTATGGACGGGAGAAAATAAGGCAGAGAACTTAATCAATCAATAGTACTGAATGTGTAGAACAATTCATTCAATAGTATTTATTGAGCGCTATGTGCAGAGCACCGTACTAAGCGCTAGGAATGTACAATTCGGCAACAGATAGAGACAATCCCTGCCCACTGATGGGCTTACAGTCTAATCATGTAGAAGCAATATGGCCTGGTGGAAAAAGCACGGGCCGGGGAGTCAGAGGACCTTGGGTTCTAATGCCGAGTCTACCGTATACTTGCTGTATGACTTTGGGCAAGTCACTTAACTTCTCTGTACCTCAGTTTCCTCATCTTGCAAAATGTTTTCCCTCATACTTTGACTGCGAGCCCTGTGTGGAACACGGATTGGGTCCAGCTTGATTAGCTTGTATCTACCCCAGTGTTTAGTACAGAGCCTGGTATGAAGTAAGCATTTAACAATTACCATTTTTTTAATAAAGGAAAGGGAGCAAAGCCACTTTCCCTTGCCTCAGGCATCAGATGTCAATGAAATACCCTCCCAAGACAATCAGGAGCTAGCAGTTATGCCATGGTTTGTGTCCAAGAACTTAACCTCTCATTCTCAAGGTGTATTTTTATCAGTTTTTGTTCCCTTTTTATGGTATTTATTAAATGCTTACTATGTACCAGACACTACTAAATGCCAGGATAGATACAAGCTAATCAGGTTGGACACAGTACATGTCCCATATGGGGCTCACAGTTTTAATCCCCATTTTACAGATGAAGGAACGGAGGCACAGAGAAGCTAAGTCACTTGCCCAAGGTCATTCAACACACAAGAGATGGAGCCGGGATTCGAGCTCAAGTCCTTCTGACTCCCAGGCTCACGCTGTATCCACTAGGCCATGCTGATTCTTAACTGCAGCAAAAGATACTAATTACCCATCCCCCATGTGACCATTTGTTGTTGCAGTGTACCCTCCCAAACACTTAGTACAGTGCTTTGCACACAGTAAGCATTCAATAAATACGACTGAATGAATGAATTGGACTAAATTGGACTGATTGAATTAGACTGGGAGCGTTATGATGGTTAAAGAGCAGGGAGTTAACCATGATTTTTGCTTTTAGTTTTTTGAAACTAACGATTCATGCACTGTAGCCATGATAAGGGAGCAGTAATGATATACAGACTCGAGAGAAAGATGGTGTCCTAGACCTATGACTAGGAAAATAACCAGAGAGCGAAGTTTAAATATTAAAAATTGCTGAACATTGCATTATTCTTTGGTAACTTAGCAAGAGCCTGTCACTCTAAGGCAGAATCGGAGAGACCTTTCTTGTATTTTGTTCAAGTAAGAATAATTGCTCCCCTTTCAGGGTCGCATTTGGAGAGTTTCCAGTACTTTACCAGCCTCGATTATAGGAGGGAGAGTCAAACAGAGGCATTTCCATTCCATTCCTAGCTTGGGCAGTGGCTAGTGAGTGGAAGGCAATCAGCTACAAACTCACTTGTGCTGGGCAGCAGCGGCACTGGAGAGAGTCGAGAGCGGAGACTCAAGTTTACCGCACAGAAGAAGGCAGTGGTCAACCACTTCCGTATTTTTACCAAGAAAGCTCTATGGATACACTACTGGAACAACTGCAGATGGAAAGTGGGGCGTTCTGGAAGAGCTGTGTCCACGGTGTGGCTAAGGGTCGGAGACGACTCGATGGCATAAGACAAGAAGGGTAACTGCTCTCCTACCTCTGAGAAAAGACCTTCCCTCTGCGGCCTGGTCCCTCCCTCCTGAGTTAATCGTTTAAACAGATAATCACTGGCAATCGTGCTAAATCAAAACTATTATTGTTGTTATTGCAGTATTATTTATTAAACATCCTAATGATCTGTGCTGTGCAGGCCTTTAAATAAGTGAAGAAATAAGTGAGGAAGATAAATGAAGAGAAATGTGATGAAATAAGAAATGAAGAAATAAGTGAAGAAGATACGGCCCCTTCCTCCTTACGGTCTACATTGTCCATGATTATAAACTTAGAGTGTAAGCACTTTGAAGGCAGAGATTTTGCCTCTTATATTTATTATACTCACCTAAATTCATACTACAAAATAGGTACTCAGTAAGCACTACTGAACAATAAAGGGGAAGACTTTATATGTGTGTTTGTGCTTGTGTATATGTAAAAATGTATATATATTTATATAGAGAGGTGCGTGTGTGTGTGCAGGTGTACTAAGCAGGTGTGCTTAGAGAAGCAGCATGGCTCAGTGGAAAGGGCACGGGCTTGGGAGTCAGAGGTCATGGGTTCAAAACCCCGCTCTGCCACTTGTCAGCTGTGTGACTGTGGGCAAGTCACTTAATTTCTCTGTGCCTCAGTTACCTCATCTGTAAAATGGGGATTAATTGTGAGCCCCACGGGGGACAACCTGATTACCCTGTATCTACCCCAGCGCTTAGAACAGTGCTCTGCACGTAGTAAGCGCTTAACAAATACCAACATTACTTTGAGAGTTTAATATAAATGAAAAAAACAATTATTTTCTTTTCACTCTGTGGTATTTATTTCCAAGCACTGTACTTAGCACTGGGCAATAATAAAGAATAAATAAGACATCAATCGATGGAATTTATTGAATGCTTACTGTATGCAGCACACTGTACTAAGCACATGGGAGAGTGCCATTCAACAAAGTTGGGAGACACGTTCCCTGCCTGCAACAAGCGTACAGTTTAGAGACGAGCTTTCAGTCTAGATTTTTACTAGCTTTCATTAGCAAAGCACCTTAGATTACTCACTTCCGTGTAGCATTCACAACACCCCTGCAAGATAGGGTCAGATATGACTATCCCCAATTCACAGATGGGGAAACTGAGGCATGGAGAGGTTAAGTGACCTGCCCAAGGTCACAAAGTAGACAAGTTGCAGAGCCAGAACTAGAACTCAGTTCCTCCGACTTCCAGGGCCACAGCTCTTCTGCCGTGCCACACCGCCTTCCTGGGGCTCACTCATTCATTCACTCAATCATATTTATTGAGTGCTTACTGTGTGTGGAGCACTGTACCGAGTACTCGGGAGAGTACAATACAACAATAAACAGAGACACTCCCCGCCCACAACAAAGGCATCCCATCTCTGCCTCGTGTCTGCTGTGTGACCTTGGGAAAGTCACTTCACTTCTCTGCACCTCAAATATCTCACCTGTAAAATGGGGGTTGAGACTGCGAGCCCCACATGGGACAGTGACCTGGTCCAACTCGATTTGCTCGTACCCACCCCAGAGCTCAGTACAGTGCCCGGCGCATAGTAAGCCCTTAGCAAATACCATCATCATCAACGAGCTTACAGCCTAGAGGGGGATGATTTGTGACTCACGGTCTGGGAGAGGGGGCTTGAGAGATTGGCCGTGGGCACACGAGGAGAGGTCAAATTCATTAAGAGACCAATGAAGGAATGCAAGGACGATGAAAGTTCAAGAAAGTTGAGGTTGACAGATCCATTTTCAGGTTTGCTATCATACAGGCAGGGCTGTCCCGAGAACAATAGTAACAACAGCCACGTTTCTGTTGTTCTAATTAGTGGAAGCCCCTCTCCACCCTGCACTGGCAAAGGCAGCTCAAATTTTGTGTTGTAGCCTAAGCCACTAGCAGGATCTGGGACAAGGAGGGAAGTGGAAGGAAATTTCCTGGCTTATTTTAGAGGAATCAATCAACCAGTGGTATTTACTGGTATTTATCGAGAAGCAGCGTGGCTCAGTGGAAAGAGCCCGGGAGTCAGAGGTCCATGGGTTCTGATCCCGGCTCCACCGCTTGCCAGCTGTGTGACTTTGGGCAAGTCACTTCACTTCTCGGTGCCTCAGTGACCTCATCTGTAAAATGGGGATTAAGACTGTGAGCCTCACGGGGGACAACCTGATGACCCTGTATCTACCCCGGCGCTTAGAACAGTGCTCTGCACATCGTAAGCGCTTAACAAATACCAACATTATTATTATTGAGCATTTACTTTGTGCAGGTCACTGTACTAAGTGCTTGAGAAAATACACTAGAATAAGCAGTGATGATCTCTGCCCCTCAAGGAGTTTAAAATTCAAGTAAGATGTTCATAATCCAACAAAGACTCTTTGAAGTGGGATTTTAGGAGATCCTTCAAAAGGGAAAAGGCACATGCTTGGTGTACAGGAAAGATTCCTTCTACTGATGAAGCATTTCTTTCCAAAGCACTTTCCCATTGGGAAGTGCAGAGATTATGATACCCATTTTACAAATGATGGAATTTAGGCAGAGCGGTGAAGTGACCTGTGAACTGTGCAAGGCCACGTCTCATGTCAAGGTAGTCAAAACTAGAACTTGGGCCTCTCTGCTGTCAGCCCAGTACTCTTCTTATTATACCAAGGTAGTCCCATTCTGCCCCCTCTACCAAAGGCACATTTCCTATCCCTTTCTCCCCATGTCTAACAAAAAATTCTCAGCTCCTGAATGACGCATCCCAGTTTGAGTTCTCAGTACGATGCCTCTTCCAGTCTGATAATTCCTCCTTTGGCCTGGAAAGCTCACTTTACACCAGATGAGAGCCTATTCCCATTCTTTCCCCAGATAACCAAGAGGTAAGAGACACAGAAATGCAAATATATGTGTATATATATGTATATATTATATATATGTATATGAAAAGCAGCATGGCATAGTAGAATAGAACACTGGCCTGGGAGTCAGAAGGTCATGCATTCTAATCCCAGCTCTGCCACTTGTCTGTTGTGTGACCCTGGGCACGTCACTTTATTTCTCTGTGTCTCAGTCACCTCTTCTTTAAAATGGGAATTGAGACTATGAGCCCTACGTAAGGACGGGGACTATGTTCAGCCTAATCTGCTTGAATCCACTCCAGTGCTTAGTATAGTGCCTGGCACATAGTAAATATTTAATAAATACCACAATCACCTTTATATGCATATGCATATATATATAACACACGCAAACTCACACAGCACTCCTGCCTCTCAGCTTCTCTGTTCTAACTCTAGGAAATCAAACTGTAAAGAGGACTTGAGCAAAACAATGAAAAGGGTTTCAAATGTCCTCCAAAATAATTTCCTCTGAGAAGAAGGATGTTATGCTATCTCCCAGCCATCGGTAGATTTAATCTTTTAAATAAACCATTTGTTTAAAAAAAAGTTAATAATCATTTGGGAGCCAGATCAGTAAAAAGTTGTTTGCATCTTTAAATAAATCCTTTTCCACCCAGATATAAGTGCAACATCGTTTAAACTAGTCTGCACACGCGTTTCAACTCTAAACACCAGCCCTGCTTTATCGTGTTTAAATCTGCCATGGATGTCGGATATTGCCTTCTTAAGTGGACTCAACTGTATTACGGGCTTCTGTGGTAATGCTGGGCTGAAGTGTATCTCCATTTTATGTTCTTAAATATTCATAAGAAGCTTTGCAACATTAATATCTTAGATGGCTTACAAGAACACTTAAATAATGTGTCTTAGCTCCCCTCCCTTCCCTGCAAAAGTCCCAGCCTTTTCTAATTTGTGTAATGCATTGAGCCATTTTAATAATTGTCCGGGGATTTACTTGGCAGTTCTGCTGCTCAGTCGCACCGAATGTAATTACTACCCCGGCTTCTCTTATCATGTGCTAATCCTGCTTGTTTCCCTAGCAGAAAACCCAAGATTTGAAAGGACAAATGCGGGACAGGACTAATGCACAGGAATTAAGTTGTAGGATCTCCCTTCTTCCTCTGTCTCCTCCCCATTTTTCTCTCAGGCTGCCTGGGTCCCGAGGAAATGGTCAGCCTACCTAAGGGGTGGGGGCTGCTTTTCTATTAAACAGCGAGAGAGATTTAGCGAAATAGTGGCTCTGCACGGGACAATCTGGGCACCAATACTTTGGCGACAAGGAGTAAGACCTATTCAAGGCCCTATGGTCCACCCTCTATCATTTATTCAATCATTCATTCATTCGGTAGTGTTTATTGACCACTTACTGTGTGCAGAGCACTGTACTAACCGTTTGGGAAAGTACAATATAACAGTAAACAGACACATTCCCTGCCCACAATGAACTTACAGCCTAGAGGGGGAGAAAAAGACATCAGCACAAATAAAATGGCAGATATGTAATAATAATAATGTTGGTATTTGTTAAGCGCTTACTATGTGCAGAGCACTGTTCTAAGCGCTAGGGTAGATACAGGGTAATCAGGTTGTCCCACGTGAGGCTCACAGTCTTAATCCCCATTTTACAGATGAGGGAACTGAGGCACAGAGAAGTGAAGTGCTGTGCGGCTGAAAGGGGAGAAGAGCAAAGGAAGCAAGTCAGGGCAACAAAGAAGGAAGTGGGAGATCTTTCATGACAGGAGGGTTTTAGCTGACAATCGAGCTATGCCCCGGTCCAGTCCCACGGGCTGAGAGAGACCCCATTGCCCTCTGTACACCTCCTCCCAATAATCCTTTTGCACTTATTATGTGCCAAGCACTGTTCTAAGCACTGGGGTTAGTACAAGATTATCAGGTTGTCCCACGTGGGTCTCACAGCCTTCCTTAATGTCCAATTTAAAGATGAGATAATGGAGGCACAGAGAAGTGAAGTGACTTGCCCAAACTCACACAGCTGCCAAGTGGCAGAGCCGGGATTAGAACCCATGACCTCTGACTCCCAAGCCCGGGCTCTTTCCATTAAGCCACACTGCTTCTGGATCAGCGTGCAGGAACGTCCAAGTGTGTAGGGCAGGATGAGCTGCATCAGTCCCTGTGAACTGAGAGAGAGGAGGGATTCCCTACCTGGAATCCCAGGCCAGATAAACCAGTCAGCTTTGATCAATCAGTCAGTCGATCAATGCGATTTATTGAGTGAGTGCCTACTAGGTGCAGAGCACTGTACTGAGAACTTGGGAGAGTACAATCACCAGAATTAGCAGACACATCCCCTATCCATAATGAGCTTACAGTCTAGCGGGAGAGACAGACATAAATGTGAATAAATAAATAATACATAATATATAATTTAAAGATATGTACTTAAGTGTTTTTAAATGGCATTTGTTAAGCATTTACTTTGTGCCAAGCACTGTACTAAGTGCAGGGTTTGTGTCAAGCACTATACTAATCGCAGGGGTACATACAAGTTAAAACCGTGAGCCCCACTTCTAGACCGTGAGTCCGTTGTTGGGTAGGGATCGTCTCTGTTGCCGAATTGTATTTTGAAAGCGACTAGTACAGTGTTCTGCACACAGTAAGCACTCCACAAATACGACTGATTGAATGAATGAATGCAAAATAATTTGGACTTAGTCCCTGTCCCAGTTGGAGCGCACCATCAATCCCCATTTTGCAGATGAGGGAACTGAGGCAGAGAGAATGAAGTGACTTGCCCCAGGTCATAAAGCAAAGTGGCAGAGCAGGAATTAGAACCCAGGTCCTTCTGACTCACAGGAAGGTGCTGAATCCACTAGGATGGGGGGGGCGGGTAAATATCAGATGTCCAAAGGTCACAGATCCAAATGCACAGATGATACAGAATGGAGAGCCATGTACTTTCTTTGCCTCCACTGATAAAGACTGAGGTGCAGAATTGTGCTCTCTTACTCTTGAAACTGTGAAAGGGCCTTACCCCAGGCTAGCACACTTAGCAAATGCAGGTCTGTGGCCCAAGGCAAGGAAGTACAGTGAAAGGCAACTGGAGCTCTGAAATGGGGCATGCTCTTCTTTGGGTTCTTCACCTTCTCCAGTTCACTCATTCATCCACTCAGTAGTATGGATTAAGCGCTTATTATGTGCAGAGCACTGTACTAAGCGCTTAGAATGTACAATTCGGTTGTTTATCCACCATCTGGAAAGCTCTGCAAAGCTGGGAAGTGGAAAGTCAGAGTTCGCCCTCTCTAAATAAACCCCTTTGCATTTTAAACCTTGAATGTTTTATGAGGAGCACAGATTTCTTTCTCTGCTCGAGGTGGCATCTTGGGTATTTTCCTGTCCCTGGTGAGTATGATATTGTCCTAAACACACTGGGACACATTGAGAAGCAGGTGATCTACTAGAAAGAGCATAGGCTGGGAGTCAGAGGACCTGGGTTCTACTCCCGGCTCTGCCATTTGCCTGCTGTTTAACTTGGGGCAAGTCACTTAACTTCTTTTTGCCTCAGTTTGCTCATCTGTAAAATGTTGATTCAATACCTGTTCCCCCTCCCTCTTAGACTGAGAGCCCCATTTGGTATAGGAGTGGAGTATCTACTCCAGTGCTTAGAATGTAGTAAGCTCTTAATGAAACCCGAATTGATCACTATTATCATTACTATTATTATTATTATTTTAAATCGGTTTGTATTCTGACATGCGTCTCGGGGAAATTTGGGATTGGCCTGATTGGTCATTCTAAAAATAAGTTTCTGGGGAAGATGACTAAAATGACTTCTCTATAATTGCAAAAAGGAGATAGGTGCCCTCTTCTGCACACTCTGGATTATTTGGTCTCAAGAGGAGGCAAGGGCCGAGGCCACCCAGGGAGGAAGAAGGGCCATAGTGGCCGGGAGACTTGACGACGTGCTTCTCTTGTCCAGACCGCCACCTTCTTTTACGTCCTCTCAGGGGATTGTGGTAATTTCTTGAGGGCTCCCGACAGCATTTCCAACAGCAGTGCCCAGGTGCAGAGCACTGTACTAGCTACAAGGGGGTTCTCCACTCCAACTTGACTCCAGCCAACCAAAAGGATGGAATGCAGGGAAAGACTTCTGTTGGAAGAGGAGCTGGGCAGGAACACAAGAAGTTTTTCTCCTCTTTGTACCCTGACAGGGAACAGGAGCTGCAGGAGCCATTGGCTAAAACTCATGAGGCCCGTCCCACCTTTAGTCTGGGGTCTCCGGTGTCCGGGGAGGGTGGCTTTCGTCTGTCTTTCCCAATTTCCCCCGGCCTCTCAGCCTCTGGACAGCCCAGGAGAAGTCCCATTCCCTGCCTTTCGAACCTTTAGAAAACTGAGGAGAGGCTGTGGGAGTTTAAAAGTCAGGACCCCTGGTGAGGGGTCTACAGTCCCTGACCTTCTAAAAACAGTTTATTTCCCTTCGCTCTGCATTGTTAACTGACTTCCACTACTTTAAGGGGATTATTTGAACATCCTATAGCTGCCCCAGTGCTTAGTCCAATGCTTACCCCATAGTGAATCCTTAATACAAGTAACTCAGCAGGCAAAATAATCAGAACACACTATCATCAATGGCATTATTGAGCGCTTACCGTGTGCAGAGCACTATACTAAGCGTTTGAGAGAGTGCAATCCAATAGAGTCGGTAGCTATGTTCCCTGCACGTGATATTGGGAGGGTCTCAGGCCGGCTAGCCCTTTTCCCTTCTGGACAGATGCTAAATTCAAAAAGGGGAAAAACCCAATGAACTGTTTTCCAAGTCAGTTCCGCTAGGCTGGCCAACCTGTCCTACTCTGATCATTTATGAAGATCAACATTTTTTACTCCTGGACCCTCCTAAATCATTCCTGGCCCCCAGCACGTGGGCAAGTGGCTATCCGCCAGATTAGATCATCTCCCCCAATTAAATGAATTATTAATCATCATCATCATCTTGGAGAAATTCATTTAAAAATTCCAAAGAGAGAAAGCACCGTTCACCTCAAATTGCCTAAAACCTCCCCTCGGTCCAGGTATGGCCAGCTACTCCCTCTGCGGCCACAGCTGCTCCACTTCCTCCCGTTCCCCAGCCAGATGAGATTTCCTATCCTTGGAAGACTCACATAAATTTCCATAAACAATCCAGAATGGCCTTATCATCACATTCCAGAACATGAAGCCGGAGGTTCGGGGCTAGAGCGGATGGAGGTGGGAATCCTGAGGAGAAGGATCGGGTGACTTGATGGTACCGTAGATAGCCCAACTTTGGGGCATTAAAATCAAATTTGAATAATCCTGAGTATTTCTTACTCCACTGAGCACCTGAGCGCTAATTACATGCCTGGTTAATTCAGTAATGTACGTACATTTCTGCGCTCTATTCTGCTTTCTCTCTCCCTCCACTTCAGGAGATTAATGGGGTGAAGAAACAGAAGATTGTTACAAACCTGTCTGTGGGGGTTTTTCTGTTTGTTTGTTTTTTTACACCTTCCGAGAAGACGAAAGAAAATTAACTACACCACGTGCTTTCATCTTCTACCACCTGTGTACCATACATAATTGTAATTTAGTCACAGTATTCCTTGTGTGTCATCTATGCGCTTGGATCGGTGACCTGTGGGCATTTGGCACTGAACCCACCTTCAACCCCACAGCACTTTATGTGCATAGGTATAAATTGCATAATATAAATTATTTATGTATTTTAATGTCTGATTCCCCCTCTAGACTGTAAGCTTGGTGTGGGCAGGGAATGTGTCAACCAATTCTCTTGTACTCTCCTAAGCACTTAGTAGAGTGCTCTGCCCACAGTAAGTGCTCGATAAATATCACTGATTGACTGACTGATTCTTGACACGGTCCAGCGACAAGGCACCGATCCAGGCATATGGCAGAGTGCAAGACTGCACAGGAGATTATATCTCAGGGCATAAAATAAGTCAGAATAAATAGATGGGGATGGAAGCAGGGATTTCCAACGCCGTTCACCCTATCTTCCATGCTCATTCATATTTGATAACTTTTCCTGGGTCAATCTCTAAATATTTCTAAAGTCATTACTCACGCAACATTTCTGTGTGCTTCCGTGGGGACACAAATCTGCCCCGAAAGAGGTATTCACTTGAAAATTGAGCATTTCTACCTGAGGTGTGGGAGCAGAATGAAATCATTCAGCCAGTCTGGTTTAGTTATAATAAAAATGGAATTAAGAGGGATTTGGGGGTGAAGGTTGAGAAAATTTTCCTGAGAACAAGGGTGGTCAGAGGTGGCATTTGCCCTGCATAAAAGCTGCAGAAGGTCCAGTAATTGTTATTTGCATCTTAAATGCCCAGTGGAGGAATTCACTGGTTTCCAAGGGATTCAGCCAGATCTGGAGAAAAAGAAACCTATTCTTCAGCTTTCAAAGGAGGCTGTCTCTTAGTGGCCTGGTGGAACATGGTAAACACTTCACACATACCACGATTTTTATTATGAGAAAGCGCCACGCTGACAACTGAAAGCTAATGGTGCCCAACAAAGCAAGGAGACGAGTGACTCAGAGACGATGTTGTCAGGGTTTATCAACAGGTTATCTCTTGAACGCTACCCTGGGTGGATATCACTGTACCGTGGCACTCGGGGGAAATGGTCCCCGTCTTCAAGGAGCTTGCAATCTAGTAGAAGATGCAAAATAAATATTCTCCAAGTAACCTTCTACGATATTAATGAAATCAAGGATGTTAGTTGATTATCAGAAGCTAAGGGCTGGCAGAGAAACCGTCCAGAGGGGCTCTGGAGAGGAGCAGCATAGCCTCGTGGATTGAGCACGGGCCTGGGAGTCAAGAAGGACCTAACCTCGGCTGTGCCGCCTGTCTGCTGTGTGACCTTAGGCTAGTCATTTCACTTCTCTGTGCTTCACTTACCTCATCTGTAAAATGGGGATTAAGACCGTGATCCCCATGTGGGACAAGCTGATTACCTTGTATCCCCCCCAGCGCTTAGAACAGTGCTTGGCACATAGTAAGCGCTTAACAAATGCCATCATTATTATTTCACTTTTCTGTGCTTCACTTACCTCATCTCTAAAATGGGGATTAAAACTGTGAGCCCCATGTGGGACAGGGACAGGCTTGGACCGTGTCCAACTGCTCTGCACATAGTAAGCGCTCAGTAAATACTATTGAATGAAATTAACTTGTACCTACCCCAGCACTTAGTACGGTTGCTGGCACATAGTAAGCGCTTAACAAATATAAAATAGAAAGGAGAAGCTGGACTAGGGAGAGTCACAAAGCCAGAATCCCCTCAGGTGAGTCTCTTCCAGCACTCCCCCAAACTCCCAAGGGCCCTGTTTCTCCTGCCACCCCCTGCCAATCCCTAAGAATGGGGGCACTCAGTATGCAGTCTATTACTGAAATGCATGCTGGCAGTAAAGCTAACAATTTAAGCGCACAGATCTAAAACATGGAAACCAAGCTGTTCAAACGTCTCGCCACTGATGTTAAGAGGAAGCAGCGTGGCCTAGTGGAAAGGGCACGGGTCTGGCAGTTGGAGGACCTGGGTTCTAATCATGACTCTGAGAATGCTTGCTGTGTGACCCTGGGCAAGTCAGATAACTTTTCTGTGCCTCGGTTCTCCTGTTCTCCCTCTTTTTTAGATTATGAACCCCTTGAAGGACAGGGACTGTGTCCAACCTAATTCACTTGTATCTTCCCCAGCTCTTAGAACAGAGTTTGACACAAAATAAGCACTTAAACACCATTTTTTTAAAAAATGTGGGGGAATTGCCTGAGTTTGTCCAAGGCAAGAGAAAGAGAACCAGAAATAGGTCTGGAGAAGACAGAAAGGGATTCAGAATCAGATACCCTAGATTGCCCTCTAGACTGTAAGTTCACTGTGGGCCAGGAACGTGTCTACCAACTCTGTCATACTGTACTCTCCTAAGTGCTTACTACAGTTCTCTGCACCCAGTAAGTCATCAGTAAATGACTGTTTGATTTCTGCCTCACATTATAGTGAAGAGGTAGATGCAGGGAAGAAAAGCTGCTTCAACCTCTGCCATTACAGCCATGACCCCAAAGTGAGAGGTTTTCCACGGTACAGAATTTGCGGCCCCTTCTAGCCTATAAGTCCACTGTGGGCGGGGAATGTGTCTAATCACTGTTACATTGTACCCTTCCAAACACTTAGTAAATGCTCAGCAAGTGCTCAGTAAGTATGACTGACTGACCTTCCCCAGGTTCTGACTGATGTGGTTAGGCGTGGGGTAGATACTAGTGAATTATGTTGTTTTGTTCTTTCCCAAACACTTAGTACAGTGTCCTGCAAACGGTGAGCCCTCAATCAATAGCAATGATTGATTGATTGATTGATTGGGCTGGTGGGAAGTTCCCTGGATGACAGAATTTCTGCCCTCCCTCCCTCTTCCTCTCTGGTCATCCTGCCTGGATGGACCAATCTGAGTTAAGGGTCATTTTATCGCTTTGTTCAGAAACACTGGGTCATACCCCAGCACTTTTTTAGTGGCATGTGGGCTTGCCTACAATGTCGTTTTTGACCAGGCTCAGGATTTTATATCAATTTGTTGCCGTTTGACAACCCAAAGGAACTGGTATAAAACCAATGAGTGGGTGCCTCTGTGGACAGCTCTTGGGTGCCCTTAATGACAACTCTCAGGTGCCCTAAATAGCAGCTCTTGGCCGACCTACGCCACATTCGGCTCCAGGCCACATTTGTCCCTCTAGATTGTAAGCTCTGTGAGGGCAGGGATCATGTCTACCAACTCTACCGAGGGCTTAATACAGTCCTAAATAAACTGTAAGCATTCAACGAATACCGCTGATTGATTGATTTGGCTCCAGGTAGCTCCTCCCTTGCCCGATCTTGGAACAAACAAGGAATACTCAGGGCCAGTGAAGAATTAGAGAGAAGCAAGAAGCACTTCCACTTATCTCCTTAAATCTCCGCTGGTCTGCCCTCCCCGACTCTCTAGCAGCCTCCAGATCAATATGACTACAGATCAGTTGGGCTAAATGACCATGACTGCACATCTCTCACTGTCCCCCTGAGCCCAGATCCCCAGTCATCAGACCAAAAACCACACACCCAATCCTACAAAGGACACTATCAAATTCAGACACACAGCCTTGCACTGTGCTTCTACTTCTGCAGGGAACCCCAGCCATCCAGCCAAGAACCCGACCAAGGCGGGAGCTCAAATCACGCCTCCCCTCAGACCCCGCCGGGCCCGGGCTTTTATCTTGGACCTATGGAATCCATCCCTCACCTACACATCAGCTGTTGAGTGGATAAAATAAATGAATATTGGTTTGAAAACGCCTAGGGCCTGGTGCCTTCTAACGGTGTCGCTCACCTCATCTCCAGTGATCCCGGTGCTGTGAGCTCGTCCCTCTAGACTGTGATCTCCTTTTGGGCAGGGATTGTCCCTACCAACTCCGATAAGCAGTGTTGTCTAGTGGGTAGAACACGGGCCTGGGAGTCAGAAGGCCCTGGGTAAAATAATCTTGACTCCACCACCTGTCTGCTGTGTGACCTTGGGCAAGTCACTTAACTTCTCCAAGCCTCAGTTACCTTACCTGTAAAAATGGGAATTAAGACTGTGCACCCCATGAGGGACGAGTACTGCGTCCAACCTGATTACCGTGCATCTACCCTAGTGCTTAGAACAGTGCCTGGCACATAATAAGCGCTTAACAAATACCATAAAGAAGCCCTCCGTTGTATATTGTACCCTTCCAAATGCTCAGTATAGTGTTCTGCACCCAGGAAGCACTCTATAAACATGACTGATCGATTGATCGATTTTACAAAGCTTGGCATTTCCGAGCGTGCCAGGGACTGGCTGCTCCAGGCTGACCGAATACCCATGCCGGACTGACCCTCCGAAGCTCTCCGGAGCTCAAACCACAAGCCCAGGCTCCCCCTGCAGTCTGGGAAGAAGGAAAACCTCTCAGCCTCTAATGGTTACTGAGTCTCTGGCTCTCTTCTTTCCTCCCCATTGGAAGACACTTGTGAGCCCTCTCTCCGCTCTGTTTTTAGAAATGTTCTGGGGAAGGGAGGGGGTGGAGACGGGGGAGGTCTCTGCTGAAGGGGTGAGGGCGAGCCATAAAGTTTGGGAAACCCTGCTCTCTAATGGACCTATAGCCACCAGAAAAACCCCGATGCGGGGGTCATCGTCTCTTCCTGGGCCTCCACGAGAACCCAGGGGGCTGTCAACCCCGTTTGATTAACAGGACTGGTGTGCTGCCCTCCACTTACCCGAGGGGGGAAGAGAGCTGTGCAGACCGCATTAATGGAATCTTCCTCGGCTGCCCATTGATGACCGAGAGCAGCTGTAACCGTGCGGTATTTGAACAAGTAAAGTAATTCCACCGACGGCCTGTGATTACATCATGGGTTGACGCCTGGCCAAGATCTAAAAACCCGGTTTTAAGTCTGCAGAGGCTGCACTTCAAAACGGGCCCCTCTCATTGGCCGAGCCCTGGGCCATCGCCCAGCTATAGATCACATCTGTAATTCAGGGGAGTTCATTATCTCCCTAATGCTGTTCTCTTTTTTAGATCATTAGGAGGAATCTTGACCTGACCTGTGAACTATGAAATTGATTGTTGCCTTTAAATGGTCAACAACCCATTTTCTAATCGATATACAGAATAATTTTATACATATTTAAATTATATATAACTTTAATGCTTGTTAAATTTATCTACCACTTTCCTCCCTTAGTTCTTTTACATTCATCCCAACCCCACTTGCAGCATTTACGATGAGAAGGGGAGAAGCGGGGGGGTGGATCGAGGATGAATGTGACGCTGCTGGGATGAAACTGAGGTTAAAAGTGACACTGCTTTGGGTCCCTCCTTTTTAAAACCCTCGCCTCAGAGGATGAGCCCATTTCACTCAAATGACTGGGAGAGAACTAAATTTAGACTTAGAGATAGATGCGGGAGCCTTGTTCGTACCTGAGGAAGCTTCACCTAGCCTGGCCCTTGGCCACTGTCCTGGATTCGGCCCATCACCTTCTAGTAGGGAAGGCTTCCTGCCTCTCGAATGGAGAACTCGGACTGATGTGCCCTGACCTTGGCCTCAAAGCATAGTTCTTGTTGGCAGGCCCTCGGGGAGAATCCACGGAACAGATTGAGAATTCCAGGAACCTACAGAAAGTGACAAAGACAGGTACCAGTCATGGCTCTAGCGAGGCCAGTGAAGGCAAGGCCTCGGTCAGATAATAATAATAATAATTACTATGGTACTTGTTAAGGGCTTACTAGGTGCCAAGCACTGTTCTAAGCACAGGGGTTGATACAAGTTAAACAGGTTGGACACCATCCCTGTCCCCACATAATAATAACAATGTCGGTATTTGTTAAGCGCTTACTATGTGCAGAGCACTGTTCCAAGCGCTGGGGTACATACAGGGTAATCAGCTTGTCCCACATGAGGCTCACAGTCTTAATCCCCATTTTTACAGATGAGGTCACCGAGGCCCAGAGAAGTGAAGTGACTTGCCCGCGGTCACACAGCTGACAAGTGGCAGAGCCGGGATTCGAACCCATGACCTCTGACTCCCAAGCCCAGGCTCTTTGCACATGGGGCTCATAGTCCTCATCCCTATTTTAAAGATGAGGTAACTGAGTTCCAGAGGATTTAAATGACTAGCCCAAGGTCACACAGCAGACATGTGGCAGAGTCAGGATTAGAACCCGGGCCCTTCTGACTCCCAGGCCCGTGCTCTGTCCACTTAACCATGCCCCACACCCGATGAGGGACATCTCCTGCTTCTCCAGACACAGCTGCTTTCCTGGACCATCTGCAGGAGGAAGCATGGGGATTCAAGGAGTACAAGCAACGTCCATTAACGCTAATCAATCGGAATGGAGATAGGCCATGGGAACAGGTTATGGATTAACAGGGAAAATATTCACCTGCTATAGAGACCCGTCAAAAGACTGAGAGTTTATTCAACCTCGACGGGAAATAAAGCTACTGCAAAAAGTTATTCGCTATAGTGGATTCGATTGCATTTTCTCTCCCATCTTTTTCAGGCCTAAGCTTATGATCATTTCTCTCTTTCTTGTCCGATAATGGTCAAGCAAACTCTTTATGCTTTCTGTGCTGTTCTAGGTGCTGTTCAAAGCAATTCAGTCAAATCCATCGAGGGTATTTGTGTCTACTGAGTGTGAAGCACTGTACTAAATGCTTAAGGGAATGCAGCTGGCAACAACTATTTACTAAACAGTGTGCCAAGGAAGGTATATCAGGATGAAGTAGCAGAATAAGTAATTGAATATACAAATGAATATACAAATGAAAATCCATGTATCTATATATACCTGTGGACAGGGAATGTGTCTACCATCCCTACTGCATTGTATTCTCCCAAGCTCTTACAGTAAGTGTTCAATAAGTACCATTGATGGATTGATTCATTGATTGAAAAACAGAGGCACAATGTTTCAAAATCCCCTTCCCCTTTACCGCTTTCTAGTTTCTCACGGAGAAGCTAATGTGCACTGACGTGCGATGGACCCATCATGAAGTGAGTTGTTATGATGAAGTGAAGCAAGGACCAAGCATTTGTGGAGAGAAAGGGGAAAAAAAATCAGAGGAAGGGAAAGCGAGGAGAAGGGAGGGAGGGAGGGGAGAGAGGAGGAGAGAAAGAGGGAGGGGAGAAAGATACAAATCAATCAAGGGTATTTTTAAATGCTTACTGTGGGCAGAGCACTGTACTAAGCACAGAGGGGAGTACAAAGAGAAAGAGAGGGAGAAAGAGAAGGAGAGAGCGCGAGGCAAGGCAGGGATATACAGATATACACTCATGCAGAGGAAAACACATAAACACCCAACACATACATATGCAAAGACCCAAACAATCTGGGCACAGAATCAAATAGAGGTGGTAGGAAGAGCTAAGGAACCCTGCCCGGCAAAAGAATCGGTCAGATCCATCGGCTTCCCAGAGCTCTTAAATTGGAGCCTGTAGAAAGCCACATGAAGATGGGTGGCCTTGAGTGAAGCGGTACGCCTGGTGGATAGAGCACAGGACTGGGAGACCAGGAGAGCTGGGTCCTAATCCCCACGCCACCACTTGCCTTCACTTAACTTCACTTTGTCTCAGTGCCCTCATCTGCAAAATAGAAATAAAATATCTGTCCTCCCTCCCCTTTAAGGGGACATGTGGGATAGGACTATTTCTGATCTGCTTCCATATTATCTGCCCCAACGCTTAATACAGTGCTGGATACATAGTAAACATATAAACATAGTAGACGTAGTAAACCTCGGCTCCGCCACTTAGCTGGGTGACTTTGGGCAAGTCACTTAACTTCTCTGTGTCTCAGTTGCCTCATCTGTAAAACGGGGATTAATAGGGACAACCTGTTTATCTTGTATCTACCCCAGCGCTTAGAACGGTGCTTGGCACATAGTAAGCGCTTAATAAATACCATCATCATTATCATCATTTTAACAAATACCATAATACTATTACTGAAGCCCTCTCAGGGCCATCGGAGGCAGGAAGAGCAGCAGGAACCCAGTTTGTTGACAGCTGCAGGTGCTGCCCTGACCTGCCGTCGAAGCTTGCCTCCCCTTGCTGCTTTTGCTCAGTTCCTCCGTCACCAGCTCTGCAACTCTTCACCACCGTCTCGGTGGCCAAACGTAAAACCACCATCTATCCCCTAGTGACGCACTACATTACTGTTCCACCCAGGGCAGATCATCTCCTCTAGACTCTAAGCTCGTTGTGGGCAGGGAATGTGTCTTTATATTGTTATATTGTACTCTCCAAAGTGCTTAGTACAGTGCTCTGCACATATTAAAGCGCGCATTAAATAAAATTGACTGGTCATTTTAATTAAAATTAAATTTACGACATGGAAGGCTAATTTTCCCCCACCTCCTTTAGTTGCTTTCCTGGTCCCCTCTCTCACAGCGGAAGCCTGAAGGAGCTCCACCTTTGACAGGACCCAACATTAGCTCTCTGGATCCTGGGCTACTGGGAGCTATTTAAAGACCAAGAGTGCCGCGCATTAAATGGAATAAGGCCGCAATCCAGTGCAAGTCACGCCAATTTTCGACTTGGATTTACAACCCAAGTTCCAGAGTCACGGCACTTGGACGGCGAGAGAGTTATGTCTTTAACTTTTCTAGAACCCAATTCTTCATGCTGAGAGTTGGAGTCCTGGAGTCTTACAGAAAGATCAGCGACTTCTGGGGGACCATTAGTAATCTTACCTGTCTGCGAAACATTCCCCAGCCCTCCCCCGTCTCGGCAGCAACGTGGCTGATGGCAGGAAGCATCGAGACCCAGAGAAGCCCCAGCCCCATGTTGAGTCTGGTACTGGAAATTCTCATGTCATCCACAGCCCAGTGCCTTGTGGATCCATCCCTGAATCTTTTGAACATTGGACTTGTGGGTTTTGGTTAATTTTCATGATTAATTAATTCATTCAATTGTATTAATTGAGTGCTTACTGAGTGTGGAGCACTGTACG
Source organism: Ornithorhynchus anatinus (assembly GCF_004115215.2). Taxonomy (NCBI): domain Eukaryota; kingdom Metazoa; phylum Chordata; class Mammalia; order Monotremata; family Ornithorhynchidae; genus Ornithorhynchus; species Ornithorhynchus anatinus. The sequence continues at coordinate 62,859,530 of NC_041730.1, read as the reverse complement.
AAGCACTCGAGAGAGCACGATACAACAATAAACAGAAGCATTCCCTGTCAATGTTAGCTTACAGTCTAGACAGGGAGACAGATATTAATATAAATAAGTTACAGATAAGCACATATAAATTATGGGGCTCGGAGGGGGGATGAATAAAGGGAGCAGGTCAGGGTGATGCAGAAGGAAGTAGGAGGAGAGGAAAGGAGGGCTTAGTCAGGGAAGGCCCCTTGGAGGAGATGTGCCTTCAATAAGGCTTTGAAGGGGGAGAGGGTAATTATCTGTAATTATGAGGAAGGAGGGCATTCCAGGCCAGAGGCAGGATGTGAGCAAGAGATTGGAGGCCTAGTGGAAAGTGTGCAGCACTGGGAATCAGAGGATCCGGGTTCAAATCCTGGCTCTGCCACTTGTCTTCTCTGTGACCTTGAGCAAGTTACTTAACTTCTATGTGCCTCAGTTACTTCAGCTGTAAAATGGAAACTAAGACTGTGAGCTCTGTGAGGGACCCGGACCGTGTCCCACCCGGTTATCTCGTATCTACTCCAGCGTTTTGTATGGTGCCTGATGCACAATAAGCGGCTAGCAAATACCATCAAAAATAGATGCATCTTGGCTACCCCACACCAGGGAGGAAGAGCAAAACCAGCAGGCCACCAGAAAGAGGAGAACAGAGATTCCGCTACCCAATTTAGGATGAACAAATCCCAGTAGGGCATAAAGAACGAGGGGTCAAAGACAAGGCTGTTTGAGATGATCCTTTGACAGGGGTCAGAAGACCCATTTCAAGCAGGGGCAGGAAGGCACGGCTCACCCTTACAGCAAAGATAAAGCCCCGGGCGGCCCCAGCCACTAGGAAAAGCGATCCAGGGGACCCTATAACAAAGAAAGCTGCTCCCAGAGGCAGTTCACAGAGTCCAAAACTTTCCCTATTTTCCTCCTTTTGCCTCTGAGTTGCATTCTGAGCGCGGCAGCTTCATAAAAGTCGGAATTGGATCCCCAGATTATTACGAGGCCGACCGGGGCTTAATCTTCTAGATGTTTTCATATTTGAGAGTAAAGAGGCATTCAGCACTTATCTAAAATTAAAATGGTGAGAAGTGAAACCCCTTGCAGGTAGATGAGTGTGATTTGCATTCACGGGTGCTTTTGTTCCCATTATTTGAGTCTCCATTCTGCCTTGCAGTGGGAGGAGGAGTGAATTAAGCTTGGTGTATAAGGCTTGGTTGTTTTCATAATAAATTTGGCATCACCTTCAGGAAATTGCACCCTTTTAATACAGGAATGTTTTTATTTAGATTCAGGTTTTCATCAGCCTGATGAGGCATGCAGTGTACTAGTAAATAATTAATCGGTTTCCAAAAGAAGGCGATCGCAAGGAATGTCAGCGCCTGACGTTGATAGCTTTATGAAACACCGGATAAAGGGAAAGTTATCAGCAAGGGGCCCCTGACGCCAGGAATGAAGTGAATTAGAGACTCTCTTCCTTCACCAAGACAAATTTGTGTTGGGTAACGGTGCTTTGCTGGGGAAGCCAATTGGAAAAGAATGATAGAGGCCCAGCCACTGAAGTTCATCAAAGTCATTTGTTTCAGGTAAGCTCATTTTTCACAGGCCAAGGGGATATTTACCTGGAGTCCACCTGTAAGGTATAGCCGACAGATTGAATGGTACAATGCTTTATTATATTTCACACCCTGGTGATTCAATATGATGTAGAGGGCGGGGGGCGGTGGGGGAAGGGAAAAGAGAAAGAGAGGGAGGGAAAAGAGGAAGAGAGAGAGAAAGGACGAGATTAAAAAATGCTAAGATGCTGTACTGTTTCCATTTAATATATATTTGTTGCCGCACTCAAGTAGACAAAAGGATCTTGAGTAACAGTCCGCAGTGAATTATGCTGCCCCGTGTCCTAGTATTCAGAGCAAACTTTTCCTTTCCCCGTGAGAGGGTGGAAGCTTGATTTCCAATTGTCTGGGTCATCAAGTCCCAAGGGCCATATCCTTCCTCGGGCTGTTGCTGCAGAAAGATCCTCACAACTCACCTAGGGAGATGAACCTCTCTCTGGAGCAGACTGGACTCCTACAATCTCCTCCTCTCAGGACTCCTTCCTTCCTACTTGTTCATGTTAATGGCACTTGCTCAACAATTACTCTGGGCCACATGCTGTGCTCAGTACTAGGATAGCTGCAATACAATCAGTTGAGGCCGAACCCCTGTCCCATATAGAGTTTACTGTGTAATCAAAGGGCCAAGATGATCATCCTGCTTGTTGATTTGATCGGCTCTCTCTCCTTTACTCTTCGCTTTATAGCTTTAGAAGAGCAGAAATTCTGTGGCCTGGGCCAACCAAAACCGGAGTATTCCCTGGTCAAGCTTAGTCGGGGAGGATGAACCACACCGTTACCGTATGCCCTTCAAAATCCTACAGAAGGCATATCTCCTCCGAGAGGCCTTCCCTGACTAAGCTCCCCTTTCCTCTTCTCTCACTCCCTTTTGCATCACCCTGACTTGCTCCCTTTGTTCTCCCCACCCCCAGCCCCACAGCACTTACATACATATCTGTAATTTATCCCTTTGTTCTCCCCCTTCCCAGCCCCACAGCAATTACATACATATCTGTAATTTATCTATATTAAGGTCTGTCTCCCTTGACTCTAGACTATAAGCGTACTGTGGGCAGGGAATGTGTTTGTTTACTGTTGTATTATACTTTCCCAAGTGCTTAGTACAGTACTCTACACACAGCAAGTGCTCAATAAATGCAACTGAATGAATGAATGAATGCAGGGCACTTGTGGACTCCTGGGCCTTATAGTGCAATTGGACACACAGGGAATTACATTCATGTGTGGTGATCCCCTCCCAGACTGAGGAGAAGCATAATATGAAGCTGAAGGGCAGAGAGAGGAAGGAGACATGAGAAGAAGAGGGAAAATTCACAGGCCACCTGTCTGACCCGAAACAACCTGCTAAATCATCAGACTGGAAGTCCGCCTGACCTAGTAGAAAGAGCCTGAGCATCGGAAATACCTAGGTTCTAATCCTGGCACCACCATTTGCCTGCTGTGTGTGGCTTCGGACAAGACACATCTTATCTGTGCCTCGGTCTCCTCGTCTGTCAAATGCGGATTAAAGACCTCTTCTTCCTCGCCCTTAGATTGTGAGAACCACGCGGGACAGGGACTGTGTATGACCTGATTATCTTGTATCTACCCCAGTGCTTAGTTCGGTGTTTGGCACATAGTAAGCATTTAACAAATACCATTATTATCACGATTATCCCAAAGTGTACAGTGAAAGTAAAACAGCTAGGCAGCAAACAAAAGATCTGACCAAAGTCACCTGGGAAGCAAAAACTACGCTTAAACGATCCATAAGTGTGGGTGGTTCATTTATCATGTGATATACATGCACTATCGTAATGTGCGTTTTAGAACATTACATTACTGGAGGGCATGTATATGTTCAGAACCCTCACAGCAAGGCGTGGGAACTCCAGAAATTTAAAATCAGAACAAAGTGTATATCAGCAGAGCTAAGAAGCACCAGAAAACAAGAGAGGTTTCTGAGGGCCAAAGGCAAAATAAGAGAACTGAGGATGAAGGAAACAACCACGTGGCTCAGTGGAAAGAGTCCTGGCTTGGGAGTCAGAGGTCGTGGGTTCTAATCCCAGCTCCGCCACTTGTCTGCTGTGTGACCTTGGGCAAGTCACTTAACTTCTCAGTGCCTCAGTTACCTCATCTGTAAAAATGGGGATTTAAAAATGTGAGCCCCACGTGGGATAATCTGATTACCCTGTCTCTACCCCAGCGATTAGAACAGTGCTCTGCACATAGTAAGTGCTTAACAAATACCATCATCATTATTATTATTATCACTCTCCTGGCTTGCAATTTTCTAATCATTTATATCCAGCAGGGTGGACCTAGAATGGAATGTATCATTATTATTATTATTATTAATGGTATTTATTAAGCCAAGAGTATGTGCAAGCACTATGCAAATGCTGGGGGAGATACAAGTGAACCATTTGAGACAAAGACTCTGACGTACATCGAGCTCACAGTCTAAGAAGTAGACTCACCCAACCCTCAGTCCCACAGTATTTACATACATCTCTGTAATGTATTTCTATTAGTGTCTATCCCCCCCAAAGACTGTAAGCTTCTTGTGGGCAGGGTACATGGTCATTCATTCATTGTCATATTTATTTAGAACTTACTGTGTGCAGAGTACAACAGTGAACAGACACATTCCCTATCCACAAATATGTTTCCAACTCTGTTGCACTGTACTCCCCCCAAGTGCTTTGCACACATTAAGTGCTCAATAAATACCACTGACGGATTGATTAATTGCCCCAGAAAAGGCTGATTGGCCTCAGAAACACAGCCCCTGCTTTAGACCAACCACCTTTTTCCTAGCTCTCTCTAGTCCAGTCTTAGGTCAAGAAAATTAATATGGCGGGTGGGGGGGTGGGTTGTGGCGCGGTGTGTGTGTGTGTGTGTTTAACACTCCCTATTTTAATTCACCTGTGCTGGGAGAGAATTGAGAGCGGAGACTTGAGTTGACCCCGTGGAAGAAAGCAGTGGCAAACCACCTCCTTATTTTTACCAAAAAAACTCCGTGGCTACACTACCAGAACAATTGTAGGTGAGGATGGGGCATTCACGGAGAGGTGTGTCCATGGCATCGTCGTCGCTATGGATAGGAGACAACTCCACCGCATAAGACAAGAACAGACAAGACCTAAAGTAGTACAGCACCTCTGTCAAAACCACTCTCAACAGGAAACTCTTTTGTTCTGCAAAAGATTAAAGCACCTGGGTGACAACTGGGGGAGGAAATTTGCAACCTCCAAGATCATTAATCCACCGAGTAATAACTTGAAAACTAAGAATCAATCTTATACAGAAGGCAAGGCTTTAGTTCTAAACTAATGGGCTGCCTTCTGCACTGCATCTCGTTAACCAAGACCCAAATACATAATGGCCTCCATTTGCATACCAGCTCTCTCTCCCAGCTACGGTTAGTAGTGTCCCTGAAAAGAAAGCAGCCCCATCGGGCAGCTGCTTAAAGGTTTCAGGATGGAGTTGCTGTTAACCAAGGTAGGGGAGGGGAAAGGGAGTGAGCGGAGAATCCGGACACTGGGCGTACACTAGCACAGCGTTCTTCGACTGAGACCGGGATCCCATCCCATTTCTTCTCTCTCCTCCCTTGTGCTCCTCAAAGTGGGGAGAATGGGTATGGGGACGGGACTCAGCTCTAATGGAAGGGAAGATTCTACCTTGGTTCTATCACTGGTTAATAAAAACAGAGGGGTTGACTTACTTCATGCCAATCTTTTCTCCTCTGGGCTTTCCCAAACCCATGATATTCTGACACTGTGAGCGCCTACTCGATGTAAATGCCAGACTACTTGTTTTGTTTTGCTGTCTGTCTCCTCCTTTTAGACCGTGAGTCCATTGTTGGGCAGGGATTGTCTCTATCTGCTGCCGAATTGTACATTCCAAGCACTTAGTACAGTGCTCTGCACCCAGTAAGCGCTCAATAAATACGATTGAATGAAAGAATGAATGGATGAATGAATTAATCTGCCTCAGCTGAGGCAGCGTGGCTTAGTGGACAGAGCACGGGCTTGAGAGTCAGAAAGATCTGGATTCTAATCCCGGCTTTGCCATGTATCTGCTGTGTGACCTTGGGCAAATCACTTAACTTCTCTGTGCCTCGGTTATCTCATCTGTGAAATAGGGATTAAGAGTGTGAACCCCATGTGGAACAGGGCCCGTGTCCAACCTGACTGACTTGTATTTGCCCCAGTGCTTAGAAGAGTAAGCGCTTAACAAGTACCGTAATTATTATTATTATTATTATTGAGGGTGAGCGAACTATGGCAGATTGCACAGGCTCCCATTTGTAGTGGGGAGAGAGAGGCAGGGAGGATCCAAAGTGTCAGACCCTATGGTCATCAGAACCAGGCAATGCCATTCCTGGATAAGACCAACGGTCCCATTCCCCATTCCAGACCAGAGGTAGATGCAACACAGCCAGCATGACCCTGAATCAAAGTTTAGGTGATTTGGGGATTCAGTGGCAGGAGCAGAAATCAATCAATCAACAGACTTATTGAGTCCTTACTGAGTGCAGAGAACAGTACTAAGCACTTGGAAAAGTTCAGTACAACACATTTCTTGCCCACGACAAGCTGACAGTCTAGAAAACTGAATATACAATACAGAACGGGGAGAGAAGATTGCTGCTTTAGAGTCCTTTTCCATTTTGTTGGGTTCCAAGGTCTGAAATAACGCCTGGTGTTTTCACATTTCTTGATACACAACCAAGTTCTCTGGTACTGCAGAACCTCACAGAAGGAAAACTCATGTTATCATTCTTGCTCCATGTCCAAAACTAAGCCCTTGTGACCAATCATTTCTTCCAACATTGCAATGCAGCATATCCAGATAGATGAGTGTTGTCTGAAGAATGTTCTCTGATTCTGCCTTCATTTTCTAGTCAAGACATGCAGTGAAAACAACACATTCTACTAGAACAGAGTTGTACGTGCAAAGTGGGGTTTGCACATATATCATTAAAGGCAGCATCACAACCAGTGATGGATTTCACTTCCAATAAACACTGGAAAAACATGTACTCAGAATGTCCAGAGTGTATTTTCTTTCTCTTTCTTGCTCTCTCTCTTTTCTCTCCCATCCCGGGTTTCCCTGCCCCCAGCCCACCTCTCTCCCTTTCTGAAACAGAGAAACAGGTGTAGAAGTTTCGTATTTTCATCATGTGCCACGTATGAAGCAGTTTGGCGTAATGGATATAGCACAGGCCTGAGAATCAAAAGGTTAAGGGTTCTAATCCTGGCTCCACCACTTGTCTGCTGTATGACCTTGGGCAAATCACTTCAATTCTCTGTGCCTCAGTTCCCTCACCTGTAAAATGGGTTTTGAGACTGTGAACCCCACATGGGACAGGAATTGCGTCAACCCGATTTGTTAGCATCCACCCCAGCACTCAATAGAGTGCCTGGCACATAGTAAGTGCTTGACAAATACTATTATTAATAAACTGTTTCAGTTAGTGTTCAATCCAGTCTTCACTGGACACCTGCCACTGAGCTCCCTGTGAGCTTCTTGTGCACTTCTGAAGAGGTCCGCTGAAATCTGGATGAAAAGTTTACCGAATCCCCAAACTACATGCAAGACCGTCAAAAATTTGCAGCTTCTATGAAGGCATACATATGTTTCCAATACTTTTCTATGACATTGTCGAAAAGTAGATAGCTTGCCAAAGCCACTCCTTGTTCTCTTTTATCTATCAGTCAGTGGTATTTCTTAAGCACTTACTATGAGCAGCTCACCATGTGCAGCTCACTAAGCACTTTGGTCAATACAGTGCAATAGAGTTAAGCAGCAGCATGGCCTAATGGATAGGGCATGGGCCTGGGAGTCGGAAGGACCTGGGTTCTAATCTCAGGCCCTCCATTTGTCTGCTGTGTGACTTTGAGCAAGTTAATTCACTTCCCTGAGCCTCAGTTACCTCATCTGTAAAATAGGGATTTAGACTGTGAGCCCCATGTGGGACATGGACTGTGTCCAACTTGATTAGTTTTTATCTACCCCAGAGATTAGCAAAATGCCTAGCACATAGCAAGCACTAAAATACCATAAAAAAGAGTTGGTAGATACAATCCCTGCCACAAGGAGCTTACAGTCTAGAGCTTACAAACTTTCCACTCCTTTACAGAAAAAATATCTGCCTGAAATACAAGACTCAGATTGATCGAACCAATTTAGTTCCAATAATCAAGAGTTCAGATAAATGGGTTAAATCGGGGTTGTTCCCCTTATAATGCCCATTCTCCACTTGGTTCAGTTTTCTGAACTGCTCTGTCACTTCTCCAAGTGAACTTCAGTTACCCTGTCTCCTGAACGACTCAGTTTTAGGTAGTCAAATTTCTGCTGGACTTCAACTGGAGCCCGATTTTCCCCATTTTCCTTTCTAAAAATCGTCTTCTCCCTCGGCGAACCGTGCGTGATAAAAGTGTTTTCTGAGAAGCCCGCATCCAAATACAATGGCCAGATGAACCTGGCCGATGAGCCGTCTCAATAAGAGCACTGCCCAGCCCCACTCAGGGCTGAGCAGAGCCCCGAGAGTGAAAGTGTCAATTCATAATACTTTCAAAGTAAAAAATCCAGTCTGGATAATCCTCTTAAGTCCCAGCAGAAAATAACTAGCATGATTGATAACCCAGGGACAATCTAGGTGTGTGGATAGACTTAGGTGAGTGCATAAGGAATATTTTCTCCAAGAAATGCGATGATTTAAAGCCAAGACTTTAACCAGTTGGCTACAGGCCTGAGCCTCCCTCCGTAGGAGTTCGGTTCGCCATGTCTGAGCAGGGCCTCACTTCTGTTCGAGGTCAACTGGGCCTAATAACAGCTACACAATTAACAAAAAGTGAAATTAACAGTCACCCAGCAATCGAAAAATGAAATCTTCCTCTGCTGCTGCTTCTTTCACATTGTCCTCCTCAGCCTCACCCTTCAACAGTTTCCAGAAAGCTTGTGAGAGAAAAATCTCTAAAACATTTTGACATTTCCTCTGCAATGGCTCATGAATCCAGCCATTCCTCCCCAGTCCCTGACTCCAGTCCCCTGCATCCAGTCTCTTGTCTCCAGTCTCTGTCCATCATTCCTGCAGCAGAAATTGTTTTTTCTGAAACACAACACTCATCTTCGAAAGTCAGCAGCGGCTCCCATTGCCTCCTTGCCTCTGACTAAAGCTCTTAGCAGCGTGGTTAAAGAGCTCTGCTGCTTACCTGCTATATGATCTGGGACAGGTCACTTAACTGTTCTGTGCCTCAGTTTCCTCAACTGTAAAATGGGGATTAGATACCTATTCTCCCTCCTACTTGGACTGTGAACCCCATCTACCCCAGTGCATAGAACAGTGCTTGACACATAGTAAGTGTTTAACAAATACCATAAAAATATTTCCCCATCTCTAAAACGGAGATTTAAACCTGTTCTTCCTCCTCCTCAGACTCTGATGCCCAGGTGGGGAAAGGATGGTGTCTGGTCTACTTATTTTATCTACCCCAATGCCTGGGATAATGCTTGGCACATAGCCCTTAACAAATGTCACAATTATTATTATTATTGACTTCTGAGTTCAAGCTCCACCAGATGGACTTTCATTCCTTCTCCCACTACCAACCAGCATGTGCTCATCACTCTGCCCGGCAGCCCACCAGCCTCTTCACTCGACTGCCCCGCAACTGAATTAACACACCCCATCCTAGCCACCTAGCCTGCTCTCTCCATTCCACTTTGTCCAACTAAGACCTTCAATTTCTTCAAATCCTTCTCAGAAAGCTTTCCCCAGAGGAAGCCTTCCCCGACTAAACTCCTGCTACCTCAGTCACTACTGATCACTACTTCCTCAGCCTTTGTCTCTGACTCGAGCTTTTAGCAAGGTGGCCGAGTGGAAAGAACATTGGCCTGGAATTAAGGGACCTGGGTTCTAGTCCTGGCCCTGCCATTTGTCACAGTAGTGTGATCGTGGACAAGTCACTTCAGTTCTCTGTGCCTCAGTTACAAAGGGATAAAATGGGGATTAAGATTGTGAGCCCAATGTGGGACATGGGCTGTGTCCAACCTGATCATCTTGTATTTATCTCAGTGCTTAGTTAGAGTGCCTGGCACATAGTAAGTACTAAACAAAAGTAATTAAAAAAAGGAGAAAGAAAAGAAGGGACTAGGGGAAAGGAAAGAAGAGAAGGAACACTTCGGTATAAGAACGAAGAGGAGGAGCACTTCAATATCAGATCACACCTACAGAGAAGCAGCGTGGCTCAGTGGAAAGAGCACGGGCTTTGGAGTCAGAGGTCATGAGTTCGAATCCCAGCTCTGCCACTTGTCAGCTGTGTGACTGTGGGCAAGTCACTTCACTTCTCTGTGCCTCAGTTACCTCATCTGCAAAATGGGGATTAAGACTGTGAGCCCCACGTGGGACAACCTGATTCCCCTATGTCTACCCCAGGGCTTAGAACAGTGCTCTGCACATAGGAAGCGCTTAACAAATACCAACCTACAAGTCACAGTTTATCTGAGCTCTACTCAATAATAATAATAATAATGGTATTTGTTTAAGCCCTCTCTATGTGCCAAGCATTTTACTAAGCGCGGGAGTGGATGCAAGAAAGGGGGGTTTGACACGGTCCCTGTCCCAAATAGGGCTCACACTCTTTTAGGGTAATATCTTCATTTGGTGGTCTGCAAATGCCCAGTGGGGCTTCACAGGTCAGGAGTTGCTATCGGAGCTGATTTTAGAGATGGGCAAAGCAAGAGGTTGCTTGGGGCCCAGGTTTGAAGGGTCTGCCATTCCTGGGTTCCCCTCCCTCTGAGTAGCAGCAGTGTCCCTGAGTGCAAAGAAACCGAGGCGGACAACTCTCCTTGGATGTCTTCCTGCCACCTCAAACTCAACATGCCCGAGACAGAGCTCCTTATCTTCCCACCCAAACCCTGTCCTCTCCCAAACTTTCCTGTCACTGTGGACGGCACCACCACCCTTCCCGTCTCACAAGCCCGCAACCTTGGTGTCATCCTTGACTCCGCTCTCTCATTCACCCCACATATCCAATCCATCACCAAATCCTGACGGTCTCACCTTCACAGCATCACCTAGATCCACCCTTTCCTCTCCATCCAAACCTCTCCCACGTTACTACAATCACTCATCCTAACCCAAACTGGATTACTGCATCACCCTCCTTTCTGACCTCCCAACCTCCTGCCTCTCCCCACTTCAGTCCATACTTCACTCTACTGCCCAGGTTAGCTTTCTACAGAAACATTCAGGGCATGTCACTCCCCTCCTCAAAAACCTCCAGTGGTTGCCCAGCAACCTCCACATCAAACAAAAGCTCCTCACTATTGGCTTCAAAGCTCTCCCTCAACTTGCCCCCTTCTTAGCTCACCTTCCTTCTCTCCTTCTACATCCCATCCCTAACACTCTGCTCTTGTGGCACAGTAAGTGTACTAAGTGCTGGGTTGGATATAAAATATTCAGGTCAGATACAGCCCCGTTCCCACCTGGGGCTCACAGTTTCAGTAGGAGAAAGGTTGAGGAAATTGAGGCATAGAGGATTAAGTGACTTATCCAAGGTCATGCAATTGGCCACACTACTAAGCCCTCATTTCCCTTACTTCTTCCTCCTTCTGCCTCACCCCTGCACTTGGATTTCCACCCTTTATTCCTCCCACCCTCAGCCCCACAGCGCTTAGTTACATATCCATAATTTATTTTAATGTCTGTCTCTCCAGCTTGACAGGCAGGGAATGTGTTTACCAACTCTGTTGCACTGTACTCTCCCAAGCATTTAGTACAGTGCTCTGCACACCATAAATACTCAATAAATACTACTGATTGAGTGATTGAAGTGGCAGAGCAGTGATTAGAACCCAGGTCCTCTGACATCCAAGCCCATGCTCTTTCCAATGCTACTTACTTCTCAGTGGAACCCGAGCTCCCATAGGGTATGCATAAAGAGGATGAATTCTTATCGATTTTCCCCTTATCCAGTTTTCTATTCCAAAACAGACCCTGAAGAAAGAGCCTCCTCCTTTCACCTCTAATGTGTCCCTCCAGCTCTTCTGCCCCCCAACAAAGGACAAACAGGGGTATCTGAGGGTGCCTATCTTCCTTGCCCATCTCCCAACTCTTGATTTCCCAACCTTGATGACCTTTTAAGCAGCCATGATAATAAGTGTCTCATCTTAAAGAAACCAGCCACTGGGTCTATTGGAAATCAGGCAGTGAACTAAAAGAAATGGAATGCGGTCCCTTTCCCTTTGGGTTTAGTTTCAGGAAATCTGCGGTAGTCAGAGAGGGACTCAGACTTGGTTTTATCATTATTATTAACAGTAATAATAATGGTTTTTGTTAAGCCCTTACAGTGTGCCAGGCACTGTACTAAGCACTGGGGAGGATACAAGCAGATTGGGTAGGACACTGTCCCTGTCCCACGTGGGGCTCTCAGTCTCAATCCCCATTTGGCCCAGAGAAGTGAAGTGGCTTGACCAATACAACACAGCAGACAAGGAGTGGAGCTGAAATTAAAACCCATGGTATTCTGACTCCCAGGCCCGTGCTGCTACTTATAATCTTTTAGCTTGGTGAGAAAGGTAGTAAAAGGAGCTAACCAAAAAAGAACCAAAAAAGATTGAAGTCAGCCAGAATGCAGGGAAAATCAGAGAGCAGAGCCAGAAAAATAATAGAAACAGCCACACTTACTGAACTCCTAGTTGGTGCAGTGCACTGTACTAGGAACTTGGGAAGTACAGAACGACGAAGTGACGTTTTCCCTTACCTCAAAGACCGTACACTCTAATGGGTGACAGACATAAAAAATATTTGCAACTAGAAGGGTTGAAATAAATTATTGAGTACCTATAGAGACATGAGTGCTGAGGAGGTAAATAAGTTCAGGAATGTTAAAGTTGGATGCATCCTGGATGTGAGGCTCGTTGCCATTGGCTCCCTGTCAATCGATAAATCAGTCAATCATATTTATTGAGCATTTATCGTGCGCAGAGCACTGTATCAAGCATCTGGGACATCTCATTGGGGGTCTTCTATTTATTCCCATTTTTTTCTAATTTCCCAATAACCATAGAAGTTTCCTTAAATTCTCATTTTCCCTACCCACCCTCCCCTCTGGGTCAGCTATGGTTTTGGCTGTGTGCCTCTTCTAGCACTTTGACACTCATCCCAGTCTCACAGTACACATGTAAATTTATATTCTGCCATTTCTTCTATCTGTAGTTCATTTTAATGTCTGTCTCTCCCTGTAGACTGTAAGCTCCCTGTGGGCAGGTATCATATTATTATTATTATAATGCAATGGAGTTGGTAGACGTGATACCAGCCTACCAACCCCATTCATTATAATAATAATAATAATGGTATTTGTTAAGTGCTTACTATGTGCTGAGCACTGTTCTAAGTGCTGGGTAATAATAATGTTGGTATTTGTTAAGCGCTTACTATGCGCAGAGCACTGTTCTAAGCGCCAGGGTAGATACAGGGTAATCAGGTTGTCCCACGTGAGGTTCACAGATAATCCCCATTTTACAGATGAGGTAACTGAGGCACAGAGAAGTGAAGTGACTTGCCCACAGTCACACAGCTGACAAGTGGCAGAGCCGGCATTCGAACCCATGACCTCTGAGTACTTACCCAAGTAAGTACATGGGTACTTTCCCAAGTGCTTAGTACAGTGTTTTGCACCCAGTAAGCACTCAATAAACAACATTATTTGAATGATGGATTGATTGAGCTGTTGGGTTTGTGTCTGGGTTGGAGATGAGGGAACATCACTGCAAATTAGATGGAGGCTTCCAAAGAAGATAAACACCTTTTTCCATCAGCAATGTGGGAGGCAAGGTTCAGGTAGCCCTGTAGGTGGAATCGAAGAGGTTTTAGGACCACTCATGCTCATCAGTGTCCCTAGACTGTAAGCTCATTATGGGCAGGGAAGGTGTCTGCTAATTCTTCTGTGAGTACTCTCCCAAACCCCTACTACAGTGCTCTGCACATAGTAAGTGATCAATAAATTCCACTGACTGATCAATGCTATCCTGTCTCCCATCCTGACCCGGCTCCCTCCCTCAACCACCCTCAGACCTATAGGCTGAGAAAACAAGCGTCTACTGGCAACATTCTCAGAATTCCCCCACAAAACAAAAATTCACCTCCAAGATCAACATAAAGGAAATAGGAGAGCCAAAGTCTGTTCAGTTCCTTTTATGCCCATTGCCTGGTTTCATCTAGACCCAGCCTGATTTCTTTCGAATCCAGGCTCATGGATAAGAGCTCATTTTCATGCCGGCAGTAACTCTCTAGGCTCCTGAGTGCTATTTAATGCTCTGGATTTTAATTTTACAGAATGTTATCTTATAGTCCTGAAAGAGTAATAATTTATCAAAAAAAAAAAACCAATTTCCCCTAGGACAGCCTCCATCTCTCTCTCTTGCTTAATAAACAAGTTTCCTCCAAAGGATTTTCTGGGTGCTTCCCAGTCACCTAGTAGGAGAAGTGATGCCAAGCTCAAAGGGTATATTTATCCATGCCCATGACTTTCCTTTTATCTTTCTCTCTTTCTCCCCTCTCATATCCCCAACATCACCAAATAAATAAATGAATATTGACTTAAAACATCACGCGCAGCCAGAACCCCCAGCTCCAAATCTGTCCTTGGCTCCGACCCAAATTCCACAAGAGGTCGACTCTTCTTCAACAGACTTCTGAAGAGGAAAGGCTGCCACGCAGGATTCAGAGAGACATCAGCATCCAGAGGCACAAATAAATGCATAATGGGGATCCTGAGGTGGGAGAGGAGGTCCTGGAGTCCAGCTGGTGTAGCCGGAACAACGCAGCAGAGATTAATTCTCCAAAAATACCTAAGAATCCAAATTGGGGTTAAAAAGGATTGGCTTTCTTTTCTCTCTCTGTCAAAGAAGTGAAAAGAAAGGACTTTTCAGACTGATAAAATAAAGCACTTCATTTGCATGCAGGCAGAAAAAATAGAGATTTCTCCAAATTCTCATTTATTTGCCATCTAAATGCAGCAGGAGGGAATTATTAATATTTAAGACTACCTCTGGCCACAGCAGCATTGTTTTTCTATTTATATCCCCCTAAGGTTCGACGAGGGTTATATTATGGCCTAAGGTCAGTTTGATAATAAAGGGTGCAACTGTTTTCCTTCCTTTTGGGGTGCCCCCGTCCACACGGCTCCATTAGTACTCCGCAAGCTACCTTAAGCGGCATCTGACATGTACAAACTGTTGCCTGTAGGTTGGCTGTTTGTTTGATTTTCTGCAGTGTGAAGGTTGAGTTGAGTCATTTTGCACCCAATTACTTTGCAGTAAATTTGTCGGATGATTCTTGTCGCACGGTATTGATCCAGCATGTCACCTTGAACTTGTTTATTGACACATCAAATTCAGAAGTCAGCCCTGCTCAATTTACCACTTCCCAATTATGGCATTTATATGATGTCACAGAAGCTTCTTGTCATGTTTTGATGAGGGCTATTTTTCCCCCTCTCACCAATCACCTGAGTAGCAGTTGCCATTTTTCTCTGACCTTTCCCGAGACAGATGGCGGTTCATAAAATACATCATTAGCACACATGTCATTTTATCTTGCCTGGGTTTTTTAAGTGAACGGTACTTCATTCAACAAAAGATTTTTCAATTTCTTCCCTGACGACAACATTTCTAAGCAGCTTTTCCCAGGCTAGGGAGGAGAGGAATTAATTCTCCAGATCTTCCAGTGGAAATTCACAGCAGCACTACTCACACAACAAAAGCTCTGTAAAGAGCACATTAAGGTGGTCACAGGCAATGAGCAAAGGGGGGAAATTCACAGATAATGATGAAATGAACCAGATGTGCTCTAACATCAAAAATGTGAAGGAAATGATTTCCATTTGGGCCTAGGTGGTGGTTCCTTGCCTCTAGAATCCAGGGTCGCCACTCCTGCTCCCTGATACGGTCTAAATGTTCACTCAGTTCGGAGGAGGGGTGCGTGTGGGTGTTGGTGGGTGTACACAGGCAAGTATGCTTGTGTGTTTTTGAGAGAGGGAAAGGCACCGAAGAAGAGAGAAAGGAAGAGAAGGAGAGAGAGGAAAGAGAGGACAGTATTGGGAAAATATTAAAGGGATATGGAAATGTATACCTCCATCCAATAATTTGCCATTCTCATCTGGATGACTAACCCAGTGGAAGGCATTTGGTAAGATGGAAAATGGCCAGTAAGGAGGAGGATTGGTGGAAGATATCTGATGTCTAGAGCAAAGAGATGAGAAGAAATGAATCCTGAATGCTAATCCTACCACTGCCTCATTGTCTACCCTTACCTCCGTCTCACTATGTAAATCATTTAAGTGAGGTGGGGGGGACCTCTAGAGGTCAGCTAGTCTTTTCCTCCCCTCCTCTCCAGATGGAGACACCCCTCCGCCAATAAGGAAAGGTCCCATCCTATTTCTAAAAACATCTAGCCCCGCTTATTCTCTAATTCCCCTTAAAAGCCCAACCCAGCAATCCATCACCCTAATCAGCAAGAAGTTCATTCATTCGTTCATTCAATAGTATTTATTGAGCGCTTACTATGTGCAGAGCACTGTACAAGGTCTTTTTTATGTCCAACTTCATTCACTCTTGCTGCAGTTTAAATCTATTTTTTCTAGTTATGTCTTCCTTGGCCACTGTTGGTACAAATGACTTTTGAGTAATGCTGAGCCTCAGTTTCCTGGAGCATAAAAACAAGGCAGCTCACAATAAGGGGCTTTCAGACATTAGTGGAGTAGACAGATTCTTTCTGTCCCTCATCCTACCCAATTTTGCTCATGTAATACATAAAAATTGAAATAAGATTTCTGTAATTGAATGGCTTTTAATCATTCACTTTCCATCATTACTTAGTACCATCATGCTAACCTGGTTATTTTCCAACTGCCTGTGAAACCATCTATTATGGGACTCCAGTGTCCTATCAGAACACTATCTGGGATTTGTCTTCCCAAGAGAACAGAATGTGGGGGTTAAATTCATCCCAGAGTGTTGTCATTTTAAATCTGGCTCAAGAGGAGGAAGTCCCCAAAACATTTCTATTTGTAAACTTAAAGCTCAGAGTTTGAGGGAAAATAATTCCATTCTGATAGTACCTTGATAGACTGATTTAAGACTTTCTTGCCAAGAGTCTCAGTCCCACAAGCCCAAGGTCATTAGGAATGTTTGCATCTGGGTCAACATTAAAGAACGATGACCTGGTCTTGCACCCGAGAGGCCCTGAGGGAGGTGGTCCGGACAGTGATTCACCTTCATCCAGGACATCAGGGAGATAGGCCTGAAAGGCCTCCGGGGAAACCACCAAGACACTCAGGCTCATTTTTCTTTGTCATGGGATTCCTGAGGGAAAAACCCTTCTGAGATATGGAGGAGCCCAATCCCAGCAGCAGGGCCTAGTGGCCTAGCTCAGGTCTGAGAGTCAGAAAGACCTGGGTTCTAATCCAGGCTCCGCCACTTGCCTGCTGTGTGACTTTGGGCAAGTCGCCCAACCTCTCTGTATCTCAGTTACCTCATCTGTAAAATGGGGATTAATGCTGTGAGTTGCATGTGGGACTTGTATCTACCCCAGAGCTAAGTACAGTATCTGCCACAGAGTAAGTGCAAATGCCATTAAAAAAAGATCTGCTGAGCTACTTGGATAAAACCTGAAGAGGTGATTTTACAATATGGTTTTATAGCCTCCCCTCCCCACCAAACACCTACTCCTTCCAACCCGAATCTTCTCCCATGGGCACTTCCATTTAATTGTACTTCTCTACGGGGATGTTTCAGATTCCCTTGTTCCTCAAGGGCAGGTTGTTTAAATTTGAATTATTTGACCACCACTTCTTGTCCCGCTTCGCTGAGGCATCCCAGAAGTCACTGGACTGAAGAACAACACGTCTATTACGCCAAGCTCGGAAACTGAAGTGTGATTTTAGAGAGAGAAAAAATCAAGCCAATCAGCAGTTGCTCTTGGGTTGAGACCTTGAATGTGACATTTCAGCCTAAAGAAAGGTTTTCCACAGCTGATTTATAAAGCCCTGAAGAAAGGGTCTCAGAATGGAAGGCTGAAAGCACCTTTAGCCCCGGCGGTCTGACATAGCACCAGCTCTGACTGCTAAAGTAAAACCATCCACGTTGTTTCCTTCAATTGAGAGTGACCGATTCTACAAATATAAATTGCCCAGTTAACTCAGGCCCCCGTAATACATTTGAATCTTAATTATTAAGACTCTTCAAGTGATTTTTTTTTAATCAGCAGGACATCTGCATAATCAGGTTTATGTTAGGTCTTTCCATTATCAGTGGTATTTACGAAGTGCTTACTGTGTACTAAGAGCTTGGGAGCGTGGAGTTGGTAGACCATGTCCCCTGCCCAGTGTCCATACAGTTTTTATTTACCCAGAGGATTTGGAGGGCAGAACCAGCCTGCATATATCCTGGGCATGTCACTCCCCTTCTTAAAAACCTCCAGTGGTTGCCTATCAACCTCCGCACAAAACACAAACTTCTCACTCTAGGCTTCAAGGCTCTCCATCCCCTTGCCGCGTCCTACCTCTCCTCCCTTATCTCTTTCCACTGCCCACCCTGCACGCTCCGCTCCTCTGCCGCCCACCTCCTCACCGTCCCCCGTTCTCGCCTATCCCGCCGTCGACCCCTCGGCCACGTCCTCCCGCGGTCCCGGAACGCCCTCCCTCCTCGCCTCCGCCAAACTAATTCTCTTCCCCTCTTCAAAACCCTACTTAAAGCTCACCTCCTCCAAGAGGCCTTCCCAGGCTGAGCTCCCCTTTTCCCTTTGCTCCCTCTACCACCCCCCTTCACCTCTCCTCAGCTAAGCCCTCTTTACCCCTTTTCCCTCTGCTCCCCTCCCCTCAGCACTGTACTCGTCCGCTCAACTGTATATATTTTCATTACCCTATTTATTTTGTTAATGAGATGTACATCACCTTGATTCTATTTATTTGCTGTTGTTTTAATGAGATGTTCATCCCCTTGATCCTATTTATTGCCATTGTTCTTGTCTGTCCGTCTCCCCCGATTAGAAATGTAAGCCCGTCAAAGAGCAGGGACTGTCTCTATGTTACCGATTTGTACTTTCCAAGCGCTTAGTACAGTGTTCTGCACATAGTAAGCGCTCAATAAATACTATTGAATGAATGAATGAATTTTCATTCACCCCCGATTTGAAAGTTGTCATGTCCAAATTGTTTAACTTGTTTCATTCACAGTTATCAACTGACCTTAGTATATAGTCGAAAGGAAAGAACATTGAAGTTGAACAACTGGCTTCTTATCATATTTCTCCCAGTGACTCACCACTAGTACTTGGGAAACCACTCTGCCCTCTCTATGCCTCACTTTCCCTACCTCTAACATGGAGACAATTATCCAAGACACCCACGTTCTTATCCCACCTCTGCCAGCCCAGCTGGATAATCTTGAGAGGAATCACTTAATTTCTCCAAGAAAGCATTTGATAAGTATCATAATCAATGAGTGCCTAAGAAGTTCTAGAAAAGACCCTGATGGGTAAAAAGTTTATGTCTGCCTTCTTTGCTAGTGGTCATTTTCTTCCCTGTGGTCAGAGACCATGTCTCTTGCTTAGGTGTTTCTGTTACACTTCCTCAAGGCCTTATTGTACTATCCCACCCCCAGTGGGCACTAGATAAATACCATTATTTCTGATACTAGAGTTAAAGAATTCATGGAGATAAACAATCGAGGTGATCAGTAGGATAGAATAAATTCCATATAGGATAGACTGAAGACTCATACTCTGTCCATGAGTTTATATGTATAGGCATACTCTTTGTTACAGTCATCCTACGATCCCTCTAGACTGCAAGCGCATTATGGGCAGAGAACGTGTCCGCTAATTCTACTGTACTCTCTCAAGCACTTAGAACAGTGCTCTGCAAAGAGTAAGTGCTCCATAAATACCAGTGACTGATTAATACAGCCCAGGAATACATACAATACTGTTTAATACCTCGAATACCCAATACATTATTGCAAGATGACTAAACAAATGAAGAAAAGTGGCTCAGTGGAAACAGCACGGGCTTTGGAGTCAGAGGTCATGGGTTCGAATCCCGGCTCTGCCACCTGTCAGCTGTGTGACTGTGGGCAAGGCACTTCACTTCTCTGTGCCTCAGTTACCTCATCTGTAAAATGGGGATTAAGACTGTGAGCCCCACGTGGGACAACCTGATTCCCCTGTATCTACGCCAATGCTTAGAACAGTGCTCTGCACAAAGTAAGCGCTTAACAAATACCAACATTATTATTATTATTATTACCATCAGCTAAGATGTTGAGAATAAAAAGTCTTACATCAGTTGTAAAGGCAGTGGATAAATCAATCAATCAATGGTATTTACTGAGCATCTGCTGTGCACAGACCATTGATCTAAGCAGTTAGGACAATACAATATAACAGAGTCGGCAGATTCATTTCCTGCCCACGAGGAGCTTGCGGTCTAGAGGAGGAAGAGCAGCATAGCTTAGGGGATAGAGCACAGTTCTGAAAGTCAGAAGGATTTGGGTTCCCCACTGCCTAATGTGTAGACAAGTCACTTAACATCTCTGTGCCTCAATTAACCTCATCTGTACAATGGGCATTAATAGCGTGAGCCCCATGTGAGAAAATGGACTGTGTCCAACCAGATTAGCTCATATTTACTCCAGTGCTAGTAGAGTGCCTGGCATATAGTAACTGCTTAACAAATATACCCTTTAAAAAAAAAGACTGACATTAAAATAAATTATGGATAAGTACATTAAGTGCTGTGGGTCTGAAGGTGGGGTGAATATCAAGTGCTTAAAGGGTACAGATCCAAGTGTATAGGCAGAAGGGAGAGGGAGCAGGAGAAATGAGGGCTTAACCAGGGAAGGCCTCTGGGAGGAGGTGAATTTATAAAATGACGGATGAATTTAGAATCATAACTGAAAAACACCCTGATGGAGAGAGTTCAAAAGTTGGCAGAGGTGGTCGGAAAGAGTTGACCTTCTATAAGGTACTTTATGAAGTCAAGAAGCAGGTGTTGTCATTCCTAAATTGGACAAATTCTTCCCTGTAGTTTAATAAAACACTACCACAGTCAGCTGTACAAGTCTCCTCTGCTGCCTCCTGAAAAGATTCAGTCATGTGACAATCTTCATTTAGTTAATAGCGTAATGTTATCCTTCAAATTAACCGACTAAACAATGATTTGGTGATGTTTAGCATGACATAGCAGTGTATAGCACATGAAAGAATTTCAAATTCTTTTTCCACAGGTCCTGAAGCAAATTCCAATTTGTTACATGTAAATACATGATACATCCACCCACCGTACGACCATATTTTCAAGGAACATAAACTTGCTGAATCAGGGGTGCCACTTTCCATTCAATGGAGCTCCAGATTGATGTATTCCACTGGTTATAAATATTCTAATATCTGACTACACTATTAGATTATAAGCTTTTTGTGGGCTGAGACCATGACTCTTCCTTCTGTTATACTTTCCCTTATGCTTAGAACTATGAATTGTATTCAGCAGGCACTAAAAAAATACCATTACTATTCTTTTTTTAAAAATGGCATTTGTTAAGCACTTACTGTGGGCAAGGCATGGGAGTAGATACAAGCTTATCAGGTAGGACATAGTCCATGTCCAACACGGAGCTTACAGTATTAATCCCCACTTCACAGATGAGGTAACTGAGGCACGGAAAACATAATAATAACAGTCCTTGTTAAGTGCTTACTGTGTGCCAGTTTATGTTCTAAGCACTGGAGTAGATACGAGTTAATCAGGTTGGGCACAGTTCCTGTCCCATGTGGGGCTCACACTTTTAATCCCCATTTTACAGATGAGGTAACTGATTTGCCCCAGGTCACACAGCAGGCAAGAGCCAGAGCCGGGATTAGAACCCAGGTCCTTCTGACTCCCAGGACCATTCTCTATCCCCTAGGCTGTGCTTTTACTCCTAAAATCTTTGCTACGGCTGCTTCTATTACTAGTCCTATTACCACCACTTTTTATGGTATTCTTTATTAGAGAAGCAGCGTGGCTCAGTGGAAAGAGCACAGGCTTTGGAGTCAGAGGTCATGGGTTCGAATCCCGGCTCGGCCGCCTGTCAGCCGTGTGACTTTGGGCAAGTCACTTAACTTCTCTGTGCCTCAGTTACCTCATCTGTAAAATGGGGATTAAGACTGTGAGCCCCACGTGGGACAACCTGATTCCCCTGTGTCTACCCCAGTGCTTAGAACAGTGCTCGGCACATAATAAGCGCTTAACAAATACCAACATTATTATTATTATTAATTAATCAATCAGTGGCATTTATTGAGCATTTACTCTGGGCAGAGCACTGTACTAAGTACTTGGGAGAGTACAGTACAACAGAATTAGCCGACACATTCACCGCCCATAACGAGCTAAGTGCTTACTACGTGCCAGGCACTGTACTAAATGCTACTACTTCTACTATTACTTTTTATGGTATTTATTAAGCGCTTACTATGTGATACAAACTGTACTCCTCCTACTATTACTACTAGTAGTTGCTGTACCTAAAGAGTGCGGACAGTTCGAATAGAGAATACGCAGTCACCCAGTTCCACAGTCCCACGATAAGAGATTGAGGCTTATAGATGATCACTTCAAAACAACAAGGAAAAACTTGGACAGGGTGAAGAGCATGTGCAATCATTAGCACGGGAAGTTGTGCAGAAAAAACAAGCCCCACTAGATTTAAGAAAGATTTAGACAAATTCTTAGAAGAGAGATCAATAAGGGATTACCACGGACAGACATTAGCCATGCATAGGAATGACAAGGTGGACAATCATCTTTTGTCGGTGTCTTGGTGACCCTGTTGGAGACAAAATCCTGGGCTGCCTAGTCCTAGTTCTGACCAGGAGCATGTCTGCTAATTCTGTTGCATCGTACTTAACCAAGTGCTTAGTGCAGTGTTCTGCACATAGCAAGTGTTCAATAAATACTACAGATTGACTAACTGATCGACAGTATGGACTTCTAGGTTCCGAAGGACTTGTACTTTTCCTGAATAAGGTGTCAAAATAAATCAAGGACATGGCTATCTTAGTTAACTTTCCCATGCTGCTTAAATAAAGAAGAATACCAAGAGGAACATAAAGCCAAATCCAATCAATAAGTCACTAAATAATTTTGGTAACATTTTACATTAAGGCAACATGAATTCTTTATTAAGAGTGAATAAATAATTTTTCCTTTTTCTTAAATTATGCTAAGATGTGCAGGGGTATAAATAATTGCTCGTGTTGGCGCTTGAAAGTGCTTTTTAGCAAGTTGTGATAACATCATCTATTAACTATTTTACAATCATCCCGGCAGGTCTCCATGCATCTTGGAATAATTTATTTTGTAAAGCTACTTCTATGAATCATTTATTCATTATTATTAAAGTATTTATAAACGCTGCTTTCATTTAGCATCATATTTTCTTTACTTCCTTTGAGTATATTGACCCAAAATGAGAAACTATTTTTTTTCTCTTTCGTTAGATCAGTATTGGAAGCCAAGACCCTTTTCGCTAACAATCTCAGAACCCAGAGGCCTGTCAGTTTTCTTTATCGTTTGGAAAATATGGTCTCTCTAAGAACCGGGTAACAGCAGCTGACAGTGGCAAAGGTCACACTGGAAGATAGGGGTTGGGAACGGCACGGCCTAGTGGATAAAGTACAGGCTTGAGAGCCAGAGGACCTGAGTTCTAATTCTGGCTCTACCACCTTTCTGCTGTGAGAACTTGGGCAAGTCACAACTTCTCTCTGCCTCAGCTTCCTCAGCTTCAAAATGGGGATTCAATCCCCGCTCTCCCTCCTACTTGACCGTGAGTCCCATGTGGGACGAGAACTGTATCCGGCCTGATTATCTTGCATCTACCCAGTGTTTGACACGTAGGAAGTGCTTAATAAATACCTAAAAAAGGTTAGCTTCTTCCACTCCTATACCCCCCTGCTAAAGAGCATTAATTTAGCTAATGAGCCAGAAGACAACTGATTGAAAGGAATCAGCACCATCACTGCAAGTTCAGTGGTAGGGTTTATGGAAAGTATGTCTTTATGTACAGAAAATGGCCCCTGAACGTAAAAAAATCTGTGCATACTCTTCTCAAAGCGTTTCACAACTAACAATTTGCTCATTGCATTCCATTCCCCAGCGAGAACAAGATTGACAGGGACAAGATAGTGTGAGTGGCACTGCCAAACCACTAGCATTATAACCAATTTCACCCTGCAGGTTCTCCATCTCGGAGTACTTGGGACCAAAGCCCTCCCATCATTCCCGACGGGAGATTCCATCACAATGAGTAGAGCATAATTCTAAGCACAGTTCCCGGGGGGGGGGGGAACTAATCTAACCCAACTGCAGGTTCTCAGTCTTCCAGATCCCCTAATCAACTTAGTTACCTGACCACCTCTCTCACTGCATTTTAGAAAGGAAGTGTCATTTGACGAAGGATAGGGTGCAGTTGTTTTTTTCCATCTCCAGTGAAGAGAGGATAACAAGGTGAAAGTTTACATTGTAGTGGGAGAGCTACAAAATAGACATTAAGAAGAACTTTCCAATCAGATTGTGAATTACAAGAATACATAATCACAGGAGATAGTGGAATTTCCTTCTCCAGACAAGGATGTTTCAGGGTCTCCAGGCAAAAGGAAAAAACAGATGAACTTTATAGTCCAGCCTGACCTAGGAATTCTGTGACAGTACCATGAACCTTGACCTAAAGGTAGACTCTGACCGAGACAAGTTTTAGAGCTGTCTATCCCTCCAAAGTGAAGAGTTTGCTGTAGAATCTTTGCTTCGTAACATTAATATTTTCCTCCGGCTAGTTATACGTACATTTTCTGAGGAAAGGTTGCAGGAGAAAGGAACTGAAAATGAAGAAATGGTGGGAAAGGTATGGCGGATTAGAGGACTTCCCTGATTAAGCCCTCATTTCCCCTTCTCCCTCTCCCTCCTGTGTCACTTTTGAGCTTGGATTTGCACCCTTTTATTAACCCCTCCCTCAGCCCTACAGCACTTATGTACCTATCACTAAATGATTTATTTATACCAATATCTCTATCCCCCTTTAGACTGAAAGCTCATTGAGGAAAGAAACATGTCTTCCAACTTTGTTGTATCTTACTCTCCCAAGCACTTGGCATGCTTCTCTGCACCCAGTAAGCGCTCAATAAATATGACTGATTGCCTGATTGGTGGATACTTTGCCTTAAACTGAGCAGTGTGATCTTAAAGACAACTAAAGCTAAACTCCCATTTTGAACACAAGAGGATAAAGGACACCGTCGGGGTGATCCGGGATGGTGAGAGGATGGGTGTGAAGGGAGCTCATTGTGGGCAGGGAATGCACCTATTATATTGTTGTGTTATACTCTCCCAAGCGCTTAGTTCAAAGCCCTACACACAGTAAGTGCTCAATAAATACAATTGATTCATCGACTTCCTTGACATCCGTCATCATGTAGGTAATCCCTAATTCATTCATTCAGTTGCATTTCTTGAGCATTTACTGTCTGCAGAGCACTGTACTAAGTGCTTGGTAAGTACAATTCAGCCACAGAGACAATCCCTACCCAACAACCGACTCACAGACTAGAAGGGGGAGACAGACAACCAAACGAAACGAGTAGACAGGCATCAATACCATAATCTCCTTACATTCCTATCATTTCATTCTTAATAGCCCATTATAGACCCCCATATCTGAATTTGTATAAATCCTTCTTGGATCTATTAATATTCTCTTCCTACATAATAAGAAGGGGCATGACCTATTGGAGAGTACCAGGGACTGGGAGTCAGAAGGACCTGGGTTCTAATTCTAGCTCTGCCATTTGTCTAATGGGTGATCTTAGGCAAGTCACTTAATCCGTGCCTCATTTACCTCACTTGTAAAATGGGGGTTAAGACTGTGAGCCCCATGTGGAACATGGACTGTGTCCAACCTGAGTGGCTTGTATCTGCTCCAGAGCTTAATACAGTGTCTCGCACCTAGTAAGCACTTAACAAATAGCATACAAACAAAAATTACTAGGGCAATGGCTTCCCTTGGTTTACCCACCCACCCCATCCCCAACTAGGGAAAAAAGCTTTTTCCCTCTGTTTTGAACTTACCACAGGTAGTGCCCCCTCATTCTATTACTTGTGTGAGCTGGGGAGGGTGTGCAATTGGATGTAAGTCCAATTATCTTCATGATTAGGAAGAAGAAACCAAGATACCCACCAAATGCTATGGGAATTCTTTCATTTAGATCACGCTTTGGGTGAAATAAGTTATTCTTTGGCTTTCCATGCCTCCCATTGCTCAACCCACAGTGGTAGTTTGGCACTATCAGTCAATCAATCGGTGATACTTATTGAGCACTTATGATGTGCAAAGCACTGTACTAGGAGCTTGGGAGAGTACTGCATGGCTCAGTGGAAAGAGCCCAGGCTTGGGAGTCTGAGATCATGGGTTCGAATCCAGACTCTGCCACTTGTCAGCTGTGTGACTGTGGGCAAGTCACTTAGCTTCTCTGTGCCTCAGTTACCTTATCTGTAAAATGGGGATTAACTGTGAGCCTCATGTGGGACTACCTGATTACCCTGTATCTATCCCAGCACTTAGAACAGTGCTCTGCACATAGTAAGCGCTTAACAAATACCAACATTATTATTATTATTATTACAACCTGGCAGAATTAACGGACACTTTCCCTGTCATTTATTCATTCAATCACATTTATTGAGTGCTTACTGTGTGCAGAGCACTGTACTAAGAGCTTGGAAAGTACAATTTGGTGACAAATAGAGACAATCCCTGCCCAACTAAAGGCTCACCGAAGAGGGAAACAGACAACAAAACAAGTAGAGAGGCATCAATAGCATCAATATAAATAAATAGAATTATGGATATATACACATCATTAATAAAATAAATAGAATAATAATATACACCAATGCTATGGGGTAGGGAGGGGTGGAGCAGAGGGAGGGAAATGGGGTGATGGGGAGGGGAGGAGGAGCAGAGGAAAAGGGAGGCTCAGTCTGGGAAGGCCTCCTGGAGGAGGTGAGCTTTCAGTAGGGCTTTGAAGGGGGGAACTTCGAGGCCAGAGGAAGGACGTGGGCCAGGGGTCAACGGCGGGACAGGCGAGAACGAGGCACATTGAGGAGGTCCATAATGAGAAGCCTGACTCCCCACAACAAGGACTCCATAAACCAGCAATGAACTCAGTCCTATGGTAATTACCCATCCAAACTCATCTGGGGTTGACATGTTCCCCCAGGAGATGTACGCAGACATCTTTCAGCCACACTCTCACCAAAGGCAAACTTCACTGTCAGCGGCCTCATCTTCAAATTTGAAAGACAACCGAGTGTATTTAAACATACGGAAAGTGGAATTCTGGAGAACAAATGAATCTGTAGCTCCCTTGAACTGAGAGGTATCTAGTCCAACGCTGATCTCCCAAGCCTTTGTTGGTCCTGGTCACTTCGAGGGCCCTCTTAGAATCATATTAGTGGAGAGACATTAATAGCCATTTTCATCCGCCAGCAGGGTTTTTTGCACCCACACAAATAAGAGTGGACAGCAAACAGATGCTATCCCATTTGCAAATATTGAATTTATGACATGTCAAGTTTAAATAGCCTATGCACCAGGCTGGCGAAGGGGAAGTCCTGGAACTCATTTTTCAGGCCTATCAAACGAGCAAGGCCGTTTCCCTTACTGGCTGGAACTAGAGTACGAGAGAAAGACTGAGAGAGAGAGATTCTGGGAAAAACTCTCCCTACCTTACAAAATTCAATTTGGCTGCCTTTATTTTTTTAGTCCCAAAAAGGTCCCAAAATAGCCCCTGTGCTACTTCACGGTATCGGATGACAAGGCATGGTCCCTCAGCTACCAATTAACCTTTGTGCTGGTTTTATTCTGTGGCACATCAGTTCTCTCCTTATTATAGATGTAGGCAGAGTTATTAATCTCTTACCCTAAACAAACTATTGCAGCCACACCTCCTGCTTCCTCTCTTTAGGCTGATGGGGCATTGTCAACTCAGGAAGCCTCAGCGTTAGCCCTATTTTTAAAGATGGTTCTTATTTTTCTGGGCATAACTTTCAGGAGCTGAAAAAAATTCTTTGTAGTTATTTCTGGGATGTGGACTTGACACATTAAAAAAACCACTATAGACTGATCTGTAGCATAAAAAAAATCTAATTTTGATAATTGACTGGACAGCCCAGGGTTTGGGTTACAAGAGTTGCTTATAGGGTTTCAATTTTGCACAGGAGCCAAACATTAAAAATTGCCTGTGGGTTGGTAATTCTTTTGCAAACAATATTAGTTCAGCTGTTTCGGTCTTGTCGAGCACACTGTCACTCGAAACTTGCAGCTAATTTGTTATGCTTGGTGCATGAAAAAGATCTCAAATAATAGCAGGAGGACAGAAATGATGAGGCATTCTAGAATGTAAATATGCCGCTGTGGAACTATTTGAAAATAATGGGGCTCAATTTGCAAAAATCAGAAACCCTTTGGACCCCACACATGTGGTCATTTAATCAACAGGATTAATGTCATCTAGAAGTTTGTAGGATGGCTACCAGCAGGTCAAGGGGGAAAAGGGAGGAAGCCTGCATGAGGACTGTTGTAAAGTTGATATACATTTCCACTCCTGGTCCAGGGAGATGAACATTTACTCACAAATGCAGATCCTTGAGATCTCTCCAAACTTTTAACTTCGATCCCCATCTTTTGATAGAAACACCCATCTAATGCTTTGAGAAATTCTTTTGATTTACAGAACATCTCCTTTTACCTCAAAGGAGAATAACTGTTGAAAAGCATCTCTCTAGGGAGTAAATGCTAGTTCAGATCCCTTCCAGAGAACAGCAAAGATGAAGGTAAGAAATTGTCAAAATCTGCCTTTGCACTGGAAAGGAAAAAAGACCACCTTCCCAGAGGTATCCCCCTAACCCCATTTGGAATATAAGCACCTTGTGGACCGAGAATGTGTCTCCTCTTTATTCCGTACTTCCCGAGTGCTTAGAACAGTGCAGTGCATCAAGAGGGCATTCAATAAATGCTGCTATTTTCACGACTCCCTCGTTGGTAAAATGAGGATTGAGACTGTGAGCCCCAAGTGGGACAGGGACTGTGTCCAACCTGATTAGCTCGTATCTACCCCAGTGCTTAGAGTAGTGCTCTACACATAGTAAGCGCTTAACAAATACCAAATATTATCATTATTATTACTACTGCTTTTAATACGATTGTCATTCCTACTTCTATCACTTCTCCTACACCTGTTATTACCAAACAAAAACTTTGCAGATTCAGTTCATCTACTTCTTCCAGCCCTCAATCCAAGTTGCTTTTCCACTGATCCTCAATCAGTCAGTAGCATTTATTGAGCACTTATTCCATGCAGGACACTGTTGTAAGCAGTTGTGAGAGTACAATAAAGTTAGAAGATATAATCCCTGGCCTCAAGAAGTTGTTTCTTCTCAGAGTCATTCTGAGAATTTTCATCAGTGAGTTGCCTCCCTGCTATTTATCTGATGCAATTCTGGGGTAAAGGGAGGTGTATTTCTTAAAAGATCCTATCCAGAACCCAATATAATAATAATAATAATATTAATGTTGGTATTTGTTAAGTGCTTACTATGTGCAGAGCACTGTTCTAAGTCCTGGGGTAGATACAGGGTCATCAGGTTGTCCCAAGTGAGGCTCACAGTCTTAATCCCCATTTTACAGATGAGGTAACTGAGGCACAGAGAAGTTAAGTGACTTGCCCACAGTCACACAGCTGACAAGGGGCAGAGCTGGGATGTGACCCCTTCATCAATCAAGCTCTCGTGGAAATAAGAAAGCTCCAAACCTGCCTGCTCTCTTTTCCTACCCCTTGCTTAACCCCTTGGTCCTCCTACAGGATTCCAGCTCTTTCTCCCCAAAATCAAATTTAGCCCCCATCGGTTTTTTTTCTTGGTATTTGTTAAGTGTTTACTATGTGCTGTGCACTATACTAAGCACTGGATTAGATTCAGGCTGACCAGGTTGGATATAGTCCTTATCCCACATGGGGCTCCCAGAGTTAATCCCCATTTTACAAATGAGGTAACTGAGGAACTGAGAAGTTAAGTGATTTACCCAAGGCCACACACCAGACCTGTGGTAGAGCCGGGATTAGAATCCAGATCCTCTGACTCTCAACCCGTCCTCTTTCCGCTAGACCATGCTGCTTCTCTAAGTCGTCCGCCTCTCCGTGACCCTCATTCGGGCCTTGGATCACTCCTTGGTGGTCAGCCAGCATATAGTTTCATTCTCTCCAGTGGACAGGCCTGAGGCCCCTCCCTATTCAGTTAAATAACACGAATATATAGAACATTTTCAGGGTGTCTAGTAGGGTCCATGGGGTCCATAGTAATAATAATAATAGCTTTGGCATTTGCTAAGCACTTACCATGTGCCAAGCACTGTTCTAACCACTGAGGTAATAATGATAATTACGGTATTTATTAAGCACTACGTGTCAAGCACTTCTTTTGAGGTTTTCTGCTGAATTCACACTGAGCATAATTAGCAATATTTCTAATGCCCCAAACAAAAATCCATCATATGGAGGTAGAAAAAGCACCTGTATTCAAAGCATTATCTTTATCATAGTGGTGAAGTGACCTGCTTGGAGTGCCCAGTGGAAGTGGAAGCAGGACCAGGTAAGAACAGGACTTGCCAGAAAAGAAAATGTACAGTACATCTTAGATTTGCTCCTGGAAGAAAAAGGAGTAAACTCCTAAGTGGCAGTGATTCTGCCTAGGTGCTTAACACATCATGGAAATCTGGCAGTGAGAAGGGCCCTGGAGAGGTTATCTAATCCATCCCCCTGCCTCCAGGCAGGAGCACCTTTCCTCCTTTCTGAAGTGATGAGTGTCATTCCCCAGGGAAAAAGATTTTTTTATACCATTATTTAAAACAGAAATGAGAAGCAGTGTAGTCTAGTGGATAGAGCACAGGTCTGGGAATAGGAAGACCTGGTTTCTAATCCTGACTCTGCCAATTGCTTGCTGTGTGACCTTGGGTAAGTCACTTAATTTCTCTGTGCCTCAGTTTTCCTGTTCTTCCTCCTACTGAGACTGTGAGTCCCATGTGGAAAGGGATAGCGTCCAGCCTAATTAACTTGAATCCACTCCAGTGATTAGAATAGTGTTCGGCAAACAGTAAGCACTTAAAAAGTATCATAAAAAGTAAAATAATAATAATAATAAAAAGAAATGATCATCCTCTCCCAAGGAGACTTGGACCCACCAAGCAGTTGACTAAGCACACCATTAAGATAGCAAGGACAGGACTAAAGATGGAAATGTTCCTTAGTGTCTTCACCTATTTCCCTAAGAAATATTTACAAGAGGGAGAATTATAGAGACAATGCAGGCCAAGTCTATAAAGACTAAGATTAATTGCCTGGTTGAGCAATTCTCCAGAAAATTCAGATCCAGAAATACAGCTGTTTGGGGTTTTTTTGCCCAAATTGCCCAGATAAATGTGGTTATAGAGACCTACCATTTAGTGAAGTAAATGATCAGGAGAAGCAGCGAGGCCTAGTGGAAAGAGCAAAGATTGGAGGTCAAAAGACCTGGGTTCTAATTCCTCCTCCACCACCTATGTACTATGTGACTTTGGGCAAATCACCTAAATTCAAATCACCTAAATTCTCTGGTCCTCCGTTTCCTCACTTATAAAATGAGGATGAAATACCTGTTCTCCCTCCCCGTAAGACTGTGAGCCCCTTATGGGACAAAGATTGTGTCTCACCTGGCTATTTGGATCTAACCCAGTGCTTAGTACAGTGCATGGCATATCATAAGTTCTTAATAAAAATCACAGTTGTTGTTATTATTATTTTAAGTGTAGACTGGATCTACACATATAAATTATTCAAATAATTCAGGTCCCCAAAAAATCCACTTTGGTTCGAATAATCTGGTTAGTTCAGAAAGAAGAGGGGTTTGGGCCTGAAATATCTGGATAAAGTCACTTGCACTGAAGGGCTCATTTTTCCAGATAATGAGGCCAGATACTTACACAACCTTTCCCATCCTCCCCCTGCCTGATGTCCTAGAAGTTATCAGCCTTGGGTACATCAACTACCGCTGATCACTTCCTAGACATCTCCACCAGAAGGTCACATGACTCCCCTGGGTCCCCTGGTCCCCACCTACAAAATCATAGCTTTCAGGGCCTTCAGTGTCCTCATAATAATAATAATAATAATTGTGGCATATATTAAGCTTTCACTGTGCGGCAGGAACTGGGGTAGATGCAAATTAATCAAGTTGGACACAGTCTCTGTCCCACATGGGGCTCACATTCTTAATCCCCATTTTACAGATAACTGAGGCACAGAGAAGTGAAGTGACTTGTCCAGGCTCACACAGGAGACACGTGGAAGAGCCAGGATTAGAATCCAGGTCCTTTTGACTCCCAGGTCTGTGCTCTATCCACCAAACCACAATGTCTTTATGTGTATGTCGCCAGTTCCCTCTCCTTTTTATTTTTAGCTCGTGAGCTCCCCAAGGGACGAGGATCATGTCTAGTTCCCACTTAAATATTCTTTGCCAATGCTTAGCTACAGTGCTCTGCACACGGAAAGTGCTTAATAAATACTATTACAACTTCTACTTATACTATGACAAGCAGCATTCTGCTGGCCTCCTAATTCAGTACCCTCTCCCATCCTGAGGAGAGTGTAGAAACCACCACATGCCAACGTTTAGGAGCCGTACTCCCCCGAGGGAGAAATTCAGTCCCCACTCTTGGAGCATGCTGAGGCTTCAGTGACTTCAGACCAAGCTCTGGCCCAGTGGAATTAAATGGGCAGAAGCCTAGCTTTCGTCCTTTCGGGCCCATCTGAATCTTTGCCGCCTCCAAGGCCATTTTTCAGGCCGAAATGACATGTGTACACTTGCAGCGCTGATGGTAGCTGGACTAGAAAGATGATGGACTGCATGATTGTGTCAAAGTGCTGATTTTTCTTCATCTGAAATGGCAGGATGCACTAGGGAGCTGCAGTAGAGATTTTTTTTTTTTTCGCCACACATGGATGCAATCATGCACACACCACGTGCGTGCAGACATAAAGCCTTACTGACAAGGCCCAGCTTAGAGTCAAGTGTTTCTGACTGACCTTTGTGTGGGTCAAGATGTCTTTGTCTTCAAGGGCAAAATGCACAGCCAATGTCCGCTTTAGCATTAGACCTGCCACTTTCTTTTGAGAGGGAATAATTAGCGGGACGATGTACTGACAATGCAGTCTTATCAGTGGTATTTACTGAGCGCTTTCTGTCTGCAGAGCATTGTAGTAGGTGTTGGAGAGAATACTCTCTTCCTAGCGACAAAGTGCAAACACCAAAAGCATAAACTCTATAAGGTGGGGTGTTCAAGGATGTGTGTAGATCCAAGAGGTGGTTGGGGGGAAGGGGAACAGAGGACCCATTCATTCCATGGATTAATAGGAGATCCAGAGATCCACATGGTTGGTTAGTGACAGAGTCAGGTCTGAAAATCAGGGCTCCTATGTTTTGAATGATCGATATGAATAAGGCACTTGAGAGTCGCTCTCACTAAGCTCAAACAGTTGGAGCAATGGACCTTATCAATCGATGAATAGTGCTGTGGGCAGAGTGCTCGGGAGAGCGCATTTAATAGATGTGATAGACTACGAGTCCCGTGTGCTAGAGGGGCTGTATCTGGCCTGCTTAACTTGTATCTACCCTAGCGCTTAGTACAGTGCTTGACATATAGTAAATGCTTAAAAAATACCATAAACAATAGGAGAAGGAAAAGTGGGTATGCATATGAGCTAGTTCCTAGGTAACAGGGTATGTAAGATTTGTTACAGGCCTTTGGATGGTTGTGAGAACATAAATGGCACAGAAGTAATAATAATAATAATGTTGGTATTTGCTAAGCGTCTATTATGCGCAGAGCACTGTTCTAAGCGCTGGGGTAGATACAGGGTAATCAGGTTGTCCCATGTAGGGCTCACAGTCTTCATCCCCATTTTACAGATGAGGTAACTGAGGCACCGAGAAGTGAAGTGACTTGCCCACAGTCACACAGCTAAGTGGCAGAGTGACAGTAAGGGGTTATAATCTGGAGAGATTAGAAATTAATCAAGGAAGGTTTCCTAGACGCTATTGTGACTGCACTAGAGTTTTGATTATGGGGAAAATTATAATTTATCAGATTGGAAGGGAGTTCCAAGGAGGGTGTAGGGTGAGCCCCATTTTACAGACGGGAGCACAGAGAAGTTAAACGACTTGCCCGAGATCACACAGCAGGCAAGCGGCAGAGCCAGCAGTGGAACCCCGACCCAGGCTCTTCCCACCGGGCCAGTAAATGGACAATGAGGCAGGCATTTGACCTTGGGCTTTCCTTGGTAGATTTTGAGGCAGTGCCTACCTCTACAGACATCCCCGTGTTCAACGAGAGACAACCAGCCGAGGTATCTGGCAGATCGATTTTTGCCCTGGGTAGACTTGAAGCCACACTATCTATTTCCACTGGAAATATCCGCTGGAAACATTTGCCCTCTCCGCAGTCAGCCATTGGGTCCCAAGTGGTGTATATAATCCGAAGCAGTAACAGTAAGAGCCTGCAGCTGAAAGAAGGGATGCCTCGGCCCAGGAGTGAGGAGGCCTCCGCTTCCCATTGATAATGACCTGAGTGTATTTACAAGAAATGAGCACTCAAGCACTGGCATCCTCTTATTGATGTGAAACTGCCCACCATTGAGGAAGCCCGGATGGCTGCATAGAAAACTAGAAATAAATAAAGCTCTTAAAGTCCCCTCTGTTCCTCCTGAGCTGCTAAGGTCGGCGACCTCTTAATTGCTGCAGAGATAAAGCTCTCTCCCTGTTGGTGCATACATACACAACACACACCACTCACATAAACACACACAAACACGGGCACAGAGACACACCACCCACATAAACATACAGACACACATATAGACACCACTCACACAAACACACATAGACACGCAGACACACGTACACATCACTCACACAAACACACACTCATAGACACACATACCACTCAATCACACACACAGTCCAAGCGCATCTGTAAGAATAGACACAAACTCAGCCTCTTGAACGGTCACAGAAACGGTGTCATCACAGGAAGGGACGATGACAAAGCACAAGCAACAAAAACAACTACACCAATAACGATCAGCAGCAGCAGCAGCAGATCTTATTTTTTGTAGGACATCTTTCTATTTCCAAAGTGCTTCCTTGTCACTTATCTCACTCTCATCTCTGGGTCATTTTCCCAGCCAGGCAAATCTTTTCAGTGTGGAGATTGCTCAGGGCTATTTCTGAAGTCTCGCGAAGAGATTCCAAGAGCAAGGGGGGTGTCGTCCCGAGACAGGATTTTTAACCTAAGGGACCTGAGGGAGACAATTGCCAAGATCTAAACCATTGGTCTGGGTCACCCGCAAGAGGCAAAAATTATGGCCACTGGTGTTTTTTGTGTTTAGTTGAGGGGTAGCTGAAGGGAAGTATGAGCTGTGGTCTGGGGAGGCAGCCCAGCCCACGTGAAAGAGCAGAGGATTTAGAGTCAAGAGGCCTAGATGTAAGTCCCAGCTCTGACACTGCTCCGCTGCGTGCATGTGGGACAAGTCACTTAACGTCTCTGGGCCTCGGTCTCCTCAACTGGAAAATGAGGATGAGTAATTCTGAGTGTGACAGAGACTCTGTCCAATCTCTTAATCTTGTATTTTCCCTAGAGTTTAACTCATAGTAAGTACTTAATAAACACCCTCATAATTATTATTTGAGGGCAGAATACTCTAATAGCAATATGTAAGCACGTGCAGTGCACTGTGTGCTTCAGTTATCTCATCTGTAAAATGAGGATTAAGACTGTGAGCCTCACGTGGGACATGGACTATGTCCAAATTTATTGGCTTGTCTACCCCAGTGCTTAGTACAGTGCCTCACACAAAGTAAGAACTTAAATACTACAAAAAAAAAAACCACTATACTAAGTTTTGGGTATGATCAGAGCCCAGAAGCTTTGGCACAAACCTGGAACAATAGTAAGTATGCCATCAATTCACCCAGTCAAATCTCTCCCTCTTGCCGGTATTGCCTGCTTCGATGCCTGAAAACTTTTCTCCTGAAAAAAGTATTTTAACATTTTGGAATCCTTAAGCAAAAAGCAACATAAGAGAGAAACAACATGGCCTAGTGGTTAAAGCATGGATTTTGGTGTCAGAAGGACCCAGGTTTCTAATCCTGGCTCTGTCACATATCTACTGTGCCACCTTAGGCCAGTCACTTAATTTCTCTGTGCCTCAGTTACCTCATTTGAGAAATGGGGATTAAGTCTGGGAACCCCAAGTTGGATATGGACTGTGCCCAACTTGATTAACTTGTACCTATCCCGGTGCTTAGTACAATGCCTGGCACATAATAAGCACTTAATAAATACCATAAAAAAGAGTATATGATTATTCCCTATGTATTTCTATTTGTCCTGATTTTCCCCATTTCAATCAATCAGTGGCATTTAATGAGCACTTACTGTGTGCCGAGCACTATATTCATTCAATTCAATCGTATTTATTGAGCGCTTACTCTGCAGAGCACTGTATTAAGCACTTGGGAGAGCACAGTATAACAGATACATTTCTGCCCACAACAGGCTCACAGTCCAGAAAGGAGCTCACAGTCTTGAGAGGTTACAGTGCAATAGAGTTGATGTTGTACTTTGTTTCATTAAAAAAACCCTTGAGAGGAGAGCACTTTATAGTCGTTGAATTTATGTAGCTCCTACTTTGTGCAGTGCACTGTACTTGTTGCTGAAGGAAACTACAAAGCAAGGTAAAACCAGGGCCTGCCCTCCAAGAGCTGACAGTAATGCAAATATTTATCAAGTGTATACTATGTGCCAAGTTCTGTGGTAAGCATTAGGGTAGGTATAAGATAATCAGAGCTGACCCTGTCCTACATGGGACTCGCATTCTAAGAGGGAGAACAAACTGATAGTTTATCCCCAGTTTACAGATGAGGAAACCGAGACACAGAGTTGTGAGAAGCAGCATGGTGTAGTGGCTAGAGCATGGGCCTGGGAGTCAGCAGTTATGGGTTCTAATCCTGCTTCTGCCACTGGTCCGCCGTGTGACCTTGGGCAAGTCACTTCATTTCTCTGGGCCTCAGTTACCTCGTCTGTAAAATGGAGTTTGAGACTGTGAGCCGCACGTGGAACAGGGACTTGGGTCCCACCCAATTTTGCTTGTATCTACCCCAGCGCCTCGTACAATGCCTGGCACACAGTGAGCACTTAACAAATACCACAATTATCCCCCATCACGACTGTAAGCCCGCTGTGGGCAGGGATTGTCTCTCTTCATTGCCGAACTGTACTTTCCAAGCACTTGGTACGGTGCTCTGCACACAGTAAGCGCTCAATAAATACGATTGATTGATCGATTGATTGACTTGCCTCAGAGCACCCAGCAGGCCAGTGGCAAGTTCAGAACTAGAACTCAGATTACTCTACTCCCGGACCCGTACTCTTTCCGCTAGGCCATGCTGCCTCCTAGCGAAATGCGGGAGAGAAGTGACACAGAATAGAGATCATTCAATGGTCATCAGTGGTATTTATTGAGCACTTACTGTGTGCAGAGCTCTGTACTAAGCGCTTGGGTGAATATAATACAACAGAATTGGTAGACATGATCCCTGCCCACAACAAGCTTAGAGATCTACATCAATTTATGGATATGCACATAAATCCTGTTGAGGTTACGGTGGATGATGTGATCAGGGGAAAAGAAGGTGTGAGTCCCTCAAGGGACAAGATCTGACTCTAATTCCCATTTGTATACTATTTCCCAGGATTTAATGCAATGCTCCGCACACAGGAAGAGCTTAATAATGTTGGTATTTATTAAGCGCTTACTATGTGCATAGCACTGTTCTAAGCGCTGGGGTAGATACAGGGTAATCAGGTTGTCCCACGTGGGGCTCACAGTCTTAATCCCCATTTTACAGATGAGGTAACTGAGGCACAGAGAAGTTAAGTGACTTGCCCACAGTCACACAGCTGACAAGTGGCAGAGCGCAGATTCGAACCCATGACTATTACTACCATTACTAGTTGTAGTAGTATAACTATGTTATACTATAACTTATAACTGTTAAGTATGAGAAGCAGCTTGGCTTAGTGGAAAGATCCCGGGCTTGGTAGTCAGTGGTCATGGGTTCTAATCACTGCTCCGCCACTTGTCAGCTATGTGGCTTTGGGCAATTCACTTAACTTCTCGGTGCCTCAGTTACCTCATCTGTAAACTGGGGATAAACTCTGTGAGCCCCCACTTGGGACAACCTGATAACCCTGCATCTACCCCAGCGCTTAGAACAGTGCTTGGCACATAGTAAGTGCTTAACAAATACCATTATTATTATAGAGAAGTCGGTCAGTCATGTCAATTACAGAGTAATGTACTAAGTGCTTGGGAGAATACAATATGACAATATAGCAGACACACTCCCTGCCTACAGTGAGCTTAGGGTCCTGAAGGCAGTATGGTTTACTGGACAGAGCACAGACCTAGGAGTTAGAGGACCTGGATTCTAATCCCAGCTCCACCATTTATCTCCCGCTGTCCTGGGACGCCCTCCCTCCTCACCTCTGCCAAACTAATTCTCTTCCCCTCTTCAAAGCCCTACTGAGAGCTCACCTCCTCCAAGAGGCCTCCCAGACTGAGCTTCCCCTTTTTCCTCTGCTCCCTCTGCTGCCTCTCTCCCCCCCC
Organism: Ornithorhynchus anatinus; assembly: GCF_004115215.2. Lineage (NCBI taxonomy): Eukaryota > Metazoa > Chordata > Mammalia > Monotremata > Ornithorhynchidae > Ornithorhynchus > Ornithorhynchus anatinus. The sequence goes on along the minus strand of NC_041730.1, from coordinate 62,821,073 downwards.
CTTCACCTCCCCTCAGCTAAGCCCTTATTGAATGAAGCCCCCTTTTCACCCCCTTTCCCTCTGTTCCTCTCCCTCTCTCTTCCCCTCCCCTCAGCACTGTGTTTGTCCCCTCATTTGTATATATTTTTATTACCCTATTTATTTTGTTAATGAGATGCATATCCCCTTGATTCTATTTATTGCGATTGTTTTTGTCTGTCTCCCCCAATTAGACTGTAAGCCCATCAATGAGCAGGGACTATCTGTTGCCGATTTATACATTCCAAGCGCTTAGTACAGTGCTCTGCACATAGTGAGCACTTAATAAATACTACTGAATGAATGAATTTATCTACTGTGTCACCCTGGGCAAGTCACTTAACTTGTCTGGGCCTCAGGGACTTCATCTTTAATATGAGGATTAAGACCTTGAGCCCCTTGTGGAAAAGAAACTGTGCCCAACCCTGATTATCCTTTATCTACTCTAGTGCTTATTACAGTGCCTGGCACAGAACAAGCACTTAACAAATGCCTTTAAAAAAAGGCATTCTGCATGTGGTCGGTTTTGAAAAGGGTTTAAAGTAGGGAAAGGAAGTAGTTCAGAGAGGCAGAGTGGGAAGGTGGAAAGGGTATTCCAAGCTGTGGGGAAGAATGTTTTGACAATTTAGATCCTGGAAAGCTGAGGGCAGGAGGAGGTTAGAAGATTACATTGCATGGAGAGGAGAGCACCACCTGAAGGATGGTTGTCTCAGCCACTTGTCTGCTGTGTGACCTTGGACAAGTCACTAAACTTCTCTGGGTGTCAGTTCCTTCATCTGTAAAATGGGAATTAAGACTGTGAGGCCCATGTGGGACAGGGATGTATCCAACCTAATTATCTTATAGCTAACTCAGCGTTAGGACAGAGCCTGGCACATAGTAAATACTTAACAAATGCCACAGATCATACATGACATTAAACTCTTCCTGGGGATGAAACAAGGGAGTGAGCAGAAAGGTAACAGCTATGCTTCAACATAAACCAACATGAGGGAATGAAGGGAGGGAAAAATAATCCAGCCTCCAGTTGGATGATGATAAACCAATAATTTAGTGTACCCTGAAAATTCAGAGATTTCACTGTGCACTCCCTCTTCTGGATCATTTCTGAAGATGTTAGATAAAACTGAACCCAACAAGGATTCTTGGGTGGTCCCACTTTATAAACAGATAAAGTGTCCTTTCATCCCTACCCTCTGCTTCTTAGCTTTAAGCCATTCATTCAATAATTCGTTCAATCACACTTATTGAGCATTTACTGTGTGCAGTGCAAAATACTATATTAAATGCTTGGGAGAGTATAATACAATAACAGATACATTCCCTACCCACAACGAGCTCACAGTTCAGAGGGGGAGACAGATATTAATATACATAAATAAATAACAGATATATACATATGTGCTGTGGGGATGAGAGGGAAGTTGAATGAAGGGAGCAAGTCAAGGTGACACAGAAGGGAGTGGGAGAAGAAGAGAGGAGGGCTTAGTCAGGGAAGGTTTCTGGGAGGAGATATGCTTTCAATAAGGCTTTGAATTGGGGGAGAGCAATTTTCTGTTGATATGAGGAGGGAGGGTGTTCCAGGCCAGAGGTAGGACGTGGGCGAAAGGTTGGCAGCGAGATAGACAAGATCGAGGCACAGTGAGACGGTTAGCATTAGAGGAGCGAAGTGTGTGGGCTGGGTTATAGTAGGAGAGTAGCAAGGGGGCAAGGTGATTGAGTGTTTTAAAGCCAATGGCGAGGAATTTTTGTTTGTTGTTGTAGCCAGTTTTCTCCCCATAGTGGAAGCCTCTCTCTAATCCCACAATTGCTCAGCAGGGGCGGGAAGTAGCCCAGGGAGAAGAGAGCTTCTTTATTCGTTTATTGATATTAATGTTCGTCTCCCCTTCTAGACTGTAAGCTCGATGTTGGCAAGGAACATGGCTACCAACTCTGTTCTATTGTATTCTCCCAAGCACTTAGTACAGTGCTCTGGACTGAGTAAACAATCAAGAAATATGATCGATTGAAGCAAAGGAACAGATCCCAGAAAGAGCAGACGCAGTAGCAGCCACCAAGCTGCACCTGGGGAGTAACAAGATCTAGAGAGCCAATCTCAGGTCTAGAGAAGACTGGTTTAGTCATCAGTCAGTCAATCGTATTTATTGAGCACTACTGTGTGCAGAGCACTGTACAAAGCGCTTGGGAGAGTATAACAGGCACATTCCCTGCCCACAACAAGCTTGCAGTCTATAATCTAGTCATGACTCCTGATCCTTAGGTGAACAGCAGTTAAGTACAGAATCAATGAGCACTTATTCTCTGAGCAATTACTCTATGTAGGGCTCTGTGCTAAATGTTTGTGATAGTACGATATTACTGAGTTGTAGATGTGATCCCTGCCCTAAGGAGCTTCCAATCTATAGGGGAAGACAGATAGTAAAAAGGATTAGCGTTAGGGGAATAGTCATCCATTGCAACTGACTTTTAACCTCCTGAAGACTGTAGATTCCTGATTTTCTTTGTCTTTGTATCGGGGTCATGTCTCTGAATCTATTTGCAAATTGGATTTCACATAATAGCAACAACAAATAATAATAATAGCAATGATGATATTTATATTTGTTAAGTGCTTCCTATATGCCAGGCACTATACTAAGAGCTGGGATGGATAAAAGTAAATAGGGTTGGACACAGTCCCTGTCCCACGTGGGGTTTACGATCTTAATCCCCATTTTACAGGTGAGAGAATACTTGAAGTACAGAAAACTGAAGTGGCTTGCCCACGGTCACCCAGAAGACAAGTGGCAGAGCTGGGATTAGAACCCAGTGCCTTCTGACTACCAAACCCATGCTCTATCCACTAAGTCCCTATAGACATGTATAGACTCCACAGTCATGTCTATCAGACAGCTTGATGGATGATCAGTTTCTGTCAGGAATGATCCCTGAAAAGATGCGGGAAACCCATTGGTCGACATTATGCCCTCCAACCTGACCCGTTTCCAATCTTTCCAGAAAATCATCGGTAAAAAGAGTCCAGGAATCATTAAACTCTTCATGCTGCCACTTAAACTCAAAAAAAAAAAAAAAAAGGCAGTGTTGGTTGGGGGAGGGTGAATAAAGTGATTAAACCATATGTCAGCCACTCACTGTTAACATGCACGTGCCTTTTAGTAAAATGTTTTAAATATATATGGCGGGAGGACATGATTGACAGGCTTTGGAAGGCCTAATGGAAACTAGCCGTTCATACTGCAAGTCAGCAGGCTTGTCATGCCATCTTCCATCATCCTTCACCTACTCTTTCATTTTTATAGAAACAGCTCCAAAGGAGAGGAGAGAAATTTCAAAAGGAAAAAAAAATCAATACTTTGAGAGATAACCTAACATTAATACAAAATCCAGGAGAAGTTCATTGCCTTGATGCCTGGCTGTGCCATCAATCAAGCCCCCGGATGGATTTCTGAGACCCCATTTGTTCAGAACCCGGCAGGTTCCGTTTTAGTTAAAATGCCTTTGGAGAGGCAGGTTTATGTTGAATGTCAAAATCCACTTACGGCACCAGCGGGAGCCGTGGAGACGCACACCGCCTACTCGGGGCGAGGGGGCCGAAAGGATCTCAGTTGGGAGGCGCTAAGCCAAATAATAAAAATAAAGGAACTGATTCCTTTAACACAAGCTGGCCCTCGAAGGAATGAAAAACCTCGCCACAGCAAGAAGAAGGAAACAGTGCCAGAAGCCACACATAGTGGCTACCATCACGTGGCAGAGGACCACTGGTACATGTGCAGGGTAGAAGGTGCTGCCCAGTCAGTCAATTGTATTTACTGAGCGCTTTCTGTGTGCAGAGCACTGTACTAAGTGCTTGGGAGAGCACAGTACAACAATAAACAGACACATTCCCCACCCATAATGAGCTCAGCCCCAGCTGCTCATGGTTCAGAATGGGTACATTAGGCAGTTGGTATTAACCCCACCCTCACACCCGCAGCACATATATGTGTGTCCATTAATGATTTATTTATATTAATTATGGTATTTGTTAAGCATTTACTATATGCCAGGCACTGTAGTAAGTGCTGGAGATATAATGAGGTTTGTCTGCCCCCCTAGAATGTAAGTTCACTGTGGGCAGGAACCTATCTACCAACTCTGTCGTATTCTACTCTCCTAAAGGTTTGGTACAGAGTTCTGCACAAAGTAAACACTCAATAAATACCACTGATTGAATGACTGCTAAATCAACCCACCAATAGTGTCATCTTCCAACCCAAAGAGCAGCTGAGATACCTCTGGGATGGAATGAGTCCACATCAGAGCCAAGTCCTGGGGATGTTTTATAAAGTCTTAGGCCCCTGAGGGTTCACTTGCACATTTCCCCGGCACAGGGTAAAACTCGGATAACTGGTGTAAATGGATATTTCCCACCATAGCCAGCCAGATGCAGGCTTGCCATTGAGATGCTTTCAGATAGACCGGTTATCTTCAGCGCAAACCTCAAATGAGAGCTCAGATAACCCTGCAACTAAATGAGGACCCTGAGCAGATGTTCAGAATCTATGGCTGTACTGTTGGTTGACTCTCTGGCCCATGTTTTTTCCACTAGCCCATGTTGCTTTTCCCCTTATTGTGAATCCCTCTTACTATGAATCCCCATAGATAGACTTTGTCAGTACAAGGACTATACACACACATACACACACATGCCCCCTTTCTATTTTTCCACCTCAAAATTTCCCAGATGTGCCCTTCCTCTCCATCTAAATCATCCAAACATCAATTACCCACGTCCAGGAAATCTTCATATCCTGACTAAGCTACTGTGTCAGCCTCCTCAGAGGCCTCCTTGCCTCCATCTTCTGCCCTCTCCAATCCGTACTTCACTCTGTCCCTCAGATCATCTCTCAAAACATAGTTCCCGCATGGGTCTCTCTTCCTCAGAAGTCTTCGACAATTACCCATTCTTCTCTACATCAAATAGAAACTCTTGACCACTGGCCATAAAGCACTCCATCAGCTTTCTCCCTCCTATCTACCCGCTCTCTTCCTCCCCTATACCTCAGCTGGTATTGTCCATTTGTCTCAATCTTGACTCTTCCACCTCTGATCTCTGACTGCCTACAACTCTCCCCTTTCAGAGTCACCAGACAAAAACCTCACCCCATCTTCAAAACTCTTATGAAATCCCATCTCCTCTAGGAGTAGTTAGAGTGGTAGAGGAGATAGTAGAACATACTCAATTTTCACTTAGGGTTTGTGCAAAGTACTAGGGACTAGGGAAGTACAGAACTTTCCCTGCCCATGAGGTGCTTGCAAACTAGTGAAGGAGAAAAACATCAAAGTATTAACAATCGCAGTGGTCAAAACAAATAATTGAACATATAAGAGCTCTTAGGATGGGTATAAATACGGTCTTAAGTGCTACAGTACAGTGCTCTGCACGCATTAAGTGCTCGGTAAATGTGACTGATTGATTGATTACTGTTCCCAGAAAATTAAGTGGGGAAGGCTTGTTGGAGAAGATGGGATTTCTGTGAGTGATTTGAATCTGGAAAGGGCTGTCAGTTGTTGGAATTGGGAGGGCGGGGGCGTTCCAAGCCAAGGAACAGCAGGAGCGAGGAGACACAGGTGAGAGAGATGAAAACAAGGCACAACAAGAAGGGTGGCTTTGGAGGAACGAAGAGAGCAAATAGGTGAGGAGCACTGTAGTCTTCAAGCCAACTGTGAGGAGGCTTTCCAAGATTATTATTTTTTTTTCCTTCCAGGTCACAACCTCCCAAACACCACCTCAGCAATTGTATGTATTTTTAACACATATCAATCTATGTACCCTATTATTTAAACACCTCTCCCTCCTAAGTGTATATTATGCTGTGTCTACTCCCGTTACAACGTCAATTTCTTGTGGGTTGGAATTGTGTCTCTTTCTTTTCTTTAATGATTAGACTGTAAACCCGTCATTGGGCAGGGAGTGTCTATCTGTTGCCGAATTGTACATTCCGAGCATTTAGTACGGTGCTCTGCACATAGTAAGCGTTCAATAAATACTATTGAACTTGTTAAGCACTTACTAAGTGCCAGGCACTGTACTAAACTCTGGGGTTGACACAAGCTAAACAGATTGGACACAGCCCTTGTCCCACATGGAGCTCACAATTTTAATTCCCATTTTCCAGAGGTAACTGCGGCACAGGGAAGTTAAGTGACCTGTCCAAGGTCATACAGAAGACAAGGCCGGTGCTGGGATTAGAACCCAGGTCCTCTGACTCCTGGGCCCCTGTTCTTTCCCCTAGACTGTGTTCTTTCCACTAAGCCAAGCTGTTATTGTATTCCCCTATTGTATTCTCCCAAGCACCAAGTACAAACCTCTGCACACAGGTGTTGAATAAATCCTACTGATTCATTAATTGATACCACTCCAATAGGCCCTCAGTGAATCTGTTGATTTTACAGGGTGTAAGATAAATCTGGGGTGTGAGGCGCTCATTGTCCTTGAGTACATCATTGCTTCAGGTTACCCAAGGGGCTGCCATCCTTACATGCTGAAGGACTAGATAGTTTCTGAAACAAGAAGGCAAAAACTATGAGGCCCAGAGGGTACAGCATAGCCCTGGGAGTTAAAAAGCCAAGTTCCTCCACTTGGCTGCTTTGTGACCTTGGTCAAGTGACTTTACTTCTCTGGGCCTCAGTTCTCCATCTGTAAAATGGGAATTAAGACTGTGAGCGCCATGGGGAACAGGGACCGTGTCCAACCTGATTAACTGTATCTACCCCGGTGCTTAGTTAGTACAGTGCCTGGCACATAATAAGCCCTTAAGAAATACCATAAAAAGGTACCTCAAGAGAGCGGAAGACCTTCCCCCAAATCAGAATCAAACATCAGAGTCTGTGATCAACAGGGTTTTGGGATCAGATTGAGGCCTCGGGGATAAAGTCCTAAAAGTAGGAATCATAGTTGGATGCAGAATTAGGGAGCCCTTGATTTAGGCTATTGGAAAAGGGTCATATTTTGCCTTAGAAATGTCTTCATGACAAGGTGCCAGCATCCCTATGCAATGGCAAAACCCTGGCTTCATTAAGAAAGGTATTGTACGACTCCAGTTAAAACAGGGATTAGCCTGGTGAGAAGGTCACTGATGGGGGCTATCTAGCTAGCTAGCTATGTAGCCTGGGATTTTAACAGAACATAAATGCATCATAGATAAGCTAATGAGTTTCAGGAGCCCCCGGTACCCAACTTTGGCCCTATAAAGGCGAAAGAAACATAAAATACTCAGCATGGAGGAAAGGCCCTCTGTTAGCCATGGCAAGCATGCATTGCCTCAGGATCTTTGGCTCCGGATCTACCTTTTGGAAAACAACCCTTTGAATGGTTTTCAGCCTGTGAGATTTGCTGCACTGTGAAGCCAGCAGGATCATAAGCTCAAATTGTTCTGCTCTCTGCCCACAGATGTGCTCGTTCTGTGTATAGTAACCAATTCTCATGCCACATCACTGAATAAGCCGTTTCTTCCTTCCCCGTGAGGAAGTTCCTGGAATCATGCCACTGTAGGCACGAAGGGAAGAACCTCCTTTGCTCTCACAAATATCCTTCCTCTTGCCCAGGTAGCCTCCTTCCTCCTTTATTTTTATGGTATGTGTTAAACGTTTATTATGTTCCAGGCACCATATTGAGCACTAGGATAGATAAAAGCCAATCAGGTTGGACAAAGTCCCCGTTCCACATGGGGCTATCTCAGTCTTAACCCCCATTTTCCAGATGAGGTAACTGAAGCACAGAGAAGTTCAATAACTTGTCCAAGGTCACAGAGTAGACAAATGTCACCTCACCTGTGGCCCTTCCCTCTCAAAGCTCCACTACGAGTTCAATGTTCCATTAACTAATCCACCCTGGTCGCCCCTGAATAGCTGCATCATCCATTAGTCCAATGGTTCCTCACGTTAGTGCATATGTCTGCACAAAAGGCTGTGGGATTCCATCCTTTGTGTCTTCATGAGTCATTTGGCCAACTCTAAGAATAATTATGCTGTGTGCTTTCTACGTGCCAAATATCAAGATAGATACAATACAACCAAATAGGACACAGTCCCTGATGTGGCTCACAGTTAAGTAAGAATGTTTAATCGTCATTCTGCAGATGAGAAAACTGAGGCACAAAGCTGTTAAATGGCTCAACCAAGGTCACACAGCAGCTAAAAAGTAAAACTGGGATTCAAAGCCAGGTCCTCTGACTCCCAGTCCTGGATTCTTTCCACACTAGGCCACACTGCTGCCAGGGTTTTTAACTCTCTTGCTTTGAATTTCTCTGTACTTTCCCTGGTGTCTTTGGGTTTGTCATGCCGTTCCACATTAGGTTGGAAGCTCTTGGAGGGTAAAGACTGTGTTTTCTGTTATCCCTTTAGTATCAAGAAAGTTGCTATGACCGTGGCAGACACAAGGTGGGCTACTGACTGTCTGAACCAGAATGTACAGTCAAAAACAGCAGAACATGAAGCATGTGATCTAGCGGATACAGCATAGGCTTGGAAGGTCCTAATCCTAGATCTGCCCCTTGTCTGCTGTGTGACCTTGAGCAGGTCACTTCACTTCTCTGTGCCTTACTTACCTCATCTGTAAAAAATGGGGACTAAGACTGTGACTGTGAGCCCCATGTGGGACAGGGAATGTGTCCAACCCCTCAGTTTAGTATAGTGCTTGGCACATGCACTTAACACTTAAATGCTTTTATCGTTATTATTACTAGCCTGATTTGTTTTAGCTTTTGTTCTTCATCTGGATCCCAGGCATTTTCGGGGTTAGCCCAGTCAAATGGGGGAGCTACCCATGTCTGTCGAAATAGAATAGAGAAGTAAGAGGTATCCCAGCTCCTCCTGAAAGGAAAGTAGCATTTAACAAAATTAGTGAATAGTTGCAGAGAACAATTGGCCCAAGAAGAAAAGGCCGACTTGACAAGCAGCAGCTTGGCCTAATGGATAAAGCATGGACCTGGAAGTCAGAAGGACCTGGGTTCTAGTCCTGGATCTGCCACTTGTCTGCTGCGTGACCTTGGACACATCACTTCACTTCTCGGGTCCTCGGTTACCTCTGGGGATTGAGACGGAAAGCCCCGTCCAACCTGATTACTTTGCATCTATTCCAGTGTTTAGAACAGTGCCTGATACATAGTAATTGCTTAACAAATACCATAAAAAAATACCACACTAATAAGAAGATCCAGGCACAGATCTAGAGGCTCCAATGAAAATGTTCAAGAGCCTCAGAAAAAATCTCACACAAAGCTCAGTGGTCCACCAAGCCCATTCATCTCAGGAATAGCTCCTCAGCACTAAACCCCAGCACTTAGAACAGTGCTCTGCACAGAGTAAGCACTTAGCAAATACCAACATTATTATTATTATTACAGTGTCAAAGATCTCCATCCTGGGAAGAATTTTAGATTATCAATCTCAGAGCATTTCTGGGTAATCACTCAGTGAATAATTATGATGTTTAGTCAGCGCTTACCAATATGGCAAGCACACTGCAAAGCACTTAATACAAGACAACCGGATGGGACACAGTTCTTGCCCCATGCTGGGCTCACAATCTAGAAGTCCTTGAAACTGAAGTGTGGAGTAATCAATCAATAGTATTTTTTGAGCATTTACTGTAGGCAGAGCACTGTACTAAGCAACTGGGAGTTGGTAGACACAATCCCTGCCCTCAAGGATTTTTAAATCTAACGGCCAATGCCTTTTTATAGGAGGAGTACTGGGCCCTGGAGAGAAAGCAACTTGCCTGGAAAGGTAATAGATTGTTCAAGGAACTAAACCTACAATCCCAGATACTCCTGTCCCAAACATTTTATAGTGAAGTGGGAATGTACTTCACACCAAGGCAGTGTACCAGATAGCTGCATCAGTGTGAAAACAGGAAAAATAGTTTCCCCACAGGACTCAGCGACCACTGGCCTGATGCTCAGGGACATTGTTTTTATGAGATTGCCCCCTCTTCCTTGGCATGCAACCTTTAGAGAGAATGGAACCAGAAAGAAGAATGGCTATTTCATCCTTAATTATGAACGAGTGGATTTCCTCTGTCTGTTCAGGTCGCGCTGCTCCATAATTCTGCAAAGCAGCAATTGTCCCCCTCCCTCAGAGATTGGCATTGACAACAATACAATTAATTATTAGAATAAAATAATAACAGTAAGAATAATCAAGGTTCCCTTGGTGATTTAATCTTCCTTCTTGTCTTTTCTGTAAATAACATCTAATCATCTTATCCAACCTCATTTTGATAATGGCTCTTTTCATCGCCACGCTGAAAGATTTTAATCTAAAATAAAAAGATGGGGGACGGGAGAGACTTTTGTCATTTTGTTGCGCTTTGGCTTTCTGTCTGTGTTAGTTCATTTCCTGTCTCTTAGTTCCAAATCAGAATAGGAGAAAAGAAGAAGGTGAGCATATTTTCCCCTTATGTTCCCCCTTTTTCTTTTCATAAGACTCCACAGGTTTTCTTTGTTCCTTGGATGTCATTCACCTGCCTGTCAGCACTTAAGAATGATGAGGAAGGGTGGCAGGAAGGAAAACCCAGAACCAAGAGGTGGGGAGTTTGGGAGTCAATGTTTGAGAAGCATCATGACCGAGTGATAAGAGCATGGGCCCGGGACTCAGAGGACCTGGGTTCTAATACTTGCTCTGCCACTTGCTTGCTGTATGATCTTGGGTAAATCACTTAACTTCTCTGTGTTCCAGTTTCCTGCCTTCTAAAATGCAGATTCAATACCAGTTCTCCCTCCTTCTTAGACTGTGAACCCTGAATGGGACAGGGACTCTGTCTGACCTGATTATCATATATTTACCCCAGTGTTTAGTACAGTGTTTGGCGCATATTAAGCGCTTAAAGCACACCACAATTATTAGCGCAACAGCTGCCGGAGGACCAGAGTGTGAGCAGGCTTGTCGGGTTAGGGATTTTTTCTAGCCCATGCTACTTACTGTACTCGCTTACGTTATATTAATGAGGACACATTTTAGTGTTCCAATCAAGTGCATATGCAGGAGATTTTCAGGGTCCTCCTACTGAGCTTAATGAGGAAAATGCCATTAGGAGAATCAATAGAACTGAAATAAAGACTGTGACTACCTCCTGAAATGTAACTACGCTCCACATACTCCTTAACAAGGGGAGGGGGTGGTCCTTTTCCCTAGAGATCTGGGTATGAAGCCGACTTAATTCTTCTACTGATAAAGGTACAGGACTGCTGATAAATGGAAAACAAAGCTATAATGATAATAATTGTTTTGTAAACTGCTTATTCTATGCCAAGCACTACCCAAGCACTAGGGTAGATATAAGTTAATCAGGTTGGACAAAGTCCTCGTCCCTCATGAGGCTTATAATCTAGGAGGAAGAACAGGTTTTGAATCCCTATTTTACACAGAAAACTTCCCTCCTTGTTTCTGATCCATGCCTGGGGTTTTCTGGAAACAGTTTCTAATCTTGATTTCATTAACACTGTTCTCTCCTCTTCTCTTGCTTTCTTTCTGGTTGCTCTCAAGCACTTAGTACAGTGTACTACACACAGAAAGCACTCAATGAATACAACTGACAGACTTCTCAGTCTCTTTAACTGGCTCCTCCTCTGACAGTGGGGGTTTCTCATGGCTCAGTTCTGAGTCTCTTTCTACTCTCCGTCACCACTCTGTCGGAGAATTCATTCGCTCTCAAGGCTTCAACTACCAACTCTATGAAGATGATTCCCAAATCTACATCTCCAGTCCTGACTTCTCTCCTCCTCTGCAGTTTCACATCTCCTCCTGCCTTCAGGGCATCTTTACCTTGATGTCCCACCAACACCTCCCACATAATATGTCCAAATCTGAACTTATCTTCTCACTCAAACCCCATCCTCTCTGTGACTTTCCCATCACTGTAGACAATACCATCATTCTTTCTGTCTCACATGTCCATATCCTTGGCATTATCCTCTACTTTGCTCTCTCATTCAACTCATATATTCAACTGTTACTTAATCCTGTCAGTTCTACACTCATATACTCAGTTGTTACCTATTCCTGTCAGTTCTACCTCTCAACAACACTAAAATCCACTCTTTCTTATACAAACTGCTACTATGCTGATTCAAACATTTTTCATAGCCCCCACTAGACTATTGCATCTGTACCCCTGCGGACCTCCCTGCCTCCTCTCTCTCCCCACAGCAGTTCATACTTCTCGCTGCTGCCCAGATCATTTTTCTAAAAAAATGTTCAATCCGTGTCTTCCCCAGTTCTCAAGAATCTCCATTGGTTGCCCATCCACTTCCACATCAAACAGAAACTCCTTATCTTAGGCTTTAAAGCACTCAGTCAGCTCACCCCTCCACTGATTTCCTACCACACTTTACTCTTCTAACACCAACCTACTCACTGTACCTCAATTTCATCTGTCTCGCCACTGATCCCTTGCCCATATCCTTCCTCTGGCCTGGAACTCCCTCCCCCTTCATAGCTGAGCACCACTTTCCCCAAGTTCAAAGCTTTATTTAAATCACATCTCCTCAAAGAGGCCTTCCTGGACTAAGCCCTCATCTCCCCTACTCCCTCTCCCTTCTGTGTCTCCCTGGTTTGGATCTGTAACCATTAATCACCTGATATTCATCTCATCCTCAATTCCACAGCCCTTATGCACATGTCTGTAGTTGATAATAATAATGATGGTATTTGTTAAGCGCTTACTGTGTGCCAAGCACTGTTCTAAGCAATGAGGTAGATACAAGGTAATTAGGATGTCCCATGTGGGGCTCACACTCTTAATCCCCATTTTACAGATGAGGGAACTGAGGCACAGAGAAGTTAAGTGACTTACCTAAAGTCACACAGCTGGCAAGTGGCAGAGCTGGGATTAGAACCCGTGACCTCTGACTCCCAAAGCCACGCTCTTTCCACTAAGCCATGCTGCTTCTCAATTGATGTTAATGTCCATCTCCCCCTGTAGACTGTAAGTCCCTGGTGGGCAGGTTATGTGTCTGCCAATTCTGTTGTATTCACCCAAGCGCTTAGCACAGTGCACTGTACACAGTAAGCATTCAATAAATATCTTTGATTGAAGTTTAAAATGCACAATTCCCTTTCCTGGATTTCTCTTTCCCTCCTTAGCTCCTACCTCTGGCCCCTTCCCTTGATCTGTCCCAGAGTCTCACCTAGCCATCCGTCTCGCCGTCTCTCACCCCAAGTTCTGCCTCCTCACCTTGCTTCCCTCCGCAATCATCAATCCCACCCACCTCCTCGGGCCTGCCTGATGAAGCGTGGAAGCAGCGTGGCTCAGTGGAAAGAGCACGGGCTGGGGAGTCAGAGATCATGGGTTCAAATCCCTGCTCCACCGCTTGTCAGCTGTGTGACTTTGGGCAAGTCACTTAACTTCTCTGGGCCTCAGTTACCTCATCTGTAAAATGGGCATTAAGACTGTGAGCCCCATGTGGGACAACCTGATCACCTTGTATCCTCCCCAGTGCTTAAAACAGTGTTTTGCACATAGTAAGGGCTTAACAAATGCCATCATCATTATTATTATAGGATGAATGAATCAGTCAACAGCATTTATTGCACTTGGATTTGTACCTTTTATTCATTCAAGCCTCAGCCCTACAGCACTTACATTCATATCCATCATTTATTTATGTCTCTCTCCCCCTCTAGACCGTAAGCTACTTGTGGGCACTAGTGTCTCTACCAACTCTGTTATATTATACTCTCCTACAGTGCTCTTCACACAGTAAGCACTCAATAAATATGACTGATCAATTGAACAACTAAGGGCAAAGACTACCCAATCCTCTTCACAACAAGCAGAAAATCCTGAGCATTAGCTTTAAGACACTTTATCAGTTTTCTTCCTTCAGTTTATCCACTATCTTCTCCCACTGTACCCCAGCTTGCATTCTTCATTCCTCTCAAGCTAATCCACTCATTGAGACTTGCTCTCATCTATCTCTCCTATGACTTCTTGCTCACTCTCCTTCTTCTGCCTGAAACTCCCTCTTCCTTCACTTCCACCACACCACTGCTCTCCCCGCTACAAAACCCTTTTGAAATCATACCAAGGAGACCTTCCCAGATTCATTTCTCTTCCCTCCTGGTTTCATTGCCACCCCAGCACTTAGCAACAAACACCCACTTAGGGAATCACAACCACCTATAGCAGTTAATCACCCACCCTACTTCTTAAACACTCACTTACCTCCATATCCACTTTCTGTTTTCTACCTGTAAATTATTTTACCACCCGTCTTCCCCGCTAGACTTTAAGCTCCTCAAGGACAGGGATCTTTTCAATTACCTCTATCATGCTCTCCCAGGTTTTTTTTTCCTAATATTTGTTAAGCACTTACTATGTGCCGGGGACTGTATTAAGTGTTGGGGTAAATACAAGCTTATCAATTTGGATGCAGCCCAAGCCCTACATGGGGTTCATAATCTTAATCCCCATTTTACAGCTGAGGGACCTGATACACCGAGAAGTGAAGCGACTTCCCCAAGATCACACAGCAGACAAGTGGCAGATCCGGGATTAGAACTCAGGTCCTTCTGACTTCCAGGCCGGTGCTCTATCCACTAGGCATTACTTAACACATACTTAACACAGTGCTCTGTATCCAGTAGGTACTCAATAAACACGACTGACTGATTGAATGGCAAGCCCTGTGCTCTATGAAGTTGAAAAGAAACAGTGGGAGTAGTAATAATATTTATTTAGAGCTTACTGTTTGCAAAGCACTGTACTAAACGCTGGAAAAGAATATACAAGTGAAAGTTAGACACTGACCAAGCCCTCGGAGGGTACAGTCCCTCAAGGAGCTTGCAGGCCAAAAGAACGGGTAAACCCTTTAAACATATATTTTGTACATTTACATTATATAAATGTACACAAAATGCAGAGAATTGAAGCATGAAGATGAAAAATTCACATGAGCACAAGGAATTGAAAATCCTTGACTGATACTTATGGAAATATCCAGAAGAGCACAAACGTTTCTGGAGTGGGTCAAGAGGCTGGAGTCATATGGGCTTATTTTTCATGGATCTGGGGGAAGGTGTTTAACGATGCTTTGTCAGAGGCAGGGCCACAGTTTGACAATGAAGAGAGGGGAGAGCATTCCAAGTGGAAGTAATGAAATAGGCAAAGGCATGGTGGTGGGATGATTAATTTGTGGGGAGCAGGGATTGGGTTTGCAGGCATTGATGGGGCAGATACTTTTTTATGCTATTTTTTGAGCACTTACGTGCCAGGCACTGTACTGAGCACTGGGATAGATACAAGCTAATCAGGTTGGACGCAGTCCTTGTCCCAAATGGGGCTCACAGTCTTAATCCCCACTTTACAGATGAGGGAACTGAAGCACAGAGAAGTCAAGTGACTTGCCCAGGGTCAATCAGTCAATCATAGTGACTCAATTTAATTCAATTCAATTGTATTTGTTGAGTGCTGTGTGCAAAGCACTGAACTAAGTGTTTGGGAGAGTACAATACAACAACCGACACATTCCCTGCCCACAACGAGGTCACAGTCCAGAGGGGGAGAAGGGCTTTAATATACATAAATAAATAAATTACAGATATATACTTATGTGCTATTGAGTGCTTACTGTGTGCAGAGCACTGAACTAAGCACTTGGGAGAGCACAACACAATAATTTAACAGACACAATCCCTGCTCACGATGATCTTGGAGTCTAGAGGATTGTCACAGCAGACAAATGGCGGAGCTGGGTTGAGAACCCAGGTCCGTGCTCTATCCGCCAGGCCACACTGCTTCTCATGGCAGCCTTGCCTGCCCATGGTGAGGGAGAAACAGGAAAGGAAAGGGGCAGCAAATGTAATAGGTGGCTGTTACAGCCACTCATCATATTTCCAAGGTTCCAAAGGTTTCTAGTCAAGGGAAGAGATTCTCGCACAAAGCCATAAACCAGATCGCTTTTTAAATTGCCATAGAAAAGAGCGGGATATAGATCATTCAGGCAGTACCATAAAGTAAGCATGCACATATTTAAAGTAGAGAGGCATCTGTAAGCATTGTTACCTTACTGCAGGGATCTCCTTCAGGCTATAGGATCGGTTCTTTATCATGCCAGTTACCTTCGTTTATATCCTGTGGGCCATATGTAACATTTGGGATGAGGAAAACGTGAATTACTGTCAGAAAGTATATTCAGCAGCCTCGTTAATTTGCTGTCATTACAGAGACCCTCCGTTCCTGAGCACTCGGGTAATTCAGTGACCGAGGAGATGGGTGAGGGCTACCAGATATCCCCATTTTCCAGGGACTACCCCCCACCTTTTGTCCTCTCTGCTCCCCATGTAGACTGTAAGCTCGTTATGGGCAGGGAATGTGCCTGTTTACTGTTATTCTGTACTCTCCCAAATGCTTAGTACAATGTTTTGCACACAGTAAGCGCCCAATAAATAGGACTGACTAACTTCTTCCCAAATCGATCCTGTTTCAGTAAACAACTGGGTTACAGGAAACATCCTAGAGAGGTGGTCCCTTCACTGAGAGCTCACAGGGGAAAGTGCGTTAGAAGAAGGGAGGGATCTAACAATCAAACAGTTGTATTTATTGAGAGCTTACTGTGTGCGGAAAACTGTACCGTCTGTGAGCGCCTAATAACGTTAGTGGTCGTGACCTCTGCCCTCTGCAGTTTAGAGCCTAGAAGAGGAATGTAGTGAATGAGGTGGGAGGGTGGCGTAGAAGAGGAAGTGGGAAAAAGATGAAGAAAATAAAAAGTTCTCTCTCTGAGTGTCTGGCAATATCTGACCCACCTAAACCACGATGCCAGCATATTAAGGATAATGATGGTATTTATTAAGTGCTTTTATTAAGTGCCAAGCATTAGGACTGGTACAAGATAATTAGATCTGACTCAGTCCCTGTCCCGTATGGGCCTCATGGTCTGAAAGGGAGGGAGAAAAGGAATTTAATCACCTTTTTACTGATGAGGAAACAGAGGCACAGAGACGGTTTCCTGCCTGAGGTCACACAATAGGTATTTCCACTTGGTCGACCTGAGACTAAAACCCAGGTTTCTTAACTCCAGTTCTCTTTCCACACTGAGTTCAAATTCTATTGCAAGTTTTCTGCATGCTATGTACCCAAAGATTGCTTGAAAGGTAATTGAAATATACCTAATAACATAATCCAATCATTTAATCTTCACATATACTATTTAAAATTCAGGCTGCACAAATATAGATTATAAATGTTGGTGGCCCTGGGTTTTTTGAAAAAATAAAAATCAGAGGCCTTATGTTGAAAAGCAAAAGGATAGCCTTAGAAAATATACTACATTCTTTAGGTTTGATGAAAGGTTTGCTCTTGATGAAAGGTTTGCTATTCATTATATCAACTCAGAGCATGCTAATAAATGTTTGACTGCATAACTGGGAGATAATGGAGATTATGAGGATCTTTATTTTGTCAACCCAATCAGTAATATCAAGTGCCTCCTCTGCATTCATTCATTCAATCATATTTATTGAGAGTTTAATGTGGGCACAGCACTGTACTAAGAGATTGTGAGAGTACAATGTAAAAATAAACAGACACATTCCCTGCACACAACGAGCTTACAGTCTAGAAGAGGGGAGACAGACATGAATACAAATAAATAAAATTACAGCTATGTACATAATTGCTGTGGGGCTGGGAGGGGAGAAGAGCAAAGGGAACAAGTCAGGGTGACGCAGAAAGGAGTGGGAGATAAGGAAAGGTGTGGCTTAATCTGGGAAGGCCTCTCGGAGGAGATTTGCATGGCTTCGTAGAAAGAGCACAGGCTTGGGAGTTAGAGGTCATGGGTTCTAATCGCAGCTACCCCACTTGTCTGCTGTGTGACCTTGGGTAAGTCACTTCACTTCTCTGGGCCTCAGTTCCCTCATCTGTAAAATGGAGATTAAGACTCTGGGACAACCTGATTATCTTGTATCTACCCTAACGCTCAGAACAGTGCTTGGCCCGTAGTAAGCACTTAAATACCATCACTATTACTACTATCAATAAGGCTTTGAGGGAGGGGGAGTAACTGTCGGATTTGAGAATAATAATAATAATGGGATTTATTAAGTACTTACTATGTGCAAAGCACTAAGCACTGGGGCGGTGATCAGATGATACAAGGTGATCAGGTTGTCCCAAAAGGGGCTCACAGTCTTAATCCCCATTTTTCAGATGAGGTAACTGAGGCACAGAAGTTAAGTGACTTGCCCAAAGTCACACAGCTGACAAGCAAGGCGTTCCAGGCCAGAGGTAAGACATGGACTGGGGTCAGCAGCGAGACAGGCGAGATGGAGGCACAGTGAGAAGGTTAGCACTAGAGGAGTGAAGTATGCAGGCTGAGTTGTAGGAGAGAAGCCAGGTGAGGTAGAAGGGAGGAAGGTGGTGAAATGCTTTAAAGCCAGTGTTGAATTTATGTTTGATGTGGAGGTGGATGGGCAAACACTGGAGCTTTTTGAAGAGAGGGGTGATGTCCTGAACATTTCTGTAGAAAAATGATCCGGGCCGCAGAGTGAAGTATGGACTGGAGTGGTGAGAGACAGGAGCAATGAAGCTGATGCAGTAATCTAGGCAGGATAGGATGAGTGATTGTATTATCACAACTCTCTAACAAGTTCTTGGCAGAACAGAGTTAGTACACATGGTCTTTACCCTCAAGGTGATTAGAATCTTGTGGGGGAGACAGACATAAAAATAATTTACATAAAGGAGGAAGGAAAAGCAGATATATGTATGACAGAGCTTAAGCAATAGGCTAGATGTGTACATAACCGTGTCAATAAACACTCAATAAATACCACTGGTTGACCGACTGATTGACTAGGTGGTAGTGAGGAGTAAATCACAAGTGTTCAGGTGAATCAGAAGGGCTGGTTTTGGAAGATTAGAAATTAACTCTTGCAGGAGGTGTGATTTTAGGAAGGATTTGGAGAGGGGGAGAGCTGAGGTCTGTTGGTTGGGAAGCAGGAGGGAATTTCAGTGGAGGAGGCTTGGGAAAGAGGTCGGTGGCAAGAGAAGCAGCATAGCCTAGTGGATAGAGCATGAACCTGGGAGTCAGACTTGGGTTCTAATCCCGATTCTGCCACGTGCTTGCTCTGTAACCTTCGACAAGTCACTTAGCTTCTCAGTGCTTCAGTTCCTTCATCTGTAAAATGGGGATTTAATACCTGTTCTCCCTCTTACTTGGACTGTGAGCCCCATGTGGGACAGGGACTGCGTCCAACCTGTTTATCTTGTATCTACCCCAGTGCTGGGCACTTAGTACAGTGCTTGACACATAGTAAGTTGTTAACAAATACCAAAATAACAATTATCAGGTCCCCTGAAAGGGGAATGTGCTAGAAAAATGACCCTAAAAATCACCTGCCTCACTCAGGCTTTAACCCTGGAGGCCAATATCCAGAAGGAAACTATATTAACTACATTGCTCAGTGTCTGAGACCCAATAAGCATTTAACAAATACAGTTATTATAACAACTTGCAGTATCAAATCAATCAGCCCATCAGCTAATATTTATTGAGTACTTACTATGTGCAGAGCACTGTACTGAGCGCTTGGGAGAGTATCATACAGTAGAATTAGCAGACTAACAACTCCGGCATGAAGCTAAATGCAACAGCGCAGCTGATTCCATTGCTGGAGAATATTTCTTTGTCACCTCCATTAGAGGGTAAACTCCTTATTTCTGTTGTACTTCTCAAGCCCCTGTACGGCTTGCACTCGGTAGGGTGAATGCAAAAAGTAAATGTCATTAGTACTGCCACTTATTACTTCTACGGACAATCTCTACGTTTGCGGCATTGAAAAGGCTATTTAGTCTGGAGCTTAAAACCGTGCTGTTACTTTGTAGTCACTCCCATTCTCATGAAGGAAATCTCGCCTTCTGTAATGTCACCTCTGAGCACGAAGGACAGGCTACATATATACAGTAGGACTCTCAGGGCTTTCTCCTGAAACACCTGGGGGACTTCAGCCTCCCTCTTACTGATAAGAAACTGAGGTTCAGAAAAGCAGAGCGACTCGTCCAAGGCCTCAAAGCAAGGGACAGCCAGGACCACTGCCTCTAATCCCCATCTTCCGAAACGCCTATGCAATCACTAAGGAACACGTCCTACTTCCTGCCCTCCTGCTGTAAAACTCTGCCTAATAAAAAAAGAGAAAAAAAACTTAATGGAAGTAAGGTCAGGTCAGTGACACGAGAAGATTTAAAGGGAAGACTCTGAGGAGCCAAGTTATTAGCAAATTGTGTATCAACTGCTTTCTGTGTGCAGTAATTTTTATAAAACATTTTTAATACACATCTCCAAATTAATATGGTGTTGGCTGCATTTTGTGGATCAATAGTATACTAAATATGGATTTCCCCAGGAACAGCTCCATGGCTCTGCCTGGTCAATAATATGTGTTATTAAGGCTCCCTAAATACATATTTACACAGTGGGTCCAATAATCCATCCACTCAAAAGTCCCTCAATGACCACTGGGTGAAGAAAGACCCAGCTACTCTCCCACACAGACGTGGGTTTTCTTCCTATTCAAAGAAGACACCACTTAGGGTGAAATTCACCTATGGATGTGTGTGTATATGTGTGTGACCCAAAAGACCAATTCAAAACCCACACTCTCAATCACATGAGATACACAGCAAGGCTTTGTGTTGTGCTGTTAAGTCTGAGGTTTTCAGAACCTAATGCTGTTTTCTGTTTTTCCTCATTGTTTCATGTTATTCCCAAAGCTTCTGGCCAAGCCACCCCTTTTGTAGTTGTACTATGCCACGGTGGATACCTGGTGGATATCTGAGGCAAATGACTCCCAGTCTGCAGCTTGGATGCAGCACTCATAATAATAGTAATAACAACAACATTAAGTTAAGCACTTACTATGTGCCAAGCACTGTTCTAAGTACTGGGATAGATACAAGGAAATCAGGTTGTCCCACTCCCACGGTCCTGGAACGCCCTCCCTCCTCACCTCCGCCAAAATGATTCTCTTCCCCTCTTCAAAACCCTACTTAAAACTCACCTCCTCCAAGAGGCCTTCCCAGACTGAGCTCCTCTTATCCCTCTACTCCCTCTACCACCCCCCTTCACCTCTCCGTAGCTTAACCCTCTTTTCCCCCCATTTCCCTCTGCTCCTCCCCCTCTCCCTTCCCATCCCCTCAGCACTGTACTTGTCCGCTCAACTGTATATATTTTCATTACCCTATTTATTTTGTTAATGAAATGTACATCGCCTCGATTCTATTTAGTTGCCATTGTTTTTACGAGATGTTCTTCCCCTCGACTCTATTTATTGCCATCGTTCTTGTCTGTCCGTCTCCCCCGATTAGACCGTAAGCCCGTCAAATGGCAGGGACCGTCTCTATCTGTTGCCGACTTGTTCATTCCAAGCGCTTAGTACAGTGCTCTGCACATAGTAAGCGCTCAATAAATACTATTTAATGAATTAATTCTTAATTCCCATTTTATAGATGAGGTAGCAGGCACAGAGAAGTTGAGTGACTTACCCAAAGTCACCCAGCAGACAAGTGGTGGGGTCAGGATTAGAACCCATGACCTTCTGACTCCCAGGACCTTTCTCTATCCCAGGGCCAGGTGTGATTTCCCTATGCAGATTATTATATTTCCTTGGTTTCCTTTGGATTTATCACCAGGCCCAACACTTGGCTGATTCAGCAAAGTGATTTACAATCATTTGCATGCCTTCTTGGGTGTGTGCCCCTAAGGCATAGTTAAGTACATACAGCAGGTTTTGTTTTTGTGGGTTTTTTTTACTTTTGGTTTCTTTAATGGTATTTCTTAAGTGCTTACTGAGTGCCAGGCACTAAACTAAAAGCTGGGGTAGATACAAACTAATCAGGTTGGACACAGTCCATGTCCCACATGGGGCTCACAGTCTTAATCCCAATTTTACAGATGAGGTAACTAAGGCACAGAGAAGCTAAGTGACTTGCCCAAGATCACACAGCCAAGTGTCAGAGTCGGGCTTAGAACCCAAGTCCTCCCAGGCCTTTACTCTTTCCTCTGCTTCTTGAATGACTGTCCCTGTCTCTCAGATTTTCGATAAATTGATTGACTTGGAGGAGTTTCCAAGGTGTAGAAACATATTT
The DNA here is from genome assembly GCF_004115215.2 of Ornithorhynchus anatinus. Lineage (NCBI taxonomy): Eukaryota > Metazoa > Chordata > Mammalia > Monotremata > Ornithorhynchidae > Ornithorhynchus > Ornithorhynchus anatinus. Next base: position 62,798,932 of record NC_041730.1, on the reverse strand, counting down.
TAACACCTGCATGCACACCTTTGGGGCATCTTTCAGTTTAGCTGTGTAAAATAAATTGAACAGGGCCTGGCCCACTTCCCACTCCTGCAGTGTGGAATTGCAGACAGGTTATCCCAGCTCTGACCCACCACTTGTCTGCTGTGTGACCTTGGGCAAGGCACTTGACTTATCTGTGCCTCAGTTACCTCATCTCCAAAATCGGGGTTCAATACCTGTTCTCCCTCCTATTTAGATTGTGAGCCCATGTGCAACTTGACTGTCTCGCATCCATCCCTATGCTTAGTACAATGCTCGGCACAATGCACTTAAATACCGCAGTTTTGATTATTTAGTGCCTTTAGCCATGAGGAGAAACTCTTGGTTTCATAGTGGTCTGCCTAGCCCTGGATCGCTTCTGCTTTGATAATGATGATAATGACCATAGCAATCATAGTATTTATTAAGCGCTTTCAATGTTTCAAGCACAGTTATAATCACTGGGGTAAGTACAAGTTCATCCCCTCTTAGGCTGGCACCTGGTTAGTTTCCAGTAGTCTACCAGTCTCGGCTACGGGAAGGAGAGTCAAATGGAGGCATAACCACTCCATTGCTAGCTTGGTCAAAGGCTAGTGAGTGGAAAGCAATCGGCTACAAGTCAAAACTCACCTGTGCTGGGCAGCAACAGCATGGGAGAGAGTCAAGGGCGGAGACTTAAGTTTACTGCTCGGAAAGGGGCAGTGATAAACTACTTCCATCTTTTTTTTTTTTACCAAGAAAACTCTATGGATACGATACCAGAACGATTGCAGATGGAGTTGGGTCATTCTGGGAGAGATGTGCCCATAGGGTTGCGATAGGTCGGAAACAACTTGACAGGATAAGACAAGACACAGCGAGATACAAGTTAATCAGGTCAGATAGTGGTCCTGTCCAGCGAGGGGCTTCCAGTCCAAATAAGGGAGAGGCCAGGTATTGAATCCCCATTTTATAGATGAGTATGCTGAAGCACGGATTGACCCAGCTGCTGATCTGTGACAGCACAGAGAGATTAAGCAGTTTGCCTGTGGTTGCACAAGAAGCTAGTGATAGAGTGGGATTTTTTGAAAATTATTAAGATATTCATTAAGTACTTTTTTTGTGTCAAGCGCCGTTCTGAGTATGGGGATAGATACAAGTTAATTGGGTCGGACCCAGTCCTGTCCCACATGGATCTTACACTCTCAATAAGGGACAGAACAGGCATTGAATCTCCATTGCACAGATGAGGAAAGTGAGGCACAGAGAAATGAAGTCATTTGCCCAAGATCACACAGCAGGCAAGTGGGGGAGCTGGAATTATAACAGAGAACACGGGCTTGGGAGTCATAGGATCTGCGTTCTATCGTACAGTGCTCTGCATACAGTGTCTTCAATATATATGATTGATTCTCCCCCTCTAGAGCATAAGCTCACTGTAGAAAGGGAAATGTGTCTGTTTACTGTTGTATTGTACTCTACCAAGTGCTTAGTAATAATAATGATGGTATCTGTTCAGCGTTTATTATGTGCCAAGCACTGTTCTAAGCACTATGCTCTGCATGCAATAAGTGCTCAATAAATACAGTTGACTGACTGACTCATTTCCAATAGGCCACGCTGCTTTTCTCGTAGTAGTTAACGCCTTGAATAGGGTCTCAGGCCACCTGGAGCAGCTCAGCGGCAGTGTTTATTAAATAACACCAGCATTGCATGCTTACAAATCCCCAAGTAGAGGAAAACTCACACTCTAGTAGTCCCCCACGTGCATGCACGCAAGCTGTTTCTTCAGATACCACAGCATGAGGTATCCAGGCAGGCTTCACGTCGCCTGACTAATGTTCCCTAATTCCCTAACATCCTAGCCAAAATGTTTAGTGAAAACATGCATTATGGCAGAACTGTGTGTAGCTATTGTATGCAGAGGATGGGAGTAGGCACTTGGGAGCTTAAAATAAAGGTAGACGTTAACGGTACCTGCCAAGACTTCCTTCGGAGCCAGTGTCCAACGCAACCAATCAGGGACCAAGCAGGTAGGCAGCAGTAACTAACTCTGAGAAGAAACGTGGCCTAGTGGATAGAGCATGGGCCTGAGAGTCAGAAGGGTTTGGGTTCTAGTCCTGGCTCCGCCACTTGTCTGCTCTGTGACCTTGGGGAAGTCACTTCACTTCCCTGTGCTTCGCTCGCCTCATCCGTAAAATGGGGATTAAGAGTGTGAGTCCCACTTGGGGCGGGGACTGTGTCCAGCCTGATTACTTTGAATGTACCCCAGCACTTAAAACAGTGCCTGGTACCTAGTAAGCGCTTAACAAATACCATAAAAAGTTTGGTGTTATGAGTCTCGACCATATAATTCCCCTTTCCTTCCACCCTGAAGATCCCGTCTTCTCAGCACCCCAAGTAAAAATGATAATAATTGGGTTGTGGGCAGAGAACGTGTCTACCAACTCTGTTGTATTGTACTCTCCCAAGCACTGAATGGTATTTGTTAAGCACTTACTATATGACGTGCAATGGAGTAGATACAAAATAATTAGGTTGCACACACACACCCTTTCCCATATGGAGCTCACAATCTGAGAAGGAGGGAGATTAGGTATTTAGTCCCCTTTTATATTTGAGGAAACAGAGGCCAAGTGAAGTGGCTTACCCAAGGCCACACAACAAACAAGTGGCAAAGCCGGGATTAGAACTCAGGTCCTCTGAGTCCCAGACCTGTGCTCTTTCCACTAGGCAAGACTGCTTCTCTGTGCTACTCTGGAGAAGGTCCCTGTTCTGAGGGCTGCCTCTCTGGCCTACGGCAACGGGACAGGAAAGGTGAAGTCTAGTGAGATCCCCTCCCGCTGCCATCACGATGCAGTAAATGCATGAATGACCATTCTGACCGGTATAAAACATTAACAACCACTGAATTGAAGCAACACGGCCTATGAGGTAGCAATGTGACCTATGAGGAAGCAGTTTGGTCAAGTAGAAAGACCAAAGGCCCGAGAGTCATGAGAATCCGGCTCTGCTGTGTGGCCTTGGGCATATCACTTAGCTTCTCTGTGTCTCAGTTTTAATCTGTAAAATGCAAAGATCTAATTTGATCGTATCCATCCCAGTGCTTTTTAGAGTGCCTGGCTCATAGAAAGTGTTTAACAAATGCCACAGTAATTATTAACATGGAGATTCAACGCCTGTTCTCCCTCCCCCTTCATTTTCCTCTATAAACAGGTTGTGGGCAGGGAATGTGTCTATCAACTCTGTTGTATCATAATAATAATAATAATAATAATAATGGCATTTGTTAAGCACTTACTAGGTCGGGTTGGACACAGTCCCTTGTCCTACATGGGGTTCAGAGGCCTTTCCAGACTGAGCTCCCCTTCTCCCTCTACTCACTGTACCGCCCCCCTTCTCCTCTCCGCAGCTAAACCCTCTTTTTCCCCCCATTTCCCTCTGCTCCTCCCCCTCTCTCTTCCCATCCCCTCATCACTGTACTCGTCTGCTCAACTGTATATATTTTCATTACCCTATTTATTTTGTTAATAAAATGTACATTGCCTTAATTCTATTTATTTGCTATTGTTTTAATGAGATGTTCACCCCCTTGATTCTATTTATTGCTATTGTTCTTGCCTGTCCGTCTGCCCCCGATTAGACTGTAAGCCCAAAGGGCAGGGACTGTCTCTATCTGTTACCGATTTGTACATTCCAAACGCTTAGTACAGTGCTCTGAACATAGTAAGCGCTCAATAAATGCTATTGAATGAATGAATCCCCATTTTACAGATGAGGTAACTGAGGCACAGGGAAGTTGAATGTGAGCCCGTCATTGGGCAGGGATTGTCTCTATCCATGTCTGAATTGTATATTCCAAGCGCTTAGTACAGTGCTCTGCACATAGTAAGCACTCAATGAATACTACTGAATGAAATGATTTGTCCAAGATAAGTGGAGATAAGTGGCAGAGTCAGGATTAGAACCCATGACCTTCTGATTCCCCGGCCCGTGCTCTACTACACCATGCTGCTTCTACTCTCCGAAGCGCTCAGTACAGTGCTCTGCATACATTTAGTGCTGAATATATAAATCAAAGGTTTGATTGGGGATGGAGCCAGCTGTAACCAGAGTGAATTACTGAGTGGTGCTGAGTCCACGTAAAGCTGAGTCACATAAATGTAGCCACAGAAAAAGAGTGACCCTTTCTTCAGTTCTGCTTATCGATAACGGTGAACCCTGTCAGAATCTTTATGCTAGTTAAATGACTCACTATTGGAGAAGAAAGAGAATCAGCATGGCTTAGCAGATACAGCACCAGCCTGGGAGTCAGAGGACATGGGTTCTAATTCTGACTCCGCTAGGAGTCTGCTGCGTGATGTTGGGCAAGTCACTTAAGGTAACTGAGGCGCAGAGAAATTATCTGTAAAATGGGGATTGAGACGGTGAGTCCTATATGGGACCTGGACTGTGTCCAACCTGATTCGCTTCTATCTACCCCAGCGCTTTGTATAGTGCTTGACACATAATAAGAGCTTAACGATAGTATTAAAAAAAAAAAGGGTAGGCTCCAAATTTTGGGATATTTTTGGTTTGGTGGACCCTGGCTAGAAAACTAATAGATACTGCCAGAAATAGCCCTCAAAAGTCACAGTGGAGCCCCACTCATTCATTCAATCGTATTTATTGAGCACTTACTGTGTGCAGAGCACTGTACTAAGTGCTTAGAATGTACAATTTGGCAACACATAGAGACAATCCCTGCCCAACAACGGGCTCACAGTCTAAAAACGGGCTCAGTGGTATTTATTGAGCACTTACTGTGTGCAGAGCTCTCAGAGCTACTGCACTAAGCACTTGGATGAGTACAGTAATGTTGGTAGACACGATCCCTGCCCACAAAGAGCTTGAAATCTAGTGAGAGAGGTAGATAATAAAATGAATTACACTGGATTTGTCCATGGGTGGTGGACAGGGTTTGGGATGAAGGAAATTGCCCAGCCTTAATTGAAATGCCTGAAGGCTAGGGATTATGTCTGTGTATTCATTTCTGATAGCACCAAGTGCGAGGATATATGAAGTCAGGGCCACCTTGCTTTACTCCAATGGGAAAGGTAATCAGATCAAACAAAGCACTTCCAGACCAGCTATGCCATAGGATCTTGAGGAAGTGAGCCTGGGCTGGTAAATGGCTTGTACTTACCTGCAAGGCTTAACTAGGAACAGGATGGTTCTGTCAATCGGAACAGATTCAATGACGTTCCCAGCCACCAGCAGAGATGGCCCAAAAGTCCAGATGCCACAGCCTGGAAATCTCCCTCAAGAGGTGCATATCGATCGTCACAGGAGGCGGATTATACAAGGAATCTGTCTTGATTATGAGAAACGATCTCCCTGGAACAGCCAGTCAGCCACGCAGCCACGATGACAGCCGGGGACGCACATTACTCTCCCGGAAAGGTCAATCCAATAGGATGTAGGTTTGCATTCGGGCCAAGTCATGGTCACTCCATCACTTCACTCTATTCTCACTGCCCTGTCAGCTTTGTAATGGCTTTGCCCCCCTCAATGGCTCTCCTCCGTTGGTCCCCCTACACTAGACCGATACGCTAAATTAGGGCAGCCGGAGGTTGCTGAGGATGGCGGGATCATCACAAATGATAAACAGTGTCAAAGACAATTAGGGAGCCATGGAGTTAAGCATTCTTTCCTTGCCAGAATATGGAACGGGGCCTGGAAATGGTTTCTTAACGAGTCCAGCTCCTCCAACGACTATACGGAAGCTAGTTTGGGGCTCACGGCCGCAGTCAACTCTCCTCCCTCTGGCCCACTCCACATATTTGGCCTAGAATGCTGATTTCACTAACACGAAATCCTGTCAGTTCAACCTTCACTACATTGCTAAAATCTGCCCTTTCCTCTCCATCTAAACTATTACTTTAATCCTATCCTGCCTTGATCATTGCATCAGCCTCCTTGCTGACCTCCCTGCCTCTCCCCGCTCCAGTCCATACTTCACTCTGCTGCCTGCATCGTTTTTCTACAGAAAAGTTCAGGCCATATTTCCCCACCCCTGAAGAACCTCCAGTGGTTGCCCATCCAATTCCACATCAGACAGAAACTCCTCACCATTGGCTTTAAAGCAGTCAGTTACCCTGCCCCCTTCTAGCTGGTCTCCCTACTCTCTTCCTACAACCCAGCCCACACCCTTCGCTCCTCTAATGCTAACCTACTCACTCTATCTTAATCTCCTCTATCTTGCTGCTGACCTCTCGCCGACATCCTGCCTTTGATATGAAGAAGGAGGGCACTCTATGCCAGATAATTACTCCCACTTCAAAGCCTTATTGAAGGCACATCTCCTCCAAGAGGCTTTCCTTCACTAAGCCCTCTTTTTCTTCCACTCCCTTCTGCGTCACCCTGACTTGCTCCTTTAATTCATCATCCCTTCCAAGCCAAAAAGAACTTTATGTACATATCGGTAATGTATTGATTTATATTAATACCTCTCTCCCCCTCTAGAGTATAAGCCCTCTGTGGGCAGCGAATGTGTCTGTTACATTATTTTATCGTACTCTCTCAGCACTTAGTACAGTGCTCAGCACACAGTAAGTGCTCAACTGCCAATTCGGTACTTGGGAAATATTTAACCATAAGACTGGTCTTTGTGTATGTGTCAGTGAGCACTGCTGTTGGTTCAGTGGAGCGAGCACTGCTCTAGGTATGGGAAGATGTGGGTTCTTATCCCAGTTCTTCCCACAGCGAACAACGGCATATTCATTTTGTAATAGAATGTATCTCTGACTACCTACTCATTCATTGCACTCCGTGCCTCAGCGGGAACAGGACAGGCAAGGGCAAGAGAGAGTACAGGTAGCTCATTTTCTGCCCAGATTCATGGTCCTTGATCAATCGATGGTCTGAGAACCTCATCTTTTTGGGAAACTCCTTTATATGCTAGTCTATGCCTAGATTATGCTAGTCATACCTAAATTATGAGTCTGCTGAAGGCAAGGAACAAGCCTTCCCTCCTTCTGCACACCCAAATTCTATTCTCAGCTAGAAGCAGAATGGCTTAGTGGAATGAGCACTGGTCTGGGAGGCAGAAGGACCTGGGTTCTAATCCCAGCTCCACCACTTGTCTGCTGTGTGAATTTAGGCAAGTCACTTCACTGGGCCTCTGTTACCTCATCTGTAAAATTGGGTTTAAGACTGTGAGCTCTATGTGGGACAGCAACTGTGTCCAACCTAATTATCATATAACTACCCCAGTGCTTAGTACAGTGCCTGGCACCTAATAAGTGCTTAATAAATACCATAAAAAAAACTGACAGCCCCATACCTGGTTGATATTAATCAAAATACAGCTCCGAGTAAAAGATACCTTTTCAATTGAGAAGCAGCACGGCCTAGTGCAAAGAGCATGGGTCTGGGAGTCAGAGGACCTGGATTCTAATCCTGCCTCTGCCATTTGCTTGCTGTGTGACCTTGGGCAAGTCCCTTAATTTCTCCATGCCTCCGTTTCCTCATCTGTAGAATCGGCATTAAAATTCCTGTTCTCCCTCTCCTCTAGACCACGGAGGCCAAAGTGGTACAGGGATTGAATCTAGTCTGATTAACATTTCTCTACTCTAGTGCTTTGATAGTGCGTGGAAAGCAATCAATCAATGGTATTTAGTGAGCGCTTACTGTGTGCAGAGGACTGTATTAAGCACTTGGGAGAGTACAATAGAATTAGTGGATACGTTCCCTGCCCGTAATGAACATACAGTCTAGAGGGACATCTAAGTGCTTAATAATTGCCATTATCAATATTAAATTATTAATACTATAATTGAATAATCATATTTAGCCTGTCTGCCCCTTTACACCACAAGCTCCTTATGACCAGGACAATATATTTTTCTTCCTTTGTAACTCCCACTGTACCTAGCCTAACTGCTCAAAACTGTTACTGGCAGAAAAAAAAACACCTTTTCAGAAATATTTTATACACATGAGGTTTGATTCTCTTCTTTGGACCCAGGAGGATGACGAGTTAACTTACTGGGCTCACATCTCCCTCTGTCTTTACTTACTCTTGCCTTACAAGATTCCAGAAGAAGGGATTTCCCAGTCTTTAGTAGTAATCTTGTGTTTGGTTGTCTGCTGAGTCTTGGGTGGAGAGAGAAGATTGGATTGGCAGTTAGGAAACTGACATTCTAAGCCCAAGCCTGCCACTGATGTTTGCCACTGAGTGCTGGTTAATTATGGACAAATTCTTTGACCTCTCTGGGCCTTTATCTATCTGTAAAATACAGATTGTAATATCAACCCCTCTCTCAGTTCAAACTCTCAACAACCTATGATAAAAATCCAGGACATTATTGTATTTGGGTTGCCCTTTCTCACGTCTAACTGAAAAGGTTAAGTCTTTTCCCTTTTGCCTTTCCTCAGCAGAAACGGCGGGAGGCATCAATTCTCCAGGCTGTGTTTCCAAGTTGCTTAATCCATCGCTTGTTTTAGATGAATAAGTGCCAGGACCCGCCTCCCTAACCACTGCCTCTCCTGGTGGGTTCTGGGGTGAGGATCAGTGAGGGGGTTAATTACAATCTCTTCCACTCAGGGCACTGATGATGGGCAGTTGTGTTGCTGATTTGGAAACAGTATGCTGAGCAGACGGTGGTAAAACACTGATTTATTCAAAGGAGTTGCTGGGATTGGAGCCAAACTTTCTCTTTCCAAGGGGCACCTCAGTACCCAGCAGTCAGCAGATAAAAGTGCATCTCGACCTACACGTCTCACAAGACCCTCAGCCAAAGGCCTCTCCGCTCTTGGGGCCCTGCCCTCTGTTGACTCTAGGTAGAAATTTCAGAGCTTGGAGTTGTCACCTGTGACATCCCCAGGCACAAAAACAGGCCAGGAGGAGATCCTGCTTATTCCCTTCTCCTATTTGCTGCTCCCAATTCCTCAAAACTGGCAGCCTTCCCTGAAGACCACTGGGCAACACTCCAAATCGTCACCGGGTTAAGTGCAACTCACTCCACTGGGCAATTGTCCAATTTCTCTCTGGACTAATCCGACTCCGCCCCTAAATCAGGTAATCCCAGAATCCGTCTCCACTCTTCTCCCTTTCCTCTCCCCTTCTCCCCCGACCCTGATCGCCAGGCTCGAATCCTGGAAAGGCAGGGCTCAGTCTTTCCATTCTCCTGTGGGGCAGAGAGGGAATATTAAGAGAGGGGGTTCAGTGTAGAAGGATCTCAAAAACCCGCACTTAAACCTGAAATGCTCCGACCTGAGTGACATGTCAGGGGAGGGAAGGGTACAGATAGCTTCTCTTTCTATGTCCTTACTTGGTAGACCACCTAATTTGCGAGACAGAAGTTTTTCCTCTGGTTCTTGCCTAACTGGAGCTGTTCATCAATGCAGCTTCATGGGAAGGGGCAGCAGATCTTTGGTGTGTGGGGGAGGGAGTGTCTGAGTAGTGGGGAGGCATGGGATCGGAAGGGAAAAGGAAGTGGGCAGCCATAACCTGAAACCCATCCTGACCCCAGAGGCCCCCCTGCTGCAGTCAGGAAGGTTTAGCCTCGTAGATGAAAACAGCAGCCCCTGGACCAGGCCTTACCTTCAATCTTAACTCCCACTGACCATTCATTCATTCAATAGTATTTATTGAGCACTTACTATGTGCAGAGCAGTGTACTAAGCGCTTGGAATGTACAATTTGTTAAGCGCTTACTCTGTGCATAGCACTGTTCTAAGTGCTGGAGAGGATACAAGGTGATCAGGTTGTGCCACATGGGGCTCACAGTCTTAACCCCCATTTTACAGATGAGGTAACTGACGCACGGAGAAGTTAAGTGACTGGCCCAAAGTCACACAGCTGACAAGCGGCTGAGCGGGATTTGAACCCATAACCTCTGACTCCCAAGCCTCTTTCCACTGAGCCACGCTGAATCATGGTCAACTCCCTCTCAGGGGTGCTGGGATTCAATGCTACTAGAGACAGGCAGAGGGAGAAAACAGGTAACAATAACAATTGTGGTGATGAGAAGCAGCACTGTCTAGTGGAAGGAACATGGTCCTGGGAGTCAGAGAAGCTGGGTTCTAATCCCCGCTCTGCCAAATGCTTCTCCTGTGACCTTGGGCAAGTCTTTGTACCGCAGTTCTCTTGTTCTCCCTCCTACTTAGACTGTGAGCTCCATGCAGGACAGGGACTGTGTCCAACCTAATTCACTTCTATCTACCCCAGCATTTAGAACAGTGTTTGACATATAATAAGCACTTAAATACCATTGTAAACAAACTGTTAAGCACTTAGTGTAAGTCAAGCACATCCTAAGTCCTGGGGTAGACCCAAGGTAATCAGGTTGGACACGTAGGTAACTATTGCCTTTTACCGTGGTGAGGTCCATCCTGGGGTCGGGGAGATGGTAAATTGAAGCATCCATTATGCAGCCAAAGGAGTTGGGTGTGTAATTCAATGCCTCCCAAGAATGGATGATGTATTGGCCATCCTCTTATTGGCCTCTCCCAAGCACTTAGTACAAGTGCTCTGCATATGGTGAACGTTCAATAAGGATGACTGATTAAATGATCCTAGTTTTTCTTGCACCCCAGCCCGTTCTTTCTGTCTTACTGCTGCTACTGTGATAAGCTTCTGGGTCACGCAGGACACAACAGGCTTGCCAAATAAATTTTGGGCAGCAAAATTCCAAGCCATTTAGGGCAACCTTACAAATAAGGAGAAAATATGACCAGCCTTTCTTCTGTCCAGCCCGCCACTCCCCCACACACCACCCCTACTGACCCCACTGTGGGGACAAAGGTTAACAGGTAAATGAAGTTAGCAATTTTACTGATTACCTGGATTGTGTTGTCTTACCCTAGGCCAGCGGCTACTTGCAAGGCTCATTTAATAAGTTTTTAAATCCACTAAAAAGTGGGGCATGGAATAAGTGATTAAAAAAACCCTCCAGTGCCTTTGGTTAAACACCCTAATATAAATGATTAAAAATAGCTAATCTCCTAATGAGCAGGGAATTTTTTTTTTTATCGATTCAGTAATTACAAAATATATTGTAAAATCAATGTAAAATACTCTTGAAGTTCATATTGATTGGCTGGCTCTGATAAAATGATATTGAACAAAGGCTATATATCTCAAAGTGTAAATTTAAGCTAAATCTATTCCAGTCTGTTAGAAATGTAAATACAAGAATGGAACAACCCATTTATTGTGGCATCTAATCTGGGCTCTGCTCTTGCATAATTTCCATAGAATCAGTTCTAACTTTGGAAGCTATAGTTAATGAAACATAAGACTATTACTCCCCAGTGTATTTAAGTTTTCAGGCCTTTAAACAATAATTAATTAGGATTATATGACAAGAGAAGAATTTCCACTAGGAAAAGAAAAACTAATAGTTTCTCTCAACAAATGACGCCGAAACTCTTATTGACTCAATTTAATTTGTCCAATCTTCCCACCCAGGCTTCTCCGTCAGTAATTATTGGCTTTAAATACTTTCTACCAAGGAATGAGTTGCATTTTAAGTCTGCCACCTCTCAAGGTCCCAGACTTCAAGGGGCACTATAAATGTTCATGTATAGAAATAAATCCAAAGTCATTTTCATAGCCTCGTGATCAGCGCAATAATGTGGGTACTAGCAGAGATAGTTTTGTTGTTTGGATCAGCTGAAAGAGGGATACAGACAATTTTTTCTTTTTTTTCCTATGAGACGATGTCTTCAAAAACAGCTCCCATTTGGACTGGGTTCTGCCTGAATGATATTTCCTGAATATGCCACCATGTTCCCTCTTCCCTTTTTGGGAAAAAAAAACGGGTCTTTATATAGAAGCAGCTGTGTCTAGGAGAAAGAGCAGGGGCCTGGAAGACAGTGGACCTGGGTTCTAACTCCGGGTCTGCCATATGTTTGCTGTGTGACCTAGGGCAAATCGCTTAACTTCTCTGTCTCAGTTGCCTCATGTGCAAAATAGAGATTAAATCCTACTCCCTCCTACTTCGACTGTAATAATAATAATAATGTTGGTATCTGTTAAGTGCTTACTATGTGCCGAGCACTGTTCTAAGCGCTGGGGTAGACACAGGGGAATCCCCATTTTACAGATGAGGGAACTGAGGCGCCGAGAAGTTAAGTGACTTGCCCAAAGCCACACAGCTGACAAGTGGCCGAGCCGGGATTTGAACCCATGACCTCTGACTCCAAAGTCCGTGCTCTTTCCACTGAGCCATGCTGCTTCTCCAAGCCTCATGTAAGCCTCATGTGGGACAGGAACTGTGTCCAACCTGATGAATTTGTATCTACCACAGAGCCTAAACAGTGCTTGGCACATAATAAGCACTTAACAAGTACAATGATGATGATAATAATAACGATAATATTTTGTTGAACTAATGCAGTTCTGACTTGGACTCTATAGCCTTAGATCCCTCATCCTCCATGTTTCACTGGAAATTTAAATTGTTTCAAATCAAGAACAGAGGGTAACAAGGAATTCCTTGAAAAATGAGAAAAATGAGTAGACCTTTGATCTCCTGTGAATACTTTCCCCTCTCTGACCATTGTTTTTTTTCCCCCTAGGATTCTACACATTTTCTTTCTCCTTCACCCTTTCTTCCTCCCTCCCCCTCTGCCCTCCAAAGTTCTGGGAAACTGCAAGTAAATAGACATAGAGGAGGGAGAAAGGAAAAATATGGAAGAGAAAGGGCGGGAGAGGGAAGCAGAAGAAGGAAGAAAGGAGGGAAAGAGGAAACAGATGAAAAAAAACCTTCCAAACAAACCATTTGAAATTTAAAAGCTAAAGGCAGAGTAAGGAAGCTGACATGAATCAGGGCTGTCCGTCTATTCTGTCAGTAACAAGAGTTCCCGGAGAAGACCCTGCAGGGGAACTTGTTTTCTGTGAGCTCACAAACTTTCATGCCTGCATGGGCCTCTCCCTCAGATGTTTATGTGAGATTTGGTGTCTGCTCTGCTCTTCGCGGACCTAAGCCAAAGCCTAATATTTTTTGGGAAATATCTTTTTCCAAAAAGAAAAAGAACCCAAAAAACACATCCCTCTCAGGCTCAACAAGTAACCAATCCTCACCATCAGTTCTCATTCTAGCAGCGTTGGAAATATTGAAAATGGAGAATCCTGGAACGTGCAGTAAGTGCAACTGTATCCACCCCAGCGATTAGAACAGTGCCTGGCACATAGTAAGCGTTTAACGAAACCATGATTATTAATTATTAACAACCAAGTTGGTTGAGATAGAGCTCAGAACAAGCTTGAGAAGCAGTGAGGCCTAGTGGAAAGAGCAAGGACCTGGGGGTCAGAGAACCTGGGTTCTCATCCCAGTTCTGCCATTCACTTGCTTTGTGACCTTGGGCAAGTCACTTAACTTCTTTGTGCCTCAGTGTCCCTATCTGTAAAATGGGGATTAAATCCTACTCTTTCTCCCTTAGGCCATGAGCCCGACATTGTGTCCAACGTGATGATCTTGTATCACTCTAGCAGTGTTGGGACTATTGAAAATGGAGAATCCTCGAACATGCAGAATGTGAAACCTAGTTGGTTGAGGTAGACCTCATAAGAAGCTTGAGAAGCAGTGTGGCTTAGTGGATAGAGCTTGGGCCTCAGAGTCAGTAGGACCTGGATTCTAAACCTGGCTCCACCACATGACTTCTGTGTGACCTTGGGTAAGTCATTTAAGTTCGCTGGGCCTCAGTTACCTCATCTGTAAAATGGGGATTAAGAATGTGAGCCTGAGCTCTTTACCATCTCTCCTAAAGCATGTCCTCTCCCAAACTTTCCCATCACTGTAGACAGCACAACCATCCTTCTTGTCTTACAAGCCCGTAACCTTGGTGTCATCCTTGACTCGGCTCTCTCATTCAACCCACCTATCCAATGTCACCAAATCCTGTCAGTCCCACCTTCACAACATCGCTAAGATCCGCCCTTTCCTCTCCATCCAAACGGCTACCACATGAGTGTAATCACTCATTTTATCCCACCTAGATCACTGCATCAGCCTCCCTTCTGACCTCCCAACCTCCTGCCTCTCCCCACTTCAGTCTATACTTCACTCCTCTAGCCAGATTATCTTTCTACAAAAATGCTCAGGACATGTCACCTGGAGGGCCTCAAACACCTCCAGTGGTTGCTTAACCACCTCCATGTCAAACAAAAACTCACTATTGGCTTTAAAGGTCTCCATCACCTTACCCTCTCCTACCTCACCTCCCTTCTTTCCTTCCTCAACGCAACCTATACACTTCGCCCCTCTGGTGTTAATTTCACCGAGCCTGTTCTCACATGCCTCATCGGCGATTCCTGGCCCACGTCCTCTCTCTGGCCTAGAACACCCTCCCTCCTCAAACCCTCCAGACAATCACTCTCCCCCCTTTCAAAGCCCCGCTGAAGGTGCATCTCCTCCAAGAGGCCTTCCCAGACTAAGCCCCTCTTTTCTTCAGCTCCCACTCCCTTCCGTGTCACCTTGACTCGCTCCCTTTGCTCTTCCCCCCGTCCCCACCCCACAGCACTAGTTTATAAATCTGTAATTTTATTTATTAAAATTGATGCCTGTTTACTTGTATTGATGTCTTGATGCCTGTTTACTTGCACTGATGTCTGCCTCCCCGCCTCTAGACTGTGAGCTCATTGTGGGCAGAGATTGTCTCTCTTTATTGTTGTATTGTACTTTCCCAAGTGCTTAGTACAGTGTTCTGCACACAGTAAGAGCCCAATAAATATGATTGAATGAAAACACGATTCAGGGTGTCCAATCTGATTAGGTTGTATCTACCCCAGTGCTTAGAACAGTGCTTGGCACATAGTAAGTGCTTAACAAGTGCCGTGATAATTATTATTATTTTCTACCCCAGCACTAGTACAATGCTTGTCATATAGTAAGTGCATAATAAACAGCTAATCAATCAAGGGTGTTTACTGAACACATACTCAGTCCAAGGCACTGTTCTAAGCATTTGAGAGAATATATCAGAAACAAAACATACTTTCCCCGTCCTCAAGAAGCTCACCATCTAAATCACTGTTCAGGGTTGAGCTATAAGTGTCTGTATCGTTCACTGAGTTTCAGAAAGACTTATGGCAACTACGCCAATCTGGGTGCTACCCAAAAATGAACATTTTGGGGACTTAATTTGCATGAAGGCCCTTCATGTACTGAGAGCCTCAATCAGGTATACACTGATGAGTGTGGTGGGACAGTAGATTAGCTGAGAGACAGAATGGAGAATCAAAATGATATTTACATGAACATCAATCCCGGCTCTGCCACGTGTCAGCTGTGTGACTGTGGGCAAGTCACTTCACTTCTCTGCGCCTCAGTTACCTCATCTGTAAAATGGGGATTAAGACTGTGAGCCCCACGTGGGACAACCTGATTCCCCTGTGTCTATCCCAGCGCTTAGAACAGTGCTCTGCATAGAGTAAGTGCTTAAATACCAACATTTTTTTTTAATCAAATAACTTCAACAATAAACAGTTTCTTTATATTACTAATGCAGCTATTTATTCTCAGGGATCTATATACATAGCAGAGTAGCCCCACTATTACCTAAAACAAACAGTAAAGGAGATATAATATTATTAGTAAAGCAAACACTCCAATAGCTTACTTTAAGGGCTTGGACCATTAAGCCCTTGTGTCATAAGCTGTTCAATCTGCTCTGTTCCAACAGCTCATATTCCAAGGGTTGAAAAGATCTGAATAATTAAGACACAAGATGCACTGAAGTCTAAAAAAATTGAGAAGCAGCAAAGCCTAGTGGAAAGAGCTCAGGCCCAGGAGTCTGAGGACCTGGGTTCTAATAATAATAATAATGTTGGTATTTGTTAAGCGCTTACTATGTGCAGAGCACTAAGCGGTGGGGGAGATACAGGATAATCAGGTCATTCATTCATTCAATAGTATTTATTGAGCGCTTACTATGTGCAGAGCACTGTACTAAGCGCTTGGGATGAACAAGTCGGCAACAGATAGAGACAGTCCCTGCCGTTTGACGGGCTTACAGTCTAATCGGGGGAGACGGACAGACAAGAACAATGGCAATAAATAGAGTCGAGGGGAAGAACATCTCGTAAAAACAATGGCAACTAAATAGAATCGAGGCGATGTACAATTCATTAACAAAATAAATAGGGTAACGAAAATATATACAGTTGAGCGGACGAGTACAGTGCTGTGGGGAGGGGAAGGGAGAGGTGGAGGAGCAGAGGGAAAAGGGGAAAATGAGGGTTTAGCTGCGGAGAGGTAAAGGGGGGATGGCAGAGGGAGTAGAGGGAGAAGAGGAGCTCAGTCTGGGAATGCCTCTTGGAGGAGGTGAGTTTTAAGTAGGGTTTTGAAGAGGGAAAGAGAATCAGTTTGGCGGAGGTGAGGAGGGAGGGTGTTCCGGGGCCGCGGGAGGACGTGACCCGGGGGTCGACGGCGGGATAGACGAGACCGAGGGACGGCGAGGAGGTGGGCAGCAGAGGAGCAGAGCGTTGCGGGGTGGGCGGTAGAAAGAGAGAAGGGAGGAGAGGTAGGAAGGGGCAAGGTGATGGAGAGCCTCGAAGCCTAGAGTGAGGAGTTTTTGTTTGGAGCGGAGGTCGATAGGCAACCACTGGAGTTGTTTAAGAAGGGGAGTGACATGCCCAGATCGTTTCTGCGGGAAGATGAGCCGGGCAGCGGAGTGAAGAATAGACCGGAGCGGGGCGAGAGAGGAGGAAGGGAGGTCAGAGAGAAGGCCGACACGGTAGTCTAGCCGGGATATAACGAGAGCCCGTAACAGTAAGGTAGCCGTTTGGGTGGAGAGGAAAGGGCGGATCTTGGCGATATTGTAGAGGTCATCCCACGTGAGGCTCACAGTTAATCCCCATTTTACAGATGAAGTAACTGAGGCACAGAGAAGTGAAGTGACTTGCCAACAGTCACACAGCTGACAAGTGGCAGACCCGGGAATCCAACCCATCACCTCTGACTCTGAAGCCCAGGCTCTTTCCACTGAGCCATGCTGGTTCTAATTCGAATGCAATCAATTGTTTGCTGTGTGACCTTGAGCAAGACTTAACTTCTCTGTTGCCTAAGTTTCTTTAACTGTAAAATGGCGACTAAGGCTGTGAGCCCATGTGGGACATAGATTGGGTCCAACCTCTTAATCTTGTATCAAATCCAGCCATTAGTACAGTGCCTGGTATAAAGGAAGTACTTAAATACCCTAAATAAAAAGTCTGCTGAGCACTTTGGAAGGGGTTGTCAAACAATGATATTTACTGAGCACTTTGTGCGAAGCACTCTAAGCACATTTGGAGAGTAAAATATAGTTAGTAGACACAATCAGTTTCCTCAGTGAGCTTAGGTAAGGAAAGCAATTCCTCCCTCTGAGGAGGAAAGGAGCAAATGTCACAAGGCCATCAGTCACTAGCCCTCTCTGTCTTTGTGTGGAGGGACACTTTCTCTACCCACCTCGATGGCACTGCTGGTATGATCTCCTCCAAGCTCTACTCCTCTCTGAAACCAGGCGGACCACAGAGATGCCCAAACCTCAGTCCTGGGCTTACTTTTTTTGTTTTTTGCTTTGTTTGATAAACTGGGCCTGGCCACAAGACCCAATCAAGAACAGATGCATTATATGAGATGATTTTAGGTCCAAATTTCAAAGCCCAACTTGGGGGCCAGAGGTGGAAAGGGAGAGAAATCCCCAAAACCTGGGTGCCAACACCCCAGCACTGCAAGTTTACCAGGCTCAGGAGAAGTCAATTTATCCCAATGCCACACCAACCCCTGAGAAATCATAGGCTCTGTGGGATGGATGAAAATAAAGATTCCATCAGAAGCCAACAGAGAATTCACACAAGCTCCCTCTCTCCAGCTTCTAGCTTTCCACCTTCCTTGCCATCATCCTGAGGCTCCTCTGTGACTACGCCAGGGCTGCCCACTTTTGGGAAAACTGTGGGGGTGTGGACTCCCTTCTTAACTGCCTTCTCAATATTTATTAGGTGATCTTTGGATGAGTGTTTATTCCTTAATTTATCTATACCCTATGCTGCGGAATCCATTCAACAGGCATTCTTCAACAGCCAAAGCTTTAACCGGCTGCTGGGACAACCAGAATGCAATGCAGATGTGGCTCATCCTTCAAAGTGAGACACCCCAACCAGGGAGATTAAGGGGGAGGGGTCTTGAGGTCACCTGGACCCAGATCTGTAGTCAGCAGGATAGAGTCCAAAAGATTTTATTGAGCACCTTAAGGTGCGTCAGATGGAGCTAGAAATCCACGTTAGGGAATACGAAGCGTCAGTCATCCGATCGTGTTTATTGAGCGATTGCTGTGTGCAGGGCACTGTACTAAGCGCTTGGGAGAGTACAGTAGAACAATGCAACAGACACATTCCCTGCCCTCAGGGAACTCACAGTCTAGAAGGGGAGACAGACAACAATATAAATAAATTACAGATATATACATAGGTACTGTGGGGCTGGGAGTGGGGAAGAATAAAGGGAGCAAGTCAGGGTGATGCAGAAGGGAGAGGGAGAAGAAGAAAGGAGGGCTTAGTCAGGGAAGGCCTCTTTTTTTTTTTTTTTGAGCGGGGAAGGTAATTTGTTAAGTGCTTACTATGTGCCAGGTGCTGTACTAACTGCTGGGGTAGATACATGCAAATCAGGTTGGACACATTCCCTGTCCCACATGAGGTTGATAGTTTCAATCCCCATTTTACAGAAGAGGTAACTGAGGCACAGAGAAGTAAAGTGACTTGCCCAAGGTCACATGACAGAAAAGGGATTAGAACCCATGACTTTGACTCCCAGGCCCGTGCTCTATTGTGTTATGCTCCTTCTCTTGGTGGAGGAACTGTATCAAAGAGCTAATGGAAACTCGTGGCAGTTATTCAACAAGCTGTAGCTCTTTGAAGACTTTCAACTACTCATGAAAATCAACTTCTCCCATCCAGCTCTTGCTTCTGTAACAGAGTTATTAGATTCCAGCCTAAAATTCCCAATCTCTGCAGGCAACTTGGCTGGTGTGAATTTTTCATTGAAAAGACCAGGTAGGCTTCACCGAAAGGGACCAGGGAACCTCCCCCAGGAGGCCTCTCAAAGGGCAGTGGACGTTCCACAAACTCGCATTAAATTCAATATCTGCATTGCTAAGAAACCTATAATTTCAATCAATATTATTTACGGTGCTCTGACCGTGTGCCGAGCACCTTACTTAGCCCTTGGAAGAGTACAACATAACAGAGTTGGTAGACACATTCCCTGCCCACAAAGATAACTGCGGTATCTATTGAGAGCTTATTGTGTGCCAAGGACTGTATTCAGCACTGGGTTAGATAACAAGATAATCAGGTTGGATACAGTCCCTCTCCCGCAATAGGCTCCCAATCTAAGGGGGATGGAGAGAGGGTATTAAATCTCCATTTTACAGCTGATGAAAATGAGGACCAGAGAAGTTAAATGATTTGTCCAAGGTAACACAACAGGCAGATGGTGGAGCTGGGATTAGAATACAGGTCTAGCTGGACCCTAGGGCAGTGAACTTTGCTACACGGGTCTTGATGACTAAAATCTGAAGAGTTGGGAAGAGCTGGGGGAAGGGGACAGGGGGTTTCCCATAGGAAGAATTGTATTGTAATCCATCAATCAATTGTATTTATTGAGCTCTTATGTGCAGAACACTGTACTAAGTACTTGGGAGAGTATAATACAACAGAGAGTTGGTACTTTCCTAAGTGCTTAAAACCATGTTCTGCACACAATAATAATAACAATGTTGGTATTTGTTAAGCGCTTACTATGTGCAGAGCACTGTTCTAAGTGCTGGGGTAAACACAGGGGAATCAGGTTGTCCCACGCGGGGCTCACAGTCTTAATGCCCATTTTACAGATGAGGGAACTGAGGCACAGAGAAGTTAAGTGACTTGCCCACAGTCACACAGCTGACAAGTAGCAGAGCTGGGATTCGAACTCATGAGCCCTGACTCCAAAGCCCATGCTCTTTCCACTGCGCCACGCTGCTTCTCTAGCACTCAATACCATTGATTGGCTGATCGAACTGAAAGCTGCATGAGCCAGAGAAATGGAATAAATGCTGTAGTTTTCTTCTCAGTTGATCATTCAGTCTTTGCCAAATATGGCTGCTTTTTCCATTCACCCCCAGATGCAAATATTCCCAAACCAGAAAGCCAACCAGGCCTGCCGGCTGAATGCCCCCTCCCCATCTATCGACTGGGGTAAGGAGAATGGGGCTCTGACAGCTGCCACTCATGTCATGCTGAGAATCTGCCCTCTCAGGCCCCGTGCAATGAAACATCTCCTCCTGTCAGCTTAGGGTAACCCCACTGGTGGGACCTAAGAGCCAGCAAATCACATTTTCTCTTCCCCATTGCCCTCCCCCCTTTTTTGTTTTGGTTTCAAAATTGGCTCTGGGGTAATCCTGCCCCTTCATGACAACGTCCAGTGAGACTTTCATCTCTGGTTCTTTCTTGCAACGAAGCCATTTCCAAACCCCAGGTCTACCCCACATTGTCCCCTCCTTCACCATGGCAGCCCTTTCTTTGCCTCTCCGTCTCCTCCACCCCTATCCCTCTCTGGAAGCAAACCCAGCAAAACTAATTTCATTTATTTTTCCGTTTCCATACCCGAGGACGACCTGACACTGTCCCTTCCTCCACTGTGGCAGCCCTTCTTCCTCCTCTCCTTCTCTCTCTCCACCTCCTCAATCCCCGTCCCTCGCTGGAAGCAAACCCAGCAAGACTAATTTCATTTCTTTTTCCTTTAGTTTGTCTATCTGTGACAGCCCTTTTTATGCATTTAATTCATTCTCGATTTCTCATAATCAGAGGGAAGGTATCCCCTAAGGTTAGGAGAGAGCTTGTCAAAAAGGCAGCGTAAATTTGCAGAAGTAATCACCAAGTGTATCTCCACTTCCCTCTGCCCGTGGAACTATTAACTAATATCGCTGTCTAATCTTTTTTGCACTTATTTATTTTGTAGCGAGAAACTAGCGTTATAAACACCCCTACTGTCAAAACTTGTCATCCTCATTACCTCAAGGCGGGCTTCATCTCCGTTCTTCTAATTTCAGAGTTTCTCGAATTCACAGCCGCTGGAAATTGAGTACAAAATCCATTATCATTTGTATATTTTAATTATGCAAATGAGGCAGCTCAGCTGCGATGTCCGGGACCTGCAGGGATGCCTGACTTCATTCTGGGTGATTACAATTTATCCAGTCGAGTCACTTTAATTGTAACAAGCTAATTACATTGTTTCATTTGGCTTTAACAAAAGAAAAGGAGACAGAAAGCTTAATGGTAAAGGCCCGGAATGAAGCCGTTTCTCTCCGATGTGGGGCTGGCACTTCTGAATCAAAGCCGGTTAACCCTCCACCTGCAGAGGCTCAGACCAGAGAGGAAGGGATGGTGGGAAGTGGCAGTCTTTCACAAGTGTTCCTTTCTAGTCAGTTCATTAGCCATCTTGGCTAGGGAAGGGTGGGAAGGCTACCTGGGGGCTAAACATTCCTGAGCATTGGCTAAATAAAAGGGATATGGGGGACTTTAACCCAGACCCTCTAAATAATGATGGTAAAGTGCAGTTGTGCCAGCCACTGCGAATCCAACCCCATCGACGGCCCTCTTCTGGGTTTCTGGATCTTGGGAGAAATAGAGGGTCAGCTCCCAGAGCAGCTCCTTCTAGACTAGCCTCGCAGATGGGTCTTAACTCCATCAGCCCACCAGCGTTTTAGCAGCCTGCCAGATCTTAAAACGGCTCTCTCCGCTCAGACCAGCATCATGGCAACCACGTCCTGGTGGCGGAGAGGGTGAGAGACCTGAAAACCAGCAGGGCCAGGGCGCTGGGACATTTGTTAAACTTGCCTCTCAGTCTGGTTTCGTTCCAGTCCAGCCAAGTTTCTCTCTCTTCCTGGACACGTTCCCTGTTCTTGCATATGGAGGAAATCCAACATCAGATGTGTGATGTGGAGAAAGATCACAGAAGGACAGCAGGTTATACCAAAATCTGACTGAAGACTCTCCTCTCTGACTCTTTTTATGAATGTTCGAGTGGCCTGGAAAGCGACACCTTCCCACCAAGGTGCCCCTTGGGTGAGGAGGGTTGGGAATGGAGAATTTCCAGTCAGCCAGGATGTGATGGCCCATACAGGACTGTTGCTTTGGAACACCACCATCACCCACAAACACAATCCACCATCACCACCTCTATTCTGCTAAAGGGCCATGAAAAATTTAATGCCCTCTGGCTGGCGACAGAGCTCAAGGGAGAGGCCAATTGTCCTCCTGTGCTGGATGTTTCTATTCTCCCTCGTGGTTTTCTTAGCCCTCCAAAGCCACTGCACGATAGGGCGACAGACTGATACAAAGGGTAAAATGAAGATGCTGTTGCCGCTGCCCAAATTTCTAACTCTTCGTAAATTAGAGGCAGATGCCCAGCCACTCATAGCTCCATCAGATGGCTCTATGGAGTAATTATAATACTTTATGGACATTAACTCACTGATTCTCATAATACCCTGGGAGGTAAGAGCTCAGGATCATTATCCTCACTTTAAAGAGACCAAAAAAATCTCATTCCCTCTCACTCTCTCTTATTTTCTCTCTACATTTCTAGAGCACCTGTCACCAGAATTCATTGGACGGAGAAACACCGGGAAGACCTCAGCAAAACAAGAAGATGGATAAGTGAGAGGCAGAGTTTGGGGAAATGGGATAACAATGATGGAAGGAAAGAAGGCATAATGGTGCTCGGGACCAAAGAAATGCATGGATAGAGATGTTATAGGGAAGGATTTAAGGAGCTAAATAGGTAGAGCTCAACTAAGTGAGCTCCAGAGGGAGAAGCAGGAACAGATTATAAATACCTAAAACCTGGGAACTCAGCAGAGGAAAGAATGGCTCAACCTGGCATGAGGCTGTAGTTTCGAATGCTGCAATGAATTTAAGAAGGGGGAAGTTTAGATTGAAGATTAGCAATAGCAATGGAGGAGAAAAATAAACCAGGCAATGAAGCCAACCTCCGGTAACCTTGCGTAATCACCATTTGGAATGTTTAAACCAAATAGAGCCTGGTCTAGGAGGGGGCTGGAGAGAAGAATCCTAGCAGTGATGCCTAGATTAATCAATGAATTGAAAAAGTCAGCAGAACTTTTTGAGTTAAGTGGTTTTTCACTGTTGCCTTGCTTAGAGACAGGGAGATGCATTAGATGACTGTAAGCTTATTTTGGGCAGGGATCATATCTGTTGACTCTGTTGTATTTTACTCTCCCAAGCTCTTAGTACAGAGCTCAAATACCACTGATTGACTGATGACTGAGTGAGGTCCCTGCTATGCTTAAAATATTGACTGTATAAGAACACATGCGAAGCAGTCTGATCCCAATCAAGCCTTTATGAGTCCACTCCCAATCAGTCTGGAGCTTCCCAGGATATGCTGTGAGGAGAACAAGCACAGAAAAAAACACCAAGTCCTGGCTTTTGGGTTCCGGTTGGAAATATTTTCCAAGGACCTCCCTCATCATCATGATCAACAAGAAGTTGCCTCTTGGGTCTATCTCCCATATGCTCTCAAAATCTATACCCTTTTCATGCGTCTTAGGTCTAATTCATTCCTTCTCACCTCTTAAAAATTCTTCCTCCCATTCTCTTCCTTTCCTGTACCAGTCATTCAACCGCATTTATTGAGTGCTTACTGTGTGCAGAGCACTGTACTAAACACTTGGGAGAGTACAATATCTCTGTCCACAATGAGCTTATGGTCTAGAGGGGGAGACAGACATTAATATAAGTCACAGATATGTACATAAGTGCTTTGAGGCTGGGGATGGGGAGTAATGAATAAAGGGAGCAAGTTAGGACAACTCAGAAGGGAGTGGGAGAAGAGGAGAGAAGAGGATTAGTCAGGGAAGACACCTTGGAGGAGATGTGCCTTCAGTGAGGCTTCAGCCTCTCACTCTTCACTGGCTCCAGACTGTGAGTCCATTGTTGGGTAGGGATTGTCTCTACTTGTTGCCTAATTGTACTTTCCAAGCACTTACTACAGTGCTCTGCACATAGTGAGCACTCAATAAATACGATTCAATGAATGAATGCCATCGAACACACCCAAATTTCTTCTCTAACTTCTTTTGGATCCCACAGACCCCTCTAGCTATTACCCAATCTTCCTGTTCCCATTCTTGTCCCGACTCCTTGAACTGATGATTACACCTTCTGTTTTCATTTCCTTGCTACCAACTCTCTCCTAGACCCATTGCAATCTAATTTCTGGGCATTTTACTCACCCGTGATTGCTCCCCGAAATCTCCAGTGACTTCTCTTTATCCAGGTCTATTGGCTTTCACTCTGTCCTAAATCCTCCATAACTTCTCAGCTCCTTCCAGCCCCTTGACCATTCTCTGCTCCTGGAAATGCTCTTCAAAACTTGGTTCTACCAACACAGTATTCTTCTTGTATTCAATCTACAGATGGAGTACCTATCCCACTGCTTAGGTATTTGTTAAGCACATTTAAGTGTTTAAATTCTATAATTTTTGTCATTATACCTTAAAGTCCCTGATGGCAGGGACTGTGCCTTTTACCTCATATTTTTTATGGCATTTACTTATGGCGCTTACTATATACCAGGCACTGTACTTAATGCTGGGGTAGATACAAGTCAAACAGATTATCCCAGATAGGGATCACAGTCTTAATCCCCATTTTACAGATGATGGACAGCATCCCACATAAAGTAGGTGCTCAGTAACTACTAAGGTTTTGTTTGTTGTTTTTTTTACTGAGCCCCCAAGATTATATAACACTGCATTCACTTCTACAAATACATTTTGAAGATGGAAAAAGAGACTCTGCTCTCAGGGCCTTACAACCTAAAAAGGGAGACAAGACAGACAAAAGTACTCCCTATGTAAATAAATTATGGTACTTAAATAGACGCTGATTGACCCAATAGGTCCCTGATTGACCACACCCATTCTTCTTTATCCCTTGTGACACACTCCTCCTTCTCCTCATGTTTTTCTTGTACTATACTATGTACAATGTATGTGCTTTCTGAATACACTTTTCAGTCTTGAAGATGAAATCACGCAAAAGTATAGGGAACCTACCGGCTTGTGAATTCATGTTCTGTAACTAATCTTGGCCTTCAGAAAGACTTCTCCCCATAATTTACCTCATCTGTAAATTGGGGATTAATACTGTGAGTCCCATGTAGGACTGCATCCAACCTGATTAGCCTGTATAATAATAATAATGACAGTAATGGTATTTGTTAAGTGCTTACAATGTGCCAGGCACTATACTAAGCTCTGGGGTGGATACAAGTAAATCGGGTTGAACACAGTCCTTGTCCCACGAGAGGCCCTCAAGGCTCTCCGTCACCTTGCTCCCTCCTACCTCTCCTCCCTTTTCTTTTTCTACTGCCCACCCTGTACGCTCCGCTCTTCTGCCACCCACCTCCTCACCATCTTCCATTCTCACCTATCCCGCCGTGGACCCCTGGGCCACGTCCCCTCGCGGTCCTGGAACACCCTCCCTAAACTAATTCTCGTCCCCTCTTCAAAACCCTACTTAGAGCTCACCTCCTCCAAGATGCCTTCCCAGACTGAGCTCCCCCTTTTCCCTCTGCTTCCTCTGCTCCTCCTCTACCCCCTCTTCACCTCCCCTCAGCTAAGCCCTCTTTTCCCCCCTTTCCCTCTGCTGCTCCCCCTCTCCCTTCCCCTCAGCACTGTACTCATCCGCTCAACTGTATATATTTTCATTACCTTATTTATTTTGTTAATGAGATGTACATCACCTTGATTCTATTTATTTGCTATTGTTTTAATGAGATGTTCATCCCCTTGATTCTATTTATTGCTATTGTTTTTGTCTGTCCGTCTCCCCTGATTAGACTGTAAGCCCGGCAAAGGGCAGGACTGTCTCTATCTGTTACCGATTTGTACATTCCAAGCGCATAGTACAGTGCTCTGCACATAGTAAGCGCTCAATAAATACTATTGAATGAATGAACAATCCCCATTTTACAGATGAGGTAACTGAGGCACGGAGAAATGAAGTGACTTGCCCAAGGTCACACAGCAGACAAGTGGTGGAGCCAGGATTAGAATCCAGGCCCGTGCTCTATCCACTACACCATGCTGCTTCTGCCCCAGAACATAGTGTCTGGCTCCTTCACCGTCTCATTATTTTCCAATCAATCACAATCGTATTTATTGAGCGCTTATTGTGTACAAAGCACTGAACTAAACACTTGGGAAAGTACAGTGAAACAACAGAGATAATAGACTCCTTCTCTGCCCACCAAGAGTTTGCAATCTAGAGGGGGGAGACAGACATTAACATAAATGAATTGTGGACATTTACATAAGTGCTGTGGGGTTGAGGGAGGGGTGAATAAAGGGAGCAAATCCAAGTGCAGTGGTGATGCAGGAGGTAGAGGGAGAAGAGGAAAGGAGGAAAGGAGAAAAGAGGAAATTTGCCTTCAATAAGGCTTTGAAGGTGGGGAGAGTAATTGTCTTTCGGACATGAAGAAGGAGGGTGATGAGGGACAGAGGCAGGATGTGGGTCAGAGATCAGTGGTGAGATAGATGAGATGGAGGTACGATGAGTAGCTTGGCAGAAGAATGTAGCGTATGGGCTTGGTTGAATTAAGAAAAGAGTGAGGTAAGGTAGGAGGAGGCAAGGTGATCGGGGGCTTTAAAGCCAATGGTAAAGAGTTTCTGTTTGATTTGGTAGTGGATGGGCAACCACTGGAGGTTCTTGAAGAGTCGGGAAACATGATCTTAAAGTTTTTCTAAAAGATAAATAAATCTTAAAAATAATCCTGGCAGCAGAGTGAAGTATGGACTGGAGTGGGGAGAGACAGGGAGGTCAGAAAGGAGGCTAATGCAATCGTCCGGGCAGAATAAGTGCTTGGATTAAGGTGGTAGCAGTTTGGATGGGGAGAAAAGGGTGGATTTTCGCAGTGTTGGGAAGTATGAACCAACAGGATTTAGTAACAGATTGAATATGTGGGTTGAATGAGAGAGATGAGTCGAAGATAACACCGAAGTTACGGGCTTGTGAGACAGGAAGGGTGGCGGTGTTGTCTACAGTGTCAGGAAAATCATGGGGAGGACAGGGTTTGGATGGGATGATAAATTCTATTTTGGACATTTTACATTTAAGGTGGCAGTGGGACATCTGCACAGAAGTGTCTTGAAGACAGATTGTGAAGACTCGCCCAACGATTTGCATTTCAAATTATCTAAAGAGGAATGATTCTTCCAAATCACCCAGGTCAAAAATTCACAAATTTCAGTCCTCGGCTCTCAAACAAGTCTCCAAAAGAGAAGATTCATGACAATCCACAACTGATACGAAGGAAAGTCAAGGAAACGATCACTTAGGAAAGGCCACTTCAGACCCCCCATGGGGCTTGGATTTGAACCCAGAGCCCAGCCTCCCCCTTCAGTCAGCCAACCACCAAACCCATCTCACCTTTAAAAAATATCCTTGCTCAACCATTTTATCTACGTGAAGATGCTGTGTGAGGAAAAGCCCAGACCATTGGCTTAGGCAGGACGGCAGAAATTCCATCCTGCCCATCCAAGCCTGCCACACAATAGATGAAGGATAGTAAATAATTAAAGAGAATCATTGTGTAATGGGCTGACCCCTGAGCATTGTACATCACTCAATCTGATTCCTTCCCTCTCTAATCTAGATGGTTTGAGCCTTCTCTTCAGTGTGCCCGTTAATGACCTTTCATGAGAATTAACTGATAGAAAGCATCAACTCTGTATCTACTGCATTTTTTAAAAGCCGCACCATACCATATCTATTTGCTTGCCCGCACAGATTAGATTTGTAAAAACAATTTGAATGATTTAAACCGTTGGTTATGGGAAAGACTATTGAGCTGCTGAGGAGAGGGAGGGGGTTCCGCTGCATCTGTGGGCCGCATCAGACCCTGCTGGAGATGAAAGCGGTCCAGGCCGGTCAAGACTGCAAGCTCCTCCTCTGAACTGTAAGTTCCTTGTGGGTGGGGATTGGTCTACTGGCTCTGTGGTACTGAAATAATAGTAATGGCATTTATTTACCACTATGTGAGAGAAACAGGTGGGAATTAAACCTGGTCTTTGTCCCCCAGGTGCCTAGTACAGTGCTTGCAAACAGTAAGTGCTCAACAAATATCATTAATTGATTGGCTCTAGAATGCAAGAGAACCCCCAGAGTTTGTCCCTGGGAATTCACTATCCAGCAGATCCTAGTTCTGTTTCCTGTTAGGGTTTGTTCTCTTAAAAGCACCAACATTCTTGAGCCTTGAAGAATTCAATCAACTGTGCATGTTACTAGCTCTCATTTTTCCATGCAATGGAGGCAAGCAGTCAGGTGAATAACAACAGATACATGAAATTGGAGACAGCACCTGGGGAGGCAAGGCTCCTTGTGTACAAATCTGAAATTTATTTATATTAATGTCTGTCTCCCCCCTCAGACTGTAAGCTTGTTGTGAGCAGAGAACATGTATACTTATTGTTATATTGTTCTTTACTAAGTGCTTAGCACAGTGCTATGTATACAGTTAAGCATTCAATAAATGATATTGACTGATTTACTGACTGAACAATGGGAAGAGGAAAACCTGAGTCAGTGGAGCAGTGGAAGAGCCACTCTTGCAGACTGTGGGAGCGCCTAAGGAAGATGGTCAGAGATGATAGTAGGAACTTAAAAAAAAAAGTCTAAGGAATTGGCTGATCCAACATTAAAATGTTGGAGCCATTTCACTAAACATCACCCAGTCCTCTACAAAAGGAAAGCTGCTATAGCCATTAGCTAACCCTCAGTCAGTTTGCAAAGCCAGATAAAACTGGGAGAATGCCCTGGTTTTCTAGAGTCTGATATTTCAGCTTCTTAAGAAATACATTAGTTAAAGCAAAACAAGAGAATTAGAGGTGTATTTTAACCTTCATTGTGGTTTGTCATTCTCAAGTATTTCTTTCTAATTCTTATACCAAGATTCACCTATGAAAATAAAGTAGGTCCTGATCCAGTATACTAATATCACTGAGGTAAAAAGACCTCAAAAGGTCATCTAGTCCATTATTCTGTCTGCTTGGATAACCTTCTCTATAGATCTTAATCTCCAAGGAAGAAGGTTCTATGGCCTCCTTCAATTGCTCCAACATCTCATAACAAGGATGGCCTTCCTTATATTGAAAGAAATCCCTCTTCCTGCAGTTTAAAGGGTCAGTAAGATAGGGAATGACAGAATTTGGGTCGGAAGATGAGGAGATTTGTTTTAGAAATGTTCAATTTGACTATCAAGCGGGATAAACAAGTAGAGATATCCTGAAGGCAATAAAAATAATAATAATAATGATGGTATTTCTTAAACACTTACTATGTGCCAGGCACTATATTGAGCACCGGGGTAGATACAAGCTAATCAGGTTGGACACAGTCCATGTCCCACATGGCCTCAGTCTTAATCCTCATTTTACAGATGAGGTAACAGGCACAGAGACGTAAAGAATCGAGTCTTAAGGGAATCTCACAGTTAGAGGGTGGGAGCCAGAGGAGGAGTCTGTGAACAAGACCGAAGTCACAGCCAGAGAGAAAGGAGAACCAGGGTTGGACATTGTCAGTGAAGGCAACCTTAGATAATGTTTCCAGGAGAAGGTGGCGGTTCACAGTGTCAGAGGCAACTGAGAGACTGAGGAGGATTAGTGTGAAATAGAGGCCATAAGATTTGGCAACAAGAAAATCCTTTAGGAGGGGATTTTCCATGGAGTGGGGTGGGCAGAAGCCAGATGAGAGGGAGTTGGAAAGAGAACTGGAGGAGAGGAATTGGATGAAGGCAGCTGGTATAGACAACGCACTCAAGGAGTTTGGAGAGGGATGGCAGTAGAGAGCTGTGGGGTCAAGGGAGGATTTTCATAAGATACGGAATACATGAGTCTGTTTGAAAACAGTGGAGAAGAAACCATTGGAAAGTGAATGTTCAAGGGATGACTTCTTAGATACTTCAATGACCTCTCAGCTCCCTCTTTTAGCACCTCAGCTGTTCGATTTCCTTAGCTTCAAATTATGCAGTTCAGAGCGGATTCAAATTTTGGTGCTTTTCTTATGCTTCCACATCTTTCTTGAAAAGTTATCTTTTGTATCACAACTTTCCGGGCTGGGGAAGAGAAAAGGGTTGCAGAGGGAGAGTTGAGAAATCGGCTCTTCTTGGTCTCAATCCCAGAGCAAATTCAGCCTCAGAGGGTGAGTGATTTTAAGGTCAATAGTATGCTTGGTTCGGGAAGGCAAGAAACTAGAGTTAAATTTCTAGCTCTCTCAATGGCTCAAGGAATGACCTTGATACCATTTCCATTCCACAGTCAAACCTTCTGAAGAAGTTTACCTCCTTCAAGGCAAGATGATGGAGACAAATGAGAGGAGACCCTGAGAAGTGCTTTGTGCTTCCCAGGACAAGGCACTAACAAAACAACGTGTGATTATTGCATCCATTCAGTTGTTTTGTTACAAAAAAAAAAAAAAAGAAAAACAAATTACATTTTTCCCCACATTGAGCCCAAATAATTCTAACCGTGGGATTTTATAATTCCAAACTTGATGTGTGGCTAGTCCCCAATGTGAAATAATTACTTTGATGAGTTTCCAAAAGATTGCTAAGAAATAATGAAGCTGTAAGCAACATAACCATCATTTTTCTCCCTTGGGCACTACAGAATTTCTGTGAAATTTTTACTTATGCTGTTGCCTGCGCTACTAAAGTTACTAAACTCCATAATTTTGTGAAACTCTAGTCAGGGAAGGCCTGCATGTTCAGAAAGCTCTAGTGTAACACCCAAGATTCTGCCAGACCAAATGTTCTCTCTCTAAGCATACCAAACATCATTTGGTTTTCTTATCAGGGAGAAGGAAATTAAATGCAAGAATCTATGTTGATGTGCCATTTAAGACCGCAGATTTAAAATAAGCCATTAGATGCCAAAGTTAAGATTAGTAGGAGCGTTCATTCACTCGCACTGCTTCATGTCAAGTGCTAGATTGCTAGGTAAACATATATAAATATTGACTTTATTATGCCGTAGTGCAATGTGGGTGAGTTAATGATGCCATGAGAACATTCATTTTCACATTTCCTTACTTTTGCATGTTTTAATTTGCAACTTAATGCTGCATTATCATAATTTTTTGCATTATGTAATGATTAAAGTGAGACATATATTTATTGATTTTTTTGATTTATTTAAATGTAACAATTGCCCTAGGGCATGTGCATGTACAAAATACACATTCAACAGTCAAACTGAACCAGCAGATAAATCCCCCATTAAAAAAGGCATTTGGGAATCTTGGGAAAAAAAAGAAAAAAATTCTGGAAATGGAGTAGGAGGGAAGGAGGGGATCTTGAAAGGTCATTTAACCCAATCCCCTGTCTCAAGACAGATGTCCTTTTCTGTTAATGCAAAAAAGCAAGGGTCTTCTACAACATCACTTCATTCCTCTTTCAGTTAATTTTCCTCTAGTGATGAGGTGTGACTGAAATCTCTCTTTCTCCTACTGAAACTCATTTCAGCCACTGAAGAGTAGACGATGAGATGAAGGAGGGCAAAATGCATGAAAATTCTATTGTTTTAAATAAAGGCTGTATGACCCTTGATAAACTCTTTCTTTCAGTTGTCCAAATAGATGTGCATTCCATCAGGTGAAAGATTCTAAGATTTAAGGCACCAGTTTAAGAGACCCTATGGCCCACACTACAGAGGGTAGCCCAAGACAACTCAAAGTGGATGAATTCAGCCTTGATTCTCCCACTGTTCACATTACAACTCCTGGGCCTTTCTTCCTCCCAATCTTCTCTTCAACAGCAGGAACCCTCAAGTGGTTATGAGAAGCTGCATGGCCTAGCGGATAGAGCATGGGCCAGGGAGTCAGAAGGACCTGGGTTCTAATCCCTTCTCTGCCACTTGTTTGCTGCGTGCCGTTGGGCAAGTCTCAAATTCTCTGTGCCTCAGTTACCTCATCTGGAAAATGAGGATTCAGACTGTGAGGCCCATGTGGGACATGGACTTTGTCCAACCTGATTAGCTTGTATCAACCCCAGGGCTTAGAACAGTGCCTGTCACATAGTAGTGCTTAACAAATACCATCATTTTCAATATTATTATTATCCCATGACAACAGGTACTACAGAGACCATTCAGTCCAGGGATCTTCTAATTTTTCAAAAAGAGGAGCACTTCATTGAGGTGACTATGCTTTTGGATCAACTCCAGAAGTTGGGAGTAGTGGGGTCTGCTCTCATCTGGGCTGGATCCCAGCTGCCTCTGGAACACGTCCCTTTCAGAACAGGAGTACATCACAACAGCCCTGTTCTAAAAATAGCTCCCAGAGGGCCTTTTTTTTTTTTTAAATTGGTGCTTCTTAAGCATTTGTGTCAAGCACTAAACACTGGGGTACATACTAGATGATATTAGAGGATGGTTGGACACAATCCTAGCCCCCCATGGAGATCACATTCTAAGTAGTTTGGGATTTAATCCCCATTTTACCTATGATGTAACTGAGGCACCGAAAAGGTAAGTGACTTGCCCAAGGTTACACAGCAGGCAAGTGGTGAAACCGGAATTAGAACCTAGAACCCTCTGGCTCGGAGGCCCATTCACTTTCCACTAGGCCACACTGCCTTCAAAAAAAGACACACAAACTGACAGATACCAGGAGTGAAGGGGAATCACCTTTCCTGGAAGGGGTTCGCTCAGGTAGGAGAAGTAATGTGTTGTTGTGGGCACAGACCACAGTGATCTAGTTTACTGCTCAGCATTTCATTCATTCAATCGTATTTACAGAGTGCAGAGCACTGTACTAAGTTCTTTGGGAGAATACATCAGTAAACAGACACATTCCCTACCCACAATGAGCATTTGAGCAGGATAATGCCTCAATCGCCCAAGCCGACAGTCATAAACTTAAGAATCTGTGTAGGAAGGATGTTTCTTATCCCCACACTCTAACCAGAGAAACTGAGTCTCCTATCTAACTTGTACAGGGGAGCCTGACTCTGGCATTTAGCAGGAGGAAGTGGGAATAGAAGCATGCCCTGGATGGACAGTATTACTGAAAAGAACAGGAGACAAAGCCAGGTCCCAGTGGCAAGAACCAGCTCATTAAAAACAAAAAGCAGAAGTGGATGCTACTACTTGCCTCCAGATCTGCTCCCTAGCTCTACCGCCAGAAAAAGTGATCTAGGAATCACAATTTTCCATGCTTTTAAAATAATACCAGGACCATGTGGGGCAGTTTGGTCAAAGAGGTACCCCGCGTGACCTATGGAAACCAGGATTAAACCAACAAGAGGGAAGAGTCTAAGTTATAGGCCCTATTAAGTCACCCAATCCCAATTTGCTTCTCTAACACAAAAACCTACTCACTGTACTTCTATCTCTTCTGTTTTGCTGTAGACCTCTCGCCCACATCCTACCTCTGGCCTGGAATGCCTTCCCTCTTCCGATCTGACAATCACTCCCCCATCTTTAAAGACATCTCCCCCAAGAGGCCATTCCTGATTCAGTCCTCATTTTCTTTTCTCCCACTCCCTTCTGCATCACCCTGATCTGCTCCTTTTATTCACACTCCACCCCCCACATACTTACATATATATCCATAATCAATTTAGTGTCCATCTCCCACTCTGGACTGTAATCTCATGGTGGGCAGAGAATGTGTTCGTTATATTGTTTTCTCCCAAGTACTTAGTACAGCACTCTGCACACAGTAAACTCTCAATAAATACAATTGATTGATTGATTGATGGCCTCCCACAAAGTCCAGCTTTGTCAGTTTGCAGATCTCCACTATCCTGTCTTCATTCATCTCCAGGTCTTGATGGGGAGTTGCAAAGAGTCGAGGAGCTTAAATCCTGAGTCGCCCAGGTCCAGGAAGAAGCAACAAGAACACCACAAGTCGAGACCCTTAAACCTCCCCCATTCTCTGCTCCTCTGATTCCTTTCTCCTCTCCTAACAGCCACTCTCTTAATGGACTAGAACTCATTTGCAGCTTGGCTGTAGCTGTCAACTTCCCACGTCGCTTACAAATCTGCACAGCAATTCTTGCCTGCCTCTAACTTTCCTGATACTGTATGGTTTATTGTGTGTAAATATCTAACAAGGGGGAAAAGACAAACGGAAGTTCCGCTCCATTTCAGTGAGGTTCCCTTCACTAAAGGAATTGATATCCTCCTGTTTAATGGGATGATCGGGAAACCATGGAACTGATGAGGTGGGTCTTTCTAACATCAGGCACCACGGCACGGTGCTCTCTCCGGGGGGAAAAACAGATCTTCGTAAGATGTCAGCATCCCTACTTGGGCGCCTCTGACTCGGGAGATATCTTAAAATGTGGGATTTGATTTGCCATGCGTTCTGGGACCTGGTGAAGGAAGGGTTCAGAGCAGACTGGGAGTGATGGTCTGGAGGGGTTAACGACAGTAATAGTAATCCTCCTGCCTGCTGCCTAAGGATCTGGGAAGAGGAAAAGTCTGCCAACTTATTGAGCTTCTAGGAGAAAATGGTGGGGTAATTCACCCCAGGAGAGCAGCAGCCAATAGAGAAGCAGCATAACCTAATGAATAGATCACGGGCCCGCGAGACAGAAAGACCTGGGTTCTAACCCAGACACCACCATTTGTCCGCTGTATGACCTTGGGTAAGTCACTTCACTTCTTTGCTTCAGTTACCTCATCTGTAAAATGGGGATTAAGATTGTGATCCCCATGTAAAACATGGACTGTGTCCAACCAGATTAGCTTGCAATCTACCCCAGCGCTAGAACAGTGCCTGGCACTTAGTAAACGTTAAGCAAATACCACAAAGAAAAGTCTGCCCTGAATTTGGAGCAGAGGGTTTGGAGGTTCAGAGAGATAATATGAGGGGCCACAAGGCACTAGTGGAGCAGAAAAGGATGCCCAGTTCTCTAAGCCTTCAGAACCAGAACCAGTGTGGACTAGTAGATAGAGCATGGGCCTGGGAGTCAGAAGGACCTGGGTTCTTATCCCAGCTCTGCTACTTGTCTGCTGTGTGACCTTAGGCAAGTCACTTCACTTCTCTGTGCTTCAGTGAAATAAGGATTAAGACTGAGCCCTATGAGGGACAGGGACTCTGTCTATCCCACTTATCTTGTACCTTCTTAGTGCTTAGAACAGTGCCTACCTGGCATTTAGTAACAATGCCTGGCACAAATACCACAATTACTAAGGTGCTGCTTCATTACTATCATTAACCGTAATGATACTTGTTAAGCCCTTACTATGTGCCAAGCACTGGACTAGGAACGCGGGTAGAGGACCTGGATTCTAATGCCAGCTCTGCCTCTTACCTGCTGAGCAATCTTGGGCAAGACAACTTCCCTGGAGTCAGTTCTCTCAGCTGCAAAATAGGGAGTCAATGTCCGTTCTCCCTCCTATTTAGACTATGAGCCCCGTATGGAACCTGATTATCTTGTATCTATCCCAGTACTTAGTACAGTGCTTGGCACGTAGTAAGGGCTTAAAAAATGCCACAATTACTAGTAGGATTTAATCCCCATTTTACAGATGAGGTAACTGAGGCACAGAGAAATTAAGCGACTTGCCC
The DNA here is from genome assembly GCF_004115215.2 of Ornithorhynchus anatinus. Classification (NCBI taxonomy): domain Eukaryota; kingdom Metazoa; phylum Chordata; class Mammalia; order Monotremata; family Ornithorhynchidae; genus Ornithorhynchus; species Ornithorhynchus anatinus. The sequence goes on along the minus strand of NC_041730.1, from coordinate 62,763,327 downwards.
AAGGTCACATAACAGGCTATTGGCAGAGCCAGAATTAGAACCGAGGACCCCGACCCCCAGGCCTTTGCTCTTTCCTCTATGCCACGATGCTTCCCAAGGAACGAGAAAGTCCATTGCAAGCTAATTCTAGAGACTCCCAAGCAAACCTCCCAGAGATATTTAGTCTCCAAGGGAAAATACTAGGCCCTTCCAGTTTTAAGTATCCCAAAAGAAAGCCCTCCCACCTCAGCCTCAGTCCTTTCCAATATTCCAGCAGCCTCCTCACCCTGATCCCACCCCCATCTCCAGCAGCAGTGTCCCATAGAGATGCCCAGTGTGCCTGGGGGAGGCGAGGGATGGAATAGTGTGGACTAAGTACTGGGGGAAAAAAGAAGTCAGAGTTAAGCCCTAAGGGTTCAATCTTTTTTCTCCTTTGTCAGAGCAGATGGGGAAAGGAATGCTTCATGAAAGGCAGATTATCCTGGACACTGGGGAAAGCTGGGAGGATGGGTCTATAAAATGCCAGGAGGAAGGGAGTCTGGATTGATGTCAGGGAGGTGGTCATGATGGGGACTAATTCAACACAAGAGGTAATCCACTCAACCTGTTCAGACCCCTCTGCCTCTTTTCATCTGCCCTCAACTTTTTCTCCTCTCAACCAGCTCCTCCCTGGGCACATAGACAACCACCTCTCTTACAGCTAAATTCTCTTTCCTCGTCCTTAAAGAAAACAATAGAAAGCTATGGGGGGAGGGGAAAGTGGGAAGGCTGGGGGAACTGGCTCTCAGACTGAGACTACTGCCTGTCTGGAGATTCAGCAGATTTACCCAGACTGAGTAAACTGAATCAACTCGGGTTGATTTGTTTCTTTTTCCTGGGAAAAGTATCACTGATTCCAAGGGTCAAAATGGCCAGGGAGGGCTGGGGGTCAGTTTGTCCTGGCAGGGGGTCCCCTGCCTTGTTCCTTGCCTTAACCCATCCTGGGCAGGTGAGAAACTTGCTGTTTGTTTTTTAAAAAAGATTTCTCACATATGTGTTGTCCCAGCATCCCTTACTCTCCTATTCCAGAGTCTAATAACCCTGACCTTTAAGAAATTCATGTCTAACCAAAATCCTTTCTGCGGGAGATTCACTCATTTTCTCTTTATTTTACTCTGATCACTTCTTAATGACAAGCCTTCATTCCTGAACTCTTAGTGGCAAGAGCATAGGCCTGGGAGTCGGAGGATCTGGGTTCTAATCCCGGCTCCACCACTTGTCTGCTGTGTGAGGTTGGGCAAGTCACTTAAGTTCTTCATTTTTCAGGTTTCCTTATACGTGAAATGGGGATTCGATAGCTGTTCTCCCTCCTTCTTAGACTGTAAACCCCATGTGGGACAGGGACTGTGTCTGACCTGATTGACTGGTATCTATCCCCACTGATTAGAACAGTTTGACATATGCCATTAAAAAACAAACTTAAAACTAGGAAATTCTTTCATTCTTTTGTATGTACTGAGTGCTTACTGTGTGCAGAGAACTGTACTAAGTGCTTTGGAATGTTCAATATAACAAACACACATTCCCCGCCCACATTGAGCTCACAGTCTAGATGGGGAGACAGATATTAATATAAATAAATTACAGATATGGACATAAGTGCTTTGGGGCTGGGAGAGGTTGATGAATGAAGGGAGCCAGTCAGGATGACACAGAAGGGAGAAGGAGAAGAGGAAAGGAGGGCTTAGTCAGGAAAGGCCTCTTGGACAGAGAAGGCTTTGAAGTGGAGAGAGAGTAATTATTAAATCTTGAAACTAATACATCCATGACTAACAAAAGGAGACACTTCCAGCAGGTCATAATCATTTGGAATATATCACTGGAAATAAATGATAGTAATTGTGGTATTAAGTGCTATTTACCAAGTGTAAGGGTAGATACGATGCAATTAGATCAGATATCTCTATCCCACACTTGGCTCACAGTCTATGGAACAGGGAGGAGAACAGGTATTTAAATCCCATTTTACAAATGAGGAAACTGAGGTAAAGAGATGTTAAGTGATTTGCCCAAAGCCAAGCAGCGGGCAAGTGGCAGAGGCAAGATTTGAACCCAAATCTCCTAACTCCTACTAATCCAGTGCCCTTTCCACTTGGCCACACTGCCACGGAAGTTGAATACGCCAATAAATCGAAAAAATTAATGGAAAAGAGGTCTGTGATCTGTTATTAAAGGAAGCAGGAGCCAAGGAAGTAAGAAGGCACAGCTCAAGCATTAGAATAAGTGTAAGAAGTGCAACTATTCATTCAATCGCATTTATTGAGTGCTTACTGTGTGCAGAACACTGTACGAAGCACTTAGGAGAGTAAAATACAGCAAAAAACAGACATATTCCCTGCCTACAATAAGCTTACAGTCTATGCCATATTTCCTTCAAGCTTTCTTTGATGTCACTAACACAAACAGAATTCTGGGCAAGTAGGAACCTTGGCCTGAACCCAAAGGCATGTTTTGGTAGGGTTCGTTTATATATATATATATATATAGAGAGAGAGAGAGAGAGAGAGAGAGAGAGAGAGTCTAAAACTTCTTTCCCCTTCACATCCCTGCAGGTTTCCCTGGGCATAAGCTCCACAGGCAGAATCGACCAATCAAAAATGTAATTTATTGGGCACCTACTGACTGCAAAACACTATAATAAACAAATGAGAGGCTCACAGGCCCCAGTGTGGACTGGGAATTAATTACCACTTGAACTAGGTATTTATATGGGAGAACTGGATCAGTTAGATTCCCTCAGGAAGAAGGGAAGGAAGGGTATCCAAGGAAAGGAAAATCTCTTTGGATTGTAAGCTTCTTACACTACTTTCTTGTTCACGGTGAAATAAAAGGAAGCTGTCTGCTTCAGATAAGTTACCAATCATCATCCAAGGTTAAAAAATGATTGGTCACCTTATATTCATTCAATAGTATCTATTGAGTGCTTACTATGTGCAGAGCACTGTACTAAGCGTTTGGAATGTACCTTATACCCCAGCTCACCAGAAAGTGGAACTCTAGTTGAAGCACAAACTCTTCATTCTGAGCTTGAAGGAACACCACAAGCAAGTATTTTTTTGAGCACTTGCTGTGTGCAGAGCACTGTACTAAGCATTTGGGAAAGTACAATATAACAGTGTCAATGGATACATTCCCTGCCCACAATGAGCTTACAGTCTAGAGGGGAATAATAATACTCTACTAGTTCCAGCACTCCTACATGGGGGAAAAAGCCACGCTATTAAAAGAGAGGAAAGGGAAACTAGGTGGGTGGGAAACGGGACCTTGGACAAGGCAGGGAGACCTACTTTGAAACTGGGACTCCTCTTCCTTGTCACTTTCCTCATTTCTAGCGGCTAAGAGGAGTGTCCCCAACCTTTGTTCTGAGCAGCAATGGCTATTGTTTCTATTTGACAATTCCAGATCATTTGCATCCATTGTCTCCACTACATAGTGCACAAAGAGAGGGCAGTGTAATAATTATCTACCTACAGATGGCAGCCAGAAGCCAACCAGGTGGGGAATTAGATCTCTAAGCTTTTTTTTCCTATTGGTGCTGAAGCATGAAGAACATCATGAGGAAAAAGGGAAAGCCTGACCTCCCACTGTCCCTGCTCAGCATATCCTGTTCCAGGCCAGGATTCCCCATCCACCCCTGGGAAATGTTCGGTCAATGCCCGGTCAGTGATAAACAATGATCATATAAGCCAAAGAATACAACTTTACATCAAACACTCATTGCCACTCATCAATCTTGAGGCTTCTTTTGTACTATATCTCACTCAGCTTCCCAAACTCGCTTAGTACAGTGCTCTGCACACAGTAAACATTCAGTAAATACCTCTGATGATGATGATGAAGGTATATTGGGCCTGGTAAGTGGGCAAAGAAAAGTGAAAGAACTGGTCTAGCTTGAACAAGAATCTCTGTCTTCTAATTACCCATCCAATGATCTAAAAATCTCAGTGCTGAAGGTGCCTCTAGGAACCATGGTGATGAATTAAAGAGCCACATATAATCTCTGACTTTATGAATGAAGTCTCCTCCACAACCAGAGGCAGTCGTTTGTCCTTCACAATGAGAGTGGGGTGGTCTAGTGGACATTAGCATAGAGACTAGAAAACTATTGGTTTCTAGGGGCAATCATTTCCCTTTGGAGAGTTTTGGGGGTTTCTCCCATGTAAAGTAAGAGTATCAATATTCATTCAGCCCTAGGCCCCAAAGGGGAAGAATGTTCCATGCTTATAGGTCAAGCAGTATTTGATAGTACTTATTGAGTGCATACTGTATGCAGAGGACTGTATAGAGCACTTAGGAGAGTACAGTAGTTAGTAGACATGATCAGGGAGCTTGCACTCTAGTGGAACAGAAACACAAATTATAGATAGAGACGATAGGGGATAAAAGGATTGTTCAAGAAAAGTCTAAAGAGCACTATTCATTCAATCATATTTGAGTGCTTATTGGGTGCAGAGCACTGTACTAAGCAATTGGGAGAGTACAACAGTTACATTCCCTGCCCACAATGGGCTTGCAGTCTCAATACCCTGGGAAGATGAAACCTGGAATCCAGTTATAACAGGAACGGAAAATGAAGGGAGAATAGGGGAGAGAGACATTGGAAAGAAGGGACATCCGTAGGAACATTTTTGAAAATCAAGTGTTGGAAATCAGGAATGAGTGAATGTCATTTGGGCATACTAAGAAAGGGATGCGGGGTCAGACTGAAGTCTCAATGTTTCTCAAAAAACTCCTCCCAACTCTCAACTCCTCACTTTTGTGGTTTCTCAGGAGGAGGTCTCCTGCCTGCTCACTATAGGTACCCCCTCTACCTGCACCCCTTCTAACCTTCTGAAAGCATTTGCCCCCACCCTTCTCTCTTCCCTCAACTTCAACCTCTCACTTTCTCTGGGGTGGCTCCCCTCTGCTTTCAAACATGTCCACATCTCCCCTCTGCTTAAAAATCCTCTCTCAAACCCACACACGCCTCCAACTATCACCCTATCTCCCTATTCTCATTCATATAATTAAAATAACGGTAATAATAATAATCACAGTAACAATAATAATTAAGAGCTTAAGTACCACAATATGTGCCATGCACTGTATCACATGCTGGAGTATATTTAAGATTATCAGGTCATATGTAGTCCCTGTCTCAGATGAGGCTCACATTCTAAGGGGGGGGGGAGAGAGAGCAGCTATCTATCCACATTTTTCAGATGAAGAAACTAAGGTTCAAAGGAGTTAAAGTGACTTGTCCAAGGTCACACAACAGGTATCTCCTGGATCCACCTCTTCCCCTCCAAACTACTACTCTCCTCCCCTAGACTGTAAGCTCCTAGGGATCAGAGTTCATTTCTACAGATTATATTGTACTCTCTCAAGTACATAGTACAGTGTTCTGCACAATGTAAATGCTCAATACCATTGATTGATTAAATCTAAACACCGGTTATGTCATAGTTAAACTATTGGATCGGCCTCTTCACTGGTCTCCCTGCCTCAAGTTTCTCTCTCTCACTCTGATCATCTGAGGGAAGCAGCATGACCCAGTGGATAGAACACGGGCTTGGGAGTCAGAAGGACCTGGTTTCTAATTCCACCTCTGACATTTGTCTGCTTTGTGACCTTGGGCAAGTCACTCCATTACCCTATTTATTTTGTTAATGAAATGTACATCACCTTGATTCTATTTATTTGCTATTGTTTTAATGAGATGTTCATCCCCTTGATTCTATTTAATGCTATTGTTCTTGTCTGTCGGTCTCCCCCGATTAGACTGTAAGCCCATCAAAGGGCAGGGACTGTCTCTGTTACCGATTTGTACATTCCAAGCGCTTAGTACAGTGCTCTGCACATAGTAAGCGCTCAATAAATACTATTGAATGAACTTCTCTGTGCCTCAGTACCTCATCTGTAAAATGGGAATTAAGACTGTGAGCCCCATGTGGGACTGGGACTATGTCCATCTGGATTTGCTTCTACCCACTCCAGCATATAGTGCAGTACCTGGCACATAGTAAATGCTTAACAAGTAACAGTTATGATTATTATTCTCTTCCTGAAGCATTGTTCTGCTCCTCAAAGCCTTCTGCTGTCTTTCTGTGTCCCTTGTAATCAAATAGAAACTCCTTACACTTATTTTTTAAGTCTCTCCAGCAATTTGTCACATCTCATATATTTACTCTCTTCATCCACGACTCCCAACCCACTGTCTCTCTTTCTCCCAAGCTCACCTTCTAACTTTTTCACTGTCGACTCTCCTTCCTCCATCCCCTCACTCAAACTATTCCTCCAACACGGAACTGTCCCCCTCGGGAAAATCCTACAGACCTCAACCTTCCCAATAATTCAAAGCCTGTCGTGCATTCAGGTAGAATCATACAACTCTCCAAGATTCTGCTTCCCAGGCTAATATGAACCCTGTGAAGTTTCAGCACCCAGCATGGTGTAATGAGCCCAATTTGATACTAATGAGCTCATAGTTATTCATTTCTGCTGGCACCAAAGAGTGATGAACTGCATATTGTTTTTCCCAAAATAAAATGATTCTTGAATCAGGTGTTGCAAAAAATAAATAAATAAATAAAAGGAATCCTAACTGTCTTCTGAGGCATCTGGCAGGAACATCAAAATGAAAAGAAGTTTCCCTTAAGATGTGGGACAACGTTTGAAATCTGCTCCAGCGGTGGTGTTCTGCATCGCTGATCATAATTTATCATCATCTTCATATATTCTTATAGAAGTAATACAAATCACCACAGCCAATTAATCAATCTATAATTAGGAGCTGACATGAACATTTACTACCATCAGGCATAATTTATATGATTACAGATGATTAAATAAAATGTAATTGAGTGAACAGGCAATTTGTTAAGCACATGTAAATGCAGACATATCACCTAAGGCTGTGATCCCATCAGCTTTCCCTAACTACGCAGGATCAGGTGAGGTCAACCCTGGGATGGGAGACCACTACAGAGGCTGAACTCCAGGTGGGGCAGACACTGTACTGGAGATAAGATAGGTGGAACTTTCTGAGTTTGTACTGAACGACAATAATGGAGGAGCAAAGTACAGAAGAGGTGTCTCTCTGATGAGAGGTGAGTTTGACCCACTCTATCTTGGGGGAACTCTTCTAACAGGAGTCACCTCGGAAGTATGAGAAGCAGCATGGCGTAGTGATTAGAGCATGGGCCTAGGAGTCAGAAGGTCATGGGCTCTAATCCCAGCTCTGCCATGTGTCTGCTGTGTGACCTTGGGCGAGTCACTTTACTTTTCTGTGCCTCAGTTGCCTCATCTGTAAATTGGGGATTGAGACTGTGAGCCCCAGGTGGGCTAGGGACTGTGTCTAACCCAATTTGCTTGAAATCTACCCCAGCGCTTAGTACAGTGCCTGGCAAATAATATGTGCTTAATATCTCAATTATTATTAAGTAACTGAACAATTAAAACCAAACTTCTGCCTATCCTCCTAGTGGCAACAGCTGCTCTTTGCTGGGTAAAAACCCAAAGTAAATCCTTTGCTGAAGAGCCATTTCCCTCATCTGTTTTAATAAATATACCGCAAGGTGTTTATTAAGTGCTTACTATGCACCAAGCACTGTGCTAAGTGCTGGGGCAGTTAAAAGATAATCAGATCAGACACAATCCCTGTCCCACACAAAACTTGCAATCTAAGAGGGAATCCAGGATGACATTGAGATTGCAGGGCTCTGGAACAGGGGAGATGGTGGCATTATTGTCTGAGATGGAAATGTTAGGAGGAAAGGTGAGTAGTTTGATTTTAGACACGTTAAATTTGAAGTGCTTGTGAGAAATCCAATTCATGAGACTATTGTATTTTTTCATCTCTTACTGTGTACAAAAGCACTGTACTAAGCACTTGGGAGAGTGCAATGCAGCAATAGACACATTCCCTGCCCACAACAAGTTTACAGTCTAGGCGGTGGGGGTGGGGGTGGGAGAGAGAGTCAAATATAAATGAATAAATTATAGATATGTACATAAGTGCTGTGGGGCTGAGAGCGGGGATAAATCCTGCAAACTTCCTGTGGGCAGAGAACGTGTCTTCCAACTTTTACATTGTATTCTCCCAAATGCTTAGTACAGTGCTCTTCATTCACGCTCTAATCCTGGTTCCATCACTTTGCCGTGTGATCTTAGGCGAGTCAACTCCCTTCCTTTGTGCTTCAGTTACCTCATCTGTAAAATGGGGATTAAGACATACAATGGATTTCTGAATCAGAAAGAGAATGCCAGGCCTTGGAGTGGGCAGCAAACAGTAGGGAAGAGGAAAACATATTCCTTAAGGGATTTTAAGAAATAAAAGGCCCCCAAACCCTAGCCATAAAGTGAAGAGTGTTTCCAGAATAACCGAGACAGCAAGGAAGATAGGCCACAAAAGGAGTAATTTGTGCTGCCTTTGCAGAGCTAATCTAGTCAGTGTGCCTCACTCTCATCTTTTTCATCTCTAGTATCTTGCTCACACCTTCTCCCCTTGAATTCTCTCTCCTTCAACAAATTCAACAGACCACTTCCCACATCTTGAAAGTCATTCTGAAATCACATCTCCTCCAGAAGGCCTTCATCAATTAATTTCTCATTTCCCCACCTTATCGCCTCCAACTCCCATGTCAGCACTTCCACGCCCCTAAGCACTTAAGTACCCTCGCCCCCCAGTAACACTTATGTTCATATTTTATATATTCTATTACTTCTTCCTTTCTGTAATTTACTTTAATGTCAGTCTCCCCCACAAGATTGTTAATTCCTTGAGGGCAGGTATCATGACTACTAATTCTATTGTAGTCTCCCAAGCAATTAATACAGTGCTCTGTACCAATTGACGTTGATTGACTGATTTGCTCACAAGGTTTTAACTACCAACCCTACATGGCTGACCTCTAAACCTACCTCTCAAGCCCTAACCTTTAACCCACTCTATAACCCTGTATTTCCTCTTGCCTACAGAGTCTCTCCACTCTGATGTCTTGCTGATGCCTCAAACGCAATATATCCAAAGACTAACTTCTCATTTTTCCTTTCTAAACTCAATCTCCCTCCTTATATAGTCCATCAATTAAAGGTACTTATTGAATGCTTACTGTATGCAGAGCACTGTACTAAACACTTGGGAAAAAACAATAGAGTTAATAGATATGATCCCTGCCCATAATGAGCTTAGAGCCTGCAAAGGAGAAACAGATGATAAAAAAAAAAATCTTCCATTTCCTCAGAAGTCTACAACTCAATTCAATGGATTTAATTGATGGTATATGAGTGCATGCTATCTGCAGAGCACTGTACTAAGAGCTTGGGAGAGTATAGAGTTAGCACACATTCCCTGCCCACATCAAATTTACAGTCCTCCTCATCTTTCAGCTTTCACTCAACTGCTAACTCCTGTCACTTCTTCCACATCTCCTGCACCCACCTCTTCCCCTCCACCTAAAATGTTTCCATCCTGGTCCGGGTTCTTGTTTTATTACAGATTACCTTATCAATCTCCTCACTGGTCTCCCCATCTCCAATAATAATAATAGTAGTAATGGTATTTAAGTGCTTACTATCTGCCAGGCACTGTACTAAGCACTGGGGTGGATACAAGCAAATCAAGCTGGACACAGTCCCTGTCCCACACAGGGCTCACAGTTTCAATCCCCATTTCACAGATGAGATAACTGAAGCACAGAGAAGTGAGGTAATTGGAAACCATGACCTTTTGACTCCCAGGCCCGTGCTCTATCCACCACAACATGCTATTATATTGAGTACTTATGCTTAGTGTGTGCAGAGCACTGTACTAAGCATTTGGGAGAGTACAATATAACAGAGTTGGTAGACATGTTCCCTGCCCACAAGGAGATTGTACTGAACACGGCTACATAGATCATTTTGAAACGTATCTCCATATTCCTCTAAAAGCTCCAAGCAATGCACATCTCCCTCTGCAGCAAGTAGAAACGTTTTACAGTTGACTTCAAGGCTCTCCAGGAGTTCTTTCCATCTTCCATAGAGACTTTCTTCCTTTCTATTCTGCATCTCACAATCTGCACTTCTAAGGTCACCCACCTTTCAATTCTAAACTGAACCTCACTCTAAACTCTCCAGCCTTTGACGACTCGCTCACACTGTTTCCTCAGCTTGGAACTAATTCCCACCCCCCTGGATTCACCAGACAGGAGCTCTCCCCATCTTCAAAGCCCTCCTAAAATCCCACCTCCTCCAGGAAACCCTTTTTAATTGATTCATAAACCACATTAGCCTAGCACCCACCCTTTCTGCTTCATGTATTCCATTCCCACTTTAAAAATTTATATATTCCATTATTTACTGAGCTGGTTCATCCTGATAACTTCAAGCTCCTTCCTGTTGGAGTTTCATTCTTCCTCCTTCTTCCACAATTTGTAAATATTTTTTGTCAATCTCCCTCTATTACAGGGCAGGGAATGGGTGGCTTGCTTCTATTATTCACACTCAATAGATTTTCAATTAAGATGATTGATCTATTGATTGATTCTGATGCTAGGCTGTGTAAGACATCAACATCAATAAATATTTATTGAATAATTCCTGCAGGCAAGTTACTGGAGTAGGCATTCATCCGATACGTGAGAGAGCAGGGTATCCGATCTTAAGGAATAAGAAACAGCAGCTCCTCTGCTGGGAAGACTGTGAACCTGTCACGAGATATGGATTCTGGACCCAGCTAAGCCATTGATTTTTACCATGTGAACTTGGGTAAGCCACTTCCCCTCTCTGTGCCTCACTTTCCTCATTTGCAAAAAGTGGATGAAAAAAAATCTGTGTCCACTTCACAAGGATTATGAGGGAGCCAAATGAGAATTTATGTGAGTGTGCTTTGGCAATTAAAAGCACTAAATAAATTCAAGGTGTTATTACATCAAAGGATGAGTAAAATCCCAAAGGATAATAATGGAGGAAAGAAATATTTATAGAAAAATTGTACTTGTACCTGCCATGGTGACCACTAACACATGAAAGGATTGTACATCCTTTGCCACAGCCTCCTCCACATCCAGACACACACACTTATTTAGCTACATAACAACTATGTGAAATATCAAAAATTTAAACCAGCATGCATTTACCCTGTAAATCAGTTTATTTCTGGTGACATTAGCGTTTTTTTTGTTTAGAAACTAACTGATAACTGAAACTGCTCTTACACTCATCTCCTCGCAAGCAACAGGAATAGTATCACTTCATGGCATATTACATAAGAACATCATAAGGACAGAAGTAAGGTTCATTGCAGAAATTCACAGAACTCATTGGTTGGGCAAGGAAAGGAATAGTTGAAAAGTGACTAGTATGAATCCAGATAACTGACCTTGGAATGAGCCAAGGGAAAAAAAGGGCAGAAATCCCTCAAAAATCCCAGCAGCCCAACCAGATATGGCAGAGACTGGATGTCTACCTGGAGCCCAGAATTCTCAGGGATATCCAAATCAGTTGCAACAGCAAAACCACTTGACCCTGGCTTGAAGGCAGCCTTAGCTTGCAAATAATAATAATGGTAGTATTTGTTAAGCGCTTACTATGTACAAAGCACTGTTCTAAGCCCTGGGGGGATACAAGGTGAGCAGGTTGTCCCACGTGGGGCACCCAGTCTTAATTTCCATTTTATAGATGGGGTCACTGAAGCTCGGAGAAGTTAAGTGACTTGCCCAAAGTCACACAGTTGACAAGTGGTGGATCCGGTATTAGAACCCATCATCTCTGACTCCCAAGCCGGGGGTCTTTCCACTGAGCCACACTGCTTCTCACTAACTGCTTTTGTGGATAGGTGACGGAGGGTCCCAATTTTCCCGCTACGCCAGAGGTTTCTGGGAGACTTATCAATAATAATTATTATGGTACTTTTTAAATTCTTACTCTGTAACAAGCACTGTACTAATCACTGGGGTAAATAGTAGGTTAATCAGGTTGGATACAGTCCCTCCCCCAGAGTCTAAGTAACAGGGAGTGGGATTTACTTCCCATTGCACAAATGAGGAACTGAGGCACAAAGTGAAGCGATTGATCCAAGGTCACACAGCAGACAAGTGGCAGAGCTGGGACTAGAATCCAGTTTCTCCTCTTCACAGGCCCATGCTCTTTCCACGAGGTCAAACTGCTTCTCAAAATATTATCCACTCTCCAAACCGCGTTTCTAGGCCTTTACATCTCAAAAACACTCGAAGAACAACCAGTTTCTTTCTTCCTCCCTAACCTCTCATCCTCACTTCTTTCTGGTTCACTGGAAGCACAGGCACGATAAGGACAGGATCTGTGTACTCAAATTGGTCCCTTTGCTCTAGCCACAGGAGCCCTCCTTATCTGCAAAGCCTTCTGCTCTGGGTTTATGATCCAGGTGAACAATTAGCTACACCCCGGCTATACTGTTATAGGCTGCTACCGAAACAGAATCAGGCACTGCAAATGGCAACTGCAGTCATGAACCCCAGAACAGCTTTAATATGGGCTCCATGTAGAAGGCGAAGAAAATGCCTTGAATTTGTACAGTATTTTCATGTTACAAAGCACTTTAATGTTAGTTGTCGCCTTTCCTTTTTTTTTTTTTTCATCCCCACAATATTCCCGTGAGAAAAGGAGAGGCATGGATTGTTAGCTCCATTTTACATATGAGGAAACTGAGCCCCAGAGAGTTTGGACCTGTGGCCCAAAGCCACCCAGCAGGTCAGTGGCAGAGCTGGGATTAGAATCAGGGTGTCACTGAACTTTTAAACCAAGGCCATCCCACCAGTGCTGATTGACTTCAGAACTTCATTTCCTTGGACTCACTGAATTCGTGAAGAGGTGTGTCAAACTGAAAAGAGTTTAACAAATTCTAATTTTAAATCCAGGTGGCTTTACATCAGTGTGGAGTATCAAATTTGCAGCTAACTGGCAGAGATCCAGATACCTTCATTAGTGTTCTTATCAGTATCTTTTAAACACTAACAATTAGCTAGCTCTTCCCCCACTACCTCCAATCAGTCATTCAATTGTATTTGAGCACTTAATGGGTGCAAAATACTATACTAAGTGCTTGGGAGAGTATAACATAACAGACAGTAACACTGAAAATCTGGGGAACCTTAGTAAGAGCTGAGAATCTACAGTGAGTTACGCTGAGGATTTTAAAGGACAGTATGAAGACAGGTGGCCAGGATAATAAAGATTAGGCTTCTGTATGAATCTCAATAAAGGTTGCTTGCCTGCTTCATGTCTCAGCTGTCCTGACTTTCTCCGAAGTGGAAAAAATCTCAGAGGAGAAAAACTTAAACACACAATTATCCCATTTTGTCTGGGACCATCTGTTTCCCAAAAGAGTACTCCTATCTTAAAGGAAGATTAGCATGCGACTGAGTCTTGATCTTCACTTAGGGAAGACGGTAACTAGACCTGTTTTACCTTCTCAGGGTCGCACCTGGAGAGTTGCCAGTATTCTACCAGTCTCAGCCACGGAAGGGAGAGTCAAGCAGAGGCGTACCCATTCCATTTCTAACTTGGGCACGGTTAGCAAATGGAAGGCAATCTGCTAAAAGTCAACACTCACCTGTGCTGGACAGCAGTGGCAGGGGAGAGAGTTGAGGGTGGAGACTCAAATTTACTGCATAGAAGAAGGCAATGGTAAACCACTTCTGTATTTTTACCAAGAAAACTTTTTGGTTACACTAAGAGAACGATTAGCAGATGGAGGTGGGGCATTCTAGACGTTTTGTGTCTATGGAGTCACTATGATTCGGAGATGACGCGACAGCATAAGACAAGATGTGTTCTGATTCCTCTGGGGTGGGGTTCCTACCTTTTTTTTTTGGTTGCCCGGTATTTCATAAAAGTTAGAATTTAAATTTTAAACCTGTTCTGCAAACAGCCAATTGACCCCTTGTTCACACTTTTTTATTCAAGCAAATAACACCAATTTCATTCCACCCAGAGAAGAAGCAAGCTAGCAAATGTTTGGGACAGGCAAGAAAATGTTGGAACTTCTTTGCAATGATGGCCTAAGCAAAGAATATGGTTGAAAAGTTAGGGCAGCCCCACACATTAGTTCCTTGTCCATCAACTCGTCCTACGAGAGCTACTTTGGGTCAGGTTGTCAGATGATTTGCCTGGGGGAGATCAGGCAACAGCTGTTCCAGGCTCAGAGAGGACTGATGCAAGGTCAGGAACCCAGCTAACCCTATCCCTCTGGGATGGGGAGAAGAGATTGCTCTATGGAGGGAGAAAATGACCCTACTAAGGATAATGTATTTGGGACAGTGCGAAAGAGCCACAAAAGAAGCAGAGGTGAGGAGCCTGAAGGGTAGACTGTCAGTGTGGAAGATGGGAGCGGCCAAGTGATATAACCCTAACGGAGCCATCAGTGATTACTGTCCTAATGCAACTTTAGAGGGCTGGATCTAGAAGAGGACTAAACCGCTTCAGTAGACACAAGAACAGAATGGGAATTTCTCCATGACTCCTGCCTGGGCACAGATTTCAGTTCTTTGACCTAAGAATTATAGTTGCTGGAAACAACTACCTCGGATGTACTTTTAATCACACGTAATTACTGCGACTACTCCAGCTAGAGTCATCCCTTCTGGGATCAATGAAATATTGTGCATTCTTTCTGACTTCTCCTAAAGGACTCCATCACTGAAGACACTGGGGGCCTTCCCTAGGGAAGGTATATTTTTCCTACCAGCTGGTGTGGTTTATGAATCCCTCTCGTACTATGGTGGCTGAAATACTTTGGGTTGTGGAATATTTTCCTTATTAAGTTTGGATTCTGTTGTGTGTAAAACCCGATCTCCCACAGCCTGGTCCACAGATCACATCCAAGTGTTCATGACGACATCATTTTTAAGTTAATATTAATTAAGGTCCATCCATTTTCCCCCCGTTCGACATGACAGACTTCTAAGTGCTATTGCTTGAGATTTATTTTTATCCTTCTGACGGATAAGAAACATTAATGAGGGCATTGTAGTATTCTGGGAGTGAACGCCACCCTCGAATGCCAAATGGAGAAGAACCAGAGTGATATTTGATTACTAAAAAGGATACTTATAAGAATGGGTATTCAAGACCATTTTCATAGGACTGAGAATGCATAGAAAAATCTGGAAATGCAACATATGGATTATGGAAAGAGAAGAAAGATGAGCTTTCTTAGGCAGAACCGTTAATGAAATCACTTTTCTGACATTAAGACCTCCAGCTTGTCAGCCCCTCATGCAGCCTTGCCTCATGGCAGCACAAACAATTTGGGTCAGTGTGATGTTTAAACTCTTAAGTGGTACCACTAATCTCCATTAATCTGACTTTAAAGAGGAGGCATAATGCTTAATACAAGAGCATAAGAGTTGTTAATGCATCCTCTTCAGATGGGCTACGTTAATACGCAACTCCCACCAAAAGACGGGGCTCTTTGGAATTGCGTTTGAGTGTTAAAAATAAAAATCAATTCCCAGGTCTTCCTGGAAAGTCTCTCTTCCCCGTGATTATTTTCCATTGTAATGTTCCTGGACAATCTAATTGAAGTAAGCACATGTCAAGATGGAACTCCTCCTGCAGAGTAAACTGGCCTGAAATTATATTTTCATCTGCTTGCTTGGAGGATGCACAGAGCCAAGACATGGCTGGGCCCTGACTAAAGATTTCTGGACCCCCGAATACTTGTGGAGATTGCCTGAGATGAAGATCAAGACACAAAACCTGGGTCTGAGAGGAGAGCAATATCTCATACCGATTGTTATTGTTATTTATGGACTCACCGAATCTGCCGTACTCCAAGGCAGTGACATTTTGGTAGCTTTAAGTGTTATGGGATCTCTGGTTCTAGACTCTTTGCTCTGGAGTCTTACCATCAGCTCTGCCAGAATCGTCAGATTGACTCTGGCCAAATGAAGTGGAATGAATACTAAGCACTGAGACACTTCCCCCAAAGTCACCCAAAAGGCCAGTGGCAGTGATGGACTATAACCCAGGGCTTCAGACTCCCAGTGTTATGGAGAAGCAGAGTGGCCTAGTGGATAGAGCATGGGCCTGGGAGTCAGAAGGACCTGGGTTCTAATCCCAACTCCACCACATGTCTGCTGTGTGATCTTAGGCAAGTCACTGAACTTCTCTGGGCCTCAGTTACCTCATTTGTAAAATGGGGATTAAGAGTGTGAGCCCCACGTAGGACAGGGAATTTATATGTACCACAGCATTCACAACAGTGCTTAACACATAGTAAGTGCTTAACAAGTACCATTATTATGTTCCTTCCATGCTGCTTCTTAAAGTCTTATTAGTGTTGTTCTGGGTTGCAAGGAATCTATGTAGCTGATAGCAGCAAAAAAAATTTGTCAAGCGCTTACTACGTGCAGAGCGCTGTTCTAAGCGCTGGAGTAGATACAGGGGAATGAGGTTGTCCCACGTGAGGCTCACAGTCTTCATCCCCATTTTACAGATGAGGGAACTGAGGCACAGAGAAGTGAAGTGACTTGCCCACGGTCACACAGCTGACAAGGGGCAGAGTCTGGGTGGGTTTTGAGGAAATAAGTGGAGCAAATATGCTTGGTTTAGGGCAGTCCTGAATTAGACAGACAACTACCTCATTCTCCACTTAACTAGAATGTTCATAGCCTAAGAGATCTGTGTGTTAAATTCTATCACTACTTTCTGCCCAAGAGTACTTGACTGCAAAACAGCAGCAATGAAATGCTTTTGGGGAGGATAAGGCAGTGATCTAGAGTTGCAACAGTAGATGTCGATCTGAAAAATGCTAAAGGAAGATGTCAGTGGGTCTTGGGGAAAAATGCTGAACTCCTGGTGGTGTATTAGAAGACCTACTTTTTGTTATCAACTAGTTTATTAATCCGACTACAGCTCTTGAAGCAGAAAGGGAAGTCAAGAGCTGGCAATAAACCGGGGAAATTGGGCCACATAAATAGCCCACTAAAATTCCCTTCAGCCATCTAAATCAATCAGTTCAGCTATCAATCCAACCCATATTCATCAATCTACTGACCTCCAGCCCAATTCTCTCCTTGAGCTAGCCAGGACTCCACTACTCTGTCCTTCCTAGAGTGGGCAGACACCCATCTCCCACCCACATCCTCTGCTACTATTGGTTACAAGAAGGAGCATGGCTTAGTGGAAAGAGCACCAGCCTGGAATTTGGAAGCCCTGAGTTCTAATCCTGGCTCCATCATTTGTCTGTTCTATGACCTTGGGCAAGTTACTTGATTTATCCGGGCCTCAGTTCTCTCATCTTCAAAATGGGGATTCAATGGCTGTTCTCCCTCCAACTTGGGCCGAGCACCCCAAGTGGGACCTGATTAGCTTATATCTATCCCAGAGCTTAGTAGAGTGCATGGTACATAGTAAGAACTTAAATACCATTTAAAAGGTATTGCAACTATTATAATCAGTAGTTTCCCTGCACCCAGAAAAATGCTAATAAGGTTGTGGGAAGCAGCAAGGAAAGAAAATTTGGGAGTCTGAACCGTGGAGTTCTAGTCCATCTCTGCCATTGGCCTTCTGGGTAACTTTGGGCAAGTTACTTAGTGTTTAGTACTGTACCTAATAAGTCCTCAAAAAATACCACTGAGTAATCGATTAGCCTCCCTGCATACCAGTTTCCTCTCCTGGAAAATAAGGATAAGGAACTTGCTTTCCCTGCCTCTTACACTGTGAGTCCTGTCTATGACAGGAGCTGTATTGTGGTATTGTACTTTCCCAGGTGGTTAGTGAAGTGTTCCGTACACAGTAAGCGCTTAACTGTCTGATGCGATTGACTGTCTGATGCGATTATCTAGTACACATCCCAGCGATGGGCAACAGTAAACACTTATTAATTTTATTTTCAGAAGGGATCATCCCTGAATGACTAGAAGAAGGTTGAATGTCACCCAGCCACCAGCCCTCCCTTCAGAGGTCCTACACCAGACTTGCTCCTGCCTCTTCCCTTTTGTTCCTCCCCTTTCCCTCTCCTCCGAACCTTCTCCACAGAACAGAGCACTCAAGGTTTTGGAACAGCACTGAACCTGAACGTAGGGATCAAGTCTCTTTCTCCCCCCATTCTAGACTGTGAGCCCGTTGTTGGGTAGGGATTGTTTCTATTTGTTGCCGAATTGTACTTTCCAAGCGCTTAGTACAGTGCTCTGCACAGAGTAAGCGCTCACTAAATACAACTGAATGAATGAATCACCTCACCCCTTCCTGTCGTAGGATCGGTCATGGGGAGGCGGGGAGAATCAGTCTCACCTTCAAGAGATAGAAGGCTTTAGGATAGGAGGGCATGATATAAATCACAAATTGTATTAATTTGGAGACTTCATGCAATCGACTGCTAGGCCTAACCATCCAGAGTGCACTTGTTTCCAATATGCTTGGTGGATTTTCGTCTTCCTATTATGCTTTGTATTTGCAATGGGAATTACAATCACTGGTAAGTGAAATGTGACCAAATATATCAATTCCAATCATTTAACGCAAACTTGCAATTCAGTAGGTTGCTTAGATTATGCTCTCTGCTAGCTATATATCCAGGAAGAGAGACAACTTGAGTTTTGCGAAAGAAAAAAAAAATCAATCTATTGGCTATTATGGAAGCTCTTAATGCAAACTGTTCAGCAAGAGATGCATTTTTCATCAGCTTGTCCACATTCCCTAGAAAAATGTTGTACTGGCTCCCTGGGCAGATCTGTGATTAAGGATCATATTAATCTACCCTATTACATCACCACCTCCCCACAACCCCCCAAATAACCTGATGCTTTGGCACTCACTGAACAGAGATTAAGTGCTTCTCTGAATGACTCCAATCCCTAGCAAGTGCTTTCTTCCCTTTCTCTGGCTTCCCTATTTGGTCCATGACTTTTACTGAAGGGTGCTTATGTTTGGTTAGGTCAGAGGGGGCTTTTCTTTTGTTTGGGGGAACAATGAGATTGGACCCAGAGATGACGATATCATGGCTAGCAATGATTTTAGCAAAATCAGTCATTGAAGGTGGAGAGACACTTGATTTAGCCTCACTGGAGCCTGGAGAAATAGAAGTTTGCTCATTTCCACCCTCTGGCTGGTAGGAGTCAAGTCCTGACATCTCTGCTTTGTTTTATTTCTGAATGGTACTCATCAGACTAATGATTATAGCTGGGCCTCTTTCATCAAGAATTCACAAGAAAAGCACAAGACAAATCATAGAAGCAGCATGGCCTAGTGGAAAGAGCATGGGCCTGGGAGTCAGAGTACCTGGGTTCTAATCTTGGCTCCACCACTTGTCTGCCCTGTGACCTTGGGCAAGTCACTTAATTTTTCTCAGTTACCTCATATGCAAAATGGGGATTAAAACTGTGAGCCCTATGTGGAACAGGGACTGTGTCCAACCTGATTTTTTTGTATCTACCCCAGGCTTAGCAATAGCAATTATTTATTATTATTATTATAGTACAGTGTCTGGAACACTTAAATTCCATTAAAAAAAAAAATCAGGCTCAGACTCTGAGCTCCAGATTGGACTTTGCTACAGGGGTAGAGTGGTGTCATATTTTTCCAATGAAATTATCTTAAGAATCTAAGATTTGAACTTAAACCACACAACTCCACAGCTGAAGAAGCCACTGATTTTGCCTCCCAGAAGCATTTTTTTTTTTTTTACATTTGAAGCCATCTGAGCTCCAATGAGATCATCATGATTTCTCCTGAGGTATTTTTCCCCTTAAATTATCTTTATATGCACACCCTCAATCATCAGCTGAAGGCAGTCCTATCAGCTCATATCAGAAAATATTGAGTGACTTTAAAAATTGGGCACGGTGCTTCCCCGTTATTGCCATCAGATCTCATTTGAAGTTATAGCAAAATATGAGCAATGTTAAGAATCAGGTGATTATTGCCTCACCAGAAATATGGACTTCCGACAGAAGTGAAAAACTTGAAGGGAAATGCCCAACTCAGACCGCACTTATCACCTCCAGGTATGGAATAGAAAACCAGTAACTCCGCCACTAGGGAGATGGAGAGGTGAATCGTAGTAGTATTTATTAAGCGCCAGGCATTATACAGAATTCTGGGTGTAGATAGAAAAGAATCAGATCAGATATAGATCCCGCTCACATGAGGCTCATGGGCTAAGGGGAAAGGAGAACAGGTATTGACTCACCAATTTACAAGAGGAAACTGAGGCTCAGAGAAGAGTCCAAGGTCACATAAGAGACAAATAGCAGAGGAGGGATTTGAACCCAGATCCCCTGACTCCCAGGCCTGTGCTCTTTCCACTTGGCCCCACTACTTCTCAAGATGAGTGATCTCAACTTGCTAGGGCCCATACTCCAAGGCTCACTGTAAACTGAATTGAGGATGCCAGGGTGGCACGCAAATAGCCAATCCTTCAAAGCACGGGTGTTATTTGAAGGAATTTCTCCTCCTTCACCACATCCTCTTGGAGGAGGAAGGCAGGTCCTATAGGAAGAACGCCTAGGCCCTAATATCCTGGCCTTCTGAAAAAGGCAGGCATAGGGACAGAAAGAAGTCAAGCTATTTCTGGGCCCACGAACTTGACCGTCTTCCCACACACACACTTCCCCCCCACCCAGAGGAAGGCCCCGCCAGCCTCCTGTGACCACATGGCTAAAAAGAGGGGCCCCTTTTGTTAAAATAAAAAAAAACCAAACACTTGTCTTTTAGCCATTAATCATGCATCTAAGAGCGTTTATTAATGCCCTGTCAATTGCTAATAGTGAAGCCAGTCTGTCAGCTCCCCTCCCAGTTAGCTATGTGCAAACAGTGGTGATTAAGCACCAGATTTAACATCCTCATGAATATTTAAGAGGCTGTTTTTGAAAGTTTCCTGTCCTTTTACACTAATAGCCCCATTAAAACCTGTTTACAAGCCAGTCATGAGAGTAACTGCGTGCACTTAAAACACAAGAGCGTTCCCCCAAGAGGAGCACTTTAGCCACGTGAGGATAGCAGCTGATCAATAAGGTTCTTAAAGTAAGACTGTCTGTCTAAACCCAATGGAAACGACCCTTATGTGATAGACATAAAGAGCTGGCAAGGACCCAACTTGTTAATTAGGCAGCAAATAGGAGAGAGAGCTTAAGCCCTCCCGATCAGGCTGGGGCGCTGTCCGGGGTGACCCCGCTCTCACTTCTCAGAAGTTTGCCGGGAGATGTCAATAGCAGCTAGGAAAAGAAAAGAACTTGGAAATCAACTTGTTGGAAGTGATAGGACTCGCATATCTTTTATTCCCTCTAGACTACAAGCTTCTTGTGGGCAGGGAGCTTGTCTACAATCTCTGTTGTATTAAACTCTCTCAAGCACTTATTAAAGTGCTCTGCACATGGTAAGTGCTCAGTAAATACCTATGAATATGAATAATACCTATTCATTGGTCCCTGACTCCACTCAGGACATAGTTTGGGAGAGGGAGACAATGAGCCTACTTTCTGGGGAGCTGCACCTGGATAAGGGGTGGACCCCAGTCTCTGCAGAAGGGCAAGTTATGGGAGCATACAGATCACTGGGATTCCAGGCTCTGCCCTTGTGTTAGCTCCAGATGCAGATTGATTTGCAGTATAGCCCGTGGAGCTGTTAAACCAGCCAGGAAATCCAGTTTTGACTCACCGGCCACGGGCCAGATGTTGGTGAGGCAGCAGGCCTAAAAGAAAGTTAAAGTACTGAGCCTCGTCTTTCTAGTCTCAGAAACTTTGTGGGACAGCAAGAGGAAGAAAATGAAACTCGGGCTGGTGCCTGCCTAAAAAATGGTATGAGGAGACAGGAAGGGAGGTAGATATGAGCAGAAGGGGGAAGGGAAAGCTCTAGGAAATGGGGGTGAGAGGTGGGACATCTCGCCCACATACTACCTCTGGCCTGGAACATCCTCCTTCTTCATATGGCACATAGTAAGCACTTAACAAAAAACATAATATTATTATAACCAACACTCACTCTCTCCACCTTCAAGGCCTTATTGAAGGCACATCTTCTCCAAGAGGCCTTCCCCAACTAAACCCACATTCCCTCTTTTCCCACTCCTTTCTGTGTCACCCTGATTTCTCCTTTTATTCAGCCCTCCCTCAGCCCCCCAGCACTTATGCACATATCTGTAATTTATGTATATTGTTTGTCTCTCCCTCTAGACTGTGAGCTTGTTGTGGGCAGGGAGTGTGTCTACTAGCTCTGTTACACTGTACTCTCCAAAGCACTCTGCACACAGCACTTGTTCAATAAAAACTGATTGATTGAGAACAGTGAATGTTGGGATCCATACGGAGGCTACTTAGGACCTGAGAAAGATGTGCTCTAGGCTTGTTGTCCCACACCCTGGAATAAGAAGTTTCCCAGGGCCCACTCTGCCAAGGACCTAGTCTTGCCAAGAGGAGGTTCCCCTTGGGATGGTCTTGCCTCTTCTCTGGGAGAGGTGCACCTCTTCAGGACCAGATTGTCCAAATCCTATTCTGGTGCTCTGCTCTTGTGTAGGTTCAAGAAATATTTATTGCCTTGCTCACAATAAGGAATCCTGACTGTGGCAGCCTTTGCGATCCAAGGAACTCCAGGGAATGTCCTCCTTCCAAGAAGGAGCATGACCTAGTGGAAAGAGCACGGGACTGAGAGACAGGACTTGGGTTCTAATCCTGTCTCTGCCACGTGTCTGCTTTGTGACTTTGGGCAAGTCACTTAACTTCTCTCAGACTCGGTTGCCTTATCTGTAAAATGGGGATTAAGACTATGAGTACTATGTGGGACAGGGACTGTGCCCAATCTGATCATCTTATATCTACCCCAGGATTTAATATAGTGCCTGCCACATAGTAAGAACTTAAATACCAGCTAAAAAAAAAAACTTGGGTGGGAGAAGGGAGGGACTGTGGTCTAGAGCATCATATCTGTTGCTCAGATCCCAAGGGAAAGCCTCCAGGTTAGGGAGCAATTTAGAGGGCACCCTCACTTCCCTCTCCCCAAAGCCACACAAAAGAAATTCAGTGAGTGGAGCCTCTGATCATCCTGAGCACAAACAGGGACTGTTGCTCTTGTTAATGAGCTTGATTCTCCCTTTCTAGGCGGGCTTAAGCAGTAATAAGGTGTCCTCTTGGACATGTGAGGAGAAGAGGCTCCCTTGACCCACTCCAGAGCTCTCCCCCACATTTTGGATTTTAATGGATGGACCTCAGAATGCCCATGATCCTGCCCCATGGAGGAGCTCCTTGCCCAACGAGGCCACACTCGGGTTGAGGGGAGAGGAGATGAGAGCAGTGCCTCCTTTCCTCAATCCTGTGGACACCCTGCCAAGAAGAATGTACCAGAGTAGTGTATGCCCAGGCACAACTCCCTGAAAGAGAATCCTACCAATTCACCTTGGAAGAGACTCGTTTTACAGCTGTGGCTGAGCTCTGAGGGGTCATATAGGGCCAGGATAGAGAGAGGCCCCTCCCAGGGGAAATGTTTACTCTGGCCCACTCCCCTCTATGCAGGATGAGAAACCAGGTCCATTCCTTTTTGAACCTTCATCAAGTGGTAGGGGCTGTGATATCTCCAACAACCCTGGTTGGCCCTTCAGAGACAAAAGGACTTTGGAAAGCTTAGGCAATTATCTGTGAGTCAGGATGAATTGGAGGTGTGTGGGGAGAGGGACATGGCTCGGTCTGGCCCTCTGGGGAGACTCCGAATGTAGAGAGCAGCATGAGAGAGGAGGAGAAACACCAAACAGCCAGGATCACATTAGAGCTTGGTGGACCTCAGGGTCCAAAATATAAGCTAGTCAGCTCCTGCATCCTCCAGAATTTACTTGCAAGGAGGGGAAGAGGACCAAAGGTTAAATTAAGGGCTTAAATCCATAAACCTATGGAAAAAGCACCGAGCTGGAAAACAGGAGACCTGGTCCTAGTCTCAATTCTGAGGGGACATGCTGTGAACTTGGGCAATCATTTAACTTCTCTGAACTTCATTCCCACCCACCCCCTCCCCAACATCTGTATGGAAAGGATAAGAATCTCTGCCCCTCCCTGCTTCTCCGGGAAGTTGGGAGGACAAATGAGATAACCAATATGAAAGCGTTTTGAGAAAACGCCAAGGATCTAAATCTTTGAGCCAAGGAGACAAAGCATCAGGAGGGTCACCCAGAGAGCCAGAAAAAGAGTTGGATCCATCATCTTTGGACTGCAATTGCCATGGAAATCCTGAAGAGGAACAGAAGTCTAGGAAACTGGATTCTATTTTCCACATGAACCTTGACCCTGACCATTTCACTTGATCTCTCTGTTCGCTTCAGATTCTGCGACTGGACAGAGGAACAAGCGAAGAGTTGTCCCTAGCTAATGGTAACGTTATTTAGCATTTTGGGAAAACTTTTACCTGTGCAGAGTGAGTGATGGTTAATCATTATGTATACCCTAGTAACAATTTTCCCTGCTGTTACTGTAGATAGCACCTCCCCTCCAGAACTGGAGAAGCAGTGTGGCCTATTAGCTAGAACATGGGCCTGGCAGACATGAAGACTGGGTTCTAATCCTGGCTCCACCACTTGTCTGCTGTGTGACGTTGGATGAATCACTTGGTTTCTCTGTGCCTCAGTTACCTCATCTTTAAAAGGGGGATTAATACTGTGAGCCCCATGTGAGACAGGGACAGTGCCCAGCCTAACTTGTGTCTACCCCAGCACTTAATACAGTGCCTCGCATATAGAGGGTGCTTAAATACCATAAAAAAGTTACAGATGAATCTCAGGTCTGACACTTCAGAATTGAGAACCTGCATAAAGGAATTGATTCCAGTGTCTCACACACTCTCAACACTGCCAGTTATGTTCCAGCTGGAGCAGAGGGGGCAGAATTAATAGCTAGCAGAGGTGCAACACATTCCTAAGTGCTTCTGGCCCACAGTAGCCAACTACAGATATAATCAGGTCTCCTTATTCTTAGAGTAATGTTCTTTCCACTGAACTAGCAGCCGGTCCTCTTAGGAGCTCAAAGCACTTATCTCATTTTGCCCCCACATCACCATGATGTAGCCAGAAATTCTTTCCTCTAGAAGATGGAGTAGGAGTAGAAATGTTCAAACCCAGTGGGACATCAGGGGGTAGAACACAAATTAAAAGTTGGTACTTCACTTCCCCTCATCTTGGGCCTAATTCAGTCCATTCCATCTTTTAAAGGTTCTTGGTGGGAAGAGTGCCTTGGGAGTGCAGAGACATACTATGAAATGAAGCCAGGACACAAAGAAAGAAGCAGCATGAAGTAGTGGAAAGAGCAGGGCTGGGAGTCAGAAGGTCAGGCGTTCTAATTCCAGGGCTGCCACTTATCTGCTGCGTGACCTTGGGTAAGTCACTTCTCTGAACCTCAGTTACCTCATCTGTAAAATGGGAATTATGACTGTGAACCCCACATGGGATAGGGACTGTGTTCAACCCAATTTGCTTGTATCCATCCCAGTGCTCAGTACAGTCTCTGGCCCATAATAAATGCTTAACTAATGCCATAATTGTTATTCCTTAGACCTGAGGAACAATTCCCTGATTTTACAGATTGTGAGACTCTGCAACATATAAACTAAAGAAGACTGTGGAATCCAGTTCTTTGGGGAAAAAAATTAATAAAAGACAACAGTCCAGCTGGAGTAGCTTAGGTGCAATCATGTCTGACCTTGAGAGATGTATTCTTTGGCTCCAGGTTTCTAAGAGTACATAGTCTGAGCGTGGCTCAGTGGAAAGAGCCCTGGCTTTGGAGTCAGAGGTCATGAGTTCGAATCCCAGCTCTGCCACTGTTCAGCTGGGTGACTGTGGGTAAGTCACTTAACTTCTCTGTGCCTCAGTTACCTCATCTGTAAAATGGGGATTAAGACTGTGAGCCCCACGTGGGACAACCTGATTCACCTGTGGCTATCCCAGCGCTTAGAACAGTGCTCTGCCCACAGTAAGCGCTTAACAAATACCAACATTATTATTATTATGGTAATCTGGATGTGGAACTGTATGACGCTAATTTGCCGTGACACTAGTCAGTCATGGCTTTACAGTGATGATGATTGGGTCTTCCATCAGGAAAGTTGGCAACATGGCCTATTGACTATTAGACTACAAGCCCTATGAGGGACAGAGTTTGGATCTGACATGATTACCTTTTAGCTACCCCAGCACTTAGTACAGTGTCTGGCACAAGTGTTAAACAAATGCAATTATTATTAGAAAAAAAATAAGACTGGGAATCAGGAGATCTGGGTTCTAATTTCCTCTCTGACACTGACCTTTTAGGTGACCTTGGGCAAGTCACCTAAGCTCTCTGGCTTCCGTTCAGTTTCCTCATTTGTAAAATGAGGGATAAGATCTATTATAACTCCTGTGATTGGGAGGGTAGGGAACCACCATGTACAGATAATCTTATACTATAGCAGTGCCTAACTTGGTAAATGCTTAATAAATACCATCATTTTTCTGAGCCCTAAATCCTGAGACTGCAGGTCTGAGAGCCTCCAAGAAGGGACTGATCATAGTGTTACTGGTTTGTTCAGCTCCAGAAACGCACTCTCTCATTTCTCTTTCAGCCATAATCCTGCTGAGGCACAGAACGCAACAAGCAAAATAGCAGGGCAGGGGTGCAGCAAACTGCAAAATGAGTGCAAAGGTTCTTTTGAGAGCTGGATCACAGCACGAGGCTATGCCCTTTTCATACTTTATGACCTTTCTACCTCAGTTTTTTTCATCTGCAAAATGGAGATTAAATATTTCACCTTAGGTTCTGAGCCCTAAATGGGACAAGGACTGTCTAATCTGACTGTATTGAATCTACCCTAGCATTTATCCCAGTGCGTGGCACATACGCACTTTTAAAACTCATTGTTATTATTATTAGTATCCCAGAGGCATTTGTCTTAGGAGCCGCTGCAATCTTTACTGCCCATGTTAGCAAGCCATATTCCAGGATTCCTGCTGGAGCTATCCACCTCTCAGTATGCCTTGGGCAGTCCTCCTGTTAGAGATTTTCCCCACTGACAAAATAGCCCCAGCAAGGAGAATTGGGACTAGAAAATAGGAACATGTGATCTCAAAGCAATGCTCTTTCCACAGGACCAAAAGTAGCGCTGGCTATTCAATTCTCTCAATATAACTGCAGAGACCATACTGAGACTCTTGAAGGTTGACGCTTACCAGTCTATGGTGAATTTACTCTTCCATCCCAAATCTCGATTACTATCCTTTTGTGGGCTTGGAGTGAGATAGTCTTGCTCATCCCATTCGGCAGTTATTTCACAATTCTCTCAAATGGCAGGGAGGTGAGATGAGGGCAAGGATTGCATTTTTAAATCCCCTACCCAATATATAATATTGAAGTAATTTGTGTCCCACCAGGAGGGACACTACAAAAAAAAAAAAAAAGACTCACTGAAATTATTTCTCATAGAAAATTAGTCTTCAATAGAAGAATGTGACATACTCTAACATAAACACCAGTTAAGATGGATTGCTTTGCTGCCACTTTGCTCACTAACTAAAGAAAAGGCCTGTTTGAATTTGGGTGTCTTATTTTAAATGAATATTGATTCACTGAAATTCATAACTTCTGTTGGAAAACTAAGTCAATAAAACTGCATTGAATTCTGATTATTAATACTTCCTGGAGCTGAGGTAATTATAGTTCCAAACACTAATAAAAGATTGCACATCTAATTAACAGCAGTCATAAAAGACTACAAATACACTATATATTAAATACAATAACTAACATTATTGCAACATTAAGATTGAAAAATTAAGGAGGGAGTAGTCTAGAATGTAAAGGTTCCTATGGCAACATTAATGCAGCCAAGTAATGATTATTGCTGTTGTTAATGTTAATAATAACATTTTGGTTGCTATTATCAAATATTTATTAGTACTAATAACAGTATTGATGCAATTTTACCTTTATATGGCACCTTTTCGCTGATGCACGGGAGACATTTTAGCAGTGATAGTTGGCAGTAACTCCCAAAACCTATGGGAAAGTGCTTTCATTTCACAATCGTTGGGATCTCTCCTCGACTCCCCTCAGAAAAGGGTTTCAAATTCTGACTTGTTTCTGTTTCTTGAAATTCCTTCTAGATATGTAGCTGGATAGAATTCCATCCCTCAGTCCAACTCCAAGCTGACCTCAGAAAATCGTTCCGTGTTCTGCCTGAGTACTGGAGGGCAGGAAAACCAGAGCCCCAACCGTACTGAGCTAATCAACAGTGAAGGACGGGTGATGGAGATTTGTGAAAGAAAATCCTCTAGGTCTGTAGGTCCCATTACCCAAGAAAACTGTGGAATTGCCTTCTCTTGAGATCCTCAAAGGAAAAAACAAAAAGGCAATTCTGCTTGGGACAGCTACAGTACAGACTTACCTTGACATGGTACGGGACAGTGCTCATTCATCCTCAGAGGTGTAGGGGGTTCTAAGCATGGTATAAAAATCCTTATTTTAAAATTGCAAGCTAATAGCTTCATTTTAAATTCAATTACTTTTCCACCTTCCTCCACCCCACCCACCCCCCCCTTTTTTTTTTTTTAGAAACTGCTTTTCCACTGCTCTATGGTGAGACTTCTGTAGGGATCCTAGTTTAAGCACTTAATGTTACTAGTGTTACCTTGGCCCTTTCAGAGTCCAACTGCAACCAGAATGGTCTTTTTCAATCAATGGAATTTATTGAGCACTTACTGTTTGCAGACTATGGTACTAAGTGCTTGGGAGAGTGCAACAACACAATAATACAACAAGCTTACACTCTAGAGGCTTAGTGTCAAGAAAATCTGCCTCCAACAACCCTTGGTCTGCGCAAATCCAGGTAGTTTTGTTTTGCTCTGATTCTCACTCCAAGCTAGTCACAGAAAGCGGGATTCTCTTTGCAGAGTTTGGAGGCAATCACTGCAGTAGAAACAGGTTTCAACTCGAATATTGCTGCCCATCCAGGTTCCTAAAGCAGGTGATTAAATGACACCTGCAGAGTCGTGGGGGCAGCTTCCCTCCTCTCCTCATCGTTCCAGACCACAATTAGCTCGTTATACACTCAAACTAAGGCACCGGGCACAGTAGAGCCCAAGTCTCCAACTCAGATAGAAGTATGATTGAGCCAGCTTAGCAAAGTGCGGCATTATGATTAAATTAATCAGAACTCTTTTGAAATGACTTTGGAAGCACCAGGAGTTTGTTTTTAATGGCATTTTCCAACTCCAAAGACTTCACTTCAAACAACATTTGTTTGTTTGGTTTAATTGCCATGAAGGACATTATCAACATTATCCTCAGCAAAAAAAATCAAATCAAATCAAGGAATGTCTTGACTGCTAGAACCCATACTGATGCCAAGAACGGAACTTGGATCCCTCACACTCCATCGCCCACCCTTGGTTCATGAGTTCAAGGGCAAAAGATCAAAACCAACTTTCATTCCTCCCAGGCCCGAGAGTCAGGGTGATTGGCACCATTCAGTTGCAAAAACACTGATCTACAGTCACGATCCATTCTCATGAGAAATAAAGACATGGATAAACAAAACCCATGGCTAATCCAAAAAAGTCTTATTTTATGATAGTATTTGTTAAAGCTCTCTCTCAGAGTCAAACCTGGAGAATTTCCAGTACTCTACCAGTCTCGACTATGGGAGGGAGAGTCAAGGCAGAGGCATACTCATTCCAATCCTAGCTTGGCCAGTGGCTAACGAGTGGGAGGCAATCTCTGTTACAAGTCAAAACTCACCTATGCTGGGCAGCAGCAACACGGGAGAGAGTCGAGGGCAAAGACTCAAGTTTACTGCATGGAAGGAGGCAACGGTAGACTATAAGCCCGTCAAAGGGCAGGGACTGTCTCTATCTGTTACCGATTTGTACATTCCAAGCGCTTAGTACAGTTTTCTGCACATAGTAAGTGCTTAATAAATACTATTGAATGAATGGTAAACCACTTCTGTATTTTTACCAAGAAATCTCTATGGCTACACTACCAGAACGATTGCAGATGGAGGTGGGGCGTTCTGGGAGAGATGTATCTAAGGCATCGCTATGGGTCGGAGACGACGCAGCATAAAATAAGATATGTTAAAGTGCTTACTATGTGCCAGGGACTGTTCTAAACGCTGGAGTAGATACAAGTTAATCGGGTTGGACACGGACCCCACACGGGACTCAAAGTCTTAATCCCCATTTGACAGAGAAGGTAACAGGCACAGAGAAGCTAAGTGATGTGTCCAAGGTCACACAGCAGACAAGCAGTGGAGCCAGGATTAGAACACAGGTCCTTCTGACTCCCAGGCCCATGCTCTATCCACTAGACCATGCTATTTACTTGGGCCAATTCAACCTCCTCACTATTTTTTAACTAGAGCTACAATAAGCAAGATTGACTTTCTTTTTATTGGCTCTTTTTTTTTAAAAAAAAAAAAAACCCTCCTCCTCTCAGAAAGTGCTAAGTTGGATATATTTAAAAAAAAAAAAGCCAAAAACAAAGACAGGGAGGGAAGGCGGGAGGGAAAGGCAGAGAACAGTAAGCACCAAAGGATCTGGAGTGTGTGCACTAACAAGCCCTGAATAACTGAGGGAAGCACTTGAAATTTGTATTGTGTCAAATCCAACCCTTACATAAAACCAGCTTAATGTTTCTGGCATTAGAGAATTGTAGGGTCAGCCTCTACTTAACATCAATAGGAATTTTGATTGGATAATAAACTTAACTATAATCACTGTCAGAATGTTTATGCTGTTTAAATGACTCGCCATTGGAGAAGAGAAGCGGCGTGCCTAGTGGATAGAGCATCAGCCTGGGAGTCAGAATACCTGGTTCTAATCCCAACTCCATTACTTGTCTGCTGGTGTGATATTGGGCAAGTCACTTAACTTCCCTTTATCTCAGTTACCTCACCTATCAAATGGGGATGAAGACTGTGTGCCCCACGTGAGACAGGGACTGTGTCCAACCTGATTTTCTTCTATCTATTCCATAGATTAGTGCAGTGTAACTGCTTAGCAAATACCACAGTAATTATTATTATTATTAAATTGAATTAAAGATCAGTCACTAGGCTCAGGACAAAGTGGTTTTCTTTAAAGGTTGTTAGTGTTTCTTTAAAAGTTCAAGAAATGAATTTGATCTGGGTTTGTCAAAGTAGGCTAACTTCATTTTTTTTTTCCAAAGTCAGTAGGATACCATCCAAGCTTATACCCTTTTCCCCATCCCTTTTGATGACTGTGGGTGAGTGGGGAGGGATGAGAAGAGCAACTATGGTGCTAAAGATTTTCTTTCAACTGCATTTTTCAGGGAATCCCAGGGAAGCTGTGTGGCCTAGTGGAAATAATACACACCTGGAAGTTGGGGGTCTGAGTTCTTATCACAGTTTGGCCACTTGCCTGCTGTGTGAGCTTGGGCAAGTCACACCTTCTCTGTGTCTCAGCTACTTTATCCGTAAAATAGGGATAAAATATCCATCCTCCCCCAACTATAGACCATGAGACCCATGTGGGACAGGGACTGTGTCCAATCTGATTATATCTACCTAAGCACTTAGTACAGTGTCTGGTGCATAGTAAGAGACATATTATTAGACATTTAACATTTTCTCACAAAAATATCTACATCACACAGCATGAGTTAATGCTACTTGTGTCTCAAGTCCTAAGCAGTCATCAGTTTTAAAAGCATCTAACCAATGTGCATACTACAACTAGAACTCCCAGTATACAGAAGGTCCTAAACTAAGCATGTTCCAGCTCAAATGTGGTAGGACCTACATTTAAAGTAAGGAAAGGGTAGCTAGGGGTTGTTGCAAGACAAGCTGAAGAGTTTAGCCAGGAGAGCCTTGGGTAATTTTAATAACTATACACAAATGTCTCGAAGTAGGACCATTTTCAAAATTACAAGACCATCTGGAGTCAGCCAAATATTTAGTCACGCTAAGACATCTCTTCCACTCCCAACCCATTTTACAAAGCTCCCGATATGGTACTCGCCAGTTTTTTCCTCGCCCTTTTCAAACAGTTCACAGGCTATAAACTCCAGGTAGGGGAGGAATGTGTCGTTTCATTAATCTGTACTGCCCATGAGCCTACTACAGTGCTCCATACCGAGAAGGTGCTCAGTAAATTCATACCCTTTTGGAAAGAACAAGAGGAGTCAAAGGACCTGAATTTTAATCCTGCCCCTACCATTTGTCTGCTGTATGACCTTAGGCAAGTCACTTAACTGCTCTGTGCCTTAGTCTCCTCATCTCTAAAATGGGAATTCAATATCTGTTCTCCCTCCTACTTAGACTCTGAGCCCCATATGGGCAGGGAGGTGCCTGACCCGAGTATCTCGTGTCTATTCTAGTACATAGTACAGTACCTGGCACATTTTAAGCACTTAAATAGCACAATTAGCCTCATTATTATGAACCCCTACACAAAGAAAGATGGCTGATTGAGGATGGAATGGAAGCCTGATGCCACTATAAGGCAGTGGAGGGCACTGTTGTATAGACTGATGGGAAGAAGTTGTTGGATCTGAATTTCTTACTTTGTAGTAATGGTATTGATCCTTGATATTGTTGTTTTGCTCTGAAATCGAATGTTTCCAGGCTTCATTTCGACAGTCCCACGGAGGTTTACAGACCATCGTCCATCTAGCAAAGATGTGCTCTGCAAGGCTTCCTTTAGCCTTGGGGCACGATAGAAGACGGTGTCTCCAGTTGATTTTGCAAATGGTATCAGTGGTAGAACTGGGGGCTTACTCCCTCTAAAGAGGGTTCAAAAGTCTCTCACCTGCCAGAGCCACCTGCAAAGAGGGGAAGATTGGACAGCAATCAGCACGCAGGAGTTCATATCCACCAGAAAGCAGAGAGGACCCAAAGGTTGCTTCTGCAGGGCTCTGAAATTTGTACATATAACTTGGACCATTTCCCGGAAAAGTTACCCAAGACTTGAGCTAACGCTGAACCAAACGCTCCTTGAGGTCCTAAAAGTCGGATTGGTCTCCACATCTTCCACAGAGCAGGTCAATGCTCGCGACTGCCGATTTATACATTCCAAGCGCTTAGTACAGTGCTCTGCACATAGTAAGCGCTCAATAAATACTATTGAATGAACTGTAAGACTCTTCTAGACTGTAAACTCGTTGCAGGCAGGGAATGTGACTGTTTGTCATTTCATACTCTCCCAAGCGCTTAGTACAGTGTTCTGAATTCAGTAAGTGTTCAATATAGAGAAGCAGCGTGGCTCAGTGGAAAGAGCCTGGGCTTGAGAGTCATAGGTCATGGGTTCGAATCCCAGCTCCACCGCTTGTCAGCTGGGTGACTGTGGGCAAGTCACTTCACTTCTCTGTGCCTCAGTTACCTCATCTATAAAATGGAGATTAAGACTGTGAGCCTCATGTGGGACAACCTGATTACACTGTATCTACCCCAGCGCTTAGAACAGTGCTCTGCACAAAGTAAGCACTTAAATACCAACATTATCATTAATAAATATGACTGAATGTGATGGGAATTTGCAGCCAGAACACTCCCCCCTCATCTCGGTGCCATGACCGGACCAAGTGGTACCCTGGCAAGAATTCTCCATTCTCACCACCAGTTCTGGCTTGGAGAAGCAGTGTTGTTTGCATTTTTCTTCTAGTGAAAACTCCAGCAGCCTCTCTGTATTTTCTCACATTTCTAACTTTCCTCTTCTAACTGGATTTGTGAAGGTTCAAAATTGCCCCCAGACCCACATTGGTTCAGAGAGTCAAAAAAATGGCCACTATTTTGGTTTTGAGAAGTTTAAATGTATGAAGATTTCTCTTTCCTACTCCTGCAGAACCAAGTGGTGTCAATACTGGCAAAGGGGATTAGTGAGAGATCAATCAAGCCTAAAATACATGTTATTGGAGGGGGGAAGTGGGGTGCAGCTCCCCTCAGTTAGACACCTCATGTGCCTAATGCAGGCCAAATGCACAGATTCAGTTGCTCAACTTGAAAAAAAAAGTTACTCCTTTAGCACGTATGCTGAGCCAGACACGGTACCAACTAATGGGGTAGCTATAAGTTAATCAGGTTGGACACCGTCCTTGGCCCACATCACAATCTTAATCACCATTTAACAGATGAGGTAACTGAGGCACAGGGAAACTAAGTGCCCTACCCAAGGTCTCACCTCAGACAAGTGGTGGACCCTGGATTAGAACCCAGAATCCCAGCTCTGCCACTTGACAGCTGTGTAACCTTGGGCAAGTGACTTTACTTCTCTGGGCCTCAGTTCCCTCATCTGTAAAATAGGGATTAAGACTGTGAGCCTCATGTGGGACAACCTGATTATCCTGTATCTACCCCAGCGCTTAAAACAGTGCTCTGCACATAGCAAGCACTTAATACCAACATTATAATTATTATTATTATCTCCCAGGCGCATGCTCTATCCACTAGGTCACACTGCATAGACATTGACTCTGGACTTCATTAACTGGTAATTGTCTTAGCGTAAGGAAACCACAGTTCAGAATGCCACAGCTAATCATCTAGAAGAGAGCCCATTTAACCCAACCAGACAGAATGAAAAGAAAGTTTTTCTTGGGGCTTGTTTCAGTTCTTAGAATCCTAAAACAGTAGCATAGAGCTAAGTGAACATTTTGGAAAGCTCCTTAGACTAGTAAGAGGAGAACAAAGGTTCCTCTTCTCCTCCTTTCCACAACAGTGAAATAGCATACCATTACAAAGCTTCCACTGTATGAATCCAATAATGGCAGAGAGCTGACAGCCCAAACCTTTTTGCAATATTAAATACATTTCTGCTGCAGAACTAGCCAGATAAACCCAGTAAGTGTGTCATCCAAATAGCAGGTCGGATGAGTGCTCAATTTAGAGTTAATAATATGCTATTAAAATTACATCTGTCAAATTATTTCATACATAATGCAAACACATGATTTATCACAGTTAAGAAGTTCTTGAAATGCCTAAAGCAACTGTCTAGCAAAAAGAAAACTATTTCTTTTCATTCTGGTAGACCACTAACCTAAAATATTTTGACTGATTTATTTTCACAAAGAATTTTTATGCAGATTAAGGGTCTTGGCGGGGGGCGGTGAGGGGGCTGAGGAGTGGCATCAGCTGAATTGGGTTTCTAAATAATCTTCAGAGCTTTTGGGGGGCCATGCAAAATATCCACAATTTAAATGTAATAAGTCCCCCAAATACAGCACATATTCTAAAAATAGCATAACTATTAGATACATTCTAATCTTTCAGAAGATGCTTGAACAAAATTCACAAAGCACCAAAAAAGAATAAACTTTTATTTTTAGATACCATCTAGTCTTCAAATCTGAATGTTTACCATATCAAAATATATTCTTCTTCATTTCATAAATGCCTCTACTGACACGACCAAAAGCCAAAATTACTAGCTAGGATTAAAAACCTTTATCTCTTCCCCATTGAGAATTTTTGCATCAAAATGCACTCCTGGGCTGTAGGCTCCCGTGTAAAGAAAGTAAAACCACATCTCAAATTGGGCAGCGGGCATTTAGTGTAAGGAAACCACAGTTCAGAATGCCACAGCTAATCATCTAGAAGAGAGCCCATTTAACCCAACCAGACAGAAAAGAAGTTTTTCTTGGGGCTTGTTTCAGGAGGCACTCTACAGTGGCAGAAATAGGCAGGGAAACACAATTCAAATCCTGCAGGGGAAAATGAGTATATCTTTAGACAGAAGATTGTCAGCCAGGAAACTAGAACACTGAGAAGCTGAGTAGCAAGCCAAGGATCACACAACAAATCTATGGAATACATGGAACGGCGACTGTTAGAGCTGTGGCTCAGACTTCCATGTTGTCTCCCTTAAGAATTCCTACAGGCAGAAAACCCCATTTAAAAGTAGCCCTATTCCCTGAAACATGATTATGATGAGACCCCATTTTAAATAAGCTCTCCTAAGTAAGGTATATCCAAGAGGCTCTCCAGACCATAAGCTCCTTGCAGGCAGAGAACACATCTACCAACTCCATTACATTGTTCTCTCTCAAACAATAAATACAATTAACTTTAACAAGCATTTGGGTTAGGATGCAGTGGCAGCAATTTCTTAGATATGAAGTACTCCAGTGCCCTCCAGAATCAGAAGAACCAGCTACAGCCCTCAAAAATGCATATGAGGAATGAAGGAATCTGACTTTTTAGAACCAGAACTCCTAAGAAAGAGTAAAAAAGAACCTTTCAAAAAAGGGTTATAGCTAACCCTTTCAAGTTTCCTGGACTGTTGTTAGCAACACTGATTTCAATAAGACATGCAACCACCATCAACAACCCCCACTTAACCATGAGTGATTGATAAAGGCCAATAACAAAATTGTTATAGGAAATCTTACCTCAACTCCAGAGAAACCTTGAAAGCAGGAACATAACACTGCAGCACCACCAACCTCTTCCTCCCCCCTTACCCCCACCTCAAATGCTATTTGTAGAATCCTGAAAACAGCTGCTCATCTACAGGCCAAGGGTGACTATGAGATGAGTTAGATGAGTAGCAGAAACAGCTGATTTCAATCACCTTACTGCCATTGCTTCCATGAAGGAATGGGCTGGTTCAACTTTGGTGTGGGTTCATACAGTATCAGCTAGAAGTTTGAAACTTACAAGTAGAAAAGCAAGGCCTGAAAGGATAGAAAACTAATGAGGTAGAGAAATTGACTAGCTTGGCAAAAGTGAACACTGCAAAGAGTAAATAAATATGGTTAGATTATGGAAAAGAGGAGGAAAACTTTGTGGCTGATTAATTCATATTTATTAAGCATTTACTGTGTGCAGAGCACTGTATTAAGCATTTGGGAAAGAAGGCTACAACAGTAAACAGTGACGGTCCCTAGCTGTATCACAGAGAGAAATCTTGAAGAGCAAAGAAATTGATTCAAAAAGTGAATGAAAACCACCTCATCATCATAATCAACAACAGCATTTATTGAGTTCTTGATAGGGAGAGCACTGTACCAGGCACTTAGGGAGCATACAAAAGGAATACAAAATGTGATCCTGCCTTGAGGCATTTTAGAGTTCTGAGTGGTGATTAAGCCCTGAGAGATTGGACAAGAGCATCAGGAGTCATAATCCTGCCCTAAAACTCCAGGAGGGAGAACAGATAGACTAGCGCAGCTCTTCCATTCTTGTTTTAAATATCCTTGTATTGAACCGGGCCTTAGGTTTCGCTCACACCTTTCTCCAGAGAACAGAAAGCTCCTTTTGAACAATGAACTCAATTCTCCTACACACTGAAGGATATCAGTTTGGCTCTGGAGGTTGCCCAGGCCAAAGTGCAAATCATAAGCAGACCACAAATAAACTCTAGTTTACAGCTCTTTGGCTCCACATGACTGCATGAACCTGAATTTACCTAAAAATGGGGAGAAAGTTGTGCTTATTTGCCTTCTTCGTCCTCCCAACTGCCCTGGAAGTCATTGAGGTGCTTATTAGGCACTGGGTTATTCTCACTTTGCAGAAAGGCAAACTGAGGCCCAAACAACAGAAGTTCTCTTTCCTTACTGACAATTCTTTCTGCTCCTGGCTTTGGTAGACTTCCAACCCAGGCTCCTACCTCCCAGGCCAGAGTTCTCTGTGCATTCTAATTTCACTGAAATCACTGTGTTCGATTTGTTAAAGTCGTACTCTTAGCCCTTTGGGCCAGAGATATTGCCTTTTCATCTGAACACACCACTTGGTCCACATTTACAGAATACGACTAGTATTAGTATTGCCTGTTGAAGTACGGTTAATATTACTGCTAATAATACGCCTGTCCTTGGCTGATGCCCAAATTGTTATAATTTGTCAAAACTAGATTATTCTGCGAAATTAAAATATTATTCTAATAATAATGCTAATAATAATAGCCAACAGCTGCAACATAATTATCCATCGTGCATTCACTACGAGGCATCCATCTCTTCGGGAGAAATCAGTGTGGACAAACGCGGGGGTTATCCCCAAAGAAAGTCTGGACTGCACGGCCTTATTTCATTTACACATATTGCTGTTAAATGCGCTGCTCCACCAACGACTAACTAAGATGAATCTTGCGGGCCCGTTAGTGTTGGGAGAAGGGCGGTGGGGTTGCTTTGGGCTAGAAATTCGGTCTGAGTTTCTTAGTCCCACTGAGGCTTTGGGTCAGAGAGCTCCAGCAAAACAGAGGGATTGTCCTCCTGCAGCTAGCCAAGGATCCTTCTGGGCCTCCTTGCCTCGCAAGTCCTAAAGAAGAGAGAGAGAGAAAGAGAGAGCTGACATTCCTGGGGGTCCTGGGCTGGCGGAGCAGAATGTGCAGGGGGATGAGGGAACTCCAGCCCCCGGCTCAACCCTCCAACTGGAGGATGGATTTGGGGAGCCCCGCCGAGACCACCAGTGCTTTAATAGCACGGACAGCGCCGGTTCCTCAAGCCCCCTGGTTTAATCACCATAATAATAGTAATTGTGGTTTTTGCTGTAATAATTATAATTATGGCATTTGTTTAGCGCTTACTATGTGCCGAGCACTGTTCTAAGCGCTGGGGTAGATCCGAGGTTAGCAGGTTGTCCCACGTGGTGCTCACAGTTTTAATCCCCATTTTACAGTTGAGGTAACTGGGGCCCAGAGAAGTTGAGTAGCTTGTCCAAGGTCACACAGCAGACGAGTGGTGGAGTCGGAATTAGAACCCACTTCCTCTGATTCCCAAGCCCATGTTCTTTCCACTAAACCACCCGTTCTTTCCACTAAACCACCCTGCTTATTATGTGCCAAACAGTGTCCTAAGCCCTGGGGTGGGTACAAGCAAATCGGGTTGGATACAGTCCCTTGTCCCTCGTGGGGCTCACAGCCTCAATCCCCATTTTACAGATGAGGGAACTGAGGCCCGGAGAAATGAAACGACTTGCCCAAGGTCACAGAGCAGACAAGTGGCGGGGCCGGGATTAGAACCCAAGACCTTCTGGCTCCCAAGCCCGTCCTCTATCCACTTGGCCGTGCTGCTTCTCTGCTCCGATCTCCCGGTGGGACAGGTCCGGAGGACTTCTCCGCCCAAATCCACCAAATCTGGGTGACTCGGGGTGAGCAGAAATCTGCTGCCACCTCGGATCCCGCTCGAGGCTCCCTGGCACGACTGGTCGATGGGATGGGATTCGGGAAAGGGAAGGGGTTGGGGGAGCCGGGAAAGGGGACGGAAGAACTAGGCAGACCCTCGGATCCCGTCTTGGAGAGGGATCGGACCCGTGATGGCTGAGAATAAATTGCCAGCGACTGGAGGAGGACCTCCTCCCTCCTCTTGGCTCCTAGTGAGGCGAGGCTGATGCCAAGAGCGAAATCCGAGCCAGCCGATCCCTTTCTGGGATCCCCGAATAGCACCCCGACCCCTGTGGAGCAGAGAGGGGGGGCTCCTGGAGGGGAAACTCCCCTTGCCACCCTGCCCCGAGCCGGAGAGCATCCCTGGGGAGGTTGGCAGGGAGATCGCGCCCGTCACTGGGCAGGGATTGTCGCTATCTGTTGCCCAATTGTCCATTCCAAGCGTTTAGTCCAGTGCTCTGCACATAGTAAGCGCTCAGTAAATACTATGGAATGAACTGACCCGTTTCTGGACGGATCTGAGCCGTCCCTGCCGCCAGAGAGGGAGCAGATGATGGGAAAGGAAGGGTGAGGAAGACTTGGCCCTCATCTGCTGTCGGGTTAACACCCAAGGGGGAATTAACACCGGGAGGAGGAGGGGTGAGGCATGGGGGAGAGGTGTGCCTGTGTGAATCTCCCCGTTTTCATCATTATTATTGTCGTCATTATTGGTATTTCTTAAGCGTTTACAGTATGCCAAGCACTGCTCTAAACGCTGGGGTAGATACATAATAATCAGGTCGGGATTAGCCCCTGTCCCACATGGGGCTCCCTTTTCTCAACCTTTTTTTTCCTGTTAAAAAAAAAATAAGTAAGAAGATTAGCCATTGGGTTCACCCTCCTTTACAACACTTTAGAAACTTGGAGAAATCCCGCGCCGGATATTCATTCATTCAGTCGTATTTATTGAGGGGTTCCTGTGTGCAAAGCACTGGATTAAGCGTTTGGGAGAGTACAGTACGACCACAAACAGACACGTTCCCTTCCTACAACGAGCTCACAGTCTAGAGCATATCTCAAAATGTCTCGATACTGAGTGTCTGGAAATGACAGTTAATCCCAAACCCCATTGTGTGAACCAACACACACACACACACACACACACACACACACACACACACCCCTTACTCGGTGTGACCGACAATTGTTTCCCTGCTTGAGATTTCTTTGTGGATTTATAATATATAGAGAGATGTGTACAAAGCAGAACAATTTGTATGATGTCCAGATCCATCTAAATATCTAAGCATTCCTATTACAAATCAGTATAATACTCCCTAAATAGATAAAGCTGCAGATATGGATGCGGACATTCATTTATTCTTTCAATCACTCACATTTATTGAGTTCTTACCGTGTGCAGAGCACTATCCTAAGCGCTCGGGAAAGTACAATACAACAGTAAGCCGTGATATTTCCTGCCCACAACGAGCGTACAGTTTAGAGGGGGGACAGCTCAGTGTGTCATAGAAAACATATCCAAATAATTCCATCTCCTCCGTCCCCAACCCTGATTAAGAAAAGAATGGAAAACCCAAATCGGCAAAGAGGAAGGGAGAAGGGGAAATGGAAGAACAGAATAGAAAGCTCTAAAAGCTTTATAACTCAAGTTATTCTACCCCATTCCTTTCCAAAAATAAAAAGGAAATTTTAATTAAATGTCACAGGTGTCTCTTCCCCAGTTCCCTTCCTTGCGTCCTCGACCTTTGAAGAAAATAGGCTACCGTGATGGGCTAAGAAGTGGACAAGGGACTGTCAGGGCAGACTACATTTTGATTCTTTCTCCGGGAGATGCCCTTGGGCGAAAAGGATAGATAGATGGGTAGAGAGATAGATGGATAGAGAGATAGATATGTAATGAATAAGCTAGCGAGCCCATTCCGGCTGAGTTGGGACACGGCTTTTGACCTCTGTGCCCTGAGCTTTAAGCAGAAAACATCTCCACCAAACCGTCACCAAGCCCGGGATAAAACTTCCCAACAGGTGTGCCCGCCTCCGGCTCCAGATGGACAAACTCTGAGATGTTCTCCACGGACTGACGGCAGAGGTGCCCATTTTTCTTTCTGGGTAAGGAGGAAGGAAAGGGACAGGTGTCCGGCGGGGAGGAGAGAGAGGCAAGCAGAATGAGGTTTGGGAGCAGGAGGCAAACTTTAAAAAGACCCGATTTAGCATCTCTCCTGTCCGACTCGGCCGTTCTCTGTCAGAAGGAGAGGCAAGGGATGGGTGAAACTGGGAGTCCCACCCAAAAACTAAGGGAGGGGGATTTTGCTCCCACCACTGGAGCCTTGGGCAGCCCATGGCGCTTATCGCACCCTGGGATTGGCACCTAATTCTGACACGAGTGACTTGCGTGTCTGTGTTATGCCTGCCATTCGCTTACTGAAACAGTTGTGCAGCTAACTCGCTCCTCCGTGTCCTATAAACAAAGCAAACTATGATTCTGTGATGACACCACAGTACCTGTGTATATGTGTGTGTGTGTGTGTGTGTGTGCTTGTGTGCGTGTGATGCATACAGTCTGCGGTGGCTTCCAACCCAGCAGCTAAGGGCTGTTCTCTTAATGAATTACTAATGAGTTAAAATTGGGCAGCAGGCTTAATTAAAGCGTAGAGGCAATGTGTTTACCACATTGTAATTGAACTCATTAGGGCTATGGCTTTTTGTTTTTAAGCAGCCGCCTTTCTCCCTGCGTCAAATGATCTATGGGAACGGTCCGTGTATTAGGGAAGGGGAAGGAGAGAGAGGGAAAAGTATATATAGTGTAAATCAATTATTTCCATGGAAAACACGACTTTGGGGGAAAATAAAACACTGAGCGATTTCTTTGATATTTTCGGAATCTGCACTGTGCCAGCGTGCTTTGGGATGTGTAAGAGCACAGTGGGCGGAGTTTAAAGTTTGAGGTTTTCCTGAGGTGGAGGGGGTTGGAAGAAGGCGTGAGGGAAGAGAGGACGGTTTGGATTTACTTTGGAAACACACACACACTCACACTCACAGCGTGAGACTGAACCTGAGATTCTTCCATAATATCATTTCTTTCCCGTGCACTTCCCTTTTCCTCCATCTCCTCAGAGCACCCACGCTTGAAGGCGCATACATTCTCATACTCACACACCCCTTCACAAACACCACACACATTAACACAAAAGCGAACACACACTAATGGATTCCCACGCCACTCACACCCTCATCCACGTCCCTACGGTAAAGACCCTTTAAAGAGCCATTTCTGAACCCGAGATGTCTTTGGAGGAAGACTCCGAGTCCTCTAGGTTTCCCGTAGAAGGTGGAGATTTCATATACCTCTCTAAATTCCCTCCTCCAGGTCTCTGCAAGAAAGGTGAGCGGGAGAGAGGTGGGGGAAGAGTGCGACGCGAGCTATTCCTTGTGCGTCTCTACTTTCACCTTCCCAATTTCTGCTTTGCGGATCCCTAGGGGTTTTTTTTTTTTTTTTTGCAGTATTACCCACCCATTCCCAAACTGGGGTTTCCGTCTACTCAATTGTTTAAACTGGAGTAAATTTAGAAGAGCTGTAGATGAAGCTTTGGAGAATTGACCGTGCTCCCACGAGAGTGCAGTAGATGCGCTCTTCCAGGGAAAGGGTACTTATTCTGACCAATTAGTCTGGGATTCCTCCCCCTCCCTTTGCCTCTCCCCTTTTCGATCCTTTCCCTGGCTCCCTCCCTCCTCCAATTTCTTGGGCGCTCCCCTCTTCCCTTCTGGCCGGGCTCTCGGTAGCACCGCCTTGCCTGACCCATAGGTGGCGTCGGAGTTCCAGGTTTGAGGGGTGAGGCGGGGGCCGGGGGTGGGGGGCGTGAGGAAAAGGGAAGGGAGAAATGCGAAAGAAAAAGAGAGAAGGGGGGAGTGAGAGAAAAAGAGGGGGGAAAGACTAGGAGAAAGAGGGAGGGGGAGAAAGAGAGAGAGGAAGGGGAAGGGAGGGAGAGGAGGAAGAAAGGGGGGAAGAGGGGAAGGGGAGAGAGTGGAGAGAGAGAGGGAGAAAGAGGAGGAGAAAGGGGAAGAAAGGGAGAGAGTGGGGAGAAGGGGGGAAGGGAAAGAGAGAGTGGAGAAAGGAAGAGAGTGGAGAGAGAGGGAGAAAGGGGGAAGAAAGGGAGAGAGTGGGGAGAAAGAGGGGGAGGAAGGGGAAAGGAAGGAGAGAGTGGGGAAAGGGAGAGAGTGGAGAGAGAGGGAGAAAGAAGGGGAAGAAAGGGACAGAGTGGAGAGAGAGGGAGAAAGAGGGGGAAGAAAGGGAGAGAGTAGGGAGAAAGAGAGAGAGGAAGGGGAAGGCAAGGAGAGAGTGGGAAAAAGGAGAGAGTGGATAGAGAGAGGGAGAAAGAAAGGGAAGAAAGGGAGAGAGTGGAGAGAGGGGGAGAAAGAGGGGAAAAGGAGGAAGAAAGGGAGAGAGTGGGGAGAAACGGGGAGGAAGGGAAAGGGAAGGAGAGGGTGGAGAGAGTGGAGAGAGAGAGAGAGGGAAGAAGGGAAAGGGAAGGAAAAGGTGGGGGAAAGAAAGGAGTGGAGAAGAAAGAAAGAAAGAAAGAAAGAAAGAAAGAAAGAAAGAAAGAAAGAAAGAAAGAAAGAAAGAAAGAAAGAAAGAAAGAAAGAAAGAAAGAAAGAAAGAAAGAAAGAAAGAAAGAAAGAAAGAAAAAGAAAGGGGGAGCAAGGGGAAGAAAAAGATAGAGTGCGGAGAAAGCGGGAGAAAGGCAGAGAGAGGGGGAAGGTGCAGAGAGAGAGAGAGAGAAGCTGGGGGGCGACTTGGGACAGAAGAAACCCTTACCCAAACAAGCAGTTTACAACTTGCAGAGGACGGGGGCGGAGGGGAAGGGGAGGGAGGCCTGGCCGAGCGTGTGCCAGGGGCGGGACAGGAGGGGAACCGGGAGGGCGGGAGAGGACTTGGCGAAGCCGGGAGCGAGGCAGCGCAGGACGGAAGGGGGCAGAGGGGGAGCTGGAGGGGAAACCGAGGCTGCACAGGGGGTGGGCCGGGGAGGCGGGGAGACGCGGAGGCGGAGCGCGGAGGAGGAACTGGAGAGACACAGAGAGAGAGAGAGACAGCGAGAGAGAGACACACACACACAGAGACAGACAGAGACGGAAAGGAGATCGACCGGCCTCCCCCACCAGGTAAGAGGCTCTGCAGTCGGTTCTCATCGGCTCCGGGTTTGTATTTATTTATTTGTTTTATTTATATATTTATTTATTCAGGGGAAGGGGAGAGCGATGGGTTTGACATGGTTTCAGGAAAAAAAAACTCCTGGACATAAATTCTTCCTCCGTCTCCCTCCACCTCCGCCCCCACCCCCACCCCAACCCCGGACCCCGCTCATCCTGATCATTTATTTCTTTATTTAGCTGTTGGGTGTGTGTGTGTGTGTGTGTGTGTGTGTGTGTGTGTGTGTGTTATCCCCTTTCCTCTCCCCGCTAACCCTTGTCTCCCCTCTATCCCCCTTCTCCCCCTCCTTTTCCCGCCTGACCCGGTAGGTTGAGGTAATTGTCTCTAATTTGTTGCTAAAAGATTAATTGCTGAGGGTGGGTCGATTTGATTAAGGCAATTAATCTTTGGTTACAGTGCT
This sequence comes from Ornithorhynchus anatinus, assembly GCF_004115215.2. Classification (NCBI taxonomy): domain Eukaryota; kingdom Metazoa; phylum Chordata; class Mammalia; order Monotremata; family Ornithorhynchidae; genus Ornithorhynchus; species Ornithorhynchus anatinus. The sequence continues at coordinate 62,718,702 of NC_041730.1, read as the reverse complement.
CTGGTGTCACTTGCAAAAAGGGAGACGGAGGGGGCCGGGGGGGCGGGGAGGTTGGGGGACGGGGAAGGAGGAGACTTTCCGAGGTACTGATGGAAAGCAAAGCTCTGTCTGCTAGGCCCTCTTGGTTTTCCCAACTAATTCCCCTTTCCCGCATCGGGACAGGGCACGGGAACTTTTCCGGGTCGGGATTTCGCAGCCGGAGAACGGAGAAGGTGGTGGTGGTTGGGGGGGATCTATTGACCTCCCCCTCACCCCCTCCTCCCTCTTCTTTAACCTGGGGGTCGGGGCCAAAACTCCCTTCCCACCCCCAAACCCTCCCCGTTTATTCCGCGTCTGGTCCTCGGTAGCACCAGCCCGGCCCACCCACCGGGGCGGGGGGGGGGGGGGGGTGGAAATCTGCAAACGTCTCTTTAAAAAGTTCCCAAAGCTGGAGTTTCTCTTTTGGTGAATAATTCATGCTGATCATAAATAACTGATGGGAGGGCGGGAGTGCACGGAGAAAGGAGAGAGAGGGAGGAGGGCGGGGAGGGGCCAAGGCCGGCCAAGGGAAGACGGATCGAAGAGTTTGTTAAAGAACCATTAACGGCACTGGCGGGAGATGTTCCTCGTCGTACGTCAAGTGAATAATCATAATGATGATGGTGGTATTTGTTAAGCGCTTACTAAGAGCCAAGCCGTTTTCGAAGCGCTGGGGTTGATACAAGGTAATCAGGTTGTCCCACGTGGGGCTCACCGTCTCAATCCCCATTTGACAGATGAGGTAACTGAGGCCCAGAGAAGTGAAGTGACTGGCCCAAAGTCACACAGCTGTCAAGTGGCGGAGCCGGGATTAGAACCCATGACCTCTGACTCCCAAGCCCTTGTCTTTTCCACTAAGCCACTCTCAGCCCCGATCCAGAGAACGAGCCGGGGACGGCCCCCTCGACCCCACTCCACCCGACCCCCCCCCCCCCGGCCTCCACGCCCCCCTCTCCCCGCAGGGAGGAAAGGGGGAGGGGAGATGGGGGGGGTCCGAGCCCAAGGGGAGACCACCTCGACCCCTCCAGAAAACGCAGCCCCTCGCACACACTCGCAGCCCCTTGCTCCCAGGCTCCGGACCTGCTTCCTCGCCGCCCTTAGGTCAGAGGTCAGAGTGTTTTTCAGGCCCACCTCTTCCCCTCTCCAAAGGGTCTTTGCTTTCCTCCCTTTTGGGGTCTCTCTGTCTCTGTCTCTCTGTGTGTCTTTCCTGTCTCTGCCTTCCTCTCTCTCTCTCTATATATATGTAATATATATCTGCGTATCTGTTTCTCTATGTCTGTCTCTTCTCTATTTCTCTCTCTCTCTCATTCATTCATTCAATCGCATTTATTGAGTGCTTATTGTGTGCAGAGCACTGAACTAAGCTCTTTCTCCTTTCCTCCCTCCCTCCCTCCTTCCTTCCTGCAATATGCTATGAATGAAAGGTGACCTACGAGCTAAGGTCAACAGGGTCTACTGTCGGGGCTCCCTCGGGCTCCCTCACCCTCGAGGCTCCCATCGGAGAGAGACATTTGGGGTTGGACTTGTGTCCCGGGCCGGCCCCCCGGGGTCACCCTCGCGGTCACCCTACGCTGCCCTCTCCCCCGAGGCTTGAGTTGCCCAGGACTTACTGGCATTCCCTCCCACCCTCCCCCTCCTGTCCGGGGCTGGAGGAGGCCATTGTTAGGAAGCCCCCAAGGCCCCAGGTTCACAATTTAGGTGAAAACTAATTCAAATCTGTATATTACATTTTTAAATCCAAGGTCCCCACCGGCCACCTTCCAGCTCCCTAAGATCTTTCCACCCAGTGAGGGCCAGGTGTGCGGTGGCCCTGCAGAAGGAGGGTGAGGGTCTTCTGATCTTTCCTCCCGAAGCACCTCTGGTGACCGCTCCTTCGGACACTGCCGCTTCTCTGGGAAACCAGAGACCGGCCTCGCCTGTCAATCTGCCTCGGCCCTTCGTTATGCACGTGGGCCAACAGCAGAGAGGAGCGAATAACGTAAAGGCCAGGCCCGCAGGAGGCTCCATCTCTTCTGGGTCCCTTTTACCCAAGACCGTGCGGGTGTCACTGATTATGGAGTCCATCTCCCTACCTTCTTTCCCTCCCCCTTCCCCTCATCTTCCTCCCTCTCTCTCCCTTCCCTCCCCCTCCAAAACCCGAATGGAACAAAACCAGGAAACTAACCAGGGTTTGTTTGGTGGTGGTGGTTGTATTTTGGGGGGGGGGGGGGACGAGGGTGGAAGCCTTGTTTTTTGAGTTTTTTTACCAGCTCCAGAAAGGAGAAAGTTGCAGGAGAAAGCCACATGCTAGCTACAACCTACTGGGTGCTTCTAGCGGGGACGAGGGAGCTGACAGGATGGTAACAAGTTCCCCCAAGAGCCGTGGGGGTAGGAGGTGGAGGGAGGGAGAGGAGGTTGAAAGCCAGAGAGGGGAGAGGGTCTCTCCCGTCCGAGCCAAACAAACCCAATCCCCATAGGTTGTTTACTTCTCGTATAAAATACAACTCTCCCAAGCAAGCAGGAAGTTACTGCAAACATGTATCAATAATGGATGAATCTCCTGTAATAAAATACTTACATAATTAGCCCGACTCAAGTTTGTGCATTATGTTAACCTTTTGCAACTCAGGGTTGAAGAGAATTTGCTCGAGAAATCCTCAGCCTGCCCTTTTAACTCGCAAAATAAATAGGCGACCTTTTGTCTTTTAAGTCTGCTGTACACTCCCGGGCGTTCAGTACGGCGTTCTGCCCACAGCAGGCGTTCAATAAATACTACCGATTGATTGATTTAGACAGCAACGTCCAGTAATCATCCGTCTTCCGCTTTCTATTAGGCTACGGTTTCCACTGCTGAACCGGAACGTAAGTACTTCTGAAATATAACAGAAAACTCTCTTCGGTGAATTCAGAACAGTCATTAACATTCCGTTTTAAGTGAATGTTAACAGTAAATAAAGAAATCTCTTGATTGTAATAGTAGTAACAAAGCAATAATTACCCAGTAGGTGGTCATCAGTAATGATAAATGTATCATTATTACTGTGTGAGGCTGGGAGCTGGGTTTTGGAAACTACTTCAGACTTTTTAGTAGCGTGGCTGGTTGCAGAGCATTTCTTAGTATGCAAAAGCCATATAATTTTATACACAATTTAGGTGAAAATAAATTTAAATCTGTATATTACATTTTTAATTTCAAGTTAGTAATTAAAGTTGGTTCGTTATATCTCCTCTGAAACTCTCAGTGCTCATCTCGATGGTTTGTTTGTACAATTTGTTTCTAAGACACCCAAGGTTACGTGGTTCTAAAAGATGGAAAATTTAATCATTTGCCAACATTAGGAGTTTGCCAATGATATCATAATGTCTCTTGAAAAGTTTGGGCCGGTGCCCCCCTTTGGTTTAAATCTCCCTTCCTTTGAATCTCCAAGGCCTAGGGCAGGTTCTGCTTGTGGTGCTTTGTTTTGTGGGGAAAAGTTTGTCCTTCCTTTAAATACCCGAAGACACCCATCCACGCCCTCCTCTCCGGTGGGTCGATATTCACTGTGGCTTTATTTTGAGAGAAGGGATGGCCCGCTCAGATTCCCCTGGGCCTCTCCTTGCTCCTCACTTCCCGCTCCCCCCCCCCCCCCCCCACCTTCGGAGTTTAATTGGTCAGTTTATACTTTTACCTTATTCTATCACTGAACCAAGTTCTGTAGGCAGCAGGGAAGCTCGGGGAAGAAAGAATACCTACCGGGCCCTCTGAAAGCACACGGTGGTTTAACAAGGTACCCACTAATGGGATCCAACGAGATGGAATTTCGGATCTGAGAGTGATGCCCTCTTTTCACAGGGAAATCGAACCCCAGAGGCACTTCCCCACACTGTCAATGTCAGCTCACTGAGTAGATGGTGAATTTGATTTTTCTCTCTCGTGACATGTCAATATACGATCTGCCCCTCCTCTTCCTCCTCCTCGTCTACCCTCTTCCCTGTCCCCCTCCCCCATGACTGGGTCGCTCTGTCTACGATCCCCAAGCTTGAAAAGGCTAATTTCTCCCTTCCCCACTCTCTGTCCCAGGTACTTCTCTGTGGGCCAGCTGAACTGTTAAAACAAAAGACCCCATTTCCAAATGATGTTCTCCCTTATTTGCCTAAACAGTTGCTGGACTCTTTTGGAAATCGCAGCTACTCTCGCGATCCGCAGAGATTCTTGCCTTGTTGTGCTCTCTCCTTCTCCCTCCCTTTCTCCGCCTCTCCCCCCTTCCCTCCTCGTGCTCTTTTTTTCTGTTTCTCCTCCTCCTCTTTGCCTCTCTCTCTTCTCCCTCTGTAAGAGTGGCAATCAAAAAAAGGAGCGTTGTGCCTCGTTATTCATTATTATAGCTGCATCTTTTAGACGTGTCTTTGCCAGTGAAAACTCCATGTGGATGCCTGTCCTTTTGTTGTGTCTGCCTAGGTTATTCAGGAACAGAGACAAAAGCCTAAAGTGATGCGATCTAAATGAGCTCCAGGGTTTTCCAGATGGGACCGTCTCCATTTCAAATACCCCTCTTTCCTTTCAAACTCTATGCATGCGTAAATGTGTGTGAGAGGGTGTGTATGCCCTCATGTGTGCGTTTACTCTGTGCACATGCATTCGCGTGTGTATGCTAGTGTGTTTGAGCTATGCGTGAATCCATGCGTTTATTCTGAATGCGTGTCTGTGGGCGAACTTAGTTCTTGGTTTTTCTTGGGTTGTTGGTTTTTTTTTGTATGTATCCGTTTATTCTGTTTGTAAGCACCTATGTGTGCCCATTCTGGGTAGCAATGTGGGTGGCTTTTCTCTCTGTGTGTGTATGTGTGTGTGCGTGTGCAATCATCGTGATCAATCAGCGTTTATCAAGTGGTCACCGATGGCACGGTGCTCTGATGATCACCACTCTCCGTGACACTGGCTTTGACAATCCGTTTAGAGCGGTGAGTCCCCATCCTACAGTGAAATTCAATGGGAAAATGTCCGCTAACCCCCGACCTCTGACACGCTGAAGTGGGACGGGCACCCGGGTCTTACCTTCCCTCTTCTTCACGTTTCCACCCAGCAAGTTTTCTTGACACTGAAATACCATTCCACGTATTGGGTAGGAGGGATGCGAGGAAAGACAGGGAAAGGAGAGGTGGGGTTTTCGAGCAAGTTCGAGGCCCCTTTAGAGACCAGGACAGGTGGCTATCAACCCCTTAACCCGGAGGAAAGAAGGAAAGCCGTTCTATTCCAAAGCCAAGGGAGATGGGAGCCCCCCGTAGCACTTTTCAGGCAGAGATGCAACCGATCGACGCCTCTCTGGCTGAATCGATCGATCGATCGGATTTCTTGAGGGCTTACTGTGTGCAGAGCACTGCACGTCACGAATCTCCCGCCTCGGAGCTTGCAGTTTTCACCTGATGGGCTGGGTTTGGGGAAAACAGTCCCTGGATAGGAAAGAAGGGCAACTCGGACCTTGGAGCGGCGGAGAGCCCAGGCTGAGACTGGCAGGGAAGGCTGTCCGCAGGTGGGAACTAAAGGTGGGCCTCGACGTTATCACCACCTGATCGATCATCGTCACTGTAACTCTTCCTGATATTTACTCATCGACCAGGTGCTGGCCAGACCCCAGCCAGAGCCCTGCCCCATCAGCTCACGGCCTACAGGAGACCTTTTGGATCAGGATCTCAATTCCAGGGAAGGGAAGAGAGGATTCTCTCCAGAGAGCCGGAGGCCGCCTGGGTGGAAGGCCGCCATTCCCAGCCAGCTTCGCTTCCTTTGCCTAGTCCCCTGAGGATCCCAGGACGGTTCGTGGAGCCATTCAAGGGCTCTCTTCGGGCCTTTCGGTGGGTTCGAAGCCTTCTGCCACAGTGGCTCCTTCAAGGGCGCCCTGCATCTCAGTAGGTCGTCTTCAAACCCGACCAGTCTGAACACCCCCTTCGCCTTGCCCTCCTCCCCCAACCCCAATTTTACCAGCGTCTCAGAGATCGGGCCTCTCCCCTGGCCAGCAGAGTGGACCTGGGTGACTCCGGATGTGGGGCCTCTCCCGCCACAGTCTCGGTTCTCAGTTCAGTCTCTCTTCTCTGGCACCTCGTGTGATTTTTTTTTTCTTCTAAGACCCGAATGCAGGTCCCAGAACCAACACGACTGGTTCCACTTTTGCACGGGTGCCTGTCCAAGCCTGGCTACGACCCCGGGGAGTGGGGCTGGATGCAGAGTTCCGTGGTCTGGCAGATTTGGGAGAGAGTGGGTGGGGGAAGGGGGGCAGGGAGGGGGAAGCTTTATTAATCAATAGTCAAAGCCAAATGCCTGGAAGGGAGAGGATGTCTACTGACTTTTCGGGGGTGCGCCCTGGAGCAGTGACGATTCCTTTCAGACGGGTAGCGGCCAAAGGAGTGAGAGAGAGAGGGCTGCGGTTTTCAGATTTCGTAATTCCGGTGGGTGGGGCGGAAACAGAGAACCCCAGATTCGGATGCTTTCCCCCCTCCCCCCCCCCACACATACACCTCCCCCATCCTGGGGAACCCGCCTAAAGAGCGGGCCTGGAGAGGTGGTCTGATTAGCCCGTCATTGGGCAGGGATAGTCTCTATCTGTTGTCGAATTGTACCTTCCAAGCGCTTAGTACAGTGTTCTGCGCATAGTAAGAGCTCAATAAATACTATGGCACGAATGGATGCCGGGCTGAGGACCCAGACCGGTCCTCTGGACGGCCTTCGACACAAAGGACAGCGCTCAGCCTCGGCCTCGGGGCGCCTGGTGGGTGATTCGAATCCAGATCCGGAGAAGCAGCCTGGGCATCCTGGAGGCAACGTCTGGGAAGCGGAGAGGAGGTCCCCAGGGCCGGGCCTGGGATGGGATGGGGGCTCACCTCGCCCGGGTCCTCTAACGGGCCACCGAGGAGCCTCGGGGACCGAGGCCGAGTCTGTCGCCCCCACCTCGGGGCTCGCAGGAGGCCGGTTGGGTTTGTGGTTTTCCTCTGGGGCCGGCGCCCCGGGCTCACCCACCTGTCCCTGCCCTGGGCAAACCGCAGCCGCCAGGAGCGGAGATGGGAACGGAAATTTTCTCTGCGGTGCGGTGATAGATCATGCAAACGGGTGACACAGGTTTAACCAATAGAACAATTTGAATCAATTAGCTGGCGGAGGAGAGTCCCGAAGTGTAAAATTCATGTCGGCTCGGATAGGAAAGCATTGATTAAAATGTCAGCGACTTGCCGCTCCTCGGCCACTGCGGACCCGGGAGGCCGGGGGGCCGGGGTGGGGTGGGGGGAGGGAGGGCAGAAAGGGCCGGGCCCCCCGCCCCCCTCCCCAAGATGAGGCGCGGAGAGACGAGCCCAGAGGGACAGGGTAAGGGGAGGGGGAGGTCGAGGCACGTGAAGAAGGAGCAGCACAGGGGCTAAGTCCACCGCGGCCGCATCCATCGATCTGACCTCCAGACCCGCCACCCTCCTAGAGTTTGGGCTCCTCCATCGAGACGAAAGCTCGGGAGGAGGGGAGGGGATTCATCATCTCCGCCAGGAAGGTGAAGCTCCGTCTCCAAAAACCGGAGCGAGGACTCTCTCGCCCAGCCCGCAGGCTTTGCGGGGTGACCATCCTCTTCTGGCCCTTTCCCCCCAGAATCATCGGCCCAGGATTCGAATCCCTCTTTATCCGGTCGAGGTTCTGACCCTGCCGTGAACGAAGGGCGCGTTTTCCCCTCTCGGGGACCCTGGGTGACTCTCCGGGTGTCTTTAAAGCGGCGGGTTATTAAGTGATTCTCCGGTTGTTTGGAGAGGTTGTTTGGCAGTCCGCAGGGTCGCCCCGCCTGGTAGGCACGCATTCGGCTTGGTGACCCGGTCGGGTGGATTTGCGGGGGAAACTGCGGCTCTCGGCCCGTGCTTCTCTGCGAGGGTTTTTAAAGGGCCCTTTAGCCGACGATGCGGCTGTGGAAGGAGAAGGGAAGCCTCGGCTAAGAACAGGCCACTGATCCAGGCCGTTTAAAGCGCGGAGCAGGTAAGGGCAAGGCCGGGCCGGCGGCAGGGCTCCGGTTCCCCCGGGGTGAGAAGGCTTCTCCTGTCCAACCCTTTTCCACGCCGTCCCTGGACAGGCTTGAAGCTTTCTTCTTACCAGTACCAGGTCGCCTGCGCCCAGGAGCTACGGGGTAGCCAGGTTAGAGCTAGGGCTTTCCCTCCTCGGCTAGTCCCAGCTCGGGGAATTAGCCAAGGACACGTTTTCCAGGGAGCTTCAGAAGAGCGAGCTCCCTGGATCCACGAGGGCGAAGGGCGGTGGGTACCATCTTGGCCCCCATTTGGCCAAGGGGGTAGGTAGGCTGGAAATGAAACGTCAGTTTTTATTTCGGTTATGCCGCCCACTTTTTGATGATGGTGTTTAAACCAACGCTTCTCGGAGATGCTGACTTTTCTAAACCCGGGCTCCGGAATAACTTTCCCCCCCACCCGCCCCTGGAAAGCTGTCGCCTCTTGAAACTTTGGCAGTAGGAAAGGATGATGTCATGTTCTTGCTCTTCCCAGGCAACGGCACCTCCCTGGCTCTCGGGGCCCCCGTCGAGTTTTCTGAGGGTCCCGTTGCTTCGACCGACCGTTTAAGAACGGCAAAAGTCGAATTTTTACCGTCGGATTTTGTACCGCGTTGATGGAGAACGCGATTTTACCGCGGTCTGTGATGAAGTCGGAAGTTTTGGACGTGGTTCGACTGAGGTGGCTCCACAGCCCGGAGCGGTTTTTCTCCCCCACAGGGTATTTTTAAAAATGTCTTTGACGTCCTTAGGCTGGAAACTCAAATGCAGCTACCCATGCGTTGAATGTTCTCCAAATGCATAGCTCCCGATCATGCGAGCTTTCTGCGAATACCGATTCCTAACAGCTGGTCAATTAAGAAGCGATATATTGATAACTGCCTAGTATCCCGAAGGGCTCTTCAGTTGGGTGCCCCGGTGCACGTTGTGAGCGATGCTTTCTAACCCCGATTTTCCTTCTCTCGGCGGACTGCCCTGATGTGATTTCTGCAAAATTTCATTTCCAGAGACCCGATCTTCATTCGCCCCAGCGATAGGCTTGGGACTCGATTAGCGGAATTGCTCTATTTCACTGTCTCATTTACCTTGCCCTTCTGAGTGATGTTTTTTTAGGTGGTCATTTTGAGTGAGTTATAAAGCAGATGATTGTGTGTGTGTGTGTGTGTGTGTGTGTGTGTGTGTGTGTACTGGGATGTGTGTCAACATCCATGCATGGGTGTCTTCACCCGACTCCACACCTTTCTAAAATAAAGGGGATGATGCAGAGAGTACCCGAAGTCACCTCTGATAGTCTTTTTCCGAAAAAGAAAATAGAAAACATTCCAAAAAAACCGGGAAAGCTCGGGGGATTTATTTGACAAACTCCAGGATATATATATCTATATATATATAGATATATATCTTTGTGGGGGGAGGGGAGGAGGTATTTCCTCCATCTTGCACTAGCTGGAATAGAGCAGTAGAAGCTCCCCGGGATTTCTTTTCGGAACTGGGGCGTAGGGGGGTGTGGGGTGTGGGGGAGAGGGGGCTTTGTTATTTAGCAGGAAACAGAGTTAGGCTATTTGCCTTTGTGGCGCACTAGAGGATCCATTCATGATTCCAGAGAGTGAGGGGGCGGGGAAGGGGGTGGAGTGGGGAAGGGTTGGGGGGGCGGGGGGAGGAGGCGGCGAGGGGGATTGGAGAGCGAATGGCGAGAGCTCCTGCTAAATCGGAAGCTTCGTTCCACCAGGTTGGGGGACATCGCAGATCCCGTTGGCCCGGCTGCTTGGAGGCGGTTAAGCTTTTCCATTCCCCCAACCCCCACCCCTCCCCAGTTGAGAGTTGCAGCTTTGAGCACCATTAGGTCTCCTCGCTTCTGGGTAGATTGTTTGTTGCTCTTGCGGATTGTTTAGGTGTTTGGCCTGCCTGTCTGCAGAGAGAGGGAGAGAAAGGGGGGAGGGGGGAGGTCCCCTCCCCTGGCCAGGCTGTCTCTCGCTCCCTCTAATGTGCCAACCCTTTGATGTGGCGTGTCCGGGAGCCGTTGACGTCACCCTGCCCGCTATAGACCGACCCTCCGGCCCCGGGAGGGGTGGGAAGGGGAGGGGAGGGAAGACACCCAAGCGGCTCCGTATTTACGACCGCCGTTCTCTAACCCCAGCAGGAGGAGGAGGAGGAGGACTGTCTCGATATGAGCGGAAAACCCTGCGAGGCTCCAGCCGGCCTGATCTGAGGACCTCTGAGCCGTCCTCCCCCGATCCCCGCCTTGGAAGATGATCGGGCGGACGGGGGCCTGAAGAAAACTCCTAATTTGGGGGAGGTAATTATCGATCGGTCGCCACCCTGGCAGGGCACGTGACTCCGGGTTAACCGCTCGAGGTGCCGAGGGGTTGGGTTTTCCGCGCCACCCGCGGGGTGGGGAGGGAGGACCGGCTCGGGCCGCTGGAGTTGGCTGAAGTTAGCTCGGGGGTGGGACCGCGCCTTCCTCTCTTACGCTAAACTTGGGACTTCGGGGGGAGAAGCAGCTCTCTCTCCTTCTTCTTCTGCGGCCCTCCTTCCCGCCCGGTTGCGGGCTGGGTTTGGAGGGGATGAGCGGAGAGGGGAGGCCGAGGGCATCGTCCGTCCCCCCGGGTGGGCGGGCGAGCCGGGCGTCGAGCGCCTGGCCCCGGCCCGGCGAGCTTGGGGGTGATTTTCCCGCTGGGGAATGAAGAGGCTGGCCGAAGATCTGATTAAGATAATAAGAAGCTTATTTGGGAGGCGGGGGCTCAGCGGGAGGCTATTTACTGGAGCCCGGACCGGGGGCGGTCCGACCGGGCCTAACCGCGCCTCGAATTGCCAGGTAACTACCTGTCCACCGGAGATATTGCCTCTGATCCATCCGAAGTGACAAGTCCCGCTTCTGACTCGTTTGGCCGCGTCTCGGTCGGTTGTGCGATCTCGAAGGCCCCCGGGCATAACGAGAGCTGAGAAACATGCAGGCTAGCCGGCGAAGTAGTCGAGATGAGTTGCGGAGCGAGGTGGGGTGGTGGAATATTATTACCGGGGAGGTGAAGCGAGATGACTCTTCGAAAGGCAAATAAAGGTCTCGCCGGGTGATTCGCCCAGAGGGGCTGTGCCACTAAGTTTCGAGAACGAACTACAGTTGTGTTTTTTTTTTTTTAAAAAAAAAGGGAGGCACGTATTTTTAAGATGTAGCGTTTTCCTCTGGGCCGTTATTTCCCGTCCTCTGCAGAGATCTCCTTCCTCTTGTTTATTTTTCTTCTTCCCCCACTACCGTCACGAGTGGGACGTTAGGCCTTTTAACGTCGTTCCGACTCCCCTAAAATGTGAAATCTGAAATTTGGCGGCCCCACCGCCGGTACCGCGTGGCTCACTTTCGCCCGCGAAATCTAGAGGCCGGGGTTGGGTGGACCGGAGCCGGTGGCGGAGGTCCGGTCGGCTCCAAATCAGTGTTTTGGCCCTTAAAAGGTTCTCGAGTAACCACCTGGCCAAAAAGAGAAAAAGATTTATTCGGCTGCCATGCCGTTTGGGTTTTCGCCCTCGGGAGTTGCGTGGCGTGCGAGGCTACGGCAACGAATATCCCTTCTGTGGTTGGTGGTGATTATCGAAAAAGTTAGAAGCATTTTCAAATTTCGAGGCTCCCACTGCGCCTATTCGGAACAAATTGAATGGGGCCATCAAGAGTAGGGCCAAGCCGAGAACCGCCCCGTTGAGCGAGCGGTGGGCAGTGCCGAGTTTGGTTTTTGTTTTTGATCTGCAGGCGAAATGGGTGAAAATACCCCCCCCCCCCTTTCACCCACTGCGGCTTCCAGTTTTTCCCCTCTAGTTTTCCGCGTACGAAAAGAGTGTTTTCGGTTCCTGTGGCGTTTTCGGGAGCAAAACCGCCAAGGGCACTCGATCGACTAAACGGGGAGCGTGGGATTTCGTTGAACGTTTATGGGATTATTTACGTCTAACACCTAGCTGGTGAATTTTCTCCCCTTCGCCGCGGAAACCCCGACAGTCGTAGAAAACCCAGGTTTTAGGATTAGCCAAGTCGATCGACCTTTTTTTTTTTTTCTTCAGGGAGTTATCGGTGCCTCCGTCCTCTCTCGACTGAGCTTTTTCCCGGGCCAGACCCCGTTTCTCCGCGAGTTGTAGCGAGTCAGCCTCCGACGCGTGGCTTAACTTTGAATTCCCACTTTGTCCCGGTCAGCTTCAGTCCGGCCGTTTCTAAAACTCGAGAGGAAGGATATCTCGGTGGGGAGGGGCAGAGGGGAGGCTTTGGTCTCTTCCTCAGAGCCGGGCGTCCTGCCGGGGTCCTCAAACCGGGTTTGGTTTTCTTTAACGGATTCTCGCTGAATTCCTTTTTTTTCAAAAAACAACAAAAATCCAACTCTAGGAGCGGGCCGAGGGGGTCAGCCAAGTTCCACGCGTGGGTCGGCGCCCTGGTCGGCTTTTCCCCGGTAGTTGCGCGAGAAGGAACCGAAATCAGCAGCAGCAGCAGCAGCAGTAGCAGCAGCAGCAGCAGCAGCAGCAGCAGCAGCAGAAGCAGCAGCAGCAGCATCCTCGTTTTCCCGGTCATCCCGGGGAGGGGAGAGAGTATTTAGGATCTGTCCACCCCCCACCACTCCACGCACAGACAGGCAGACACTCCGTTTCCCCCCCCCCACCCCCACCCACACACTCACTCCCTGACCCCCAAGCCCAGGCCCTCCCCCAGGCCCAGGGCTGCCCCTCGAAGGGCGTCCAACGCGCTCGTGTCCTTCCGTGTCTTCCAGCCGGCGAGGGGGACGGAGCCCGGGCCGCCCGGAGAGAGAGATGGCCACCAGCCCCCTCCCGGGGCCCAACGACCTGCTGCTGGGCTCCCCGGCCGGGGCCTACCCGGCGGAGGCCCTGAGCCAGGCGCCGCCGGGCCGGGCCCCGGGCGGGCCGGGGGGCATGAAGCCCAACCAGGTGGGCCAGGTGATCCTCTACGGCATCCCCATCGTGTCGCTGGTCATCGACGGGCAGGAGCGGCTGTGCCTGGCGCAGATCTCCAACACGCTGCTGAAGAACTTCAGCTACAACGAGATCCACAACCGGCGGGTGGCCCTGGGCATCACGTGCGTGCAGTGCACCCCGGTGCAGCTGGAGATCCTGCGGCGGGCCGGGGCCATGCCCATCTCCTCCCGCCGCTGCGGCATGATCACCAAGCGGGAGGCCGAGCGGCTCTGCAAGTCCTTCCTGGGCGAGAACCGGCCGCCCAAGCTGCCGGACAACTTCGCCTTCGACGTGTCGCACGAGTGCGCCTGGGGCTGCCGGGGCAGCTTCATCCCCGCCCGCTACAACAGCTCCCGCGCCAAGTGCATCAAGTGCGGCTACTGCAGCATGTACTTCTCGCCCAACAAGTTCATCTTCCACTCGCACCGCACGCCCGAGGCCAAGTACACGCAGCCCGACGCCGCCAACTTCAACTCCTGGCGCCGCCACCTCAAGCTCACCGACAAGAGCCCGCAGGACGAGCTGGTCTTCGCCTGGGAGGACGTCAAGGCCATGTTCAACGGGGGCAGCCGCAAGCGGGCCCTGCCGCAGCCCTCGGCCCACCCGGCCTGCCACCCCCTGGGCTCCGTGCGGGCCGCCGTGGCGGCGGCGGCGGCGGCGGCGGCGGTGGCGGCGGCGGCCGGGGGCGGGGGGCTCCTGGGGCCGCCCCTCCTGGGCCCCCCGCCTCCCCCGGGGGGTCCCCCCGCCCCCCCTGCGCCGCCGCCCCCTCCTCCGCCCCCGCCCCCTCCTCCCCCTCCTCCTCCTCCTCCTCCTCCTCCTCTTCCTCCGCCGCAGCCGGTCCTGGCCGAGCTGCCCGGCGGCCCGCTCCCGCCCCCGAAGCGGCCCCGCTTCGACGACGACGACGACGAGCCGTCGGGGCAGGAGGTGCCCCCCGGGCCCGGCGTGGGGGCGGCGGCCAAGGCGGCCCGCAGCTACCCCGTCATCCCGGTGCCCAGCAAGGGCGCCTTCGGGGGCGTCCTGCACAAGTTCCCCGGCTGCGGGGGGCTCTTCCCCCACCCCTACGGCTTCGCCGCCGCCGCCGCCTTCGGACTGTGCCACAAGAAGGAGGACGGGGCCGGGCCGGTCGGCCCCAACGCCGGGCCCCCCCCAGGACCGGCCGAGCCCCTCGGGGGCCCGGGGGGCCCGGGGG